>NC_136063.1:59420284-60020284 GCF_964261635.1 Lissotriton helveticus | reverse complement strand
AAAAAATTCTAACATGCAGACTGAAACTTGCACTTTGAATACCAGCAGCAGACTTCCCCGAAGAGCAGTTGCTTTACTACAGTGATCTAATGAGCAGCTACAGTGCTAACATTCAGAATTCATGGCAAATGTGTGACACATCTGAATGCCCTCTTGATGGAACCAAAGTTACCAAGCATTGAAAAAGCAATAGGTCTCGCCCTCGTTTAAGTTAAAGCAATTCTGTTTGTAATTAGGTGGCTTTTTAGCTTTGCTTTTATTAGTGTTTTTCAAACTTTCATGTGCATAACATGCATATGTATGCATATATGTATATGTAAATGTATATGTATAATGCATTTATATTTGTATTTATATAGATATGCAGATTATATATATGTTTATATATGTAAGTATATATATATTCACTGAAAAAACCATAGGTTATAGACCATATATAGTTAGGAATTAGCATTTACAAAACCTTGAAAATTCACTGAAAAAACCATAGGTTATAGACCATATATAGTTAGGAATTAGCATTTACAAAACCTTGAAAATTCACTGCAAAAACCATAGGTTAGAGACCATATATAGTTAGCTGGACATTTTATTGACATAAAACCAATGAAATTCCATATATAGTTAGTTGCACTAACTATATATCGCGCACCCGCAATCCACTGCTGATGATGTCACATATTACATCATTCATGACATGGTCAGTGACATCACTGATGACATCACTGATGACATCTCAAATGACATCACTGATGACATCACTGATAACAACATCCAGTGATTTTTTGTTTCTATAAAGTTTAAATATGTCTTACATATTGAAGAATGAGTGGATGTGTAAGTGTCTGGACGAAGGATTTAGTAGGTGCATGACTGACTGTATGAGTGAGTGATTAAATGTGTCTCACTGAGTGCATGGGTTAGTGACTAAACTGTCTTAATTTGTGCATCATTATGTCTGTTGTTCTGTAAACTGCTGCATGTGTTGATCAGTAGCTATATGAGTAACTATATGGGTTATTGATTGATTGCCCAAGTATTTGTATGGGAGACTGAGTGTGTGTGTGGCTAGCTGGGAGGTGTGTGACTCTGTGCAGATCAATCTGTACTTGTATCAATGATTGTATAAGAAGGTAAGTATGTGTTAGTATATGTTTGAAAATGTAAGGTGCTCTATGTTTAACTGTATAGACAAGAAAATGGAAGTGTCATTGATTCTTTACAGGACTGACTAGGTGTGTGAGTAACTCCATGGATGAGTGGCAGACTGTGAGTGTCTGTATAGGTGTATGAGTGCATATGATAGTGTTGTAAAGATGAGTGATTGTATGTATGAATGATTGTATGGGTGAATGAGTGAAGGTGTGTGTAGACGTAGCAATCAGTGAGTGCGTATGTAGTAACTAGTATTGGTGTGTCAATGGTTTCAAAAATTATACTCTCTTTTTAACACTGGGTGAAACAGAGGTTATATTAAAATGTGAGGAGATGCATTGTATTGTCACATGAATGATATCATCAGTGATGTGGTCATTGATGTCAAATGAGATGTCATCAGTGATGTCATCAGTGATGTCATTTGAGATGTCATCAGTGATGTAATCAGTGATGTCACTGACCATGTCATGAATGATGTAATATGTGACATCATCAGCAGTGGATTGCGGGTGCGCGATATATAGTTAGTGCAACTAACTATATATGGAATTTCATTGGTTTTATGTCAATAAAATGTCCAGCTAACTATATATGGTCTCTAACCTATGGTTTTTGCAGTGAACTTTCAAGGTTTTGTAAATGCTAATTCCTAACTATATATGGTCTATAACCTATGTTTTTTTCAGTGAATTTTCAAGGTTTTGTAAATGCTAATTCCTAACTATATATGGTCTATAACCTATGGTTTTTTCAGTGAATTTCAATGGTTTTTTAATAGCAAATATCATATGCTGTCGAATGTCAAGTACGTGGTAAGTAAAAACATTTTCGTGTTTATGCACACTGATCTGCTTTGAATGCTGCCTCCCACCCCACATTTCTATTAGGAGTACTCTCTGTTTGCAGATAGTGAAGGGTAGTTAACGCAGCCCTTTGCCCCCTTTGTAATCCGTCGTGCCTGCTTCTCTCTCCATTTGATTGATTGTTCTCTTTGGTTCATTCTCTATTTACAAACAAGCACAGAGTCGCAATACTCTGTTTAGTCTTTGCAGATAGCGAAAAATCATGTAAAAAAACAAAAGGAATCGAACAAAATCAGTAGGCCACTAATGGGATCTCTTTTTGACCTCGCTAAAATAGAAACATTAGGAACAACCTGTTGAAAATAGCAATGCGTATGTACATAAGCGGCGTTCATTTGTGTTCACAGTACCCCTTGTTGATTGTTTCAATCGAGCATTGAATTGTTCGAAGTTGGTTCTCTTAAGGATCTTCTCTGCCTGCAAACGAGGAAGAATAGGAATATTCTCTCTCCCTTTGCAGATAGTGAAGGGTAGGTAACGCAAGCCTTTAACACGTCGTACCTATTTCATTCCTCATTGATTGATTGATTGATTGTCCGAACATTGACTGTTTGGGAATTAGTTCTTTTTGGAGGTATTCCCTGTTTGCAAATAAACGTAGGAAAATCTTTGCAAGTAGTGAAAGGGTACGTAATGCGGACCTTTCTCCCCCGTAGTAATCTGTCATGCCTATCTACTCCCCACTGATTGATGCACCTGTTTCACCCGGACCATTTACTAGAGATACGTCATCTGGCCCGACCAGAGAGCACCCCTAGTGAAAAGGACATATGCAATAATAACGAAGTGATCACTGTATCCTTTTAACAGAAACTTTAGCATGAAACAACCTGGAAAGAAAAGAATAGGAAAACGAAAATCAGTAGGCCACTGATGAACATGAACTTTTATTAAACAACGAACAAAGAAACGATAACATAACGTAATGATAAAACCTATTAATGTCCTAGAAACAAGAAAACGTTAAAATATGCCAGTGGTGAGAGACCAGAAAAACAGTAAGAGAAACCAAATCACCCCTCGCTGTCCCACCGCCTGCCACGCCAAAAAAATCGATAGACTAGGGAAAATGCAAGTCAGTAGAACATCCGCCCCCACTCTGGAAACTTCCAAGGTGGGGCAGGGTTGCGGCTACGCCCAGCCGGGAGCAGCCCATATAAGGCAGGTCCTGCTGCCACGCCTCGGCCAGGAGATCCTAACGTAGGGTGTAGCCGGAGGAGAGGCCGAGGCCAGCGGGACCCGGCCAGGGGATTGCCTTTACAACGCTGAACAGTTGCAGGGGGGGGGAATGTCTCCTCGACCCTCCCCTCTCTCTCCCAGTCCGGCCGCGGTGGCCCTTGAGAGTTGCAGGTACTCCCGCCACATGCTCTTCCGGTCCGGCCACCAACGGTCGGGGGGCCGAGGACGACGGGATCCGGCTGCAGCCGATAAACCAAGAAACCCGTTCATGGGGCCAGAGCCAGGGGCGTCCGGCCGACATCTACCGGAAGCCCGGCCCGAAGACGGACGGGACACTTCTTCTTTCATGAATAATGGCTGCGACAACACTGGGGGGGGATGTCTTGCACATGCCTCCGACCCCCCCCCCCTCGTCCTCATCGCCTGGTCCGGCCATAACAAATCTCAAGCGAGACGCCGTGGGGTGCACTGGGAGGGAGAGACGGTGCGAACAGGCCTCTCCCGCCTCCCCAGGTGGAGGCTTCCCAGCTGCACCCTCAGCGCTCCAGGCGCCCGGAAAAGGGTTCTTCCACTGTGGCCATGCTGCAACGTCTCGCCCGGCAGGGTGGAGCCCGTCCGCTCATTTGACCCCGCGATCGCCAGTAGCTACCGAACTCTCAAAATGGCGGTCGACCTGGCAAGAGCGGGCCCAGCATAAAGAAATGGCCCGGTCACTGGTTGACTCCACCACCGTAGTCCTCCACGACCTTGAAGATTCTAGAGGAGCCGCGGGAGTCTCCGACCCCCGATGGGGAATGACTGCCATGATCGCCCGTGGAGTGACGAAACTGTATCCGCGGGACGTCGGCGCTCCCATGCTGGCGCCAGCCTCACTTTGAATTACTAGAATCCTGCAGACCTCAGTTCCGGTGAAAGCACAGTGTGACCCGGTAGGAAAAATTGTTGCACCCCCTCCCCTTTTTCACTGATAGTTCAAACCACCGATCCTTTCCTCTGCCCTTTTAACGGAACTTTGGACTGCCTCCCCCTCTTTTACATTTTCTAGAGAAAACAAAACATTAACCACTACATTAGCATAGCAGTTGACACCAGAACTGTTTTCAAATTTAAAACCAACAACATCTTCAACAAAATCCTTTTTGTTTCTGCTGTGACCCTGCTACAGCACAGGCATTGTCCCCAGCAGTAATTCTGCGATGCCGGTAAGAATAGCTGTGGTGCCTACTGGACTCACTCACCCCCGCGGCGCCCCACGCCGTTATTTGCTGGGCGGCAACTTACTAGACATCACTTTCGTGCCATCTAGATTTCAGCGCGTTCTGCTGCCTTGGAACTATTCGCACAACAGACCGCTACTGACAAGAATATTTCATTATTGGTGCTGTCAATTTCAATAAATCTATTGGATAATTCAAAAGAAATTGCCACGGTCTCTTCGTTGTTTAAATGTTTTTACTGTTTTTGTTTTGTTGTATATATTTATATGTTATTAAAGTTTTATATTCCTACTACTTTGTTGGAGTGCTACATATTTTTAATGTGACACATAATTGTAAAAACTTTGATGTACCAAGAGTCATTCCTGGAATCTTCCGCTTCAGGCTCGGTCCCCTCCCCAATCACAATACAGGATGGTTTTCAGATAGTAGGAACACGTGTGGTGTGACGGATCTCATCGGGTGTGGGCCTTGATCTACTATAACTCCTTTGAAGAGGGGTGATTCTTTACAGCTGGGGCCATAAACTACATCTGCAGGGCTAGCTGATAGCCTGGACAATCGGACACAGAGGAAGAGGAGTGTCAGAGGGTGCGGTAGTGAATAGGGCGAAAGGGAGGTGTCGGGCGGGCACAGAGTGTGATTCTCAGGGAAGAGCAGCGCAGATGGGGGGAGGTTTATTGCCCATGCATAAGACAGAGAGCGGGGGTGACCAGTGCCTGGGGAAGATGCTTGCGAGGGTGAGGAGCCATGCTACGAATCGACAGCGTGCAGAGAGTGGGTCTGGTCAAGGCATCTAAAATGGCTGCCGTGCACCACAAAAGTGTGGCATTTCAAAAAAGGCAAGATGGCGCAAACAATGTTTTTCAACACTTCCTCATTTCCTTCGAATCGAACGTTAACAGACGTTGGGGCATATTACCAAAGTTAAGCAATATTTATCGCTAACGATGCTTACCAACGAATTTTTTACCGCTAAGCATCGTCAGAAATTATCGAAGATAAACCTTGCTATTATCAAGGTTTATCGCAAATGCGATAATAAACGGCCGCAATGCATGAATATCGCTAAAAACTCAGCGATATTCATGCATTACCGAGCTAATGCTCTTAGCCATGTTATCCACCTCCCATTGGATAACATGGCTAAGAACTGCTCAGGGCAGGTGTTACTTTTTGGAGATATTCGCGCTTAGCGCGAATATCTCCAAAAGGAGATAGATATCTTGCATGTTGTAATGCAAGTTATTGTGGTATATGGAACTCATACCATAATCTCTCAGGAAAGCAGAAACTGATCCTTTTGGGACCGCCTAAAAAGGCCTAGGGGGTGAGGAGTACTCTACTTTGCCCCCTTTTCACGTTCCGAACTATTTTATTTTACTCTCTTCTGTAATTACACAAAATAGCAGCAATAAGATGCATCGGAGACACACAGTGAGAGAAAGGAGGCCGGAGATGAAGAAGAGATGTCAAATACACATTGGAGATAATATAGTGGCAGAAGGGAAGAAAATATGAGTAAACTTACCATGTAACATAAAAATGTTGCACTCTATACTATAAGTCTCATTTTATACTACAATCACTTCGCTACAACCTCATAAATTAAAAATAAAAATGAATAATGTCTTAAACAATTTTTGATTTCTAAATATAAATTTATTCTTCAGAATTTTCTAAATTTGAAAGAACTAGTAACATGTCCTCATCAGCAATGTCCTCATGAAAAGTCTGCAATGATGATTCTTGTAACTCTATGGTCTCCAAACATTCGATAAATTCGCCATCCAGAGATTGATCAAAAAAATCATTCAAGTCATCTCCTCCTTGTGACAATATTTCATTATTGGTGCTGTCAATTTCAATCAATGTAGTGGAATCATTCAAGTCATCTCCTCGTGACAATATTTCATTATTGGTGCTCTCAATTTCAATCAATGTAGTGGAATCATTCAAGTCATCTCCTCCTTGTGACAATATTTCATTATTGGTGCTGTCCATTTCAATCAATCTAATTGAATCATACAAGTCATCTCCTCCTTGTGACAATATTTCATTATTGGTGCTCTCAATTTCAATCAATGTAGTGGAATCATTCAAGTCATCTCCTTGTGCCAATATTTCATTATTGGTGCTGTCCATTTCAATCAATCTAATGGAATCATACAAGTCATCTCCTCCTTGTGACAATATTTCATTATTGGTGCTCTCAATTTCAATCAATGTAGTGGACAATTCAAAAGAAATTGCCACGGTCTCTTCATTGTGAGCCATTTTATTTTGAAATTGCTTGCTGTAAATTGCAGAAAAAAATAATCACTTTCATTTATCGTTTTTAGTAATACATAATATAAAACTAACTTTATCAAGTATTTAGTATAACAGAAGGACTGCAAATAAATAACAGAAAACATTTTTCAAATTATCTTCAAGTGTACAACATAGTTCCCCTTACAAATTAACAACTCCCCTTTTTAAAAGTAGGAGAAGTGTTAGTACTGTGTAAATCAAACACCAGAAATTCACCACCAAAAATTCCTCACAAATGTACCTCAGACAGTAGTATCACAAAATGGCTGTGGTTTCCTCTCATTTGAAATATATACATAACCAATTAACTTTCATCACACACAAATACAAAACCAAACTAACATTTTAATTGGTTCTAAATTTCAACACTTTCAAATGTGTTTTCCCCATGCAATTTTCCATAGGACATTTACATACGTCTACAGCCTGAATGGCTGAACGGAATTACACCAAACTTGGCAAAATGGTACATCAAACCTAAGAGGTCAGGAAGGATCTACTATGCCCCCTTATGGTCATTTCCCCCTTCGCTTTGGCCTCCTCTTGTCTCTCAATCCTACCGAGAGACAAGATGGAGGCCGCTACGGACTGTTTGGAATGTTGACAGACGCCGGAGAACCAATCAGCTTCGCAAAGCTCCGTAACGCGAAAAGTACGCGAAGCGGAGCGCTGTTACAGATATATATCTTTTTTTGAACGTTAATTTCTCAAAATCCACTGGAGCACATATATTGAGACCTAGCAAAGGCACATCGGGCTACCAGTCCCTAATATTTTGCCAAGTTTCGTGCAAATCCATTCAGCCGTTCGATTATTATTATTATTTTTTTTTTTTGCCCCGCGGGGCCCTTTTAAAACCTCCACATCAAACGTAGGGGGTCAGCGAGGATCTACTATTCCCCCTTATGGTCATTTGCCCCTTCGCTTTGGCCTCCTCTTGTCTCTCGATCCTACCGAGAGACAAGATGGCGGCCGCTACGGACTGTTTGGAATGTTGACAGACGTCGGAGAACCAATCAGCTTCGCAAAGCTCCGTAACGCGAAAAGTACGCGAAGCGGAGCGCTGTTACAGATATATATCTTTTTTTGAACGTTAATTTCTCAAAATCCACTGGAGCACATATATTGAGACCTAGCAAAGGCACATCGGGCTACCAGTCCCTAATATTTTGCCAAGTTTCGTGCAAATCCATTCAGCCGTTTGATTATTATTATTTTTTTTTTTTTTTGCCCCGCGGGGCCCTTTTAAAACCTCCACATCAAACGTAGGGGGTCAGCGAGGATCTACTATTCCCCCTTATGGTCATTTGCCCCTTCGCTTTGGCCTCCTCTTGTCTCTCGATCCTACCGAGAGACAAGATGGCGGCCGCTACGGACTGTTTGGAATGTTGACAGACGCCGGAGAACCAATCAGCTTCGCTTCACAAAGCTCCGTTGCGCGAAAAGTACGCGTCCTGGAGCGCTGCCCGGTCCGCTGTTACAGATATATATCTTTTTTTAAACGTTAATTTCTCAAAATCCACTGTAGCACATATATTGAGACCTACAAAAGGCACATCGGGCTACCAGTCCCTACAATTTTGCCAAGTTTCGTGCAAATCCATTCAGCCGTTCAGGCTAAAAGTGAGGCCAACCGCCCTATGGAAAACTCAATGTTAAAAACACGTTTTGGGACCCCCCTTTTTTCTCAGCCCCCCCTTGACGAACCCCCCCCAAATTTTCAAGGGCTGCTCAGAAACAAAATGTGCCATTTTCCTGTAAATTTCAGCCAATTCCGTCCACAAACGCCAAAGTTATTAGACATAGAATTTTCAAAAATCCCATAGAGAAAAAATCCTAACTATATATACCTACTGGCGACCGCCAGTAGGTAATATATACACACATATATGCATTTATATATATGCATATATGTGCGTGTAGAGAGAGGCAGAGAGCGGTAGAGAGGCTAGAGAGGTAGAGGTGTAGAGGTAGAGAGGTAGAGGTAGAGAGGTAGAGGTAGAGAGGTAGAGGTAGAGAGGTAGAGAGTAGAGAGAGAGGTAGAGAGAGGCAGAGAGAGCTAGAGAGTAGAGAGTGAGTAATAGAGAGTAGAGAGTATAGAGTGAGTAATAGAGAGTATAGAGTGAGTAGTAGGGAGTAATAGAGAGTAGTAGAGAGAGTAGCAGCGGGTGAGTAGTAGAGAGTAGTAGTGTGAGTAGTAGAGAGTGAGTACTAGAGAGTGAATAGTAGAGAGTAGTAGAGAGTGAGTAGTGGAGTGAGTAGTAGAGAGTGGTAGAGACTGAGTAGTAGAGAGTAGTGGAGACTGGGTAGTAGAGAGTAGTAGAGAGAAAGTAGTAGAGTAGTAGAAAGTGAGTAGTATTAGAGAGTGAGTAGTAGAGAGTGAGTAGTAGAGAGTGAGTAGCAAAGAGAGAGTAGTAGAGAGAAGTAGAGATGGAGTAGTAGAGTGAGAAGTAGAGAGTAGTAGAGAGAGAGTAGTAGGTAGTGAGTAGTAGAGAGTGAGTAGTAGAGAGTGAGTAGTAGAGTGAGTAGTAGAGAGTAGTAGAGAAGAGTAGTAGAGAAGAGTAGTAGAGATAGTGTAGTAGAGAGTGAGTAGTAGAGAGTAAGTAGTAGAGAGTGAGTAGTAGAGAGAGAATAGTAGAGAGTGAGTAGTAGAGAGTGAGTAGTAGAAAGTAGTGGAGTAGTAGAGAGCGAGTACTAGAGAAGAGTAGTAGAGAGAGAGTAGTAGAGAGTGAGTAGTAGAGTAGTAGAGAGTAAGTAGTAGAGAGTGAGTAGAAGAGAGTGAGTAGTAGAGAGAGAATAGTAGAGAGAGAATAGTAGAGAGTAGTAGAGTAGTAGAGAGTGAGTAGTAGAACGTAGTGGAGTAGTAGAGAGTGAGTAGTAGAAAGTAGTGGAGTAGTGGAGAGTGAGTAGTAGAGAGTAGTAGAGAATGAGTAGTAGAGTGTGTAGTAGAGAGTAGTAGAGAGTGAGTAATAGAGTGAGTAGTAGAGAGTAGTAGAGAGCGAGTAGTAGAGAGCAAGTAGTAGAGAGTGTGTAGTAGATAGTGAGTAGTAGAGAGTAGTAGAGACTGAGTAGTAGAGAGTAGTGGAGACTGAGTAGTAGAGAGTAGTAGAGAGTAAGTAGTAGAGTAGTAGAAAGTGAGTAGTAGTAGAGAGTGAGTAGTAGAGAGTGAGTAGTAGAGAGTGAGTAGCAAAGCCATCACCAACCATCACCAAGAAGCATCACCAACCCCGCCACATGGCGGGGTTGGTGATGGCGAAATGCCGGGGGGAAGCGGGGCACATTATGGTGGATGTGGTGAACAATTGGTAGTGGATGCAGACAGCGACGACCTGGAAGAAGGGGAATTGAGAGAAGGGGATTGTGGGGATGGGGCGGAGAAGTCTTTGAATTTTGTGGGGGTTCAGATGGGTACCTTGGGGCAAAACAGTGTTCTTAGCCTTTTGCAGAAGTCAAGTGCAGACCGAGCAATGCTACAGGATTCTACAACCATCAGTCACCAATAGGATGGCCCTCAGGCCTTCCGCAAGAGAGCAGCTCAGTTGCCAAAAGGTAAGGCAGGGTGGTGGACATTTTGGCAACAAGAAGGGGGTCAACCACAGAAATTCACCAGGTCCTTTGGAGTTGGGGGGGAGAAGGTTTTGGACAAGGTTCTGACTGGGGCTGTGCAGCAAGGTAATTGTCAGGAGGTAAGGGTGGGGAACGACTCTGACAAAGATGTTCAGGAGACCAATTCAGTGGGAAAAGATGATAAAGAGACAGTATAAGAGGATAAAAATATACACAAGAAGTTACCTTACATGGGGATTGGTATGCCATTAAGCTCCCATATATCGGAGAAGACCAAGAGCAGGATATGGCGTCATGAATCTGTGGATGTCTTTAAGTTGTTACATCGGGATATTCATACCAAAGAAGGCTCAAAGGAGGAAGAATGGGAATTGTCCAGAAGACCTACGGTCCCCAAATCCATTGAGAACTGGACATCTGCCTTTCTCATTTACACTAGCATTTATTGTGAAAAACATCAGGATAGAGCAGTAGCGATGTTCAAGTAAATGGATATCATAGGGAAGGCTCAGAGTTATTTTTGGGGTTATGCTTGGTTGTTATATGATGAGGAGTTTGGAGCTCGTATGAGCGTTTTTAATGACAGACCCTGGGGTGATGTGGACTCAGAGTTGTGGTTACAATAGATGGCGTCTTCGCAGCCGCCTGCTACCGCGCATACTGCAAGTGGGTTGCCGGTATCTTATCGGCCCTTTAAATATCGTCCCGCCCAGCCTGGGGCAGGGTTTAGTGGCAGGGGTCAGACACCTGTTTTCAGGGCCTGTTGGAACTTCAACAGAGGTTTTTGCAGTAGGCAATGCTGCAGGTACAAGCATGAGTGTTCCCAATGTGGTGGCAAACATCCCCACCACTAAAAATCGTTATAGCCTTTTATTGACAGAGTCCAAAATTCAGGAGTTGAAGTTAACGCGTGTCGAGTACACGTGGACACTACCCTCTACCCACCCCTCTGTTCTGTTGCTTTGAGCAGTTTTATGAAACCAGTTTGTATTGAAGCGTCACATTAATCCCTTCTTTTAACACTCTTGTTCACCAGAGCGGTGCTCCAATTACCTGCGCTGTGGCCAGGTGAGGTGGAGTCTTTCTCTCCTGCCATCTAGGTAATTGAGAGTCTATACTCTACTAATTTTGACAGTATTTGTGCCTCACTAGACACCAGATAGGCATACAATCTGCCTAGAATTGGATCACTTGATAAAAAAATTACGGATCCATTAATCACACCTATACTAACTGTTGTGCGTTTATCTTTCTATGTATCTGATTGTGTGTTTCCTGTTCACTTGATGTCCTGGGGACCATAAAGCCAGGAGAATGATGACCTAGATAATACCCAGGTGATAAAAAAATGTTTATTTTTCACTAAAATTGAGCATTAGCGATCATGGTCCTGATGAGAGCAGCAGGATACCTTTTGGCCCTTTTGGATACTATTCCATTGAGTCTGTAGAAACATGTTGACCTTACACTCTAAGTGGTAGTTATTTGCTGAGACTACTACTGTCGCACTCTTTTATTGGTTTGGGAGTGAAGAGGTGTTTATTAAAGGGTCTTAACCTCCTCACTATCCAATTTTAGTCATTAAAGCACACTTTCTTTCATTTATTATTAGTTTCACATTTTTTGTGCACTGCTCTACAGTTGTCCCCTTACACCCAGATACACTATAGAGTTCACTGGGCCTCGCTGGACAGATGAGTTATATACACCTTGCTTATCTGTAATGGGTACACAATCTTACCTTCATGGTGTGAAGGATCCCAGATGATGAATAGGGCGGTATCGATCGACAACTGATGGGTATTTTTTCACATGGAAAGAGTACCCAGTGGTTTAGTGTAATATCACTTAGTCACTTAATAATTTTGATTTAGATTCACCATGCTTTGGTTCTTTCTCCTGTTGTTTCAGCTACTTAGTTTATTCTTTTCTGTGACCCACTGTTACATTTTGCTGATTCACGGCAAACATCCCCTCCCACAATGTTTTGCAGGTCAGCGATGGGGTGATCAAGGAAGGGGGCAAAGGAGAAGAATTCAGGCTTTCAAATTTGTACCAAAGCGCTCACACGCCAATTAGGTTGGTGATCTTGGCTAACTGTCTGGAAACCTATCCAGACACCGAGGCTGCCACCAGATTATTTTGGGATTTCAAAGACGGTTTTAAGATAGGCTCCTCGGGTCCCCGTCAGAGCAGGTGGTCTGACAATCTTAAGTCAGCTAAGGAGTTTCCAAAGATGGTCCAACAGAAGTTACAGTCGGAGGTGGAGGCAGGCAGAGTGGTGGGTCTTTTTGTTAGTTGTCCAATGCACAATTTGATCGTCTCTCCTCTGGGGGTGGTGCCTAAAAAGAAAGCTGGGAGTTCTGTTTGATTCACCACCTCTCCTGGCCTGAGGGCTCCTCTGTTAATGACTTCCTATCTCCAGTGGATTCTAGTGTGTCCTACGCCTCCGTGGATGATGCGCTGAGGTTGGTCAGGTCAGCGGGGAGAGCTGCACAATTAGCAACAAGTGACATACAGTCTGATTTTCGTCTGTTACCCATTCATCCTTCTGATTTTGAGCTGTTAGGCATGCATTTTCAAGGGGTATTCTATGAAGATAAAGTTCTTCCTATGGGGTGTTCTGTTTCGTGCACTATTTGAAACCTTCAGCACTTTTCTGCAGTGGCGTTTTACTTACATTAGTTGTCATGACCTCATTTGTCATTATTTAGACAACTTCATGTTCATTGCAGTTCAGAATACAGGACAATGTCAAAAGGCTTTGCACACTTTTCCAGTCTATGGCTCAGGAGCTGGGTGTGACAAAACTGAAGGTCCTAATACAAAACTGACTTTCTTGGGAATTGAAATTGACACTATGGAGATGTTAGCAAGATTACCCGCAGAGAAAGTACAGGAGATTTCAGCATTTTTGTCATCTGTGATTGATGAGCGCAAGTTGGAGCTCAGGATGGTGCAAACATTGTTGGGCTATCTAAATTTTGCGTGTAGGGTGGTCAGGGCTGGGAGAACTTTCTGAAGGAGGTTGGGTATGTCCATGTCATGGGCCTATCTCCCTAATCACAGAGTGTGCATTTCAGCAGCCACTAGGGCCGATCTGCATATCTGGTTGACTTTTCTGACAGATTTCAATGGAGTGTCTTTGTTTTTTGCAGATGAAGACATGATTTGGCAAATCCAGATTTACTCGGACGCGTCTGGTGCGAAAGGGGTTGGCACATTCTGGGTGTTGGTGCACTGAGAGTTGGCCAGTGCATTAGTTACAACAGGGTCGCAGTATCGCCTTCTTAGAGTTTTTTCCTCTCCTTGTGGCATTGTATGTATGGGGAGGGGAATTCCAGAATAGTCCAGTATTGTTTAATGTAGACAATTTAGCTGTGGTTGAATTAATCAATAAACAAAAGGCCAAATATTTGAGAGTTCTTAGGTTGCTGCGTGCCTGTATGCTTAAATGTCTGCAGCTGAACGTTGTTTGTAAAGCGAGACATATCCCAGGAGTCAATCATTGTATAGTGGACGCTATGTCTCGTTTTCAGTGGGCGAAATTTCACAAGCTGACGCCTGGGGCAGAACCCAACAAGACTCAGATCCCACTATATGTCTGGGCTTGTGGGGAATGGGAATTATCAAATTGGTAGAGAAATTAGTAGCGGCCTCTACGAAAAGAAGCTTTCAGCAAGCCTAGAGCAAGTTATTAAGCTATGGTAACACGTTTGCTGCGCCTGGGAGTATGGTGGATGATGAACAGATTTTATTAGGTTTTGATAGATAAAGGTTTTTCACACACTACTATTTCTGGTAAACTGGCTGGGATTTCTTTTCATGGGCAGTTGCGGTGGGGGGGGGACCCGGTGGGAGGGGTGTTAGTGGAAAGGGTGCTTAGAGGTTTAGGTATGGAACTGGCTCCTAGCAAGCCTTTACGTTAGCTGGTGACATTTGATTTATTGCAAAGGATGTTGTTACAGTTGCCTTCTTGCTGTTACAATGAGTTTGAGTATTCTAAGTTTAGGTTATGTTTTGTATGGTTATTTTTTGGGGCATTCAGAGCATCTGAATTACTAGGTTTGCGACATAAAGGGGGCTTAAGCAGTGATGAAGTTGTTATAGAAGAGTAGAGGTATTGGTATTATTTTTGTTCATCAATTTCTTCACAACTACTTTATTGTTCCCTTTCATGCTTTACAAACTTTTTATCAATTACCTGACTCCTCTCTTGCTGAATACCATATTATTGTTAATGCCATATAATCTCACCTCTCTACTCTCTCCCTTCCACCTCACGCACCATCTATATCCCTCTCTACTCCTCTATACCCCTTATTTTTGACCCACAGACCTAAAGCCGCTTTTGTATATAATTTATTGTTATCAAATGTTATTGAAAGACCTAAATCTCAAAATGAACTTGCATGGGAAGCTGATTTGTCTGTTTCTTTTCCTATAAACACCTGGGATAAACTGTGGTCCAAACTCTTTAAAACTTGTGCTGCTGCCCGTATAACCCAATCTTTGTATTTTATTTATCAAAGAGCTATTGTTACTCCTGTTAGTATCTCATCTACCTCTTCTCCAAACTGTTGGTCATGTTCCACTGAAACGGGCACGTTAATGCACCAATTGTATGAATGTTCTAATGTTTTATCTTTTTGGAAATCTGTTTGGAATATCTGCATGTCAGTTTTTCACTTTGATTCTATTTTAACGTTACAAAATATTTTTCTAGGTTCCTTGTCACCTGATGTTAATGTATTATCTTCTGTTTCTAAATTATTTGATCTCTTTATTGCATTAGCTTTTAAAGTTATTCTTTCGGCCTGGAAAGATAATTCAAACATTTCTCTACTAAGCTTGCGGAATTGTGCATGCGATGAACACAGGATTGCTTCCGTTTCTTCTTCTTCTGTTTCTCAAAAAATTAAATCTGATCTTCTTTGGCTTCGTTTCTCTACATATCTTTCCTCTCACCCTTCTATTAAGTAATTCTCCGTTTTTTCCTTTTCTTCACAAATCAATATACTACACTATTTTGGTTACTCCTCCACCTTCTTTTCTCTCTGTCTCTCTCTTTCTTTTCCTTTTTCTCTCTTCTCTTTCTCTCTTTTCTCTTCTTTTTACTTATAATATTTCTACTTTCCACATTCGTTTATTGCCTAATTGTATTATCTTAATTAAGCTATGTATACTTTAGTATGGGTTTTTTTCTCCTCCATTTTATTGTACCTATTGTTTCCTAATCTTCTATATCTGAAAACTTAATAAAATCTCTTAAACAAAAAAAATAAAAAAATAAAAAAAGAAGAGTACAGGTTGAGAATCTGGTTGAGGGTTTCAAAGACAGAAGCGGGGTGGGGCTATGTTGCCCTGTTGGGGAATGGGAGATGTTCAAAGCTTCCAGTTTTTTCACACCAGGAATTATATGTTGCCATGAGCATGGGAGTCAGATTTCCATAGCTCAGCTGTTGGCTGTGATGAGGAAGGTGCTCATTAGCATGGGGGAGATCCACTACGTTTTGGCACACACTCCTTTCGTATTGGGGCAGCAATGGAGGCTGCGAGATTGGGGTGGTCTTGGTCAGACAAACGTAAGATTAGGAGGTGGAAATCCAAATGTTGCAAAAAATATGTTCGGAAATGATTTTCAATGCATCACTTGTGTTCATTTGGTAATGTTTGTTTTTCTGCCTAGGTCAGATACCAGGGCTTGTAAGTTTGAAAAATACAACATGGATAGTAGGACACTCCTTCGTAAAGTGGGCTGCTGTTTATTCTGAGAAACAGATTTGTAAATGTAAATGTAAATGTAAATGTGTGGGACTTGTAAAGCGCACAGCTGCCCGTAGCGTCCCGGCGCTGAAGACCGCTGGGGAACCCGTCCTAGCTTTCCCTGTGAGATGGTCCCTTCTAGGTATCTCCAAGGTGAAACCAGGCATCCCCGGCGTCTGTGGTGGGCCGTTGTAGAGATGAGGCAAGCTTAATGCCCAGAGTTGCCGAGTGTGATCCCTGGTTAGAGTAGGCACCGAGGCGAGAATTATCGAGTCCGCTGACCCTGGTCCACGACCCTGCCGCGTCAGGAATTGAACCCTGGTCCCGGGCCGTTCTATGCTTCCCGGTCTGCCGCCTCTAACCAGTGAGCCACACCACTCCACTCCATTTGTGGGAGATCGCTTGGACTTACAAGTGTTAGCCATGAGGTGGTATGGAAGGGCAAAGGGGGAATGCGTTGGGGGGGGGGGTTGTTTCCCATGTCGAGAATGATCTAGTCGAGTTATCTGGTCTGACTCTTATAAAAATAATGAAACTGGATCTGGCTGTCATCAAATCTAACTGGGAGGGCACTATGGTGATTTGGACAGAATTCATAACGAGGCTGCACAGGAGAGGAACAAGAAACCACGCAGCTTTGGAGAAGGTGAGACGAAAGCTTAATAGAGCCATGAGACTTTACTGTGAGGGCATTGGAATAAATGTTCTATCTCACCTTCATATACAAAGCACTGAGGGGCATCTTTTTCATGAGGATGGGGTGCATTTGTCACAGATGGGGCAAGCATACTATTTGCTGGAATTTAAGGGATTTGATTGCTCGAATATATGGTGATCACACAGTCTGACATAATTTTCTCCTTGGTGGGGCAGGAAAACTCTTTTCGGTTTTCCTGGATGGCGGAATTTGCTGGGGGGTAGGCAGCCTTGAGCGGGATTGTCCATCCACCAAGGGAGGAGGTGGGGTACACAGTCACGTGGAAAGGAAATGAGAATGAGGGGGACCTTTCAACAGGAGTCAGTTCTCCTGTTGCTTGGGGTCAACATTGGAGGCTATGTTTTTGTTGATAGGTTAAGATAAGCTTGGGGAATGGTTTTATCACATAATGGCAAAATGTGATTGGAGAAAATGTACTTTGCACCTGTCTTAATAAAGTGGCCTTTTTTTCTAACTACAAAGTTGTGGATCGTGGATTATTGTGCGAAAGCACCTTAAAGCAGGGGCCGCTCTAGGCTCATGGCGGCCCTGGGCAGGTAGTGTAGGTAGGGGGCCCCGGAAGAGGGGGTCCGGGCGGGGTGGAGTCCTCCAGAGCTCAGGAAGGAAGTGGAACACAGCCGGAGGCTGTCAAATCCCTGTCAGGGGCAGCCACGCAAATATGTATCCATCCTCAGAGGATTGGCATGGTGGCCCCTGAGGTTTGGTGGCCCTGTGCAGGTGCACAGCTTGCACATGCCTAAGGCCACCCCTGCTTAAAGTCTTTGAGCAAAGCGCACTCAAAAAGATGTAGTGAAATATTCTGGTCTGCCAGTACAAGATGTCTGGTTGGCATCAGCACCGAGTTCCACCAATGCCTTTTTCAAAGAATTCACAATGTGCGGCACCACTACAGCAGCCAGGAAGTTAAGCAGGGTTTTGAGTATGGCTGTGGCATGGAAGAGCGCCACAGGGAAGGACTTGGCACAATGAAAGTGCACTGCAGCGGATCTCTGAATATGATTTGGCTGCTGGCGAGTGACAGGAAGAAGCTCCTTACAAGAGTCATCATTGTTTAGGGGCAGTGAGAGAAGGCGAGTTCATCTGAAGTAGGGACCTGCACAATAGAGGGAGGGAGATTAACGAGGTAAGACGTTACTCCATTTTTCGGAAAGGTTTTTTGTCAGTACGATATGCAAAAGACAATGTTTAATATGGAGAAATACAAATTAAATAAAGGTGCTTGCTGGGATGACCCACATCGATGTTTGTTACGGTGCCACATATATTCATTTGCGAGAATCAGCAATGAAGGGTGGATGACGTTTCAACAACATGATTGCATTATAATGACGTTGGGGCCCAGCGCTTCCTCGTATGAACACATTTAAGAGAGACAGTGGTAAAATGGTGAAATGCTAATGATCCTACATAAGTGAGGGACCAATGAGCCACAATTTAAATTTGATATTATTTTGACCAAGTCTAAGTGATAAAAATAAAATGGGCACATATTTAGGAGTACATTTCTTTATCATTTTGTATCACACATGCTGGTCTACTAGTGCACCTCATTCTGCAACTGGGTTCCCTTGAATTTTGTCACACATTTGCCTCAGTGTCACCATGTCCTGGTATCTGGTAACCCTTTTTCTTCACACTGATCTCCCAATATTCCTCTTCCATGACAGAAGGTGCCCTGAAGCTCTTCTTACTGTGCCAAAGGTGGGTCTTTATGCTAATTTTAGATGTCCCTGTTATTCCATTGGTTTCCAAGAGCACCTGTTTCCTGAAACGTGGAGTATCAGCTGTCTCTCCTCGTCCCAGCACACATCCATCCTAGTGAGTAAGTACCTGACACTTTCCTCGCACTGCCTTTTCAGTGCACATCTGTCCTGATGCCCCACATCCTTTAATTGAGTGCATGGCTCTCTTAATGTCTCATTTTCTTTACATTCAACCCCTCTTTCTCTCTTCACATTTCTATTACAGTGCAGCCTCATTCTGATACTAGGGCCCTTGCTGTTCTGCACGAAGCTCTCTCAGTACGCCTCCATATTGATGATCAGTAGCCCTAACATCCCCCACACATTTTGTTCTATGCTCATTTAGTAACATATGGCTGTGTGCTCACTGCCTGGAACAGTGTATGTCTCTGTGCCCCCATGCAGCGGTGAGTGGATTCTTTCCCCCTCGTATTAGTGACTAACCCTTTTTACTTGTGTATCAGTGAATGGGTTTCTGCTCTGGCTCCACAGTGGTGCTTGCTGTTGTGCCGTTGTCCTGCTGCATTGCATAGTGCCATGCCCCTAAAGCATCCTATAGCTTTGTTCCTCTTGCACGGCCCTTTGGCAGTCCCTTTCACAAAAAAGTTTCAGCGCTCCGTCAATCATCTCCTTGTGCTTGCTTTTTTCGCCCTAAGTTGGCAGGGTATGCGCAGACGTGGGTTCCTTGCTCACTTTGCCACTGGATTCATGCTGGCTGGCGTATAAGGGCTGTTAGCTCGTCCCAGGATGTTTGTTTCCAGTTCAGGGAAGACATGGCTTGGCATTTCGGGCTGGACTGTTCTTATGAGGCACAGGGTCAAGCCTGATTTGCAAATAGCTGTGTCTGAACTGAGGTGGCAAAGTGAGCTAAAGAACCATTATGGATTCAACCCAGATCTGTGACTGGGGGTGAGTGTATAAAAAGTTTCAGAGCTCCGTCTATCATCTCCTTGTGTTTGCTTTGTCCACCCTAAGTTGGCAGGGTATGCCAAGACGTGAGTGCCTTGTAGCCGCAGAGAGGTGTAAAAGGGGGCGTGGCCTCGGACCACCTCTCTGCAATGCAGCCCTGTGGCACTTACTGGAGGTTCCTGGTGGTCTAGTAGGCCCCCATGCACCCTCAGGATTCAAGGAGACTTAATCCCCCGAATTACAATGTGCTAGGGGGCACGTTTGCACTGTGGTGCAGGGAGGGGCCGGGGCCTGATATAAGAATTTAGCAATCCTGCTGTGTGGGACTTACTGGTGGTAATCAAAAGGATAGTTGGTCCCCAAGGTTGACATTGGGGGCTAACTACTCCTCCTGTTACCTCTAGTAAATCACACACAGTGGGATTGCTAAGAGGTATTTCGGAGGCCACGCTCACCTTTCTCCACCACTCTGGAAATGTGACTGGTATGTTATAGTTAGAAATTAGCATTGAAAAAACCTTTGAAATTCACTGTGACTGTGTGTTTCTTTAAAGTTTAAATATGTTTTATATATATGCCAGGGTATTGGACCGGGCACTATTGGCGTGGGCCTCCCTTCCATTAGTGCTGTTAGCTCATGTGTTTTTGCTGGTGTTAGATGCTTTGGGCACTGTGGCACTGCAGTCCAGTGCCACAGTAGGTGCGTTACTGACTGTATAAGTGAGTGATTAAATGTGTCTGACTGAAGCATAGGTTAGTGACTAAACTGTGTGAATTTGAATTTGAATTAGTCTGTCTGTTGTGTAAGCTGCTGCATGGGTTGGTCAGTAGCTACATGAGCGTCTATATGGGCTAGTGTAAGTTTGTGGATGGGTGGGAGGTATGTGACTCTGTGCATAGATGTGTAAGTGGTAGATTCACTAGGTGTATGGGTTCAAGAGTGCATGTGGAAACAGATGTATGGGTGGGTGACTGTGTGTATGGATGTGTTGGTGAGTGAATGGATGTCTCAGTAGTAAATGTCCAAGTAACTACATATATAAAAGGCAGTGTATGTGAGAGTTGGATTATATACATGACTCTACATGAGAGTCAGTAATTGTGACAGTGGCTGTATGGATAAGTGTGTACTTGTATCAGTGATTATATAAGAAAGTAAGTATACCTGTGTATCTGTATGAATAAGTGAGGTGGTGTGTCCATAACTGTATAGGTGAGTAAATGGGAGTGTGAATTATTCTTTGCATGACTGACTAGGTGTGTGAGTAACTCCATGGATGAGTGGTGGTGTGTGAGTGTCTGTATAGATGTATGAGTGCATGTGATTGTGTTTTATTGATGAGTGACTGCATGAATGAGTGAGTGTATGGGTGTATGGGTGAATGAGTGGATGTGTGTGTAGACCTAGGAATCAGTGAGTGTGTATGTAGTAACTGGCATTGGTGTGTCGATGGTTTCGAAAATGGTAGTCTGTATTTTACAGTGGGTGTATCAAAGGTTATATTAGAGTGTGAGGAGGTGCATCAGATTGTCACATAGATGATGCCATCAGTGATGTCATCAGTGATGTCACTGACCATGTCATGAATGATGTAATATGTGACGTCATCAGCAGTGCATAGTGGGGGCTATAACTATAACTATAACTATAGCGCACAAATTTGTCTGGTTTTGTTCGAGTGAAATGTCAAACTAACTATAAAGTCCATGACACCCATGTTTTTTTCAGTGAATTTCTAATGTTTTTTAAATGCTAATGTCTAACTATAACATGCCTTAAACCTATGGTTATATATTACCTACTGGCAGTCAACCGTAGGTAGTTATAGTTAGGACGTGTTTTCTATAGGAAATCTGCAACATTCTATTTGGAATAACTTTGGCGCCGGTTGACGAATGTTCGTGAAATTTTCAAAACTGGTGCACCGCTCTGGTCCGCTCCAATCCTAAAAGTCTCGGGGTGATTCATCAAGCGGGGGCTGAGAAAAAGGGGGGTCCCAAAACGTGTTTTCCCCATGCAATTTTCCATAGGAACCTTTAATCGCAGCTACAGCCTGAACTGCTGAACGGAATTACAACAAATTTAGCAAAGAGGTAACCCTTGGTTCAGACTGGTGCCTTTTTGTTAAATGGTGTAAATCTGTTCAGTAGTTTTTTAGATATTAAAGGAAAAACGTACATATATATCTGGGCGGACCCTAACCACACATCTCATCGTGACATCTGATTGGCTGTCAGTACTTCATCCAAGAAGTGTTGGCAGCCATCTGGGGACCAATATACATGATAGCACCTCATTAAAAAGCATTGCATTTTAGGAATTGTGGTGTGTTCTAGGGTGATTTTACCATGTGAAAGAGCCTGCTGCTGGGATATCATGAATCATGTTTGAGAGAAAACTATTTTCTCATGCTTTTCCCACAGAGGTTTGGAAGGTGATCTATAAGCTAAACAAAGAGCCAATTTTCTGTAAATTCACATTATCTTTCTCAATCATGTGAGAATGAAGTCTGACATTCTCAGTAAAACATGCACATCCACCAAGGGCAGAGACTGTCAGTTGATTCCTTTGTGTTCTACTGCAGCTTCCCAGAGTGTTCTGAAGAACAACTAGAGTGCTAACATTCAGAATTTATGGCAAATGTGTGACAAATCTGAATGCCTTCTTGATGGAACCAAAGTAAAAAACTGAAAGTATTTCCTACTGAGGAGACTGTAGTAAATGAGGAAATTAGAAAACTTCATAATAAATTAAGTCTCCCAAGACGGCCAAGAGACAAAAGAGCCCACATGTAGCACAAATATCAACCAGATGTAGCCCAAGTAAAGCCCAATGACAGAATGTCCAAGAGTGTTCTAAAGAACAACTAGAGTGTTAACAGTCTCACTTGTGACAAAAGTATGGAACACCTGAAGCCATCTTGATTAGAATAAAGTGGTAACACTTAAAACATTTAATTTGCAAAGGATCAACATGAGGGGTTTCATTTTGCCATAGAAATTATGATTAGTGCTGCAGAAAGAAAATTTAGGGCACATTTTGAATTCTTAAATCCTCTTCTATTTCATTAAAAAAATTCTAACATGCAGACTGAAACTTGCACTTTGAATACCAGCAGCTGACTTCCCCGAAGAGCAGTTGCTTTACTACAGTGATCTAATGAGCAGCTACAGTGCTAACATTCAGAATTCATGGCAAATGTGTGACACATCTGAATGCCCTCTTGATGGAACCAAAGTAAACAAGCATTGAAAAAGCAATAGGTCTCGCCCTCGTTTAAGTTAAAGCAATTCTGTTTGTAATTAGGTGGCTTTTTAGCTTTGCTTTTATTAGTGTTTTTCAAACTTTCATGTGCATAACATGCATATGTATGCATATATGTATATGCAAATGTATATGTATAATGCATTTATATTTGTATTTATATAGATATGCAGATTATATATATGTTTATATATGTAAGTATATATATATATATATATATTCACTGAAAAAACCATAGGTTATAGACCATATATAGTTAGGAATTAGCATTTACAAAACCTTGAAAATTCACTGAAAAAACCATAGGTTATAGACCATATATAGTTAGGAATTAGCATTTAAAAAACCTTATTTTACTCACACAAAACCATTGAAATTCCATATATAGTTAGTTGCACTAACTATATATCGCGCACCCGCAATCCACTGCTGATCATGTCACATATTACATCATTCATGACATGGTCAGTGACATCACTGATGACATCACTGATGACATCTCAAATGACATCACTGATGACATCACTGATGACATCTCAAATGACATCACTGATGACATCACTGATGACATCTCAAATGACATCACTGATGACTACATCCAGTGACTGTATAATTCTGTAAAGTTAAAATATGTCTTACATATTGAAGAATGAGTGGATGTATAAGTGTCTTGATGAAGGATTTAGAAGGGGCATGGCTGACTGTATGAGTGACTGATTAAATGTGTCTCACTGAGTGCATGGGTTAGTGACTAAACTGTCTTAATTTGTGCATCATTATGTCTGTTGTTCTGTAAACTGCTGCATGTGTTGATCATTAGCTATATGATTAACTGTATGGGTTATTGATTGGTTGCCCAAGCATTTGTATGGGAGACTGAGTGTGTGTCTGGGTGGCTGGGAGGTGTATGACTCTCTGCATAGATGTGTGAGCAGTTGATTGACTAGATGTATGGGTTCAAAAGTGCATGTGGAAACAGCTGTATGGGCGGTTGACTGTGTGCATGAGTGTATTGGTGAGTGAATGGATATCTCAGTGCTACATGTCAAAGTAAGTACATATGTAAAACACAGTACATGTGAGAGTTGACATATATAAATAACTGTGCATAAGAGCCAGTGAATGTGTGAGTGGCTGTATGGATCATTGTGAACTTGTATCCAGGATTGTATAAGTGAGTAAATATGTTTTAGTATATGTTTGAATAAGTAAGGTGTGTATAACTGTATAGTTGAGGAAATGGAGGTGTGATTGATTCTTTGCATGACTGACTAAGTGTCTGAGTAACTCCATGGATGAGTGACAGTCTATGAGTGTCTGTTTACACTGAGTGTATCTAAGGTTATATTAGAGTCTGAAGAGGTTCATCGTATTATCACATGAATGATGTCATCAGTGATGTGATCAGTAATGTCAAATGAGATGTCATCAGTGATGTCATTTGAGATGTCATCAGTGATGTCATCAGTGATGTCATTTGAGATGTCATCAGTGATGTCATCAGTGATGTCCTTTGAGATGTCATCAGTGATGTCATCAGTGATGTCACTGACCATGTCATGAATGATGTAATATGTGACATGATCAGCAGTGGATTGCGGGTGCGCGATATATAGTTAGTGCAACTAACTATATATGGAATTTCAATGGTTTTGTGTGAGTAAAATAAGGTTTTTTAAATGCTAATTCCTAACTATATATGGTCTATAACCTATGGTTTTTTCAGTGAATTTTCAAGGTTTTGTAAATGCTAATTCCTAACTATATATGGTCTATAACCTATGGTTTTTTCAGTGAATTTCAATGGTTTTTTAATAGCAAATATCATAAGCTGTCAAATGTCAAGTACGTGGTAAGTGAAAACATTTTCGTGTTTATGCACACTGATCTGCTTTGAATGGTGCCCCCCCCCTTCATTTCTATTAGGAGTACTCTCTCTTTGCAGATAGTGAAAGGTAGTTAACGCAGGCCTTTGCCCCGTTGTAATCCGGCGTGCCTGCTTCTCTCTCCATTTGATTGATTGTTATCCAAGTATTTACTGTTTTAGAATTAGTTCTCTTTGGTTCATTCTCTATTTACAAACAAACACAGAGTCGCAATACTCTGTTTAGTCTTTGCAGATAATGAAAAATATTGTAAAAAAAAAGAAAAGGAATCGAGCAAAATCAGTAGGCCACTAATGGGATCTCTTTTTGACCTCGCTAAAATAGAAACATTAGGAACAACCCCTCATGACAAATACAAAACTAGTGAGATGAACTGAACTCCACACAATGATGGCTGCAAAACAGCTCGGCTCCGCCACCCACCCCGCCCAAAATAACGATAAAGAGCGGCTGCCATGATTGGTTGCGGAATGGCCACGACGGAGCTACGAAATGGTGCTGCTCTCATGCTAACCCCAGCTTCAGTCTGAAACATCCAGAAACACTGTAGACTACCAATTCGATCAGTTCCGGTAGCGCCCCAATGTAACCCGGTAGAGAAGAACTAGCCCTCCCCTCTTTGACTGATGGTTCTTGTTGCCTGTCCCTTCTGTTGTCATTTAACAGAACTATTTAGCCTGCTGAAAGGGGTTGTGTTCCGACCGCTGGTTGGTGGAGACATTTTGACTATATTCTGGACCTGCGTTGTCGCGTAATGCGTCATATGACGCGCCGCGTTAGCGCTTCCGGAAGTCATCCGGGGCGCGCAGCGCGTAACATAAGCATAACAAGTCATGTGACTTGTTAATAAAACTTTTCATTGGTTCATTTTACTTTTCTTATTGTAATGATGAAAGGCTTGGTCATATGACCTAAAAATTACGCTTTTCATTACTTCCGAACATTATTTTTTCTTAAATATATGTTATAATGTTCCAGGCTAATGTACTTTCCCGGAAATTTTACAACTGTCCTGCAAGTAAAATATATTCTTTTTTCGAGAAAAAGAGCGTTTCTTCGTCCCATGACGGAGCCGTTGAGCAAAAGAGGGTCGACCTGCTGTCTTAGTCGCCGATACGCCTGAATATGAGATTCTTATCGATCACTTTATGTTGCAGGAATAGAAAACACAACAGCCCTTGACCATTTATCTTTACTGCGTTCCTTCGTATTATACCTTTTACCCTTCATGTAATTGGTCTGCTTTATTTCACTTGCCTTTTAATGATTCTAAAACAGTGACTATTATTAAAAACTTTACCAATGTATATACTACTACCATGTTTTCTTTTAAAAACCTTTATTGTGAAAATTTCATTATACAAATACGAGCCTATAACCACGTGGGCCTGCCACGGAGCAAACTGTAATCGTATATGATGAATAGACATTTACACTGTAGAGGAACGTAACGGGCGGGCCATTAGGTTGCAAGAACTAAGGTGTCTAACAGTTACGGAATCGGTGGACGTACATTTTATAATTAAAATACGACAGGGCCAGTTACAATAAAATTATCTAGATATACATTTGCGGGCAAGTACCATGGGTGACGTTAATTCGAACTTTCAACAGTACAGTAATCAATAACACATCAGAACTTAATATCAATAGGGATGTCGAAATATTCAATCAATTCTCGTCCCCGCCCGCCATGTGCTTCAAAACTGCATACGTATCTCGTGATTTCAAGGTTCTGCAACCAGTACACAACAAGGAGTTACGAGTCCCATTTATTCCGGCGCCATTTTGGGCGAGGACGGGCAGGTCCAGGATATAGTCAAAATGTCTCTACCAACCATCGACTATGATGATGTTCATATGCTGTATTTATTAGAGTAACACTCATCTGTCCACATGAAATTAATTTGCCACAATCTAAACATGTCATTTTAATCTTTCCAAAGTTCTTCTAAATATTTGGGACCGTTTCCCTTGCCTCTGAAGCTCTCAGTGCCACTTCTTTGATGAATGTACTAGCAGGTCAGGGGTTCTCCTCCAAATCTCTCTTTTATGCAGCACTATAATTAATTGGTGCCACCTCTCCATATGACGATGCATGGTATAGTTACCACAACTATATTTTTTTTCGGTTCCTCTGGAGAGTTCATCGTGGCAGATGAAGCGTGTAACGTACCGGGCATTTACCTTTTTTTGCATGTACAGGAAAGGAAAAAAAAATCGAGCGTCCGAGTTCTAAGGTGTCCCAGGGCCATTTTAGTGGACCAGGCCCAAATCCAAAGATCAGGCCGCCATTTTGAGAATCCTCTTGCAGCCGCCTGTCGCTGTAGCATCAAGAGCAGCCGAAACTCAGCTGAATGGCAACTGAAACGGTAAAGGGGCGCCCCACTACAGCAGACGAGCCTCCACCTAGGAAGGCCCATTCACGCCGGCTCCCCCCCCCCCTTCGGGCACCCCACGCCGTTATTCGGAGCAGTATTGTAGGATGGCCACACCAGTGCGGCAACTTGCTAGACATCACCTCGGTGGTAACCGAATCTCAACGCCTTGTGGTGTCTTCTATTCAGAAAACATTGTTATGCTGCCTTCGACCTATTCGCCGCAAGTGCGCACACAACTCAACTGCATAGCTTGCTAGACACCACCTCGGTGCCATCCGGATCTTGGAATGTCAGCGCCTTTTGGTGTCTTCTCTTCAGAAAATATTGTTGCGCTGCCTTTGGCCCCATTCGCACATCAGTCCGCTACTGACGCCATCTCACAGGCTAATGGGGCGCCCCACGCCAACTTTCAGCATTGTAGGATGACCACACCAGTACAGCAACTTGCTAGACATCACCTCGGTGCCATCCGGATCTCGGCGCCCCACTGCAGATGAAGTGCCTCTCAACTATGAAACCACCACGGTGACATCCGGATCTTGGCGCGTTGTGCTGCCTTCGGCCTATTCGCACATCGGTCCGCTACTGACGCCATCTCACAGGCTAATGGGGCGACCCATGCCGAGTTTCAGCATTGTAGGATGACCACACCAGTACAGCAACTTGCTAGACATCACCTCGGTGCCATCCGAATCTTGGCATCTCAACGCCTAGTGGTATCTTCCATACAGAAAATATTGTTACGCTGCCTTTGGCCCCATTCGCACATCAGTCCGCAACTTAGACATCACCTCGGTGCCATCCGGATCTTCGCATCTCAGCGCCTTGTGGTGTCAGTCAGAAAATATTGTTGCGCTGCCTTTGGCCCCATTCGCACATCAGTCCGCTACTGACACCATCTCACAGGCCAACAGGGCGCCCCACGCCGACTTTTACCATTGTACGATGGCCACACCAGTGCCACAACTTGCTAGACACCACCTCGGTGCCATCCGAATCTTGGCATCTCAGCGCCTTGTGGTGTCTTCAAATCAGAAAATATTGTTGCGCTGCCTTTGGCCCCATTCGCACATCGGTCCGCTACTGACGCCATCTCACAGGCCAACGGGGCGCCCCACGCCGACTTTCAACATTTTAGGATGGCCACAGAAGTGCGACAACTTACTAGACACCACCTCGGTGCCATCCGGATCTTGGCGCGTTGTGCTGCCTTCGGCCTATTCGCACATCGGTCCGCTACTGACGCAAACTCACAGGCCAACGGGGCGCCCCACGCCGACTTTCAGCATTGTAGGATGGCCACACCAGTGCACCTTACTAGACACCACCTCGGTGCCATCCGGATCTTGACGCGTAGTGAAGCTGCAGCAGCTGCAAATAAGCTTCAGACAGTGTTACAACCGCTGCTCAGAACTCTCAACTATGACACCACCTCGGTGCCATCCGGATCTTGGCATCTCAGCGCCTTGTGGTGTCAGTCAGAAACTATTGTTGCGCTGCCTTTGGCCCCATTCGCACATCGGTCCGCTACTGACGCAAACTCACAGGCCAACGGGGCGCCCCACGCCGACTTTCAGCATTGTAGGATGGCCACACCAGTGCGGCAACTTGCTACACACCACCTCGGTGCCATCCGGATCTTGGCATCTCAGCGCCTAGTGGTGTCTTCTATTCCGAAAATATTGTTGCGCTGCCTTCGGCCCCATTCACACATCGGTCTGCTACTGACGCCATCTCACAGGCCAACGGGGCGCCCCACGCCGACTTTCAGCATTGTAGGATGGCCACACCAGTGCGGCAACTTACTAGACACCACCTCGGTGCCATCCGGATCTTGGAGCGTTGTGCTGCCTTCGGCCTATTCGCACATCGGTCCGCTACTGACGCAAACTCTCAGGCCAACGGGGCGCCCCACGCCGACTTTCAGCATTGTTGGATGGCCACACCAGTGCGGCAACTTACTAGACACCACCTCGGTGCCATCCGGATCTTGGCGCGTTGTGCTGCCTTCGGCCTATTCGCACATCGGCCCGCTACTGACGCAAACTCACAGGCCAACGGGGCGCCCCACGCCGACTTTCAGCATTGTAGGATGGCCACACCAGTGCTGCAACTTGCTGGACACCACCTCGGTGCCATCCGGATCTTGGCGCGTTGTATTGCCTTCGGCCTATTCGCACATCGGTCCGCTACTGACGCCGCCTCACGTGCCAACGTATTTTCTCCGCATTTTATACCCTATGCCGCATAACAGGTCATGTGACTTGTTTATAAAATTTTTCATTGGTTCATTTTACTTTTGGTTTCCTAATGATGGAAGGCTTGATCATATGACCTAAAAACAACACTTTTCATTGGATGAAAACTTTTTTTTTTTCCCAAACGATGAAAGCCCCACCTTTTTTCTGGATGTTTCAGACTGAAGCTGGCGTCAGCATGAGAGCACCACCATCTCGTAGCTCCATCGTGGTCATTCCGCGAGCAATCATGGCAGCCGCTCCCCACCAGAAGCCTGCAGGAGTCGGGGCTCCCAAAACTTTTGATGAATTCTCAAGGCGGAGGGGACGCTTTCGAGAATGGGGTCCAAGACCTAGCAGACAAGCGTCCGATTTCCAAGGTGTCCCAGGGCCATTTCAGTGGACCAGGCCCAAAAAGGAAACAGCCTGCCGCCATTTTGAGAGTCCTGTGACAGCCGCCTATCGCTGCACCGCAAGAGTGGGCGCAACTCTGCTGAATTGCGGCTTTTGACAAAGTGGACCAAAAACGGACGGAATGGCAACTGAAACGGTAAAGGGGCGCCCCACTACAACAGATGACACTCCACCTGGAGAGGCCCGTTCACGCCGCCTCCCCCGGGGCGCCCCACGCCGTTATTCGGAGCAGCATTGTAGGATACCAAAACCAGTGCGGCAACTTACTGGACATCACCTTGGTGCCATCGTTCTGCTGCCTTGGAACTATTTGCACAACAGTTTGCTACTGATGACCCACCCCCCGCGACACCCCACGCCGTTATTTGCTGGGTGGCAACTTACTAGACATCACTTTCGTGTCATCTAGATTTCAACGCGTTCTGCTGCCTTGGAACTATTCGCACAACAGTTTGCTACTGATGACCCACCCCCCGCGACGCCCCACGCCGGAAATCTGGACGTTGTGCTGCGTTGGGACTATTCGCACAGCCGACCGCTACTTCGTTGTTTTTCCCTAAAAATGTTTATATGTTATTACTATTTTTGTTTTCTTGTATATATTTATAAATTATTAAAGTTTTATAATCTTACTACTTTGTCGGAGTGCTATATATTTTTCATGTGACACATAATTGTAAAAACTTTGATGTACAAAGAGTCATCCCTGGAATCTTCCGCTTCAGGCTCGGTCCCCTCCCCAATCACAATACAGGATGGTTTTCAGATAATAGCAACGCTTCTGCTGTGACGGATCTCATCGAGTGTGGGCCTTGATCTACTATAACTCCTTTGAAGAGGGGTGATTCTTTACAGCTGTGGCCATAAACTACATCTGCAGGGCTAGCTGATACCCTAGGACCAGCCTGGACAATCGGACACAGAGGAAAAGGAGTGTCAGAGGGTGCGGTAGTGAATAGGGCGAAAGGGAGGTGTCGGGCGGGCACAGGGTGTGATTCTCAGGGAAGAGCAGCGCAGATGGGGGGAGGTTTATTACCCATGCATAAGACAGAGAGCGGGGGTGACCACTGCCTGGGGGAGATGCTTGCGAGGGTGGGGAGCCATGCTAAGGATCGACAGCGTGCACAGAGTGGGTCTGGTCAAGGCATCTAAAATGGCTGCCGTGCACGACAAAAGTGTGGCATTTGAAAAAAGACAAGATGGCGCAGACAATGTTTTTCAACACTTCCTGATTTCCTTCGAATCGAACGTTAACAGACGTTGGGGCATATTACCAAAGTTAAGCGATATTTATCCCTAACGATGCTTAGCAACGATTTTTTTACCGTCAGAAATTATCGCAGATAAACCTTGCTATTATCAAGGTTTATCGCAAATACGATAAAAAACGACCGCAATGCATTAATATCGCTGAAAACTCAGCGATATTCATGCATTACCGAGCTAATGCTCTTAGCCATGTTATCCACCTCCCATTGGATAACATGGCTAAGAACTGCTCAGGGCAGGTGCTAGCTTTTGGAGATATTCGCGCTTATCTCGAATATTTCCAAAAGTTGATAATAGGAGATAGCGATGTTAGCGACTGTTTCCAGTCGCTAACATCTTGGCATGCCCATTTTGCATGTCATTAGTGATAAATATCACTCACATGCAAAGTGGGGCCCAAGATGGTCGCTATCTCCTACTAGCCGTCGCTAACTGGTGTTAGCAACAGCTAGGTAATACAGATATAATTTTATCTCCGCGAAGCGGAGCGCTGTTACAGATATATATCTTGTTTTTGAACGTTAATTTCTCAAAATGCACTGAAGCACATATATTGAGACCTAGCAAAGGCACATCGGGCTACCAGTCCCTAATATTTTACCACGTTTCGTGCAAATCCATTCAGCCGTTCGATTATTATTATTATTTTTTTTTTTTGCCCCGCGGGGCCCTTTTAAAACCTCCACATCAAACCTAGGGGGTCAGCGAGGATCTACTATGCCCCCTTATGGTCATTTGCCCCTTCGCTTTGGCCTCCTCTTGTCTCTCGATCCTACCGAGAGACAAGATGGCGGCCGCTACGGACTGTTTGGAATGTTTACAGACACCGGAGAGCCAATCAGCTTCGCTTCGCAAAGCTCCGTAACGCGAAAAGTACGCGAAGCGGTGCGCTGTTACAGATATATATCTTTTTTTGAACGTTAATTTCTCAAAATCCACTGGAGCACATATATTGAGATCTAGCAAAGGCACATCGGGCTACCAGTCCCTACAATTTTGCCAAGTTTCGTGCAAATCCATTCAGCTGTTCGATTATTATTATTTTTATTTTTTTTGCCCCGCGGGGCCCTTTTAAAACCTCCACATCAAACCTAAACGGTCAGGGAGGATCTACTATGCCCCCTTATGGTCATTTGCCCCTTCGGTTTGGCCTCCGCTTGTCTCTCGATCCTACCGAGAGACAAGATGGCGGCCGCTACGGACTGTTTGGAATGTTTACAGACGCCGGAGAACCAATCAGCTTCGCTTCACAAAGCTCCGTTGCGCGAAAAGTACGCGTACTGGAGCGCTGCCCGGTCCGCTGTTACAGATATATATCTTTTTTTAAACGTTAATTTCTCAAAATCCACTGGAGCACATATATTGAGACCTACAAAAGGCACATCGGGCTACCAGTCCCTACAATTTTTGCCAAGTTTCGTGCAAATCCATTCAGCCGTTCGGGCTAAAAGTGAGGCCAACCGCCCTATGGAAAACTCAATGTTAAAAACACGTTTTGGGACCCCCCTTTTTTCTCGGCCCCCCCTTGACGAACCCCCCCCCAAATTTTCAAGGGCTGCTCAGAAACAAAATGTGCCATTTTCCTGAAAATTCCAGCCAATTCCGTCCACAAACGCCAAAGTTATTAGACATAGAATTTTCAAAAATCCCATAGAGAAAAAATCCTAACTATATATACCTACTGGCGACCGCCAGTAGGTAATATATATATATATATATTCACTGAAAAAACCATAGGTTATAGACCATATATAGTTAGGAATTAGCATTTACAAAACCTTGAAAATTCACTGAAAAAACCATAGGTTATACACCACATATAGTTAGGAATTAGCATTTAAAAAACCTTATTTTACTCACACAAAACCAATGAAATTCTATATATAGTTAGTTGTACATCATTCATGACATGGTCAGTGACATCACTGATGACATCACTGATGACATCTCAAATGACATCACTGATGACATCACTGATGACATCTCAAAAGCCCCCACCTTTTTTCTCACTCTGACTTTCAACTTTGAGAAAGGAAGACCTGATCATTTGCTCTGATTAAAAAATGGCTTCATTAGTAGCTTCAGCTTCTGCACCCCCACCACCACCACCACCATCTCCTCATAGGAAGAGAGGACCACCTGCACAGTTTATTGGAGACACAGAGGAGGAAGAGGAAGAACAAGACGGAGAGGAAGAAGAGGGACCACGATTTGTCAAAGAGTTACCCCGGGTATCTCATCGCAAAGTTAGCTTTATCTGGCAATTTTTTTCCATTCCACCAGGAGAGAAAAAAGTCAATGCACGCCATGCTATGTGCCTTATCTGCCAAGATAAGTTATCCCGGGGCACTAATAAAAAATACAGTTATGGAAATCACACGATGCACCGACATATGCAGAGGCGGCATCCAATCAACTATAGTCGTGCAGAGATGCGTGAACTACAACAGAACCCCCCAACTTCGGTGACAAGAACATCTACTGATATCTCTCTCACAGTTGGAGAGGCCAACGAAACAGTGCCAAATATTCAAAAAAATGTTGTCCATATGAAGCTGACATGCTTATATTGTGGCACTTTAATTTCATGCGCAAACATGAGTCTGAAATTAATTAATTTGGCTTTCGAGAAACACCGATGCTCCAAACGCAGCAAGTTTAAATTTTTTTTTTTGCTCCTGTTTAGCCTTTTTCAATGCCTCCTTCTGTTCTTTCCCTTTGAAAAAAAACAAAAAAAACAAATAAGTGTTCAAAAAATACAAAAAAAACAAATAATGTTCAAAAAAGAAAAAAAATATATAAAACAACAAAAATATAAAAAAAAAGTTCTTTTCAGAACTACCTCCCCGTTATTAAAAAATTGCTAGAATGTTTAGCACTCTGGCAAGCTCTATTTCTTTTGGTTCGCTTCCCGGTTAGCTTCCCGGTACGCGGACCGGGAGCTAACCCAAAAAATTTTTTTTTTAAAAATAGAGTAAGTATAAGGAAAGTAAACAGAGAGTGATGTTAAAAGAAAGACATTTTAAATACACAACTTTCTTCATAATTTTCTCCCTAAACCATACTATTCTCTACCTAAATTAAATGAATCTTTTCTCACCTTAGCAAATACTTTATGAGTTTCAAAACAGTCTCAGAAACACACCAAATTGTATTTAGCAGAGCAAAAGTTATGCACTCCAGAGTCTGCAGCTATGAAAAGCACAGAAATGCTGTAACTCATCACACATATCTCTTATGTCACCCAATCAAAACTCTTCCCTCACTTTTTTCAAATCAACACCCTTCCCCCTTCTGCCCTTTCTGCCTTTTTTCCATAGCAACCACCTCCTGAAAGACCTCTCATGTTTGCAAGTTCACACAACAATGTTTCAATTGAACTCTGAACTCTCAGTGCACCTGCGTATCCACTGCAATCTTTCATTTAATGATTATTTATTGACCATTCAAAATACATCTTTCAAAGAACTCATCCATGCACCCTAACTTTCTGTTTTCAGCAATCAAAATCCACCAATCACTGTTACTGCTTCATGAACACAGAAACTCCACAGTTTTTTTCATTTTAAACTCTCATTTTTTCAACTGCCATTTCATTGCCACACTTCATCTGACTGCAGGAGAACCTTCTCTCACCATGTTTTCTGTCTGGATTGTTGGACATAGTTATATCCACTGGGCTCACAGGTATGCTGAGAACAGAAAATTACCTAACCTCAATTTACAAGATGTGGAAATTAAGTGGTTTGGCCACAGAGGATTAAAATGTCACCAATTGATACCATTGGTGAAAACCTTTATGCATTTGCCCAAACCTGACCTGTTAATTGTGCACTGTGGAGGTAATGATTGGGGCACTTTGACTGGGGTAGGTCTGGAAATGCTTTTAAAGGACACCTTTGAGCAATTGATGGCACTTTTTCCTCAGACTGCCTTGGTATATTCAAATATATGCCAAAGACAGAAATGGAGGTGGTCAAACCAATTTTGTCCACAAATTGAGAAGTCGAGGAAGTATGTAAACAAATCTGTTTCAGCTTACATGAGAGACCATGGAATGGGCTCCCTGTACAACAATAACTTGCGTTACTACATGCAAGATATCTACAGAGGAGATGGAGTTCACTTCTCAGATGAGGGCAACAGAGTTTTCACTCTGAATTTAAGACTGTGCATTGGTACCTACTTATAAGTACCTAAATGTACCATAAACCCAAAAGCTCTTCTCAGAGCTACCCTACATCTGATCACTCACAATTATTATTTTACTCTAACATTTTTCACTAATTTTCAACAAAGTACGCTCCTACACCAGTCAAAGTGCCCAAGTCATTACCTCCACAGTGCACAATTAACAGGTCAGGTTTGGGCAAATGCATAAAGGTTTTCACCAATGGTATCAATTGGTGACATTTTAATCCTCTGTGGCCAAACCACTTAATTTCCACATCTTGTAAATTGAGGTTAGGTAAATTCCTGTTTTCAGTGTACCTTTGAGCCCAGTGAATATAACTATGTCCAACAATCCAGACAGAAAACATGGTGAGAGAAGGTTCTCCTGCAGTCAGATGAAGTGTGGCAATGAAATGGCAGTTGAAAAAATGAGAGTTTAAAATGAAAAAAACTGTGGAGTTTCTGTGTTCATGAAGCAGTAACAGTGATTGGTGGATTTTGATTGCTGAAAACAGAAAGTTGGGGTGCACGGATGAGTTATTTGAAAGATGTATTTTGAATGGTCAATAAAAAATCATTAAATGAAAGAATGCACTGGATATGCAGGTGCACTGAGAGTTCAGAGTTCAATTGCAACATTGTTGTGTGAACTTGCAAACACCAGAAGTCTTCCAAGAGGTGGTTGCCATGCAGAAAAGGCAGAAAGGGCAGAGGGGGGAAGGGTTTTCATTTGAAAAAAAGTGAGGGAAGAGTTTTGATTGGGTGACATGAGAGATATGTGTGAAGAATTACAGCATTTCTGTGCTTTTGATAGCTGCAGACTCTGGAGTGCATACCTTTTGCTCTGCTTAAGACAAATTGGTGTGTTTCTGAGTATTTGCTAAGGTGAGAAAATATTTCTTTAATTTAGATAGAGAATAGTGTGCTTTAAGGAGAAAATTATGAATTATGTGGCGCAAATTGCTTGTAAATATGCTCCCACCTGTGCAAGGAAAATTTAGATTTTTAATGTTTGTGTTACATAGCCATGTTAAAAGTGATACAAACATGCTGCAAAGGCAATTAAAAAACGCTTTTATGTGTCTTAAGGACATTTTAAGTAATTTTCCCATGTGCAGTGTTTTGAAATTATGATTTGAAAATCGTTTTTGGGGAAAAGGAATTGTTTTTAAATTTATGACAAGGACATAATGGTGTATGCTTCTTTATAAGGCAATTGACTGTCCCTGATGTTATTTTTCCCATTTTAATGTAAGACCTTTCTCTGTGGCGCAAATTGCTTGTAAATATGCTCCCACCTGTGCATGGCAAATTTAGATTTTAAATGTTTGTGTTACATAGCCATGTTAAAAGTGACCCAACCATGCTGGAAAGGCAATAAAAAAACACTTTCATGTGTCTTAAGGACATTTTAAGTAATTTCCCTGTGGGCAGTGTTTTCAAATTATGAATTGAAAATCGTTTTTGAGGTAAAGGAATGTTGTTAAAATTTATGTGCGCCATATGCCCCCAAATTTCTTTTTCAGGGGTGCAGCAGGGTGTTATTAAGACACCCCTACACCTTTGGAAAAATTCCTAATTTGCGATGAGCTAATTGCTAATTGCAAATTGCACCTTCTTTCATATGGGCATCCTGGCGCATGGAAATGAATGGGTAATTTGCAATTAGCAATTTGCTCATCGCAAATTTGGAATGGTAAAGAATCGCTATTTATTCCTTAAAATTCGCTATTTTGGAAATGCAAAATAGTTATATGATACATATGGCGGTTGATGTCTAACAAGATAAGAAGCTTAGGGATACATTTATGATGACTGGCGCAATGAAGTGGACATCACTTACTTCATTGGTAGAGCTTTACATGTATTATGTCCTCTGTATTCTTCATCAAGCGTAACTTTAATCTGCAATCCTGAGTAGGCCTCACCTTAAACAAACCTCTGGATAGGCCACATCTTATCGTCATCCTGAATTAATCATTTAAAATGCTAGGGACAGATTTATGATAGGTGTATGCCTCTTTTGCGCCACTTACAAAACACTGTCCATGGGGAAATGACTTAAAATGTCCTTAAGACACATGAATGTGTTTTTTTAAAGCGTTTGCAATTTTTTTGGGTCACTTTTAACATGGCTATGTGACTCAAACAGTCAAAATCTAAATTCACCATGCACAGGTGGGAGCATATTTACAAGGAATGTGCTCCATGGGGAAAGGTCTTATAATGTAATATGGGAAAAATGACATCAGAGACACTGAAATGCCTTATAGAGAAGCATACACCATTATGTCCTTGTCATAAATTTGCAAACCATTACTTTTCCCCAAAAACGATTTTCAAATCATAATTTGAAAACACTGCACATGTGGAAATGACTTAAAATGTCCTTAATTCAAAATTTGCTATTCCTTATTTTGCGATTGCACTGAAGGATTTGCAAATTTTGCGATTCCTTAAATGCAATGTATCAAACAAAAAATATGTAAAAAATGACATTAAGGATTTGGAAACTACCACCAACTTCTAGTTTGTGGTAATTTGCGAATTCTTTTCAAAAAGCATTTTTTTCCAAAAAACAAAAGGTGCCATATGACGCCCATACATGCCCTTAGGGCATGTATGTGCGCCATATGCCCCCAAATTTCTTTTTCAGGGGTGCAGCAGGGTGTTCTTGAGATACCCCTGCACCCTTGAAAAAATTCCTATTTTGTGATGAGGTAATTGCTAATCGCAAATTGCAACCTTCATTCCTATGAGCCTCCTAGCCCATGGAAATGAATGGGTAATTTGCAATTAGCAATTTGCTCATTGCAAATTAGGAATGGTAAAGAATTGCTATTTATTCCTTAAAATTCGCTATTTAGGAAATGCAAAATAGTTAGATGGTACATATGGTGGTTCATCTGTAACAAGATAAGAAGCTTAGGGATACGTTTATGATGACTGGCAAAATAAAGTACAAATCACTTACTTCATTGGTAGGCCTTTACATGTATTATCTCTTCTGTATTCTTCATCAAGCGTAACTTTAATCTGCAATCCTGAGTAGGCCTCACCTTAAACAAACCTCTGGATAGGCCACACCTTATCGTCATCCTGGATTAATCATTTAAAATGCTAGGGACAGATTTATGATAGGTGTATGCCTCTTTTGCGCCACTGTGCGTCACTTTTATGATGCAGCGGCGGTGCAAAAGATTTGCTATGAGGCGACAAAATTACAAATTGATGCTTTTAGGCAGATATGTCATGGTGTAAAAAAAACGTACCACATGAAACCGATGCAGCAGTGATGCAAAAGATGCACCATGTTGCAAGACAGGCCTCACTTGGGGCCATATGTATCAAGCTAATTAGCATTCGCAAAGATCAAAATTCTGCGAATTTCGGCCTTTGCGAATGCTAATTAGACAAATGGTATGTATCAAACAAGTTTGATGCAAAATAAGGAATAGCAAAATTTGCTATTCCTTATTTTGCGATTGCACTGAAGGATTTGCAAATTTTGCGATTACTTAAATGCAATGTATCAAACAAAAAATATGTAAAAAAATGACATTAAGGATTTGGAAACTACCACCAACTTCTAGTTGGTGGTAATTTGTGAATTCTTTTCAAAAAGCTTTTTTTCCAAAAAACAAAAGGTGCCATATGACGCCCATACATGTGCGCCATATGCCCCCAAATTTCTTTTTCAGGGGGTGCAGCAGGGTGTTCTTGAGACACCCCTGCACCCTTGGAAAAATTCCTATTTTGTGATGAGCTAATTGCTAATCGCAAATTGCACCTTCATTCCTATGAGCCTCCTAGCCCATGGAAATGAATGGGTAATTTGCAATTAGCAAATTGCTCATTGCAAATTAGGAATGGTAAAGAATTGCTATTTATTCATTAAAATTCGCTATTTAGGAAATGCAAAATATTTTGATGGTACATATGGTGGTTCATCTGTAACAAGATAAGAAGCTTAGGGATACATTTATGATGACTGGCAAAATAAAGTGCAAATCACTTACTTCATTGGTAGGCCTTTACATGTATTATCTCTTCTGTATTCTTCATCAAGCGTAACTTTAATCTGCAATCCTGAGTAGGCCTCACCTTAAACAAACCTCTGGATAGGCCACACCTTATCGTCATCCTGGATTAATCATTTAAAATGCTAGGGACAGATTTATGATAGGTGTATGCCTCTTTTGCGCCACTGTGCGTCACTTTTATGATGCAGCGGCGGTGCAAAAGATTTGCTATGAGGCGACAAAATTACAAATTGATGCTTTTAGGCAGATATGTCATGGTGTAAAAAAAACGTACCACATGAAACCGATGCAGCAGTGATGCAAAAGATGCACCATGTTGCAAGACAGGCCTCACTTGGGGCCATATGTATCAAGCTAATTAGCATTCGCAAAGATCAAAATTCTGCAAATTTCGGCCTTTGCGAATGCTAATTAGACAAATGGTATGTATCAAACAAGTTTGATGCAAAATAAGGAATAGCAAAATTTGCTATTCCTTATTTTGCGATTGCACTGAAGGATTTGCAAATTTTGCGATTACTTAAATGCAATGTATCAAACAAAAAATATGTAAAAAAATGACATTAAGGATTTGGAAACTACCACCAACTTCTAGTTGGTGGTAATTTGTGAATTCTTTTCAAAAAGCTTTTTTTCCAAAAAACAAAAGGTGCCATATGACGCCCATACATGCCCTTAGGGCATGTATGTGCGCCATATGCCCCCAAATTTCTTTTTCAGGGGGTGCAGCAGGGTGTTCTTGAGACACCCCTGCACCCTTGGAAAAATTCCTATTTTGTGATGAGCTAATTGCTAATCGCAAATTGCACCTTCATTCCTATGAGCCTCCTAGCCCATGGAAATGAATGGGTAATTTGCAATTAGCAAATTGCTCATTGCAAATTAGGAATGGTAAAGAATTGCTATTTATTCCTTAAAATTCGCTATTTAGGAAATGCAAAATAGTTTGATGGTACATATGGTGGTTCATCTGTAACAAGATAAGAAGCTTAGGGATACATTTATGATGACTGGCGAAATAAAGTGCAAATCACTTACTTCATTGGTAGGCCTTTACATGTATTATCTCCTCTGTATTCTTCATCAAGCGTAACTTTAATCTGCAATCCTGAGTAGGCCTCACCTTAAACAAACCTTTGGGTAGGCCACACCTTATCGTCATCCTGGATTAATCATTTAAAATGCTAGGGACAGATTTATGATAGGTGTATGCCTCTTTTGCGCCACTGTGCGTCACTTTTATGATGCAGCGGCGGTGCAAAAGATTTGCTATGAGGCGACAAAATTACAAATTGATGCATTTAGGCAGATATGTCATGGTGTAAAAAAAACGTACCACATGAAACCGATGCAGCAGTGATGCAAAACATGCACCATGTTGCAAGACAGGCCTCACTTGGGGCCATATGTATCAAGCTAATTAGCATTCGCAAAGATCAAAATTCTGCGAATTTCGGCCTTTGCGAATGTTAATTAGACAAATGGTATGTATCAAACAAGTTTGATGCAAAATAAGGAGAAGCAAAATTTGCTATTCCTTATTTTGCGATTGCACTGAAGGATTTGCAAATTTTGCGATTACTTAAATGCAATGTATCAAACAAAAAATATGTAAAAAATGACATTAAGGATTTGGAAACTATTGTGGTAAATTGGTGGTAATTTGTGAATTCTTTTCAAAAAGCTTTTTTTCAAAAAAACAAAAGGTCCCATATGACGCCAACACATGCCCTTAGGGCATGTATGTGTGCCATATGCCCCCAAATTTCTTTTTCAGGGGTGCAGCAGGGTGTTCTTGAGACACCCCTGCACCCTTGGAAAAATTCCTAATTTGTGATGAGCAAATTGCTAATCGCAAATTAAACCTTCATTCCTATGAGGCTCCTAGCCCATGGAAATGAATGGGTAACTTGCAATTAGCAATTTGCTCATTGCAAATTAGGAATGGTACAGAATTGCTATTTATTCCTTAAAATTCGCTATTTAGGAAATGCAAAATAGTTTGATGGTACATATGGCGGTTCATCTGTAACAAGATAAGAAGATTAGGGATAGATTTATGATGACTGGTGCATCACCAGGGATGTGTCAGTCATCCTGCGCCGCTGTTCCACCACCCATGGTGTGCTGCATTTACAATGCGGGGCATCATGGGGCAAAAATGGCACAGATGCGTGATGTATCTGTGCTGTAAAGGTAGTGATTGCTGGAGTTGTATCGCAAGTGCGATGCAGCTCAAGCAAGGCTCAGGGGTGCCCCATCTCCACAATGTTGCGTCAAGACCTATGCCTGCTTAAAGCAGGCGCAGGGTTTTGACGCAGCTTTCTCCTATCTGATTGTAAATACGGCACACCATGGGTGGCAGAGCAGCGGTGCACGTTAACTGGTGCATGCCTGGGGATGTGCCATTTAACATAAATCTGCCCCTTTACATTTAAGTATGTGCAGGACACACAGAGTCGGTGAGGCTTATCCAAGGTTAAGAAGAGATGAGTCCTGTTCACTGAAAAATTAGACATAGTCTTCACCTGATCAGCATTGCTGGACATGGCTAAATAATAGCTGCAAAATATTACTCTTGTTAAACAATTTTACTATTATAATCTCTGAGATTTGTCTCTTACTCTGCAACATCTCATTGTTGTTATCTTTCTTTAAAGATAAAGACAACATCAACATGAGTGACAATCTGCAATCAGTTGATTTTGACCTCATCATTGAACTTGTAATTGAAACATCAGTGGATGTTGATCCATTGGATGATTTAAATCCTGAGGATGAAGAAGAGCGTGATGAGGATGCAGATTTGTCCGAATTATATGACATAGGGTGGGAAGCTGACCTGCTTGAGCCTATGGAAATATAAACATTTATTTTTAAAATGTATAATTAATGAAAAGTAAAAATGTAAACCGTTTAATTTAAAAATAAAGACACCTTCAAAAACAGGTTATGTGTAGTGTCTTCAATAAAATATTAAAATATGCTCATAAAATTAGATCAGATTCACATATAAAATAGCACAGGTAACATAAATATAAATGTCATTTCTTTTCTGCTATTTCTGTATTGTAAATTTGCCAAGGACTAAAAAATCTTCTATTTAAAATGTCAAGTAGTGTGTTAAGTTTTTGATCATTGTTATTGATTTACTGTTTGGTAATAATGGTTAATAACATGTTTTATTATATTTTACCACAGATTCAACTGCAGATCATTTCAAGATTTCACCATGCCAACAATAGAAAGACAGAGAAAGGCTGCAAAACGTCAAAGACAGCAGGTGAAACAAAATAAGCAGCAGTCCTCTAACAAAAATATTTGTCAAGTCACCAAGAAAGCACCGGGTAAGAGCACAAAATATTTCATAAGAAATATGTGTAGTAAAAAAAATATTACTACAGAAAATGTTTCAGTCCATAAAAAGAGAAGCAAATCAAATGGAAAGGAAAGGCCAATCAAAAATGTTACTGCTAGAGCAAGAGATAACTCTGTGCATGATAGTAGAAGGAAACAACAGTTTAGGGACATTCGTAAACGAATGTTCCGCAACAGGATAATTGGCAATTTGTTAAAAAATATTAAGAAAGGTCAACAGAAACTGGTTTTTTATAATAGAAAAAAAAAATTGAGAAAGTTATTGATCAGGCATTTGAAATTAAACGTAAGTTATTTATTTTGATAATCAATAGAATTAGGAAGCTAAACAAGGCAATTTATGATTTCAAAAGAAATAGTAGATGGAAGAGAATAGTTAATCGTAGTAATTTTTGTGACGTTTTTTCTGGAGAATGGATGCATAGTTCAAGCTGTGAGGCATTTTTTAATGAGGAGAGTTATTTCCAGGATAATGATTTGGTGCATGCAGTTGACACCAGTGGTCGTGCTTATGAAGTGAAAGATGGTTGTCCAGTTGAAAAAGAAAAACTTGTGACAACAGAGACAGAAGAGGTGTTAGGTAATGAGGTTTTAGGAAGACGTGCTAAGGGTCCTGTGTACACCTGCAAGTGTAGTAGTATTTGCAGTGTGCGACAGGATTCCATCAATTTGCTTTGTGATTTTGTACGGTCATTTAATAAGAAAAGTTTGAAGCAGAAAATAAGGTTGTTGCAAGAATTAGATCCTTGCAGAGTGAGAGAAGTGACAGGTTTGCATGGTCATTCACTGGCTTGTCTTTCCAGGAGAGTATGCCAGAGTGTTTTTCATCATTTCAGGATGCTAGCAGTGCATCATAATAAAGTGAGGAAATTAGTTAGAATGTTGTATTATGCTAAGAGTCCAGCAATTATGCTTAAACAATTATGCGCTGCTCTTTTGCATGGTTCTGAAATAGATGTGAAGAACATATGTGAAGAAATTGAGTTTTGTTACTTTGGAAGTAAAGAGGAGAATGTTGAAATTGACCCAGAAGAAGAGGGTAATGTGGAAGATAGTGTACAGGTTTCCAGTACAGATAATTTCCAGAGGGAAATTGCGACGTTTCAGGTGAAATCAAGTGAGAGGCCTAATTTCACTTGTGTGTGTTGTCGACGCACTTATTATAAGAATCAGACTAAGTTAGTGGATTTATATGCAAAAAGTGAAAGGGAAAATAATAGTGAATGGAAGGATTTTGCAACATACTTGATGGTAGAAAATTGTTTTGAATTGGGATTTGATCAACGTGTGTGTACTTATTGTTGTTGCAAATTAAATCAAAACCAGATGCCTGCTAGAGCAGTTCATAATAATCTGGAATTGGTTGAGATTCCTTCTGAATTGAAGGATTTAAATACTTATGAATCTATTTTGATTCAAAGTATCCATCCCTTTCAGGCTATTGTAAGAATGGAGCCAAAGACAGGGAAATTGCCTCCATCAGATTTACAGAGAGGATTAAAGGGAAGAGTTGTTTATTTGCCTCTAGATTTGAAGAAAAACATTAACACAATTGGAGTAGAAAAAGTGGAAGAGGAACCTCTGGTTATCTTAGTTAATGGGGTTCCGACAAAGAATAAGAAAATATGGCAAGATTTAGTAGATGTTAGGAAAGTTAAAAAGGCAACATTGTATTTGAAAAAAAATAATAAATACTATAAGAATGTATATGTTGCAGAAGAGGAAGTAAGTGAGGAAGAGGATAGCGATTTGTGTGCTGGTCAAATTGAGAAAGTAGAACCCTCTACTAGTGAAGAAATATATGAACATTATAGTGTTCATCCTTTGCATTCCAAGGAAGTCATGGGGAATGCTATTGAGTTGTTTCAAATGAAACAAGCCAAAGGGAGTCCCATTAGTGTTTGGGAGGAAAGTTTGGAAGCTCGGTGTTTCCCATAGCTTTTTCCAACAGGTCAGGGAGGAAGATATGATGAGCGACCTCATCAAATTCCTGCTTCTGAATACCGGACTTTGCGATTGTATGCAGGAGATGCTAGGTTTCGACAATGCATTCCCTATTTGTTTCATCTCCTGTTTGAAAGCGATCTGTCTGGACTGTCATATGCAGTGAACCACATCTTGAAAAGTGGTATACACATGCAAAACATCTCGGCAAGTGACTTTATGGATAAAGTCAATGTCCAAGACAGTATTTTGGATTCTCACCTGATTAATCTCATGGCGTGTCAGCGTGGTACTAATGAGTACTGGTACCGTCGTCATGGTGATTTAAAATGTATGCTGAGGAACTTAGGTACTCCCACATGGTTCCTCACTCTGAGCTGTGCCGAGTATGGCTGGGAAGACTTACTTGAATTTCTACGAGAGGCAAATGCTAACGTAGATAACATCGAATTCAAGACACCCGGAGAACTGTGCTCTTTGGATCCAGTCAATGTATGTAGGTACTTCAATCATAGATTTGAAGCTATGATGTCTTTCATCATGAATAAGAAGAATCCACCTCTTGGAGAGGTGTTGGATTTCTTCTGGAGAAAGGAGTACCAAGCAAGAGGTGCTCCTCATATACATATGTTGCTGTGGATCAAGGATGCACCTAAATTTGGAACGGATCCAGAAGACTCAGTGATGAGTTTCATCCAACAGTATTCTACGTGTGCTGTTCCAAACGCAAAGGAGAAGAAAAGCCTAAGAGAAAAAGTTCTGCGTTTCCAAAGCCATCGATGTGGAAAGTACTGCCGTCGTAAATTCCGAAACAAGGACAAGTTCTACACCAAATGTCGTTTCGGCTTTCCACTACCGGTGATTTCTAAAGGAAGAGTAAACAGTTTGATGTCTTCGCTGCGACATAATGTCATGAAGAAATCACCTAAAAACACATACAATTTGAAGAGGAACGAAGAGTCCAAGTACATCAACGACTACAACCCGGTGATTTTGTCCATGTGGAATGCTAACATGGATATACAGTTTGTGGCTGATAACTGTATGGCTGTGGCTCGGTATGTGACGTCTTACATCACCAAAAAAGAGAAGACAGAATTGAAGGATATGTGGGAGGACATTATCCATGAAAAGAGCCTCAGCAAGAAGTTGTACAGTTTCAGTCTGAAGATGTTGTCGCATCGAGAAATTGGAGCTTACGAATGCTCTGACCGGTTGTCTTCAGCAAGTCTCTATGCCAAGTCCAGGAGTATCGTTTGGGCGAGTCTTGGTCTTGCTGCAACGCATAATCGAGTTCTGAAACCTGTGCGGGAAATTGAGTATTTGGCGGAAAAGGAGCCAAACAGTACCGACATTTTGAAGACCAACATGTTGGATACATATTATCCAAATAGAAGCAGTCACCTCGACAATGTTTGTCTGTATGAGGTTCTTCAAAATTACATATTCAAGAGGAACATCAAAGAAGATACTGAGAAAGGAGTGTATGCTGTAATAGGAAGTGAGGGATGTCTGGTCAAGCAAAGAAAATGCCACTTGGTAAACCATCGAAAATTGAGTGGCGAATCTCCTGAAAAAAAGGAGTTTTTCTATTTAGCACTTTTGCAACTTTTCAAGCCTTGGCGTGCAGAAGAGGAACTGCTTGGAGATTTCCTCTGTTACGAAGACTCTTTCAATGCCGCCAAGGAGACCATAGAATGTCCTGCTTTTCCCAAATATGTAGAAATGTTGAATGCGGAAATTGAGCAGGAAGCAACGATTGCAGCCGAGATTGCCAGAGACAGTTCTCAGGACAGTCAGAGTTCTGCTTCATTGAGTCAGGATCCACTAGGAGGACCTGTTATCGAAAATGAAGCTGCCACTGCCATGAATGAAGTGGAAAGAGCCATGGCACATGCTCAGGAGGATGCGGTTAACTTAGAAGAGTTGGAAAGACAACTCAACGTTGAGCAGAGGAAAATATATGACGAAGTTACCATGCAAATTGATCATGGATTAAGTCATGACAAGAAAGAGTGCTCATGTACGTCGTTGAAGCCTGTCCGACTGTACGTGAGTGGAGAAGCAGGAACTGGAAAAAGTTTCCTCATTAAAGCAATTTCATGCTATTTGCAGGAAAGGACAGAGTCATCGCTGTCTTGTGTTGTCACCGCTCCAACTGGACTGGCAGCACATAACATTAAAGGGATTACTTTACATCGTTTACTGATGCTGCCAGTGGAGCATGACAACAAATTACAATATCACAAGCTATCTGGAGATGCTTGTTTTGAAGTTTCAAGAATCTTGAGGAAAATGAAACTTCTTATCATTGACGAAGTAAGCATGGTTTCCAATGTGGAGAAGCGTGGCTCAGTGGTTAGAGGCGGCAGACCCGGAAGCTGAGATCAGCCGTGGACCAAGGTTCGATTCCCCGCCTCGGCGGGTCTCGGGCTCAAAAATTCCACGGACTCGACAATTCTCGCTCCGGTGCCTACTCGACTCAGGGGTCACACTCTGCGACTCTGGGCAATAGCTTGCTTAATCTCCACTACGGCCCCTCGCGGCGGGATGCCTGGCTTTCACCTTGTGAATACCCTGCCGGGGTATCTCACAGGGGAATACCAGGACGGGTTCCCTAAGCAAGCGCCTTGAGACCCCTGGGTGATTAGTGCGCTATATAAATCGAAATACATTTACATTTACATGTCATGCTTGCCTTTGTGCATTTGAGAATGCAAGAAGTTCTCAAAACAGAGTATGATGTGTTATTTGGTGGCAAACACATCATTGTTTTCGGAGATCTTCTGCAGCTGACACCAGTGAAAGGGCAACCTGTGTTCAAAATGCTCACGCATGAAGATACCAGGAAGTGCCTAGGCAGCATTGGCAACGTCAATATATGGTTAAACTTCAATTATGCTGAACTGCATGAAAATATGCGTCAGGCGAAGGATGAAGTTTACAAGACTATTCTACAAGATGTTAGAACTGGAAAAGTGACCGAGCATGGGAAAGAAGCTTTACATGCACGATTACTGTCAAATGTATATCCAGAACAAGATGTTGTGCCTGAGAATATTTTTCAGAAAATTACTGATAAGAATTCTGGAATATGTTTGATGCCAACTCTTGCAGGACGTGCCAAATTCAACAACAAAATGTTGCATTTAGAAAAGCAAGAGATTGTGAAACTGGAAGCTATTGACAGAGTAGAGCATATGGGATCAACAATTATTTTGTCTGAGAATCTGAAAACAAAATTGGATTCATTAGAGAAGAGTATATCTAAAACTGCAGGTTTTGAAAAGACTCTGAATGTGTGCTTGAACTGCCGTATAATTTTAAGAAGGAATTTACATGTTGAAAGAGGTCTGGTAAATGGATCAATGGGTAATGTTGTTGATTTTGTAAAATACAGAAATAGAGATGGAATTGAATTTTTAAAAATTAAATTTGATGGCATTGAGGAAGTACAGCTAATTGGACGTTGCTCTGCTAGATTTTTGCTTGTAAAAGACTTATATGTTCGCCGTAAGCAGTTTCCTGTTTGCTTGGCATATGCGGTGACAATCCATAAATCGCAAGGTTTAAGTGTAGACTGTGCATTGGTGAATATTGGCAGTTCTGTGTTCAAGGAGGGTATGGCATACGTGGCATTGTCACGAGTTAGAACTTTATCGGGATTGTACTTGATTGAGTGTGATGTCACAAACATTTGTGCGGATCTAGATTGTGTTAAGGAATACAATAGGTTAAGAAGAGAGTATGCGTCACATTTGCCTCAGTATCCTTTGTTTGAGAAACGTGTGGTAGGCCGGAAACGAAGAAATGTGACCAATACTGGGGAGGTTGTAGCAAAAAGACGAAAAGTCGATGAACCTAAAATTACAAGCAGAAACAAAAAGGATTCTGTTGAAGATGTTGTTGGTTTTCAATTTGAAAACAGTTCTGGTGTCAACTGCTATGCTAATGTAGTGGTTAATGTTTTGTTTTCTCTAGAAAATGTAAAAGAAGAGATTGTGGTCAATTCTGATCAAAGATTTTGCAGTTTGTTAAAAATTCGAAATCTGTTAGACAAATGTTCAGGCCAAACACAATTCTCTCAAAATATTCAGCAAGATTGTCAGGAGTTTTTAATGTATATGCTTGATGTATTGCATGCTGAAGGTGTAGATGTAGATCAGCTGTTTGGGCTTTCTTATCAATGGCAGCATGACTGCGAGAACTGTATGGTATCAAGTACTACTAGTGTAGACTCAGAAAGATTTATATATTTAACTTTGCCAGACAGTAAATCAGTCTCCTTTAATAAGCTAGTAAAAGCAGCTGATCACAACATGGAGTGTAGCCAATGTAAATCTGAAATGATGTCCACATTATTTATACGAACATATGGCCAGTATGTCATTTTAATGTTCCAACGATGTAGGCCTGATGGAACAAAATTGACAACTTTAATTAAAAATTTTGTAGCTTCGCAATTGTCAATATCAGGAAGGACTTTTGTAACTGCAGCAATTATATATCATGACGGCCCTTCAATAACATCAGGACATTATACAGCTTATTTAAAGTGTAGAAATGGCTGGTCATTCTGCAATGATTCTGTTTTAATTTTCAAAAAAAAAATTGCCATATGACCTTAAAAACTCTTACCTGGTGTTTTTAAAACCAACATTTTAGGGAAAGAATCTCGGGATGTGCTCTGAGGAATTTCAAGAAGTTCTCATGGCTCCTACACTATTTGGCCTTGAGGATAAGTGTAGTACAGAGACATAACTTTTTACCATAACACTGGACGTCATGGAGAAATACATGCACTTTGAATGAGTTCAGAAAAACTATTTCTTTTTATAAGCTAATTGAAGCAGCCAATCAAAACATAGAGTAGAGGGAATGTAAGTCTGCAACGCTGTCTACTGTTTTACATTGCTTTGTGATTGAAAGTGATGTAGAGAATTAAATAATTGTAGTAGTCATAGAGTTAGTGTAAGTCTGCTTCATAGTAAGCAGTATCAGTGTCATAGGAAATGTAGAACATGACTGAGCAAGAAGGGGAAGATATTACTATTCCAGGATTGTGAAAATGATCTTCAACATTTTAATTCTGAAAGTTGCGGAAATGCCAAATGACGGGATTGGCTTACAAGAAATCCAAGAGTTATAAATGGGTCTGACAAGATTTGGCCTTGTGGAAACTTGTGGTAGAGAGCAAGAAGTCATTTATTGCATGTAACATGTTTTTAAAAAACGATGGAGATTTTCTTTCAGAAAGTGGCGGGCTGAAAGTAATAACAGCACAAAAGAGTGTAAGCTGTTCATAGGACATCCTTTGACGTCATGGAAAGTAAGTTAACTTTAAGGAGTTCTGAATTCTGATTTCTTATGTTGTATGGGTTTTTTAAACACAATCATTTTGATTGTGTTTTTTTTTCCCCGCTGTTATATGATGAATACCTTCAAGTCACTGTTTTTAGTGAATTTTGATACATTCTGAGAACAGCAAAAATAAACCATTTAACATGTATAATTAATTCTGTACTGTTTGCATTTATGATGTATATGTAGAACTGTGTAGGAGGCATGGAGAAGGTGAGGCTTCTGTAAGTGTCAAAGTTGTTGCATGCAGTGCTGCACTTCTGCGTATTCTTTCATATGCTAGACTACATCTGCACAATGAGATACCTAAGCAAAGGAAACACAAGTGATGTGATTGTGAAATGAGCAAAATAAATTGCACGTATTTCAATTACATCACCTGTGTTTCCTATCATTACGAATCACATTGTGCAGATCAAGTTTAGGTCTGTCCAGGGAAACATAGGAGGTTTGGACTTTGTTCAAGAGTGCAGTGGACATGACTCACTTCATTGGTAGACCTTCACATGTATTATGTCCTCTATTCTCTTCAACAACTCGAAATTTCATCTGCAACCCTGAGTAGGCCTCACCTCAAACAAACCTCTGGATAGGACACATCTTATTGGCATCCTGAAGCAATTATTAAAAATTTTAGTGTCTTGCGACACTTTTCTGAGACAACAGCAATGCAAAAGATGCACCATGTTTTAAGATAGGCCTCACTTCATCTGCATCAAGATACTGTTAGTTTAAAATGTATATCTTTAGGACTGTGTAGGGGGCCTGGAGAAGCAGAAGCTTCTGTAAGTGTCAAAGTTGTTGAAAAACTGTTTGTCCTTCAATCTTTTCCCTTGTCTTTTGTAATTTTTAAATACATGTTTTAATATTTTTGAAATGTTTGTTCTCTCTTTCACAGATTGAAAGTATAAAAACAAAAAGTGAGTAATTTAACGACAATTATAAGGTAAATGCTTTGTACTCTTTTCGTTACATTTCTATCACATTCACCTACTATTAGTTCCACTGCTTCATTTCTTTAACCCTCAGTTTCCTGCCTTTGCTACTTCCCTCATTACTTTCTCTATTACCTACTTACTCAACTCCTTCCACTCTTTTTCTCAGTCCCTCTCTTCTCATAGTTCCTCACTCTTGTTCACTCACTCCGTCTCTATTACTCTTAGTGTCTTTGACTGATCACTCTATCACTACTTGTTCATAATGCTTTCTCTGTGTAGTTGAAGCACACTAAGGGGCATATTATGAATACAGCCAATAAAATTATTGCTCTTTTTATTGGCAGAAAACTGGTGCAAAAGTGGTTTTAGCGGCAGTTTTCTGCCGCAAAAGCAGCTTTAGCGACACATTTCTGCCAATAAAAGCTGCAAAACTTTTATTGCCTATGTTGATGATATGGCTCTATGTTACTTACATTTCTTTGCTGTTTCAATTAATCTTTTTCTGTTATTTTTTGTTTTCTGTTTTCTATTTTTTCTCTCTGTTATTCCTCATGTTTTAATCTTATTTTGAACATTCACTCACATTCTCCAAGAAACTCTTCTTTGTTAATGTTATACTCTCTAGAAATAGAGATTGCCAGAGTGCTAAACATTCTAGCAATTTTTTTTGAAAGGGAAGGTAGTTCTGAAAAGAACTTTTTTTTTAATATTTTTGTTGTTTTATATTTTTTTTTTATTTTTTTTTTATTTATTTTTTTTTGTTGTATTTTTTGAACGATTTTATATTTTTTTGGGTTTTTTTTGGGGGGGGAAACAACAAAAAACAGGCGTTGAAAAGGGCTCAACAGGAGCAAAAAAAAATTACTGGGGGCGGTTAGGGCAATCATGGTGTTCATACGCCAGGTTTATAGCATTGATGCTCATGTTGCCACACGCTAACAACGCACGACAGTGCATACAAGAGTGTATCATGTGGCCAAAATTTTTCTTGTATATTTGGCACAGTTTCCCGTGCCTCTTCTGGTGTTAATGAAATTGGTAATCTTGGTCTGGCCACAGGAGTTGGTCTTGGATTGTCCTGCATATCCCTTATTTCCGCCCGGCTGTAATTTAGTGGATGCTTCCTTGTCATGTGCCTGTGCATTGTGTGATTTCCGTAACTATATTTCTTGTCCGTCCCTCTTGATAATTGTTCTTTGCATATGCGGCAGGTGACATACCTCGCATTGACTTTTTTTTGGCCACGAGGGATCGAATAAAACTGCCAGATGAAACTGGCTTTCTTTCTGGAAACCCGGGGCACCTCTTCTAAGAACTGTGGTTCTTCTCCCTCCTCATCCATTTCTTCATCTTCCTCCTCAGTGTTGGTAATGACCTGGGGAGGTGGTCCTCTCTTCCCATGAGGAGGTGGAGGTGGTGGTGGGGGTCCACCAGCTGAAGCTACCAATGAAGCCATTTCTCATATAGTAGTAAAGGTCTTCCTCTCACAATGATGAAAGTCAGAGTGAGGAAAGAAGGAGGGGTTTTCATCATTTGGGAAAAACAATACTTCTCAACCAATGAAAAGTGTTATTTTTAGGTCACCTGACCTAGCCTTACATCATTATGAAACCAAAAGTGAAATGAACCAATGAAAAGTGTTATTAACAAGTCACATGACCTGTTATGCTTACGTTACGCGCTCCGGTCCGCGCCCCGGATAGCTTCCGGGTCGCTGCGCTTCGCGCCTCGGTCCGCGCCCCGGGGCACTTCCGGGTACGCTAACGCGGTACGTCACAAGACGCATTACGCGGCAACGCGATACGTCGCGTTTTCGCGACGCGCCGCGGATCGCTTCCGGGGAGCTGCGTTTCGCGCCTCGGTCCGCGCCCCGGGGCACTTCCGGGTGCGCTAACGCAGTACGTCATAAGACGCATTACGCGGCAACGCGATACCGTCACTATGTTGATTTCTTACCGGTTCGCGGACCGGGTCGCGGCATTAAATTGAGCTAACGGGAAGCTTCCCGGTTCGCGGACCGGGAGCGAAACAAAAAAAATATTTAAAAAAAATTATTAATAAACATATAAAATATATTTTTGGATTTAAAGAAGAATACATTTTACAGCTATAGATATTAGCTTTTAAAAAACCAATGAAATTCACTGAAAAAAACATAGGTTATAGACCATATATAGTTAGGAATTAGCATTTACAAAACCTTGAAAATTCACTGAAAAAACCATAGGTTATACACCATATATAGTTAGGAATTAGCATTTAAAAAACCTTATTTTACTCACACAAAACCATTGAAATTCCATATATAGTTAGTTGTACTAACTATATATCGCGCACCCGCAATCCACTGCTGATCATGTCACATATTACATCATTCATGACATGGTCAGTGAAATCACTGATGACATCACTGATGACATCTCAAATGACATCACTGATGACATCACTGATGACATCTCAAATGACATCACTGATGACATCACTGATGACATCACTGATGACATCTCAAATAACATCACTGATGACATCTCAAATGACATCACTGATGACATCACTGATGACATCTCAAATGACATCATTGATGACATCACTAATGACATCACTGATGACATCACTGATAACATCTCAAATGACATCTCAAATGACATCACTGATGACATCTCATTTGACATTACTGATCACATCACTGATGACATCATTCATGTGATAATACGATGAACCTCTTCAGACTCTAATATAACCTTAGATACACTCAGTGTAAACACAGACTCGCAGATTGTCACTCATCCATGAAGTTACACACACACCTAGTCAGTCATGCAAACAATCAATCACACCTCCATTTCCTTAACTATACAGTTAAACACACCTTACTTATTCAAACATATACCAAAACATATTTACTCACTTATACAATCCTGGATACAAGTTCACAATGATCCATACAGCCACTCACACATTCACTGGCTCTTATGCACAGTTATTTATATATGTCAACTCTCACATGTACTGTATTTTACATATGTACTTACTTTGACATGTAGCACTGAGATATCTATTCACTCACCAATACAGTCATGCACACAGTCAACCACCCATACAGCTGTTTCCACATGCACTTTTGAACCCATACATCTATGCAGAGAGTCATACACCTCCCAGCCACCCATACACACTCTCAGTCTCCCATACAAATACTTGGGCAACCAATCAATAACCCATATAGTTAATCATATAGCTACTGATCAACACATGCAGCAGTTTACAGAACAACAGACATAATGATGCACAAATTAAGACAGTTTAGTCACTAACCCATGCACTCAGTGAGACACATTTAATCACTCACTCATACAGTCAGTCATGCACCTACTAAATCCTTTGTTCAGACACTTCTACATCCACTCATTCTTCAATATGTAAGACATATTTTAACTTTACAGAAACATACAGTCACTGGATGTTGTCATCAGTGATGTCATCAGTGATGTCATTTGAGATGTCATCAGTGATGTCATCAGTGATGTCACTGACCATGTCATGAATGATGTAGTATGTGACATGATCAGCAGTGGATTGCGGGTGCGCGATATATAGTTAGTACAACTAACTATATATGGAATTTCAATGGTTTTGTGTGAGTAAAATAAGGTTTTTTAAATGCTAATTCCTAACTATATATGGTGTATAACCTATGGTTTTTTCAGTGAATATATATATATATATATTCACTGAAAAAACCATAGGTTATAGACCATATATAGTTAGGAATTAGCATTTAAAAAACCTTATTTTACTCACACAAAACCATTGAAATTCCATATATAGTTAGTTGCACTAACTATATATTGCGCACCCGCAATCCACTGCTGATGATGTCACATATTACATCATTCATGACATGGTCAGTGACATCACTGATGACAACATCCAGTGACTATGTTTCTGTAAAGTTAAAATATGTCTTACATATTGAAGAATGAGTGGATGTATAAGTGTCTGGACGAAGGATTTAGTAGGTGCATGACTGAATGTATGAGTGAGTGATTAAATGTGTCTCACTGAGTGCATGGGTTAGTGACTAAACTGTCTTAATTTGTGCATCATTATGTCTGTTATTCTGTAAACTGCTGCATGTGTTGATCAGTAGCTATATGAGTAACTATATGGGTTATTGATTGATTGCCCAAGTATTTGCATGGGAGACTGAGTGTGTGTGTGGCTGGATGGGAGGTGTGTGACTCTGTACAGATCAATGTGTACTTGTATCAATGATTGTATAAGAGAGTAAGTATGTGTTAGTATATGGTTGAAAACGTAAGGTGCTCTATGTTTAACTGTATAGAGTAGAAAATGGAAGTGTGATTGATTCTTTACAGGACTGACTAGGTGTGTGAGTAACTCCATGGATGAGTGGCAGAGTGTGAGTGTCTGTATAGGTGTATGAGTGCATATGATTGTGTTGTAAACATGAGTGATTGTATGTATGAATGATTGTATGGGTGAATGAGTGAATGTGTGTGTAGACGTAGGAATCAGTGAGTACGTATGTAGTAACTAGTATTGGTGTGTCAATGGTTTCAAAAATTATACTCTGTTTTTAACACTGGGTGAAACAGAGGTTATATTAAAATGTGAGGAGATGCATTGTATTGTCACATGAATGATATCATCAGTGATGTGGTCATTGATGTCAAATGAGATGTCATCAGTGATGTCATTTGAGATGTCATCAGTGATGTCATCAGTGATGTCACTGACCATGTCATGAATGATGTAATATGTGACATCATCAGCAGTGGATTGCGGGTGCGCAATATATAGTTAGTGCAACTAACTATATATGGAATTTCAATGGTTTTGTGTGAGTAAAATAAGGTTTTTTAAATGCTAATTCCTAACTATATATGGTCTATAACCTATGGTTTTTTCAGTGAATTTTCAAGGTTTTGTAAATGCTAATTCCTAACTATATATGGTCTATAACCTATGGTTTTTTCAGTGAATTTCAATGGTTTTTTAATAGCAAATATCATAAGCTGTCGAATGTCAAGTACGTGGTAAGAATTTTTTTTTTCGTGTTTATGCACACTGATCTGCTTTGATTGCTGCCCCCCACCCCTCATTTCTATTAGGAGTACTCTCTCTTTGCAGATAGTGAAGGGTAGTTAACGCAGCCCTTTCCCCCTTTGTAATCCGTCGTGCCTGCTTCTCTCTCCATTTGATTGATTGTTCTCTTTGGTTCATTCTCTATTTACAAACAAGCACAGAGTCGCAATACTCTGTTTAGTCTTTGCAGATAGCGAAAAATCGTGTAAAAAAACAAAAGGAATCGAGCAAAATCAGTAGGCCACTAATGGGATCTCTTTTTGACCTCGCTAAAATAGAAACATTAGGAACAACCTGTTGAAAATAGCAATGCGTATGTACATAAGCGGCGTTCATTTGTGTTCACAGTACCCCTTGTTGATTGTTTCAATCGAGCATTGAATTGTTCGATGTTAATTCTCTTAAGGATCTTCTCTACCTGCAAACGAGGAAGAATAGGAATATTCTCTCTCCCTTTGCAGATAGTGAAGGGTAGGTAACGCAAGCCTTTAACACGTCGTACCTATTTCATTCCTCATTGATTGATTGATTGTCCGAACATTGACTGTTTGAGAATTAGTTCTTTTTGGAGGTATTCCCTGTTTGCAAATAAACGTAGGAAAATCTTTGCAAGTAGTGAAAGGGTACGTAATGCGGACCTTTCTCCCCCGTTGTAATCTATCATGCCTATCCCCACTGATTGATGCACCTGTTTCACCCGGACCATTTACTAGACATACGTCATCTGGCCCGACCAGAGAGCACCCCTAGTGAAAAGGACATATGCAATAATAACGAAGTGATCACTGTATCCTGTTAACAGAAACTTTAGCATGAAACAACCTGGAAAGAAAAGAATAGGAAAACGAAAATCAGTAGGCCACTGATGAACATGAACTTTTATTAAACAACGAACAAAGAAACGATAACATAACGTAATGATAAAACCTATTAATGTCCTAGAAACAAGAAAACGTTAAAATATGCCAGTGGTGAGAGACCAGAAAAACAGTAAGAGAAACCAAATCACCCCTCGCTGTCCCACCGCCTGCCACGCCAAAAAAATCGATAGACTAGGGAAAATGCAAGTCAGTAGAACATCCGCCCCCACTCTGGAAACTTCCAAGGTGGGGCAGGGTTCCGGCTACGCCCAGCCGGGAGCAGCCCATATAAGGCAGGTCCTGCTGCCACGCCTCGGCCAGGAGATCCTAACGTAGGGTGTAGCCGGAGGAGAGGCCGAGACCAGCGGGACCCGGCCAGGGGATTGCCTTTACAACGCTGAACAGTTGCAGGGGGGGGGAATGTCTCCTCGACCCTCCCCTCTCTCTCCCAGTCCGGCCGCGGTGGCCCTTGAGAGTTGCAGGTAGTCCCGCCACATGCTCTTCCGGTCCGGCCACCAACGGTCGGGGGGCCGAGGCCGACGGAATCCGGCTGCAGCCGATAAACCAAGAAACCCGTTCATGGGGCCAGAGCCAGGGGCGTCCGGCCGACATCCACCGGAAGCCCGGCCCGAAGACGGACGGGACACTTCTTTCTTTTATAATGGCTGCGACAACACTGGGGGGGGATGTCTTGCACATGCCTCCGACCCCCCCCTCGTCCTCATCGCCTGGTCCGGCCATAACAAATCTCAAGCGAGACGCCGTGGGGTGCACTGGGAGGGAGAGACGGTGCGAACAGGCCTCTCCCGCCTCCCCAGTGTAGGCTTCCCAGCTGCACCCTCAGCGGTCCAGGCGCCCGGAAAAGAGTTCTTCCACTGTGGCCATGCTGCAACGTCTCGCCCGGCAGGGTGGAGCCCGTCCGTTCATTTGACCCCGCGATCGCCAGTAGCTACCGAACTCTCAAAATGGCGGTCGACCTGGCAAGAGCGGGCCCAGCATAAAGAAATGGCCCGGTCACTGGTTGACTCCACCACCGTAGTCCTCCACGACCTTGAAGATTCTAGAGGAGCCGCGGGAGTCTCCCACCCCCGATGGGGAATGACTGCCATGATCACCCGTGGAGTGACGAAACTGTATCCGCGGGACGTCGGCGCCAGCCTCACTTTGAATTACTAGAATCCTGCAGACCTCACTTCCGGTGAAAGCACAGTGTGACCCGGTAGGAAAAATTGTTGCACCCCCTCCCCTTTTTGACTGATAGTTCAAACCACCGATCCTTTCCTTTGCCCTTTTAACGGAACTTTGGACTGCCTCCCCCTCTTTTACATTTTCTAGAGAAAACAAAACATTAACCACTACATTAGCATAGCAGTTGACACCAGAACTGTTTTCAAATTGAAAACCAACAACATCTTCAACAGAATCCTTTTTGTTTCTGCTGTGACCCTGCTCCAGCACAGGCATTGTCCCCAGCAGTAATTCTGCAATGCCGGTAAGAATAGCTGTGGTGCCTACTGGACTCACTCACCCCCGCGGCGCCCCACGCCGTTATTTGCTGGGCGGCAACTTGCTAGACATCACCTTCGTGACATCCAGATTTCAGCGCGTTCTGCTGCCTTGGAACTATTCGCACAACAGACCGCTACTGACAAGAATATTTCATTATTGGTGCTGTCAATTTCAATAAATCTATTACTGTTTTTGTTTTGTTGTATATATTTATATGTTATTAAAGTTTTATATTCCTACTACTTTGTTGGAGTGCTATATATTTTTTATGTGACACATAATTGTAAAAACTTTGATGTACAAAGAGTCATTCCTGGAATCTTCCGCTTCAGGCTCGGTCCCCTCCCCAATCACAATACAGGATAGTTTTCAGATAGTAGGAACACGTGTGGTGTGACGGATCTCATCGGGTGTGGGCCTTGATCTACTATAACTCCTTTGAAGAGGGGTGATTCTTTACAGCTGGGGCCATAAACTACATCTGCAGGGCTAGCTGATAGCCTGGACAATCGGACACAGAGGAAGAGGAGTGTCAGAGGGTGCGGTAGTGAATAGGGCGAAAGGGAGGTGTCGGGCGGGCACAGTGTGATTCTCAGGGAAGAGCAGCGCAGATGGGGGGAGGTTTATTGCCCATGCATAAGACAGAGAGCGGGGGTGACCAGTGCCTGGGGAAGATGCTTGCGAGGGTGAGGAGCCATGCTACGAATCGACAGCGTGCAGAGAGTGGGTCTGGTCAAGACATCTAAAATGGCTGCCGTGCACGACAAAAGTGTGGCATTTCAAAAAAGGCAAGATGGCGCAGACAATGTTTTTCAACACTTCCTCATTTCCTTCGAATCGAACGTTAACAGACGTTGGGGCATATTACCAAAGTTAAGCGATATTTATCGCTAACGATGCTTACCAACCAATTTTTTACCACTAAGCATCGTCAGAAATTATCGAAGATAAACCTTACTATTATCAAGGTTTATCGCAAATGCGATAATAAACGGCCGCAATGCATGAATATCGCTAAAAACTCAGCGATATTCATGCATTACCGAGCTAATACTCTTAGCCATGTTATCCACCTCCCATTGGATAACATGGCTAAGAACTGCTCAGGGCAGGTGTTACTTTTTGGAGATATTCGCGCTTAGCGCGAATATCTCCAAAAGTTGGTAATAGGAGATAGATATCTTGCATGTTGTAATGCAAGTTATTGTGGTATATGGAACTCATACCATAATCTCTCAGGAAAGCAGAAACTGATCCTTTTGGGACCGCCTAAAAAGGCCTAGGGGGTGAGGAGTACTCTACTTTGCCCCCTTTTCACGTTCCGAACTATTTTATTTTACTCTCTTCTGTAATTACACAAAATACCAGCGATAAGATGCATCGGAGACACACAGTGAGAGAAAGGAGGCCGGAGATGAAGAAGACATGTCAAATACACATTGGAGATAATATAGTGGCAGAAGGGAAGTAAATATGAGTAAACTTACCATGTAACATAAAAATGTTGCACTCTATACTATAAGTCTCATTTTATACTACAATCACTTCGCTACAACCTCATAAATTAAAAATAAAAATAAATAATGTCTCAAACAATTTTTGATTTCTAAATATAAATTTATTCTTCAAAATTTTCTAAATTTGAAACAACTAGTAACATGTCCTCATCAGTAATTTCCTCTTCAATCATCTCATCTGGAATCTCCTCATTAAAAGTCTGCAATGATGATTCTTGTAACTCTATGGTCTCCAAACACTCGATAAATTCGCCATCAAGAGATTGATCAAAAAAATCATTCAAGTCATCTCCTCCTTCTGACAATATTTCATTATTGGTGCTGTCCATTTCAATCAATGTAGTGGAATCATTCAAGTCATCTCCTCGTGACAATATTTCATTATTGGTGCTCTCAATTTCAATCAATGTAGTGGAATCATTCAAGTCATCTCCTCCTTGTGACAATATTTCATTATTGGTCCTGTCCATTTCAATCAATCTAATGGAATCATACAAGCCATCTCCTCCTTGTGACAATATTTCATTATTGGTGCTCTCAATTTCAATCAATGTAGTGGAATCATTCAAGTCATCTCCTTGTGACAATATTTCATTCTTGGTGCTGTCCATTTCAATCAATCTAATGGAATCATACAAGTCATGTCCTCCTTGTGACAATATTTCATTATTGGTGCTCTCAATTTCAATCAATGTAGTGGACAATTCAAAAGAAATTGCCACGGTCTCTTCATTGTGAGCCATTTTATTTTGAAATTGCTTGCTGTAAATTGCAGAAAAAAATAATCACTTTCATTTATCGTTTTTAGTAATACATAATATAAAACTAACTTCATCAAGTATTTAGTATAACAGAAGGACTGCAAATAAATAACAGAAAACATTTTTCAAATTATCTTCAAGTGTACAACATAGTTCCCCTTACAAATTAACAACTCACCTTTTTAAAAGTAGCAGAAGTGTTAGTACTGTGTAAATCAAACACCAGAAATTCACCACCAAAAATTCCTCACAAATGTACCTCAGACAGTAGTATCACAAAATGGCTGTGGTTTCCTCTCATTTGACATATATACATAACCAATTAACTTTCATCACACACAAATACAAAACCAAAGTAACATTTTAATTGGTTCTAAATTTCAACACTTTCAAATGTGTTTTCCCCATGCAATTTTCCATAGGACATTTACATACGTCTACAGCCTGAATGGCTGAACGGAATTACACCAAACTTGGCAAAATGGTACATCAAACCTAAGAGGTCAGGAAGGATCTACTATGCCCCCTTATGGTCATTTCCCCCTTCGCTTTGGCCTCCTCTTGTCTCTCAATCCTACCGAGAGACAAGATGGCGGCCGCTACGGACTGTTTGGAATGTTGACAGACGCCGGAGAACCAATCAGCTTCGCAAAGCTCCGTAACGCGAAAAGTACGCGAAGCGGAGCGCTGTTACAGATATATATCTTTTTTTGAACGTTAATTTCTCAAAATCCACTGGAGCACATATATTGAGACCTAGCAAAGGCACATCGGGCTACCAGTCCCTAATATTTTGCCAAGTTTCGTGCAAATCCATTCAGGTGTTCGATTATTATTATTATTATTTTTTTTTGCCCCGCGGGGCCCTTTTAAAACCTCCACATCAAACCTAGGGGGTCAGCGAGGATCTACTATTCCCCCTTATGGTCATTTGCCCCTTCGCTTTGGCCTCCTCTTGTCTCTCGATCCTACCGAGAGACAAGATGGCGGCCGCTACGGACTGTTTGGAATGTTGACAGACGCCGGAGAACCAATCAGCTTCGCTTCACAAAGCTCCGTTGCGCGAAAAGTACGCGTCCTAGGACGCTGCCCGGTCCGCTGTTACAGATATATATCTTTTTTTAAACGTTAATTTCTCAAAATCCACTGGAGCACATATATTGAGACCTACAAAAGGCACATCGGGCTACCAGTCCCTACAATTTTGCCAAGTTTCGTGCAAATCCATTCAGCCGTTCGGGCTAAAAGTGAGGCCAACCGCCCTATGGAAAACTCAATGTTAAAAACACGTTTTGGGACCCCCCTTTTTTCTCGGCCCCCCCTTGACGAACCCCCCCCAAATTTTCAAGGGCTGCTCAGAAACAAAATGTGCCATTTTCCTGAAAATTTCAGCCAATTCCGTCCACAAACGCCAAAGTTATTAGACATAGAATTTTCAAAAAACCCATAGAGAAAAAATCCTAACTATATATACCTACTGGCGACCGCCAGTAGGTAATATATATAAAATCAAATCCTCTCCAGTCCAGAAAAGATAAGAGGCCACTTCGGGGAAAACACGGGAACCTTTTAATAGTAAACAGCATAGGCATGATGCATTTCGGCGTTGTAGCCTTCTTCAGACGCCGCTGTTACCTGAGATGCAGCCCAAACCCCGCCTTTAAGGTGTCCTGCTGTGCCCTCATAGGAGGGAAAGTTCCGCCCCCAAGTCACGTGGCCGCACTGCCACTGCGGTAACATGGCCAACTACAAGACCCAGAATGCAGTGTTTCCGGTGATGTGCTGAATGGGGATGGCTGCGGGGAAAAAGGCGCGTTGTGGTAGGGAGGGCCACTCAGGTTGAAATAATGACCCCAGGCTCCCTTGGGTCCCCTTGACGCTCCAACCTCCTAGACGAAATTCAGCTATATATAGATACACACATATATGCATTTATATATATGCATATATGTGCGTGTAGAGAGAGGCAGAGAGTGGTAGAGAGGCTATAGAGGTAGAGGTGTAGAGGTAGAGAGGTAGAGAGGTAGAGAGGTAGAGGTAGAGGTAGAGAGGTAGAGGTAGAGAGGTAGAGAGTAGTAGAGAGAGAGGTAGAGAGAGGCAGAGAGAGCTAGAGAGTAGAGAGTGAGTAATAGGGAGTAGAGAGTATAGAGTGAGTAATAGAGAGTATAGAGTGAGTAGTAGGGAGTAATAGAGAGAAGTAGAGAGAGTAGCAGCGGGTGAGTAGTAGAGAGTGAGTAGTAGAGAGTGAATAGTAGAGAGTAGTAGAGAGTGAGTAGTAGAGTGAGTAGTAGAGAGTGGTAGAGACTGAGTAGTAGAGAGTAGTGGAGACTGAGTAGTAGAGAGTAGTAGAGAGTAAGTAGTAGAGTAGTAGAAAGTGAGTAGTAGTAGAAAGTGAGTAGTAGTAGAGAGTGAGTAGTAGAGAGTGAGTAGCAAAGAGAGAGTAGTAGAGAGAAGTAGAGATGGAGTAGTAGAGTGAGAAGTAGAGAGAGAGTAGTAGGTAGTGAGTAGTAGAGAGTGAGTAGTAGAGAGTGAGTAGTAGAGTGAGTAGTAGAGAGTAGTAGAGAAGAGTAGTAGAGAAGAGTAGTAGAGAGAGTGTAGTAGAGAGTGAGTAGTAGAGTAGTATAGAGTAAGTAGTAGAGAGTGAGTAGTAGAGTGAGTAGTAGAGAGAGAGTAGTAGAGAGAGAGTAGTAGAGAGTGAGTAGTAGAATAGTAGAGAGTAAGTAGTAGAGAGTGAGTAGAAGAGAGTGAGTAGTAGAGAGAAAAGTAGAGAGAGAATAGTAGAGAGTAGTAGAGTAGTAGAGAGTGAGTAGTAGAACGTAGTGGAGTAGTAGAGAGTGAGTAGTAGAAAGTAGTGGAGAGTGAGTAGTAGAGAGTAGTAGAGAATGAGTAGTAGAGTGTGTAGTAGAGAGTAGTAGAGAGTGAGTAGTAGAGTGAGTAGTAGAGAGTAGTAGAGAGTGTGTAGTAGAGAGTGAGTAGTAGAGAGTAGTAGAGACTGAGTAGTAGAGAGTAGTGGAGACTGAGTAGTAGAGAGTAAGTAGTAGAGTAGTAGAAAGTGAGTAGTAGTAGAGAGTGAGTAGTAGATAGTGAGTAGTAGAGAGTGAGTAGCAAAGAGAGAGAAGTAGAGATGGAGTAGTAGAGTGAGTAGTAGAGAGTAGTAGAGAGAGAGTAGTAGGTAGTGAGTAGTAGAGAGTGAGTAGTAGAGAGTGAGTAGTAGAGTGAGTAGTAGAGAGTAGTAGAGAGTGAGTAGTAGAGAAGAGTAGTAGAGAGAGTGTAGTAGAGAGTGAGTAGTAGAGTAGTAGAGAGTAAGTAGTAGAGAGTGAGTAGTAGAGAGAGAATAGCAGAGAGCAGTAGAGAGTGAGTAGTAGAGAGTGAGTAGTAGAAAGTAGTGGAGTAGTAGAGAGTGAGTAGTAGTGAAGAGTAGTAGAGAGAGAGTAGTAGTGAGTGAGTAGTAGAGTAGTAGAGAGTAAGTAGTAGAGAGTAAGTAGTAGAGAGTGAGTAGTAGGGAGTGAGTAGTAGAGAGAGAATAGCAGAGAGAGAATAGTAGAGAATGAGTAGTAGAACGTAGTGGAGTAGTAGAGAGTGAGTAGTAGAAAGTAGTGGAGTAGTGGAGAGTGAGTAGTAGAGAGTAGTAGAGAATGAGTAGTAGAGTGTGTAGTAGAGAGTAGTAGAGAGTGAGTAGTAGAGTTAGTAGTAGAGAGTAGTAGAGAGCGAGTAGTAGAGAGCAAGTAGTAGAGAGTGTGTAGTAGAGAGTGAGTAGTAGAGAGTAGTAGTAAGTGAGTAGTAGAGAGAGTAGTAGAGAGAGAGTAGTAGAGAGTAGTAGAGTAATAGAGAGTGAGTAGTAGATTGAGTAGTAGAGAGTACTAGAGAGTGAGTAGTGGAGAGCAAGTGGTGGAGAGTGAGTAGTGGAGAGTTTATAGTAGAGAGTAGTAGAGAGCGAGTAGTAGAGAGTGAATAGTAGAGAGAGAGTAGTAGAGGGAGCTCTGCTGACCTGGTTATCTGGCTCTAGACCAGCTCTGCTGACCTGGTTCTTAGGCTCTAGAGCAGCTCTGCTGACCTGGTTCTATGGCTCTAAAGCAGCTCTGCTGACCTGGTTTTCTGGCTCTAGAGCAGCTCTGCTGACCTGGTTTTCTGGCTCTAAAGCAGCCCTGCTGACCTGGTTCTCTCCCACTAAAGCAGCTCTGCTGACCTGGTTTCTCAGGATCTAGAGCAGCTCTGATGACCTGGTTCTCTGGCTCTAAAGCAGCACTGCTGACCTGGTTCTCTCCCTCTAAAGCAGCTCTGCTGACCTGCTTCTCTGCCTCTAGAGCAGCTCTGCTGACCTGGTTCTCTCCCTCTAAAGCAGCTCTGCTGACCTGGTTCTCTGGCTCTAAAGCAGCTCTGTCAACCTGGTTCTCTGGCTCTAGAGCAGCTCTGCTGATCTGGTCATCTGGCTTTAAAGCAGCTCTGCTGACCTGGTTCTCTCCCTCTAAAGAGCTCTGCTGACCTTGTTCTCTGGCTCTATAGCAGTTCTGCTGACCTGGTTCTCTCCCTCTAAAGCAGCTCTGCTGACCTGGTTTCTCTGGCTCTACAGCAGCTCTGCTGACCTGGTTCTCGGCCTCTAGACAGGGCTCGAAAAATTCACTCGACTGCTCGCATTTGCGAGTGAGATTGATTAAGGACGAGCTAGTTTTAGGTCGTACTCGCCCTTTCTGGCGAGTAGGAATACAAACTTGACACTTGATCTCTGCCTCTGAAAGCAGAGGAAATGTGACAAGATAGCAAGATTTAAAGGTATCTTTATTGCTCACAAAGTAAATGAGCAATAAAAATGCTTTTAAATCTTGTTAACTTGTCACATTTGCTCAGTTTTCAGAGTTTGAGGTCAAGTTCATTTAAGTTAGGTCAATGAGATTTTGTAGTGTACTAGACCTGCAGGTCTAGAGCATTTTTTATGATTTGTCGAGCCCTGCTAGAGCAGCTCTGCTGACCTGGGTCTCTGGCTCTAGGGCAGCTCTGCTGACCTGGAGCTCTGGTTCTAGAGCAGCTCTGCTGACCTGCTTCTTAGGCTATAGAGCAGCTCTGCTGACCTGGGTCTCTGGTTCTAGAGCAGCTCTGCTGACCTGCTTCTCTGGCTCTAAAGCAGCTCTGCTGACCTGGTTTCTCTGGCTCCACAGCAGCTATGCTGACCTGGTTCTCTGGCTCTAAAGCAGCACTGCTGACTTGTTTGTATGGGTCCAAAGCAGCTCAGTCCACTCCTACAATCATCCTGCCTGACAGAAGCATGTCCTTATCTGATCCCTATGCTGAAACATAAGTTCTTATAAACATATCCTGCTGTCAACTACTAGCACTCTAGGAACCCAGTCACTGTCTATGCAGTTGCAGAATGACTAAAGGCATTGAGACAAGCAGTGTTACAGTCAAATGTGCACAATGTATGCAGCCCCTTAACCCATTGCAGACTACTGAGTCAGTCCTGCAAAAATCCAGGTAATACTCTTGCTTGTCTGGAATCACACTGCGAGTCTGCGTCCACTCCTACAATCATTCTGACATAAGCATGTCCTTATCTAATCTCTCTGCTGAAACATAAGTACTTATAAATGTATCTTGCTGTCAACTACTAGCACTCTAGGAACCCAGTCACTGTCTATGCACTTGCATAATGACTCAGGCATTGAGACAAGCAGTGGGACAGTGAAATGTGCACAATGAATGCGGTCCCTTAACCCCTTGCAGACTTCTGAGTCAGTCCTGCAAAAGTCCAGGTAATAGTCATGCTTGTCTGGAATCACACTGTGAGTCTGTGTCCACTCCTACAATCATCCCAACAGAAAAATGTTCTAATCTAATCACTCTGCTGAAACATAAGAGCTTATAAATGTATCTTGCTGTCAACTACTAGCACTCTAGGACCCAGTCACTGTCTAAGCACTTGCAGAATGACTCAGACACTGTGAGTCTGCGTCCTCTCCTACAATCATTCTGACAGAATGTCAGATACTCCAAAAGGATACTCTTTGTAGCTGCACAGGAACAGAGATGCTGACTCCCGAATCCCCCTCGAGCAACAAACTAGAGCCCGTTTAATACAAGTCTCTGAATTGTTACCCAAAAGGGAAGGGGGAAATTGGATAAAATAATAAACAACAAGAGAAGAGACTTTCTTGGCTGGTTCCTCTCGTCAGTCCGACCTGCAGACCGCCTTTAACTAGGACCCTGGAAATAAAAAAGTAAAGTAAAGTCCACATTTGTAAAGCGCACAATCACCCGTAAGGGTCTCTAGGCGCTGGGGGGCCGTCGGGAAGATTAAGCGAGCTATTGCCCAGAGTCACATGGTGCTGGGCTAACCTGCCGCCGGAGCCGGGGATCGAACCGTGGTCCCCAGATTCCAGCGTCAGTCGCCCTGGCCGCGGCGCCACACCTCTTCCTAAAATAAAAATAAGAAAATAGGAAATAAGAAATAGGAAATAAGAAACACAATTAACTCTTACTCTAGTTCTACTCTTCCTACCCCTGAAACTTCCCTCCTGAACTCTCACCTACCATTTATTTCCAAGAGTCTTGCCCTCTCTTCTAAGCTTCTTTTCTAGGCAGGGGTTGGCAGAACTCGCATTTATTTACCTGCAATACAGAAATGTGTTTCTTCTCTTATTAATGTACGATTAATGTTAACTAATGACTCCTAACCTTTCTCTTTTCTTTTTACTCACTTCTGTTCTGTCCTCCTTCTCCTTATCCTAATGTGTTTCTTGTCTTTTCAACCGTCTAGTTTTATCTGTAGGATTTAATTGAACTGTTATTATTACTCTGTACTCTCTCTTGCTAGGACTTATCTATTATGTCTTTTGTATTCCTACTTACTGTATTTTATACTGTTTTCTTCTCTGTATTTATGATTCTCATCTCATTTGCTTCTTAACTAATTCTCTTGTCTTTTCTTTTCTTTTTAGATAAGCTGTACTGACTCCTCTCCTGCAATGGCTCTGCGATTCTGATTCATTTGCCACCCAGTTCAAGGTAAGTATTACATTGACATTCCTAACTTGCTAATTCTCTAAATGTCATTAACAAACTGAATTCTTTTCCACTTATCGTCTCTTTTAATCCGCAGGCGTTGATTGATGATATTCAGCTGTCGCGCCAGCCTTACTGACTCCTTCTGTCTATGTGTTGTTGCGTCGTCTCCTACGACGTGTAACTCTGGCTCAGGATTTATTCTCTATAATTCCCGGAACGGAAATACTCGGGACACGCTATTTCCTTTGGGCACTCGCGTAAGATTTAATGACAGAGAAACGAGCGGCGTTTAATTACTCGCGGTCGTCTTTAAACTCAACTGACATTAACTCGACTTCGGTCACATCCAGGGGCAAGCGACATGAACGCTGATCATTAAACTAAGGGTTTTCTGAAGTATTCACACAGAAGACAGGAAATTCGTTCCTCCTCAGTAACGCTCTCAGGTGAAGTGCGCAGAATTTTACCAGCGCGCGCTTCACCAGAACTCGGCTGATGATGTTAGCCAAAAACACTAGACCACGAACCTCGACTCCAGCCTTGCGGCCATGTTGGAGTTCCGTGCTCACACTCTTCCTGACCATGAGCTCTCTTTTAGATTCTGCATTGGATAGTGATACCTCTTATGCGAGATTAAAGCCACTTGTGGGTTTAGGCTCCTGACAGTACCCCCCAAAAAGGTAGATCCTCTCCGTCTTGGCTTTGAAGGGAATCGTTGATGAAAAGCCTTGATTAATCTTGGAGCATGAACGTCCTCCTCTCGCTCCCAACACCGTTCATCAGGACCATAGCCCTTCCAGTCCACCAAATAGAACAATTGTCCCTTTAAGCATTTTGAGTCCAAAATCTCTTTTACCTCATACTCTGTTCCAGTTTCTAGACAAAGAGGTTTTGGTGGTAGGTTTTTTCGTAAATTACTTGGAGTTTTCTTCAACAATGAGATATGAAAGACTGGATGAATCTTTAGTCTGGACGGCAAGATAAGCTGATAAGTTACCTGGTTAATCTGTTTCTCTACTGGGTAAGGCCCAATGAATCGGGGCTGGAACTTTCGATTACCTTTCAGTCTGAGATTCTTAGTGCTTAACCAAACACTGTCCCCTTTTTCCAAAACAGGCCCTTCTCGTCTCTTTTTGTCTGCATAGTTCTTATACTTTTCCTTTGCCACCTTCAGACTTTCCGTTGCCTTTTGGTGAATCTGCTCTAGGTGAGACACTACATCTTTTACAGCAGGGACTGTGACCTCAGTTTGTCTAAGCGTGGAATTCGGATGCCTTCCATAGTTTATGTAGAAGGGGGAGAAGCCCGTGGACACACTCTTGGCATTATTATAAGCAAACTCTGCTGCCCATAAATATTCTGACCAGTTCCCATCCTGTTTCAAAAGGAACAATCTTGGAAAGGGGCGACCACTCGGTCCCCCCGAACGTATGGATGGGTGCCCGAACCTCCCGGGAAACTATTTTGGGCGGGGTGGGCGTAGCCCGGCTGGTATGCCCAGAGCGGCGTAGCCGGGGCGCGCCTTCCCCCGCCCGAGAGGGGTTGTCCTAGACACCTCGATGGAAGACCACGCCCAGTAGGCGTATCGGGGACGGGTACACGCCCTCCCGCAGAAGGATAAAAGAGCGGGAATCCAGAAGATCGTCCTCTTGTTCCTCGGATCGGAAGGCTGCACCCACTCGTTGCTCGTGAGCCCTCGACGGAACAAGCAGCAATTTTGAATGTGGTAATCTTGTTTTTTCTCTTTCAGTTTCGAGGGCCCACAGATTTCAGGACCTCGTGGATCGACCAAGGGCGGAAGGCTCGAAACCATGCCTAGCAAGACAGCAGGAAAGGGTTCCGAGACAGAGAGGATGTTACGCCTGTTGTCGAATCGGATGGCTTGTATGGACCGAAAGCTCGGACAAGTCCAATCGCTCGGGAGAGGTTTAGCGGAGGTAAAGAAGCAATTGGCCGCATTGAACGATCCAGGTCAGCCAAAAAAGGTTATAGGCCCGGCTTTGCCGGGAATAGTCCCTGGGGGAAGAGGGAAGCGGGTCAAGGAAAGGGCGGTTTCGGGGGGGTCCCAGTTTCAGAGGTACCTCTCATCGCCCCCCTCGTACCGGTCGATAACCCGGTTCAGACCCCTGATGTAGGCCAGCCTATCCCGGTGGTAATCACCTCGATCGAGGACGATGAAATACCCCCAGAATTGGCCGCACAGTTGACGGCATGGCTCAAAACAAAGGTGGGGGGCACAGCGGCCCCGGGAGATCCGGCTGAAGAAGCCAGAGTGTTAATGAAGCAGTTGCGGCAATCGAGAGATGCCGCGAAGGCGAGTGTTCCTCTTGTTCCCCCACAGGTGGCGCCGGGAGTACCAGCAGCTGGTCAAGGAAAGACGGCGGCAACAACAGCCGATCCGGGTAAGCTCGCATTGCCGATTGTGGGGGAGGGCTCGACACCCTCAAGGCGGGAAAAGGTTGCACAGCACATTCCCTTGGCCACGAAAGAGTTAATATGGGGAGACAAGTATGTCAACATGTTTTCATTGTTAACTGACCATCGTGAAATGGAGTATGCTAAAACGCAGAAGGATTTGTGGCACCCTAGTGTCTGGCGCGCCAAGATGGCCGAGTTCAGGGTGGAAGAGACTGTGACGAACTGGGTTAAGGCCTTTTCTATATTTACCGCGGTTATGGGGGAACGTAAACCTGAGGTTATGACTGAGTTGGTTTGCTATCAGAATCGCATTATGGATTTTTATTCAATGTATGAGGGGGAAGAATGGAAAGGCTATGACATGAAGTTCCGTAAAGCAAAAGAATTTGACGCTTCTTTGTCTTGGGATTGTTTGGATTCGGTGTCATGGCACAAGCAACTCCTGCCAGGGGCGACAGGTACGTCCTCGCCAGGCGGGAGCGGGTCCGGAGTGGTCCGCCAAAAGCCCGGAGTGCCCTTTCGAGCAGGCACAGGTGGGGGCTATCAGCCTAGAGTTGGCGGGAATGGCGGAAAAGGAGGGGTCTGTTGGGGCTTCAATCGAGGCAATTGTAACAGACCACAGGGGACATGCAAGTTTAAGCATGTGTGTACCGGCTGTGGGAATTCCTCACACCCGGAAAGTGCATGTAGATCAAAAAATGGCGGGACGGGGGGAAAAGGTGGGTCTAAGCAGGAGTGAGGTAGACCTTTGTGACCGATTGCCCACACCCGTTGATCTCATGGTTATGATTCCGTGGTTAAACAAATACCCTGATCATGTATCCGCTGGGGTGTTGAGGAAGGGATTCTTACATGGCTTCCACATCCCAGTGGGGGATTTTCGGGGGAACTCCTTTTGTAGAAACCAGTTATCGATACAGCACAACCCAGGCGTGGCAGAAAAGAAAATAGCAAAAGAAGTCAGTTTAGGGAGAGTGGCTGGGCCCTTTCATTGCCCGCCGGTGGCCGAGTTCATCTGTTCACCGTTAGGGGTTGTCCCGAAGAAAGATCCCGGGGAATTTAGACTCATACATAACCTTTCTGCTCCTAGGGGTTCCTCGGTGAATGATGCCATTGACCCAGAAGTTTGTTCAGTACGATATGCATCGTTCGACGATGCCGTGGCCATGTTGAACCACCTAGGCCCTGGGGCGCTGATGGCAAAATGTGATATCGAATCAGCGTTCCGGTTGCTTCCGGTGCACCCGCAGGATCAGCGCCTGTTAGGTTTTGCATTTCAGGGAAGTTATTACATGGATAAATGCATGCCCATGGGTTGCTCCATTTCTTGTGCTTATTTTGAAATGTTTAGCTGTTTTTTGGAATGGGCCTTCACCGAGGCTACAGGGCATAGACATGTTATGCATTATCTGGATGACTTCCTTTTCTTGGGGGCAGCTGGTGATACGAACTGCGCACAGGCGCTGTATGATTTCTGCATCCTCATGAATGATTTCGGTGTCCCATTGTCACCAGGTAAGACGGCCGGACCATCTACTTCACTGGAGTTTCTGGGAATTGAGCTCGATTCTGTGGAGGGGTGTTTCCGACTACCAGTAGACAAAGTGATCAAGTTCCAGGCTTTCTTGATGCAATGCCTGGGTGGGGAGAAAGTGACCCTGCACCAGTTACAACAAACAGTGGGTCAGCTTAATTTTGCTTTGAGGGTCATTCCTATGGCCCGCCCGTTTTCGCGCTCTATCGCGCAAGCTATGGGTGGTCTCAAAGAGGCTCACCACCGTACGAGACTGTCTGGGGAGGTTCGCCAGGATATGCGTATTTGGTTGGCATTTCTGGCGGACTTCAACGGTCGAGTCGTCTGGAGCTCCCCGCCAGAGTCTTCGGAGGAATTAGGTCTATGGACCGACTCGGCAGGGAGCGTGGGTTTTGGCGCCATCTTAGGTGATCGATGGTCGGCACAAACATGGCCAACATGGTGGCACTCCAACGGTCTCACAGGTAACATTGGGTTCCTGGAGTTATTCCCCATCTGGGTTGCTCTGATGACATGGGCCGACGACTTCAGGGGCCGCTCAGTGGTGTTTTGGTCCGACAATATGACTGTTGTTGATTGCATTAACCAACAGGCAGCACGCTGCAAAATGATCTTGAAATTGTTAAAAGAGATTGTGCTGCTTTGCATGAGATTAAATGTACTGTTCAGGGCAAAACATGTGCCGGGTGTACTGAATCATGCGGCTGATGCACTCTCTCGTTCACATATACAGGCATTCAGGGGTTATCTGCCCACAGCAGACCTAGAGGCAGCACCATTCCCAGAAGCAATGTGGCTAATCGGTGCCTCGGATTACAAGACCTCGTGGCAGCGAGTCTAGCCCCCAGGACAAGGAAAGCATACGAAGGAGCGTTTCGTTCCTATTGCACATATTTAGGTCCCACGGGGAGTCAGAATTGGGGTCAGGAGGAATCCTTCCTGGGGTACCTGGTTGCACTACGCAGGGAGGGCCGATCAGTGGCAACGGCCGGTAGGCATAGGGCGGCCATTTCCTTCATGGCCCAGGTACACGGTATAAAAGACCCTACAGGTTCTTTTTTGGTGAAAAAAGCCCTTCGCGGCTGGCAGCGCCTTGAGGGTTGCAAGAAAGATACGAGGCACCCGATTGGCTTAGACAGACTGTCTCTGCTTTTAGCAAAGCTGGATGAGACGTGTTCCTCCCATTACGAAACAGTTCTGTTCCGGGCAGCGTTCACATTGGCATTTCATGGGGCCATGAGGGTGAGCGAGCTTGTCGCAAGGAACAGGAGAGATATGGAGGGAGGTTTGTGCAGGGATCACATCCAGATAAGGGGTGATTCGATGGTAATCATGATAGCCAGGTCCAAGACTGACCAGGGGGCTATGGGAGATAGTGTGGTCGTACAGCGCAAGCATGGGTCCCCCGTCTGCCCGTTGAAATGTGTGGAAGACTATTTGGCGCAAAGAGCGGCCGCTTGGGGGGGGAGCTTGCTCCGACACAAGGATGGCACCCCACTGACGAGATTTCAGTTTCGGAGGGTGTTGGCACTGGCAATCGCTGACGCGGGCATGGACCCGTGCGATTTTGGGACCCACTCCTTTAGGATAGGGGCTGCTACGGAAGCTACAGCCAGGGGTCAGTGTGCCGAGGAAGTGAAACAATTGGGCCGTTGGTCATCGAATTGCTTCAAGAGGTATGTGCGCTTGCACATGTTGTAAGTGATCAATTGACATGCACTCACGTTTTCTGTCTTTTGTTTACTTTGCAGTTTCGCGAGCCTGCCATGCAGGGTGGAATTGGAGGTCGACCCTGCATCAAGGGACCAGCGGTCAGAGATCACCGACTGGAGAGAGGATGGCATGGGTCGTGGGCCACTCATACGTGAGGCGCGCCGGTGACGTATTCAAGGAAGGTGACGCGATTCACGCACCTGGGGAATACGGGTTCAGAGTGGCTTTCCATGGGAAAGGTGGGCTCGTTTTTGACAAATTTGAGTCATTTTTTGAGGGACTTTTAGGGCGGCATAGGTCACCGCCATCTGTAGTCATAGTACACCTGGGAGGCAACGATTTGGTGACACTGGGTAGACGAGTGTTACTTGAACGAATCTTGTTGGCTGTTAGCTGGTTGGCTAAAAGAGTCCCGGGGTGCACGATTGCCTGGTCCCACATGATTCCTAGAAGGAGGTGGCAGGGGGGCCTTTCGGTGTCAGCTCTGAACCATTCAGTTAAACGGGTCAATAATAAGATTGGTAGATTGTTCCGTTCTGCACAGTTGCATGTCATTCCACATGGGTGTATCCGGGGTGAACAGATGTATCTGAACGATGGGGTTCACCTGTCCAGGGAGGGGAATGATCTACTCATAGGAGACTTTGTTACATGGCTAAGAGGTTTGAGGAAGCATGACCTATAGGAGGAGTTGGGGGGACCGGATAGTCGGTCAACTATCCGGTCTGTGGCGGTAAGGTCATGATCGGTGAGCAGTAATTTAAAGGTCCCTAGAGTGGGGCGCCACCCACAATGGATGGGAGCGCCCGGGGGAAGACGGCCATTGGCCCCTTCCACGGGGAGGCAGCACCCACTAAGGATGGGGCGCCCAGGGGGAGATGGCCATGGGCCCCTCCCAGGGGGGGAGGCGGTTATATGCCCCTCCTTACTAATTTCCCGGGGGCCGGATATCCGCGACGGCGGATAGAGAGTGTGGGGTTGGGGGGGAGAGTCCACGCTGTCCTTCCTACAGAGACCTCATACGGGAACTCGGACGACCCTTAAGATGGCGTCGAGTAGAAAGGGGGCCCCCACCACGACAAGGGAAGTTACAGTTGGCAATGAGGGTAGAGCCCTCTGCGCATGCGCCGCTCACACAGTGAGGGCGGGAGTTTGGGAGTAGGGATCTGACACCGGTTAAGACCTTGCCGTTGGCCCTTAATGCTAGGATGTACAATTTGAATTAGAGTGTATGCATTTTCAGGATGTTAGCCAAAAGTACATGACTGCATCGAAATGTAATAAATGACAAATTGTACATAATGCATAATGATGAAACTTTTATTTAATGTTTTAAATTTTGTTTCATATTTTAATAAATACGGCCGGGAGGGTGACTCTCTCCCGTCTTCCAAAAGTTCAACTATTGTCCGACTTCCCATCCTTGGGGATATGTGTTGGGAGGGGGTGGCGGCATCCCGGCCATATGGAAAGCGGCGACCACTCGGTCCCCCCGAACGTATGGATGGGTGCCCGAACCTCCCAGGAAACCATTTTGGGCGGGGTGGGCGTAGCCCGGCTGGTATGCCCAGAGCGGCGTAGCCGGGGCGCGCCTTCCCCCGCCCGAGAGGGGTTGTCCTAGACACCTCGATGGAAGACCACGCCCAGTAGGCGTATCGTGGACGGGTACATGCCCTCCCGCAGAAGGATAAAAGAGCGGGAATCCAGAAGATCGTCCTCTTGTTCCTCGGATCGGAAGGCTGCACCCACTCGTTGCTCGTGAGCCCTCGACGGAACAAGCAGCAATTTTGACCCACCCACCAGCCCCTGATAGCAAAGTTTGGAGAAAAATAAAGTTTTTCTGAGAGATGAAAGTATAGGCCTTTTTTCCTTGGTAGAGTGAATGAAGGAACTTTGAGAATAAAGATTTGGTTGCATTGGAGAAATTCTTCTTGCAGGAAAGATCAGTGATAACAGTAAGATGATGTGAAATTCTTTCTTTTTAATAGGTAAACAACTGTCGTATTTATTTGTCGGGCGGTAAGGTCATGATCGGTGAGCAGTAATTTAAAGGTCCCTAGAGTGGGGCGCCACCCAGAATGGATGGGAGCGCCCGGGGGAAGACGGCCATTGGCCCCTTCCACGGGGAGGCGGCACCCACTAAGGATGGGGCGCCCAGGGGGAGATGGCCATGGACCCCTCCCAGGGGGGGAGGCGGTTATATGCCCCTCCTTACTAATTTCCCGGGGGCCGGATATCCGCGACGGCGGATAGAGAGTGTCGGGTTGGGGGGGAGAGTCCACGCTGTCCTTCCTACAGAGACTTCATACGGGAACTCGGACGACCCTTAAGATGGCGTCGAGTAGAAAGGGGGCCCCCACCACGACAAGGGAAGTTACAGTTGGCAATGAGGGTAGAGCCCTCTGCGCATGCGCCGCTCACACAGTGAGGGCGGGAGTTTGGGAGTAGGGATCTGACACCGGTTAAGACCTTGCCGTTGGCCCTTAATGCTAGGATGTACAATTTGAATTAGAGTGTATGCATTTTCAGGATGTTAGCCAAAAGTACATGACTGCATCGAAATGTAATAAATGACAAATTGTACATAATGCATAATGATGAAACTTTTATTTAATGTTTTAAATTTTGTTTCATATTTTAATAAATACGGCCGGGAGGGTGACTCCCTCCCATCTTCCAAAAGTTCAACTATTGTCCGACTTCCCATCCTTGGGGATATGTGTTGGGAGGGGGTGGCGGCATCAAGGCCATATAAGTATTGTTCCAATTCTTGGTTCACTCTCTCTGTCTGACCATCGGTCTCAGGATTGTAACTGGTAGAGAATCTCACCTCTGTCCCTAAGCTTTCCATAAAGGATTTCCAAAAATGTGAAATAAACTGCGATCCTCTGTCAGAAATCACAATCTTGGGAATTCCATGAATCTTAACTATTTCTGTACTGAAGTGTGTAGCTAGCTGTTTAGCAGAAGGAAGCCCTCGTAACGCTGTAAAGTGTACCATCTTGGAGAAGGAATCCACTACTACTAATATGGTGTCATAGCCCTGACTAAGGGGTAAGTCTACTACGAGGTCTAAAGTGACTGTGTGCCAGGGATAAAGTGGTGTGGGCAAGGGCTGTAACAATCCTTTCGGGGCTTGCCGTTCAGATTTTCCCTGTGCGCAAATCTCACAAGTTTTGACGTATTCCTCGATGTCCTTAGCCATACCTGGCCACCAGTAGTGACGCGTTATTAGTTCTTTAGTCTTTGCTTCTCCTTTATGCCCCGCTAACTTTGCGTCATGACACTCTTGCATAACTTGCTGCTGCAATTCTTTTGTAGGAATGTACAACTGGTCTTGAAAGTAAGGAAGTTGGTTAATAATTCTTCTACCTTCTTTTTCTTTTATCCATTCCTGCATGCCTTCTGGACTCATCACCTCTGAAATACTTGTTTCCAAACTCACTGAAGAGGCAACACCAATTATCTTCTCCTCAGGGATGATAGATTGGTTCTTTAATGGCGTCTTTTGGTTTTCTGTATCAATTCTTGATAAGGCGTCCGCCTTTCCGTTCTGTGTTCCCGGTCGATAGGTAATCACAAAATCGTAATCGGCAAAGTACAGGGACCATCGCAACTGCCTTGGAGTTAACGTTCTGGCTGTCTTTAGAAATTTTAAGTTTCGGTGATTTGTAAATACTGTCAATTGATGTTGGGGTCCCATGAGATGATGCCTCCATTCTTTAAAGGTGTCTTTTATTGCCAACAACTCCTTCTCTGTGATGGTATAGTTACCCTCAGCCGGAGACAGCTTTCTTGATCTGTAAGCTACAGGATGTAACTGCCCAGTAACCTTGTTTCGTTGGGACAGGACCCCTTCTACTGCTTGATCTGAAGCATCGGTTTCCACGTACAAGGGTTCAGTTGGATCAGCATGTTGAATAATTGCGCCGATGTGAAGTCTTGTTTTAACGGACTGAAAGCCTTCTCTGCTTCTTCTGTCCATTCAAATTGGATCCCTTTCTTTAGTAGTTTAATCAGCGGTAAGATCTTGTGAGAGAATTCATTAATAAACCGTCGGTAAAAGTTCGCAAAACCAATGAAGCTTTGAACTTCCTTGACACTCTCTGGAGACTTCTATTCGTCACCTTCCCTCATTCTGATCAGGTGGTAGGCCCCCCTCAGGTCAAGTTTTGTAAATATCTGTGCCCCTTTTACTTGGTCCAATAACACAGATATAAGAGGCAATGGGTACCTGTTCTTTTTAGTAATTCGATTGATTGCTCTATAATCGGAGCAAGTCCTCAGATCTCCCTCCTTCTTCGGCACGAAAAATAAAGGCGACGAGACCGGGGATTGCGAGGGCCTGATGAAACCATTAGCAAGGTATTTATCCAAATTCTCTTTTAAGTGACTGTGTTCTTTTTTAGTTAGTGCGTACACTCGACTGCAGGGCAAATTTGAGCCTGGTTCTAATTCGATTTTGCAGTCGTAGACTCTATGTGGAGGTAATCGCTCTGCTTCCGTCTCGTTGAATACGTCTTGGAAATCAGCATACTCCTCTGGAATTTCTGGCGCATTTATTACACACACCAATCCTCCATTGTGGCACAGAGAATGAGCCAGGTTTACCTCCTGCATTTTTTCTTTATTTCCAAAACAGTTTCCGATACAATACTCCGAATCCATTCTTATGGTTCTGTCACACCAATTGATCATCGGATTATGCTCGGTGAGCCAAGGCAGACCAAGAATTAGTTCGAATTGAGGAGCGTCTATTAAGTTAAATTGGATCTTTTCTTCATGACCATTGTTCGAAATTAGATGCATGACTTCTGTATGGCTCACAATTGGACCCGAAGATAGATTTGTTCCGTCCACAGCTCGTACTGGTTCGCATTTATTCTTCATAATTGCCTGTATTCCTACTCTTTGTGCAAATTTCAGGTCACAAAAATTCCCCGTAACTCCGGAATCGATCATTACAGAAACTCCAGTCAGGATTAAATGCCTGAACCTCACTTCCATGGATGAACTCAAATGAGGAGCCGCCGACTGCAGGGTGTTCGCAACTCTGTGTTGATCGGGAGTTTTTTCTAGGATCGCACCCACCTGTTCAACTTCGGCAACAGGTGGTGCAACTAGTTTTCCTTCGGCTTGTAACTTGTCTTGGGTTTCTTGGGACAATTTCTGACAAAATGACCCCCCGCTCCAAAATACATACACAGGTTACTACTTCGCCTTTTCTCCTTCTCTTCTTGGACCGCGTATTGTTCCGATTTGCATGGGCTCAATTCCCGAGGCCCCTTCATTACCTCAACTATTTTCTGATCTGACACGATCAAATCTTGGGATCATTGACCGGAATTCTTTTCTCTTTTCACCTTTCCTTTCTCCCTGTCGAAAGTCTATTTCTAGCACAAGATCAACCAATGCCGAAATTTCAGTGGGTCGGTTAGGTATCCCAGCCAAGGCATCTTTTAGTTCATCTTTCAATCCACGGTAGAACACTGTTGCTCGCTTACTCTCCGGCCAATTTGTCTCCACCACTAGTTTGTTAAATTGTGCCAAATATGAAACTAGATCTCGATTTCCCTGCTTCAAATCCAGTAATTCGTTGTCGACCACTTGAGATATTCTCCTCCTATCAAAGATTCGCAAAAATTCTTGTTTAAAATCCTCATAATTCCTCAGGGTCGGATCATTTCTGGTTATAAGTGGCTGGGACCAAGCCGCAGCATCTCCGCTTAGGTAGGCCAAGGCGAAAGCGACTTTGGATTGCGCATCAGGGAATATTGAAGGGCGACACATGTAATGCAATGAACATTGGGTTAAAAATATTTGCGCCTTTTGGGGATCCCCACTGAATCGCTCTGGGGCTGCTAAAGGAATAACCGGGGACAGGAAATGGATAACTTGTGGTCATTCTATTTGAACTTTCTGCTAGGGGATTTTGAGCATCCTGACCCGAACCAAAGGGTTGCCTAATTCTCTGTGCTAATTCTGCTGTTTCTTTTCTGGAATTTACTATCTCTAACTTAAGATTTTGATTTTCCTCTCTTACTGCACTTAACTCTTTCTGAATTGTGTCTAAGATTACTCCTAAACCTTGCAAGTCAATTACTCTGTACTCTCTCTTGCTAGGACTTATCTATTATGTCTTTTGTATTCCTACTTACTGTATTCTATACTGTTTTCTTCTCTGTATTTATGATTCTCATCTCATTTGCTTCTTAACTAAAATCTCTTGTCTTTTCTTTTCTTTTTAGATAAGCTGCACTGACTCCTCTCCTGCAATGGCTATGCGATTCTGATTCATTTGCCACCCAGTTCAAGGTAAGTATTACATTGACATTCTTAACTTGCTAATTCTCTAAATGTCATTAACAAACTGAATTATTTTCTACTTATCGTCTCTTTTAATCCGCAGGCGTTGATTGACGATATTCAGCTGTCGCGCCAACCTTGCTGACTCCTTCTGTCTAGGTGTCATTGCGTCGTCTCCTACGACGCGTAACTCTGGCTCAGGATTTATTCTCTATAATTCCCGGAACGGAAATACTCGGGACACGCTATTTCCTTTGGGCACTCGCGTAAGATTTAATGACTGAGAAACAAGCCGCGTTTAATTACTCGCGGTCGTCTTTAAACTCAACTGACATTAACTCGACTTCGTTCACATCCTGGGGCAAGCGATGTGAACGCTGATCATTAAACTAAGGTTTTTCTGAAGTATTCACACAGAAGACAGGAAATTCGTTCCTCCTCAGTAACGCTCTCAGGTGAAGTGCGCAGAATTTTACCAGCGCACGCTTCACCAGAACTCAGCTGATGATGTCAGCCAAAAACACTAGACCACGAACCTCGACTCCAGCCTTGCGGCCATGTTGGAGTTCCGTGCTCTCTGCTGAAACATAAGTGCTTATAAATGTATCTTGCTGTCAACTACTAGCACTCTAGGAACCCAGTCACTGTCTATGCAGTTGCAGAATGACTAAAGGCATTGAGACAAGCAGTGGTACAGTCAAATGTGCACAATGTATGCAGCCACATAACCCCTTGCAGACTACTGAGTCAGTCCTGCAAAAGTCCATGTAATAGTCATGCTTGTCTGGAAGCACACTGTGAGTCTGTGTCCACTCCTACAATCATCCTGATAGAAGCATGTTCTTATCTCATCACTCTTCCGAAACATAAGCGCGTATAAACGTATCCTGCTGTCAACTACTAGCACTCTAGGAACATAATCACTGTCTATGCACTTTCAGAATGACTCAGGCATTGAGACAAGCAGTGGTATAGTCAAATGTGCACAATGTATGCGGTCCCTTAACCCCTTGCAGACTACTGAGTCAGTCCTGCAAAAGTCCATTTAATATTCATGCTTGTCTGAAATCACACAGTGAGTCTGTGTCCACTCCTACAATCATCCTGATAGAAGCATGTCCTTATCTAATCACTCTGTTGAAACATAAGCATGTATAAATGTATCCTGCTGTCACCTCTAGGAACATAGTCCCTGTCTATGCACTTGCAGAATGAGTCAGGCATTGAGACAATACCTAAACACTTATAAATTAACTGAGCACTCTGTTTGCAGCACTGTCATTATTCTAGTTACTAGTGATGTTCTTATAGAATGACCTAGGCACCACCACAAGTACATGTACAATATTCTATGCACAATCCCTACAAACCTCTAAGCAGATTCATACTATTGGTATACTCCATAAATAATGAAGTAGTACTCATGCAGCCTAGGATACCTCCTGTCAGTCTCATGCAGTTCGTCAATCACTCATCCAGCACTATGTTCTTATTGTATCACTCTGCCAATACCTAAGCACTTATGGGACAGATTTACAAGCCCCCTGCGCCACCAGTATGTAACTTTTTGTAACGTAGTGGTGGTGATGGGGACTCCTCCATATTTACAAGGAGAGGAAAAGCCACCCTGCATGGCTTTTCCTCTCCTTGAAAATACGACCCATTCAAACGCAGCACTTTGCGTTGAAGGGGCGTTCTATGGGTGTTGCTGTGTCTGTTCCCACACAACACCCATGGAATTAACACGTCTCAAGAATTATGAGAAAGTGTAATTCTGTAGATACGTGTGAATGGTGCTCCACCCTAGAGGTGGTGTAGCGAGGCGCAATAAGGAGAAATGTTTTCCTTTCTCCTCGTCTTTTTTCTCTTTAAATGCATGCTGCATTCCACAGCACACATTGAAGGAGGAAAATGCCTTTAGTGATTGTTTTTGTGCAGGAAGTAGTCCCTTCCCGCACAAAAACTATCTCTCCGAGACACAGATATCCTTGCACCATGATGCAAGGGTGCCTGCGTCACTGCATGGCTGCAGTTAGTGTACTAGTGCAGAGGGAGCACAGAAATGCGACATATTCATGTAAATATGTCACATCCCTGTGCTTCAGTGCGGTGCAGCTAAAGGGCTTGCAGTGTCATGCTGCAGGACTTCCTCATAGATCTGCCCCTATAAATTCACCATACAGTACTAATGCATTCTTTCAGTCAATCATGCTCTGCACATAGTCAACCAAACTTTCAGACATTACCATGCAATTATAGTTCTTTTTTGTACACAAGATAAGGTAGTTCTGAACTTTATTTTCCTTCTGTGTTTTGTTTTCTATTTTTTTTTGTAGTTTTTTAACTATTTTGTACTTTTTTGGTGTTTTTAAAAAATTTTAACAAAAAAAGGAACTAGTAAACAGTTAGCTTTTGTAATTCAACATCATTCCAAAAAAAAATTAAAAAAAAATTGCATGTGTGGTTCCATTGAGATGCACAAATAGCGTCCACTGACTGTTCACCATAACAGATGATGGTTTTGCACTTAGTGCAGTGCTGCTGCAGAAAAGCAAATCCTGGGCGAATGTCTACTGGTGATGCTGAAGTGGACACTCCGGAGGTGCTAGCAATGCCTGGTGGTGGATTTTTTGCTGCATGCCTCATTTCTTCTCGTGCCAGATTCTTCGTGTGAATGGTCCGCAGATGTTTATACATACTCGCTGTTCCACAGGAGTATTTCTTGTCACAGCCTCGCGACAGGACCCTGTCACACAGCAAGCATGTGACTTTTGTTGCCTTGATCTTTTGTTCTCCGACAGGAAAGGTGAAAAATTTCCATACCACTGATTCAGGCCTCTGCTTGGGTGGATCTTCCTCCAAGATATCTTCTTCTGAAGAATGATGAGGAGCTTGCGAACCAGATGCCATTTCTCCAATGCAATTTCTTTAAAACACAAAAAAATTCCAAAACCAGCTCTGGAAGAAGAAGAGATATCTCTCATCAACTGCTCCAAACAGAATAATTAAAATGGGTGGGGTCCTTCAATAGTTGCAGTGGGAAATGTTATGAACCAATCAAATCTTTTTTTTTCAGGTCACATGGGATCTGCGCACCGTGCGCTCACAAAGCATGCACCCAACGTGACTTCGCAAAAATATATTTAAAAATTATGTGCGCTCATTTGTTAATAAACAGATTTAATACTAAAAATAAAATACATTTATTACAAGTAGAAATATATTATTTTTATGAATACCTTAGATAACCTTTTGCCCTAAAATGTACATTAAAGACACATAGATATCATTTTAGATCATGAAATATTTTGCAGGAGTCGCGCACCCAGCACGTATATGATGTCACCTTGGGCCCGCCACCGTGCAAGCGTCACGTACCGTAATACAAATGTGTCACAAATGCGTGGGAGCAGGAGTCGTGGACCGGTCTCATACCGGTTGCGCACACCAAGTAACATTGTACGTATATGACGTAACTGAAAAAAACCGCACACTCGTCGCTCACCATATGTGGATCCTTCACTACTTTTCCAAAATGGCAGCTAGAATACATGGATACGCTGTGGTAGGTATGCTTTGGGTGCGCGATTCCCCCAAAAATATTGAAGAAAAGATGAAAAAAGAAAATTATCTAAATATATTAAAATACAAAACAAATTAAATGTATTTAACTTTTTTTTGCAATTTTCAGACAAATATACAATGTTGTTTAATAAATAAAATATTTATTAATAAACAGTTACAAAATTGTAGAAATTCAGTACATAAAAATAGGCACTTAAAAATTAGCATTTATAAAACCTATGAAATTCACTGAAAAAACCTTAGGTTTCAGAGACGTTATAGTTAGAAATTAGCATTGGTTTCAGAGACGTTATAGTTAGAAATTAGCATTTAAAAAACCTTTGAAATTCACTGAAATAAATATGTTTCAGAGACATTATAATTAGGAATTAGCATTTTAAAAATTTTTGAAATTCACGGGAAAAACTATAGGTTTCATGAGTGTTATAGTTAGCTGAACATTTCACTCGTACAAAATCATAGAAATTCCTCTGTTATAGTTAGTTATGCTAACTATAACTCGCACGCCCGCAATGCACTGCTGATGATGTCACATATTACATCATTCATGACATGGTCAGTGACATCACTAATGACATCACTGATGACATCTTAAATTATATCACTGATGACATCATCCACGTGACAATCTGATACACCTCATCACACACTAGTATACCCTTTGATCACTCACTGTAAAATACAGTATATATTTGAAAGCATTGACACACACATACCAGTTACTACATATGCACTCACTGATTCCTAAGTCTACACACACAACTGTCCATTCACCCACAGAATCACTTATACATGTAGTCACTGATCAAGTGTTAACACTATCAAATGTATCATACACCAATATAGACATTGACACATCAGCAGTCATCCTAGTTGGTTATGCAGTGATGCTACTCACTCATGAAAAGAATCAATCACACTTACATTTACTCACCTACACAGTTATACACACACAACACCTGATTTATACATACACATAGTAAATCATAGTTACTATGTTAAAAAATCACTATTACAATTATACACTCATTCATACAGTTACTCTCACAATCACTGACTCTTATGCATACTTATATATATACACTAACTCTCATATACAATGCCTTTTATTTTTCCATTTATTGGAGATGTACCACTGACACATATATTCCCTTACCAACACACAAATAAACACACTCAGACACCCAAACAACTGTTTCCATAAACACTTCTAAACCCATATGCTTAGACAATGAACCACTCACACATCTATGCATAGAGTTACAACTCCCCCACCCAACCACAGATACACTCATTCTCCCTTACAAATACCCAGCCAACTAATCAATAACTAATATAAACACTCATGTAGTTAGTGACCAATTGATGCAGCAGGTTATACAACAACAGAGACAGTGATATACACATTCACATAGTTTGGTTACTAACCCATATATTTAGTGAGACACATTTAATTATCACTTAAACAGTCAGACAGCTACTAAATCCTCCATCCAGACAGTTATATATCCACTCAATTTACAATACAGATCAGTATATATATATAATAGATATTTAAATTTCAACGAAAACCACATTCCCTGGATGATGTCATCAGTGATGTCATCAGTGATGTCATTTGAGATGTAATCAGTGATGTCATCGAGATGTCACTGACCATGTCATGAATGATGTAATATGTGACATCATCAGTAGTGCATTGGAGGTGTACGAGTTATAGTTAGCACAACTAACTATAACAGAGGAATTTCTATAGTTTTGTACGAATAAAATGTCCAGCTAACTATAACACTCATGAAACCTATGCTTTTTTCAGTGAATATATATATGTGAACAAGGGCTTTGTAAGCCCGAAACGCGTCTTGCCCTCGCAATTTTCAACCTTTGCATTAAACATCTGTGAATCCTGACTGTGGTCCGTCTCCTACTTGCCTCGTGGGTTCTGAATTGCACTAGGACCTGAAGCAGCGTTTTTGGGAGTTTGCCCAGATATATGTATATGTATGTATACATATGTATTACTTCCGAAACGCGTCATGCCCGGATTTTAATAAATGGTGTTTTTGAACAAACCCTTGGTGCCGCCTCAAATCTGAATCGTGAGAGGAGGATTGGCTGCGGGGGTCGTACATGGATGTTTAGGCTCTATTCTTTTTTTTTTTTTTAAAGAACAATCGCGGCTTACGCATAAGGAAATACGTACAATTACTAGCAGGAACTGCATGCTGATTGGCTGGTAATACTCCAAACCAGGAAGTGTTGGCAGACATGTTGTTTGTCGGGAAAGCAGAGTCAGAAGAAAACAGTAAAACAAAGTTGAGAAATAAGGAAATGTGGCAGGGTAGAAACATTCTGAGCCTATGATCTTTAGGCTCAATTTTAATTTTTTTTTAAATAAAAAATGTCTGGGCACTCGTGCAGTACTTGTACGCGGTGGAAAAGGTGAAAAAAAAGGAGAAGTCAGTTTTATTCAGTAGGTCCCAAGGGGGCAAATTACGGAGGACATTTTTCTGCATAAGGCGGGCTTGTAAGGTGCCCCGAGCACTGGGGAACGGAACTCCTCTGGTTTGATTTTGAAGTATGCGGGGGAGGGTTACGGTCCTACTCTCCGCAGTCTCGGTGAGCGGCACCCCTCGGGACTTTTTAAAAAAAATATATGTTTTGAGCTCTCTCTCTCTCTCTTTCCCCGTACACGTTGCGGGGAACGCCACATTTCTGGGGCAGTGATAGGTAAAATAACCTTCCAGCTCCGGGTACCTGCATTGTCCGGAGTTTTTATTAATGTTGGGAGGGTAGGCTTGATAATACGTCCTTGTAAATTCCCATAGAAGCCTATTTTCTGGTGTTAACATGGGCTTCTATGGGAAATAACAAGGTCGTATTATGAAGCTCATTATCGCCGTCTTATCGGCAGTTTCCTGCCAATATAACGGCAATAATTTTAACACCGGTCCTTGATAATATGCACCTTACTTTACTGCTAAAAAAAAAGAGCAATGGGCCTTATTATCAACAAAAGGCGATGCATTATCGTTGCTTTTATTGGCAGAAAACTGCAGATAAAGCGTTGATAATGGGCTTGATAATATGCCCTTGTGAATAACCATAGCAGCTCAGGTTAACATCAGAACTTGGGCTGCTATGGGAATTTACAAGGGCCTATGATTTTTTATTAATGTTGGGAGGGTGGGATTGATAATACGTCCTTGTTAATTGCCATAGAAGCCTATGTTTTGATGTTAACATGGGCTTCTATGGGAAATAACAAGGCCGTATGGTCATTATCGCCGTTTTATCAGCAGTTTTTTGCCAATAAAAAGGTGATAATTGTAACACCGGTCCTTGATAATATGCACCTAAGTTTACTGGTCAACAAAAGAGCAAAGAGCCATATTATCAACAAAAGGCGATACATTATCGTCGCTTTTATTGGCAGGAAACTGCCGATAAAGCGGAGATAATGGGCTTGATAATATGCCCTTGTGAATAACCATAGAAGCCCAGGTTAACATCAGAACTTGGGCTGCTATAGGAATTTACATGTGTCTATGGTTTTTTATTAATGTTGGGAGGGTGGGCTTGATAATACGTCCTTGTTAATTGTCATAGTAGTCTATGTTCTGGTGTTAACATGGGCTTCTATGGGAAATAACAAGGCTGTATTATCATGGTCATTATCCCCATTTTATCGGCATTTTCTTGCCAATAAAACGGCGATAATTGTAACACCGGTCCTTGATAATATGCACCTAGGTTTGCTGGTCAAAAAAAGAGCAATGAGCCATATTATCAACAAAAAGAGATTCATTATCGTCACTTTTATCGGCAGGAAACTGCCGATAAAGCGGCGATAATGGGCTTGATAATATGCCCTTGTGAATAACGATAGGAGCCTAAGTTAACACCAGAACCTGGGCTGCTATGGGAAGTTACAAGGGCCTAATATCAAGCACATTATCGCCGCTTTATCGGCAATTTCCTGTCGATAAACGCGGCGATAATGTATCGCCTTTTGTTGATAATATGCTCCTTCATTTCTATGATAGTATGAAAAGCTTTCCTTTTTTTTGGTGTAGCAGTTGTACTCTCTTTGCATGCTCAGCGTCGTTTCGAAGCCCACGTTTTCTTTTTCTTCAAGTTCAACAAGCAAACCTTTCTTTATATCAGTTAGTAAATCTGTCGCTTTCTTTTCCCGGTTTGTGCGTCATTGCTGCTGTACTTTTGTACAATCAATCAATCAATCATGCCATTTGTATAGCGCACTACTCACCCGGGAGGGTCTCAAGGCGCTTAACAGTATTAATAGTCATATTTTTTATATATTTATTTGAAAGGTAGTGCCGAGGAGCCAAACGTTGATTACGTACTCCGTCCACCGCCATTTTAGTACTTTCTCACTGTTGTTTTTATTATATCTGTTAGTTAGAACTCAGTAGGTTTCAATCAATCCTAGTCTTGACTATCTTACTATAGTATTTCAACATTATTTTTATTGTGGGCCGTCATACCCCTCCCCCACAAAATAAAAGAAGTATGTGTTTTTTTTTATTAACTTTTATTAAGCAATAAATATAAACGAAACTCAATTATAACTATATTAGAACTGGAAAAATAACTTAAACAATGTTATAAACAAATTGTACAATGGATTCCAAAAGGTGTCCGATTGTTAATCTGCAAAAGAAAAAAGAAAATTAGAGTTTAGAATTATGTAGATGTGAGTAAATGAGCTGAAGCATTACGGGGCATATTATCAAGAACGGCGATAAAATTATCGCCGTTTCAGCGGCAGGAAACTGCAGCTAAAGCGGCGATAATGGGCTTGATAATATACTGTTGTGAATTTCTATAGCAGTGCAGGTTCTGGAGTTAACCTGGGCTACTATGGGAATTTATAAGGGCATTTTATCAAGCCCATTATCGCCGCTTTAGCGGCAGTTTCTTGCCGCTGAAACGGCGATAATTTTATTGCCGTTCTTGATACTATGCCCCTACAAGTTGTGGTAACTCTACGGTTTTACATGTGCAGTGTGACTCGTACATTCCAGTTCTGTTATAGTGCTGCATTCAAGTGGTGTCTATATGAAAGTGCCTACTGTGTTACTGACGCCCGTTATGGCGACTTATTTCTAATGCATTCCTATGAAGGCTTTGTAGTTCTAGGCTGCTGTGCTTACCTTGTATGAAGAGTGCGGCCGCCGGAGTTCACCACTCCACTTGAGCTCTGTAAAATTTGCGAAACAACTCTTTCAAGGGGTGATCCGTGTAAAAAATACTCCTTTGGCACAGCAAATATGGTGCGACACGTGAAGAATTTGTACCCCAAGAACTTTGCTCGAGCTGCAAGACGGAGGATGCACGAGAACCCACCTGCTGCTACACCAAGCACATCAACTGCAGCAGCAGGATTTTTAGCAAGCAGTCCACGCCCACATATTGATTCTGACTTTGCTAAAGTTAAAATTCTATGCATTTATTGTGATAAACTTTTGTGTTATGGGGAACAGTCTATAGACTTGATGAAACGCAGGATGCAGGATCATTGCTGTCCTCGACATTAGTTGTTCTTTTTTTCATTCTTTTGTTCCGCTTGGAATTTGTTTAGAAAACACAAAAAAAATACAAAACAAAAAAACCAGTTAATTTTAGAACTACCTTCACTGGTCAAAGAAAGAACTATATTTCTATGATAGTGTGTAAAAGTTTGTCAGAATGAATGTGTAGGTCATAAATGAATGAATGAATGAATGAATGAATATGTTACTAGTGTATGGAGAATGTGAAAGTGCAGAACTATAAGGAACTGCTACAGCATAAATCTATAAGGTGTTTATCTATAGTATACTGTAGTATGTCCGAAGCACTTGAATGTATCATATGTACATAAATATGTTACAAGTCTATGTTTCAATTTGCGCTGCTGTTGAAAGTGCCTGGGTGAATTTGTATGTCTTAGGGGTGGATTTACAATCCCCTTGTGCCTCTTTTACACAGCCGTTATGTCATTTTTGTGACACAGCGGTGGTGCAAAAGATGTGCCATGGTGTGTGGTAGTAACAATGTGACTCATCTGGAGGGTGTATTACATTGTAAAGCACTGCACCAGAAGAGGGTTTCTTGTGCAGAAGGGGGTGCCGCAAGACCTCCTAAAAGTGACTGAGTGAAATGTATAACATTTTATTCAGTGACTTTTGAGCTTATGCTGCCTCAAAACCTTGCACATGCTTGAAGCAGCTGTAAGGATTGATACAGCATTGTGAGGATAGGGCCCCAAGAGAATTGCTGGAGCTATGTTATACTTGCAACCGATGTCAAGCAATAATTCATCCAAAAATTACTTTGCAATTTAGTTTTGTTAATATTTTATAATAAGAATATGAAATATAATTTAAAAAATAAAATAAATATAAATATGTATATTAAAAATATAAGAAATTAGTATGTAAAGAAAGACATATTAATTAATACATTTATAAATTATCATTTACAAAACCTATGAAATTCACTAAAACAACCATAGGTTTCACACACGTTATAGTTAGGAATTAGCATTTAAAAAAATATGCAAATTCATTGAAAAAACCATAGGTTTCACACATTATAGTTAGCTGAACATTTCTCTCATACAAAACCTTTGAAATTCCTCCGTTATAGTTAGCTCAGCTAACTATAACTTGCGCGCCCGCAATGCACTGCTGATGACGTCACATATTACATCACTCATGACATGGTCAGTGACATCACTCAGGACATCACTGATGACATCTCAAATGACATCCCTGATGACATCACTGATGACATCATCCTTGTGGCAGACCTCCTCTTACTGTAATATAACCTTTGATTCACACGATCAAAAATAGAAACTAATTTTTTTTTTTAATTGGAGATACCAATTCCAGTTAGAACAACCTATTGAGTAATCCCAAAATCTACATTCACATCCACTCATTCACCAACAGTTCTATATAGTCACTCATACATGTACTCACTCATCATATGTACTCATACACCTATATATCCTGTTATACACCGACACTCATCTATAGAGTTACTCACACACATACTCACACATGCAAATAAACTATCAAATATCCATTTACTTGCATATATAGCCAAATATCCACCACTACACTAACTTCTACAGAATCGTAGACATAATTACTCTCTTTAACAATCACTTATAGTAACACATACTTATTTATACAGGAAGTCTTAGAATCTGTTGCTCTCAGATATACTCACTCATATAGATCAATACTCACATATACTAGTTTAAAACATATGTAGTTACTCATAAATATACTATTGAGACAGTCATTCACTCACTAAACACCCATACACACAGTAATTCACCCATACAGTCCTGCACACATACTGTCTTCAAAACACATACAAACAGTGAGTCACTCATTCATGCATCTGTGCACTAAGTAATACTCCCCAATGAACCATACAAACACTCATTTTGGCACTCAAAAAAACAACTGATAACCCATATACACACTCATGTAGCTACTCACCAACCCATGCAGCCACTTATATACAAAGTGAGACACTGATACAGATATTTAAATATTTAAAGATTACTCGCTAGTACACCTATTCAGTAAGATATACTTAATAAGTCAGTTATACAATCAATTTTACAAAAAAACATCCATTTAGACACTTATTTACCCATTTATTCTTCCATCGACCTTTAGATATACATATATAAAAAAAGAATTTCAGAAAGACACTCATTCACTGGATGATGTCATCAAGGATGTCATCAGGGATGTCATTTGAGATGTCATCAGTGATGTCATGAGTGATGTCACTGACCATGTCATGAGTGATGTAATATGTGACATCATCAGCAGTGCATTGCGGGCGCGCAAGTTATAGTTAGCTGAGCTAACTATAACAGAGGAATTGCAAAGGTTTTGTATGAGGGAAATGTTCAGCTAACTATATCGTGTGAAACCTACCTATGGCTTTTTCAAAGAATTTGCATGGTTTTTTAAATGCTAATTCCTAACTATAACATGTGTGAAACCTATGGTTTTTTCAGTGAATATATATATGTATATTTCCAAGAGACATTTTTGCTGCGATAGGAGTTTGTTAACTCTTTAGAATTTTATTGTTATCATTGTTGTGCTGTTTTTTCACTAATGACTCAACGATCGAGCTCACATCTGTTTGAAAAGTGCTACAGTGCTGAGCAGCTCCAGCCATATGTGCAATACAGCAGGATGAAAGTGCTATGGAGAGGTGTGGCGCCGCGGCCAGGGCGACTGACGCTGGAATCTGGGGACCACGGTTCGATCCCCGGCTCCGGCGGCAGGTTAGCCCAGCACCATGTGACTCTGGGCAATAGCTAGCTTAATCTTCCCGACGGCCCCCAGCGCCTAGAGACGCTTACGGGTGATTGTGCGCTTCACAAAATGTGGACTTTATGTGCTAAATGAAAGTGCTATACATAATAAATAGATAGTAAAGTGCTAGTGCCAAGTTAAGATCGGATTTCATTATCTAAGATATATAGGGTATTAGGTTAGTTTGGCAGTGGCAATATTTTAATCTCTTATTGTTCGGTTTCTGCCGTCTCATTCTACGTGGAGCTGAATGGTAGGATTATTGGGGCCGTATTTAAACCAAAAAATTGATTAAAAAATGACTACAAAACTATTTCTCGAAATATCAACCATAATGTATTACTAATAATTACAGAAAGTTGTGAAGATCAACTGTGTTGTTCAACCCATTGGGTGCTTTGCTATCAAGTTCAAGGATCATTCGAGACTCCAATTGTCACAACAGCCTTTCTCTGTTGCCTCCTCTCCGGAGGTTGGAGAAGACATCTATGACAAAGTATTTCAAGCACTTCAGGCCGTTATTGTGCTCCAACTTGAAATGTCGTGTGATATTGTTGTTCACAATTGCACGCAAATGCTGCAATATTCTAACATGCACCTGTAGCTTCGTACTACCCGCATATCGTAAACCACAGGTGCATGTTAGTACGTATAACACATATTCTGTCCTACATATATGTGCAAATTGGTTGGTTTATTCCGGATATCTCATGACGTGTTTTGACTGCACAGCAGTTTTGTTCACAGAAGGAGAACAAGACTGCTATGCACTAAAAACACGTTGTAAGATATCTGGAATATAAGAACCGATTTTCCAAAAACACCGCGTACTGTGTGTGCATTCCACTCCATGCTTTGTTATTTGGATCTGAAGGCCAGTACGCTTCGCTGGCAAGCACACCACCTCTCATAGGCTCAAAGGTCTCTGAAGGAGCTCCCTCGTTTTCATATCTATACACGCACACACGCACACGCACACACATATATATGAACATACATATATATATATATGTTCACCACAATGGGATCTATTTTAGCTAATACAGCGCTCCACAGAGGGTGCTCAGCGTTGAGGCTGGATCCTGGCCCAAACATTTATTTTCCACAAAAGACGCGGCACTCCAGAGTAAGTTACTCAGTGGTACTTTAATCTACCACACACCAACTCAACCACCGCGTTTCAGCCTGAATGGCCTTAGTCACGGCTAAAACGCGTTGGTTGAGTTGGTGTGTGGTAGATTAAAGTACCACTGAGTAACTTACTCTGGAGTGCCGCGTCTTTTGTGGAAAATAAATATATATGTATGTTCCTTTTTTTAGTTGTTTGAATTCTCCTTGTCTTTGTGTTTGCATATTGTCAAAGTGTCAGACGAACATAAAAAGGGGGAAATGTGGTGCCTTTGGCGTAGAGAGAATGTATATGGAACAGATATAACTACAACTCACTGTTATATAAGGATCTCTAGATCTGAACTGGAGATGTTGAAAATGATTTTCATCTTGAAATGACAGAATGGATTGATGCTGAATTCTTGAGTTGGGACAAATGGAGTTTCCTTAAAAACACAGAACCTGAGGTGCCTGCATTCTCCCTGATACCCAAGATACACAAAACCAAAATGAAACCACCAGCGAGGCCCATAGTGGCGGGAACAGGCCGCCTTTTTGAGAATACCTTGATTTACATTGATCACTTCTTGCCCTTAGTTTGGAACGTTCCTGCTTATATAAACAACACAAATGATTTTCTTAAAATATTTTTTTTATGTCACTTGGGAGAAGGGTATGATCATGATGCCCCTAGCTATGACATCATTGTACACGAGCATAAGACACAAAGATGGTCTGAGCGTTACACAAAATTTCTTCAAGGCAAGGGCTATCAAACAATATAAATACAAAAAGTTGATCCTACAAATGATGGAGTTCTACTTGAGCAGGAATATCATCTTGTTTATTGGTAAAATCTTTCAACAACAGAGGGGGACTTCGATGGATACCTGCTTTGCCCCAACCTATACACATCTGCATATGAGCTAGGGGAAGGAGCAGGTACTTAACTAATCTGAACTCAGACATTGGACTGAGCGGATCATACTTTGGGTCCGCTAATAGAAACTATGGAAAGGGGATAAACGGATAGCCAGGAAATATGTTTGACACATAAACAGGAACAGTCTCTCAATGTTAATGAGAAATGCTGTACACAAATTGATTTCTTGGATATGAGCATCCTTGTTAAAGACTTGAAACTTAGCAGTGAGGATCAATTTAAGACCACTCAGGGCAGCATAATGTCATGGCTAAAACAGAGAGGTTATCCTGTAGCTGCACTCAAAAATGCAAATGAGAGGGTTTCCAATTAGCAATGGGTGGATGTACTGTTTACCAAGAAAATGCATAGACAACAGTCAAGTGGTTAGAATTAGAACTACTCTTAACTACAAACATCAGATGATGAGAAAAGCTATGGTCAGGCATTGGCACTTGATCAGAAACAATCTGGTGATTGATGACAGTATTGCCAAGAGACCCTCGATCACATTCAGAAAGGCGAAGTCCATGCCGGACATCCTGGGCAGAAGCAAGTCACCAAAGCCAAAGAAACCTGTCTAAAACTTAGCCCAGGCTTTACAAAGTGCACAATGTGCAAAGCCTGTACAAATGGCAAAAATATGACTGAACTTGATATGCCTTTCTAGGAGACTGTAAGAATAAGTAAAACCCTGACATGTAAAACAGTACACGCAGTTTATGTTTTGTCTTGTCCATGCCCGAAGTGGTACATAGTCGAAAACAAGAACAAGGGACACCCTACCCGCTAGGAATTAGGGTAATTAGGTATGTAACAGAAAACTGTGGTTCCTGCGGGGCAATGAAGACTATCTTGATAATAATATGCGCAATCGCAATGATAAAGGGTTACAATGACGTCAGAAAGAAAAGCTAGCAAGGACACAGATGACTGTGTTTGCAATATTGTTTTTATATGTCAAACAATGTATCAATTTGTACATAAAAGAAAAAACTTAATAGTGTTAGGTATCCCCAGTAAAGTAGGAACCAAACATAAAGCATAAAAATGTTAAATTAGTGACAAATGTGACTTGGTTTCCATAACAAAACGACCATAAGCGATTGTACAATAATCACAGCCATTGTGTACAGTAATCAGGGCTAATTGAATTGGTTAATTTTGCAAGGTTGTCGATGGCGTTTCAACCCTTGTACGCAATACAAGGTCTCTTCAGGACCTATGGGTGTAGGGACATCTGAATAGCAGTTGCGCAGCTACGTGAAAAGTATGACACACCGGTTTTGTGATAAGGGATGAAAGATACTCACAAGGGACCCAGCCGAGTACCCTTCATGCGTATCGGGGTGAGGGGCTGGCAACCAATTGAATGTAGGGCGTGGTCGGTGCTGCAAGTAAGAAAGAAGGTGTGCTCTGCCTGTGGTTTGAGCGGAGAGATCTCGGAGGAAGACTGCACGTGTGGTGCAGTAGCGGCTTGTGAATAACTGGCACGGTTGGCTGATACAGGTACTGGATCGTGACAATGTCATTGAACCCAGGTAGATGGATTTATCAGATCTACCACTCTGTGATGCTGAGACACACACTGCAGATCCCCTCTATTCAACTTTAAGAAGATACTTGGACACAGAGTCACGATCCAGTACCCGTGTCAGGCAACTGTGCCAGTCATTCACAAGCCGCTACTAAACCACACGTGCAGTCTTCCTCCGAGATATCTCCGCTCAAACCACAGGCAGAACACACCTTCTTCCTTACTTGCAGCACCGGCCGCGCCCTACATTCAATTGGTTGCCAGCCCCTCACCCCGATATGCACGAAGGGTACAAGTATTGTTAATTATCAGATGTCATAAATATCTCACCCATCTAAGTAGCTCGCAATGAACTCCTTAGTTACAAAATGAAATCGTTTTGAACTCCATGTTGACAAACTTGATCTGATTGATGGCCACATGATGCTGAAAAGAATGCCTCAGAACCTATACCAGGATCATTTAATCGCAGGAAACATAAGATCAAAGAGCTTCCAAAACCACCACACTGCAGTATTAGACTACTTAAACAATGTTATACTGTTTGGTTTAATTATTCTTTTCAGAAGTGGAAAGGCAAGATCCATACAGGGATTTGCCAGTATGAACTGAAGTGTCTTGAATGAGACTTTGATCGCTTGAAAGGAGTGAATGAGAGAAGACAGAAATACACTTGACAAGTGGTGGGAGAAAGAGTAGAGGCCATTCAGTCTTCCAAATAGGTCAAAAGGTGGATGTGTTGAAGATAATGATGGGCCAAAAGTTCTGAGAGTCCCTTTCGGCCCAATAAATGAAATTTAGACATTTCTAATTATAATGTTTCAAATCATCTCCAGAAACCATGTTCTCCGTGATTATTTTGTGGGCCAGTGTCAAAGAATTTATGAACGGCCTGATCCTGTGAAATGCTTCTATTAAGAGAAACTAGTTTATGTCATAATGACATGGAATTAGCAAGATGATCCCTATCTTATGAAGTTTGGAACGTCCTGGAAGAAAAACCCCCATGCTCTTTTCGCTCTGTGGAGCTACCTATGGCTAATAAAGCTCATTAAACACTTTCTGTCAAATGAAGGAAAAGAGGCCTTAGAAATGCTTTGCTTCAATAGTTCTATATTCAGGTTTGGTCACAGGCTCACATTGAACCTCCTTGAGAAATTAGTGTTTCATAAAAGTGAAACAACTGCACCCCTGTGTTGTAGGAAATCTTCTGTGAATGCTTGTTGATACATCCTTTTGGATTCATCGTTGTTTTCTAACTTAGTATCAGACAACTCACAAACTTGACAGAAAGGTTGACAATGAAGAAATAAATAAGTGTCATAAGCATCACACATAGCTTCCACCAAAATAGTAGTTCAAACACATCCAATTGCTCATTTTTTATCAGATTGCTTTCAAACTTGCTTGTATGCTGACGTCAACAGAGAGGAATTATAAAGTATTCTAGTGTACTTTTTTAAGAGTCTTTGTCAATGAGCCATAAGATAATTAGAAGCACTGTACTGAACTAAAGAGCTTGAGCAGGGTGTTGCGTGTTTCGGGGCTAGGCCTGTCTTCCAGCCTTACTGTCTTGTCTAGCCCCTTTCTTGTCCTGTTCTCTGCAGATACAGATCTCCCCCCACCAGACAACCTTTGTCTCTATGCAGGCCACTTATCACCTCATCAAAGCAGTTTGGATCATACTAGCAAGACTGGCCAATCAGGAGAGGCTGCTAGAAAGATGGATTTTGGTTCAAAGACAAAAGAATACTACAATTTATTTTCTATAGTAGGTATGATAATTTCAATAGTAGCAAGTTGCTGTATTTATCTTAACCAATCTTTTAGTCCCTTGTAATATTATTTTAGCTCATTCTTGTACACAGTTACACTTTATTAAATTATTCCGATGTCAGTATATTGAGCTGAAATGCTACAATGAGATAAAACGAATTTTGCATTTTTTTTTTCCTCACCAGGGCATTTAAAACATTTTTTAAAAAGGCCCGGCTTAATTGTGCATTGTACTCTACCATGGGGACACCTAGGGTAGACCTTAGGGGTGATGTGTAAGTAATAGTAATGTAGTTTCATAATTTGGAAGTACCTATAAATCCAAAGTCAAACTTGCATATAATTACAGTTTAAAAGATGCTTGCAAACCAGGGTTGCCTTTTGAAATGACAACGTGCAACCCAGCAGTGCACACTTAAGGACATGAAATCTTCTGGGCCTTTCAACCTACATGCCCTACCATATAGGTAGATTGTCGGTGGCCATTGTAATTACACCTAATTACCACACACCTTTATAATCAGAGCACTGGCCCTGGGCCTGTTTAGCAGGGCCCAGGGCACAGTCAGAGTTAGTTACTATCAGTGTCAGTTAAAACATGAGGTTGATCAGGATAAAATATTATGACTTTCTCGCACTTTACAATAAACAAACCTAGAAATTAACTGAAAGAAACAAAGGTTAAAGTATCATTATAGTTAGGTGAATATGTCAGTGACATCATTAACGTTTTGAAAAGAAAAAAAGACTCAGAAATTCACAAGTTATATTTAGCAAAGCTTACTATAACTTGCACCAAAACCATGCACTTCTTATGACCTCAGATATTAGATAACTCATGACATGCTCTACGACATATTTTATGACATCAGCAATGGAATCTCAAATGACATCATTACTCATATAACGGATGCTAGTTACTAGGAAAGCCTAATATCAAAGGTGTGTACCATTGTGCATTGCAGGAATATTTTCCTAGATTTACATTGTTGTAATTTACTTTGCATGTAAATACATTTTACTAATTAAAATGTAAATATTCCAATGAATATTTGTGTATGCACATATATGAGTATGTTTAAAAAGAAGGTACAACATTTAATTTAATTAAATTATTTCATAAGGTCAATATGTAAATATTTTTATTTACAATGTCATCAATTTTTAAATTAAGTTATAGATTGGAAATAATAATCATTTATAAAAAAAGCTTTGTGAAAATATGTATACATTGTTTAAAAAAATTACATTTCATAGTTAAATATTAGTGTTTTTAATGGTTTAGGGATGGGTGCTATTACATTTTAAATGCTTTACTAGGGTTTATGGGGGTCTCATTTGTTAGGGGAGTTGAAATAGTTTTTCAGTTTATCAAGGGGTAGTGAGTGGGGTTAGTGTGAGCAGTTTACATGGGTCAGATTTAGGCCCTAAATGTCAACAGTTTATCTATTTTTGTGTTACAAGTATTAAGATTAGCACCCGGAGCTCGCTGACACTGAATATAATTTTCTGCTTAGCACTGTGCTACAGCACGCATTTTGAATTTATTTTCTATCACCTGATGTTTTTCAGCTCAAGGAACATCTCATGACAATCAGCCCAGAGCATACAAAATGTAATCTGAATGTGCAAACAGGTGCAACATGGTCTTGAAAATAGTTTTGAGTTCCGGGCGGATTGTCTTTGAGAATGGATTTTTTCATGGAGCTAGCAATAATTCACAGTTCTTACCCGCTAATCTGAAAAAAGAGTTCATCCCTCATTGTTTAAGTAAAACAATTCAGAAATGTTATACATGAGAGAGATCATTTGTTTGCCCTAGAGAACCAGAAGAAAGCGATGTCAAGAAATATGGCTTAAGACATAGGTAGGTGATGTGCTGAATGTCTCCCTGACACTCCTAAGGCTGTGGGTCTGATGGTTTCCACAGTGTTTGTACTCTCAGACTCCACATTCCAGAGGCCTTGGAATGGTCTCCGGTGGCAGGTTAGTCTGGTGGCCTTAGGGGGTTATAAGTTTGATAGTCTCAGATGTTGTGGCTCTGATAGTCTTCAGAGACCACTGATTCAATGATCTCCAGAGGCTATGAGTCCAATAGATTATGTAGTTGAATCCACAGCTGTACTGGGTACAGACAGTGGTCACAGTAAAGCAATGATTCAGGGGATGGGAAAGAGCTTGAGCAAAAAGATTTCCCAATCAGGTGAACAGAAGAAAGAACTCTAACACTTAAGTCTCCTGAAGAATGGTTCATACTTTTTAAATTAAGTGGTTGCTCCTGTTACTGCATACATAACAATTATAACATTTGGGTTTTGTATCTTCTGATATATACAAGGTACACTTAAAAGATTCATCCTCCACTGAATGTTTTCAAATCAAAGCTGATGGATTCCAAAGGGAGGAGAATGGTACGCAAAATACTGTGACATGTAGAGTGTGATGAAGTAGGCATCGCAATGTACATGTGACTTCCCATTTTGGGGTACAAACCCATAATGGGTGCTGGAATCTGCATTCAATAAATAATGCATCAACATAGTGGTGTTGATTCACAAAAGGCCTCTGTACCCATGGTGGAGGCTCCATGGTTGTGGTGAGGTGCCCTCTCTCATGCAAGTGGCCTTGCACTCATGGTGTGACCTCCACCCTCCACAATAGGGAACTAAAGTACGGAGGTCCCACCAAGAGTGAGGGTCCCCTACCATGAGTGAAGCCCACCGCCATGACAGTGGGGCCTTCACCACGAGTGGGGTGGTGATTTATGAATCGGGTCCAGTATTCTTAATTATCAGGTGTGATAAACACCACTCCTAACTGAGCAGCTCACAATGAGGAAGGCCTTAGATAGGCAATGAAATCTTTTTGGATTCTAAGTTGACAAACTAAATCTTATTGATGACAAAATGAAATGATGCTGAAAACAATGCATCAGATAATATTCCAGGATCATTTTAAGATAGGAAACATTCGATCAAATAGCTTCTTAAACCACTACTGTAGTATTTGGACTGCTTAAAACAACAATCTACTGTTTGATTCAATTATTCTGTTCAGAAGTGGAAAGGCAAAACCCAAACAGGAATTATCTCCTATAAACCATATCGCCTAGAATGATATTTTGATTGACTGAAAGGAGTGATTGAGATGAGACAGAAATTATATTGGCAAGTTGTGGGGCAACTCTCTGTGCAGGGGGGCTGGTGCACAGTGTAGGAGAGTAGGGTCTGCTATCCTATGGTCACCCCAAATGTTTGCTTTTTGCTTCACTGGTTTATGACTTAATGTGGCTGTGGGCCTGCTAATCAGACCCACAGCCTGCTGTTCTCTCTCTAAATTGTAACCCATGCACTTTAGGTGCATAACGAAATTGGAACTGGTTCACCTTATTGGCCCCTGTAACAGTGTACCCAGGTACCCAGGGCATAGGTGCTTCCAAGGCCTACCAGGGGCTGCAGCATGTATTGTGCCACCCCTGGCCTGGCCTCCATATTTGACACAACTGGCTGATCACTCAGCTGGGGTAAGTCGGTGTAGCCACCCCTTACTTAGGTGTAGTATGCCTATACCTAACCTAAAATGGACACATATGTTCCTATCAGCCACTCCTATGGAAGGCCTCATCAATCCTGGAGGCAGAGTGCTTGGAAATATGTGAGATGGTGCTCTGGCATGAGCTGAGCCTGTCTGCAGCTTTCGGAAACATGTCCTTTAGCTGTTTCATGATACTGCCATACCATATACTCTTAAGTGCATTATAATCCTCGCGGTTAAATGCTATCTTAGGTTTGGCTTCATCAAAACATGTCGAGTAAGGTGTCATACGAATTGGAATACTACCCCCTCACCAGTTCTGGCGACGGGGGTAGCATTCCACCCTTCTAGAGGGACACGACATGTACCTAACCTGAACCCCGGTTAAAGTTAAACAGAGCCTCAGCATCACAAAATGGATGCTGCCACCACAGACACAAGTCTGACCTCCTGCTGCTGGGAGTCCTTCCAGCGAGGGCAGCTTGGACAAAGGGTTTACTGCCTTGGGAGGTGCTAGCACCACCCCAGACAGGATTTTGTGTATTGGGTAGGACAGGGATGAATAGAATCAGACATGCCTGGGGCACACAAGGTGTCCCTGTGCATAGGCCAGTTCAAACCGGTGCTGGGGCCTTCCAGCCCCAGTCCTGGCGTGAAACTGGACAAATGAAAGGGGGTGTAACCACTCCCCTTCCTGGTTCCACCCAGAGGAGGGACCTAGTAGGTGATCCGGCCCCCCAGATTCGAATAAGAGTGGGAGCTGTGTCCTGAGACTTCAGATCATCCTGAATCAACTTGAAATACAGAAGAAGACTGGACTTCGACATTCTGCTGCTCAGAAGACGGAAGAGAATCTCCCTTGTGGCCAAGGAGTGACCACCCTGTAAACACAGGCACCAACCAGCAACGCGACGTCTGCTTTGCCGCCGCCTCCCGCCGGAGCCCAAGCCCAGAGCCTGACAAGACCCAGACTCCCAGACTTCTCACCGCCGGATCCACAGTCCCTGCAAAGAAGGGACCCATGGAGGCACCGAGAGACGTGGGACCAGACATCTTGGAAGACCCCCGAAACGCTGACTGCGCAGCATCAGAGGCACCCTCGATGCTGTGCTTTGGGGTTTGAGAAGCCCTAACCTCGAGCAGCCTTTGCACCAAAGATCAGCCCCCCAGCATCTCCACGATCTGCGTGGGGCCCTTTTGCACCGTGCCACTCGACGCGCCATCCCGGCCACTTGCCACGTGGCTAGCGGCCATCTTGGCGACGAAACCTACAATTTTCACTAAAGGTCTGGTTGCTCCAGACTTGCCCTTGCTCCTGTAAAAAGGAGCCCTTGCTCTGACCTTGCTGGTCCGAGTAACAAGCCTATTTAGATTCCTGCGTGGCTTGCATTAGCCAAGGCCTGTTTGCTTCTATCAAGTCGCCGACACCGCCAACAGCGAGAAGCTTGCGTGGGACAGCTCGTGACCGACTCCTGGACGTCTTCGACCCCTTGTGTCCACGTGGCTGCAGAGAGAAACTACACCTCGACGCCTGTTTGCACCCGACATCGCCTGGTTCCAATCTGGTTCCATGGTAGTTACTGGCTAGTGACTTTGAACATTGTCCCCTCTGCTTTCAGGTCTTCAACTCTTCAGATCCACCCTTGGATCCACCGGAACTCTTCACCTCGAGCCGCCTGCAGCATCTTCAGCTCCAAGCACCAACGACCCTGTGCACCAGCTTCCTGTGGGTGAGGTAACTCAGCTCCGGCGGTGTTCCCACACTGGTACACACCTCTAGGGCCTGTGTCTAAAGTTTCAGCTTTCTAGGTCACTCGGAAGGTTCCTTTCTAACTAACTTTGTACTTTTTACGCACCATAGACTTTGCATTGGTGAGTGCGTGCACTTTAAACACTGCACCCGAGTCCCGCGGGCCTTTCCCGACTTCATCACTGTTAGTCTCAAACAGCTCCAGCGATTCCCCAGGCCCTAGGCCTCTTCACTTTCCCCATAGTGGTTCTTATACCACTATTTTAGTATATGGTTTAGGTGGCCCCTAGGGCTCATCCATATTCGTGCAACTTTTGTGTATTTTAACTGTGTTTTGTTTTAACGCTTGTGCTTCTGTGCTCATAAAGAGTATCAGGGTTACTTGTAGTAATAAATCCATATATATTTTCAATATATATCTGTGTGGTGTCCTTTCATTTGGTATTCAAGGGATTGTGTATGGTAAAACAGCTTGCTTCACATGCCTTGACAGAGTTTAGCCTAAGACTGCTTAGTCCATGCTACCCCTAGGATAGCTTGTCTATAAGGTTGACTTTACAACCTGCACCATAAGGGTTGCTTGGCATGGTACAAGGTGATCACTAGAACTAGTGAGCATCATATACCAGGCCAACTTCTCACATTGGTGAGCAGCGGATTGGGATTTGAGCTTGCTGTTGTTTTACCATTACAATCTTTGAAAATATCATTTGAAAGATCATACAGGTTCCTGATAGGTACACTAAAACAAGACTAGATATACTTAAGTTCTACTGAAATTAGTTGTTGTAGAGGATAGGGAGTAGCACACCCTGACTACAACTACTAGATAGGTTTTGTAGGAAAACACAAGTGTAGGTAGATTGCAACACATCCACCACACTAGAGCAATGTCTGGAGCAGAGGGATCCACTGGACCCATCTCTGTTGAGAGTGACCCTCCAAGGGCACCATCCAAATTTGCTATCTTTCCATTTAAGGAACTGAGGCAACTGTGTTCCATGAGAGGAATCAAAACAGGTCCTACTCCTACAGCAGGACACCTCAGAGAGCTATTAGACCAGTCTGAAGCTCTAAAGAACCCCAAACCAGGCCCCTCAGGGACTGGTGAGGAGGTTTCTCCTTCTGAAGATGATAACCCTGATACCCCTGCCCCTGTCATCCAGATAGATGAGGAAGACCAGACCCCTGGGAATACTCAGCCTGAGGAAGAGGAGGAGGAGGAGGAGGAAGACAGTGATTCTGATGATGGTAGAAATAGCCAGGTGTTAGTCATCAGGCTTAACCAGGCTAACTTAAGCTTATTTGGGACTGAAGGTGGGTCCAACCCATTCAGACCCCCAAATGGACTTAACCAGGAGCATAGGAGGAGGAGGAATCACTCAGGTGAATCCAATACCTCCCATGTTTCTAAAGGTTCTCATGGCAACTCCAGAAGGGAGTTGACTAGCCCTCAGAGAAGGGAACATGAGGCCAAAATGAGAGAGGCTGAACTTAGGATCCAGAGACAAGAATTAGAAGTTGCCCTGGCCAAAGAGAAACTTGCTAGAGCAAGGCAGCCTAGAGAGAGTGGGTTAGAACCCACTGGTGGCAGCAATATCCCTAAGGATAAAGACAGGTCCTATGACAATAGAAACCTGAGTAAGATTGTGCCCCCCTACAAGGTAGGGGATGATATCCACAAGTGGATGACTGCACTTGAGAGAGCTAGCAAAGTACAGCAGGTCCCTCAGGAGCAGTGGGCGGCAATCTTGTGGCTCTCCTTTGAAGGTAGAGGCCGAGACAGACTCCTCACAGTTAGTGATGGGGATTCTAGAAACTACCTGGTCCTGAAGAGTGCTCTGATTGATGGGTTAGGCTTAACCACTGAACAGTATAGGTTAATGTTCAGAGATACCCAGAAGACACAGACTCAGGACTGGTCTGAATTTGTTGAATGTGCCACTAAGACTCTGGAGGGCTGGTTGCTGGGAAGTAAGGTTACAGACTATGAAGGATTGTACAATTTGCTTATGAGAGAACAGATTTTAAATAACTGTCAGAACCAGCAGTTGCATCAACATTTGGTTGACTCAGATCTAACCTCTCTCCAAGAATTGGGAAAGAGGGCAGACAAATGGGTTAGAACCAGAGTTAAGCAAAAGAACCAGAACCAGAACCAGGGTGGTGACCAAAAGAAAACAGACTAGAAGGGTGGGGAGCAGAAAGCTAAAGACCAGAAGTCTTCAACAGGGCCCCAAACTAATACTGAGGGTGGGTCCCAAACTTCCAAGAAGAAGAAGAAAGAAGGTCAAAGAAAACCCTGGTGTAGCTTTTGCAAAAACACCACTCACTGGACAAGTGATTGTAAAAAGGGTGGAGCCCCCAACACTGCAGCCCCTAAGGCACCTGCACCCACTAGTACAGTTGGCAGTGTTGGTCCACAGACTAAGGGGGTAGTGGGTATCACCTTGGGAACTGATGGAGATTCTGACCTAGTCAGAGTCCCCACACAGGCTGTTCTGATTTGTGATGGGGAGATTGATTTTTCCCCTACTATAAGTCCCAATAACTTGGGCAAGTACAGACAGACAACTCTAATTAATGAAAAAGTGGCTCAAGCATACAGGGACACATGTGCCAGTGTCACCATGGTGACGCCTAGCTTTGTGGACCCTGGACAATACATACCAGGTGATAATTACCTGGTGACCAACGCCAGCAATGTCACTACTACCCATAGTGTGGCAATTGTTAACTTTTCCTGGGGAGGGGTAACTGGCCTAAAAAGAGTTGTGGTTAGTGCTGATCTCCCAGTAGAGTGTTTGTTGGGCAATGACCTGGAGAGCTCTCTATGGTCAGAAGTTGAGTACAGGACTCATGCAGAGATGTTAGGGATATCATCACATGTCCTTGCTGTGACCAGGTCACAGGCCAAAAAGTGCCTCTCTGAACCTCAGGTCTTGGATCCTGGAACAATGGACCAAGTACCTTCCAAGACAAGGAACAGGAGGGTAAAGGCTGTGCCTTCCCAAATGCCTACAAGTGAGGATCAGCCTTCACAGGAAGATGATTCTGAGACCCCTGAAGGAACTGTCCCTATAGAGCTTGAACCTGATCAGGTTGAGTTTCTGGGGACAGGGGGACCTTCTAGGGCAGACTTGGGGCAGGCTCAGTTATCCTGTCCTTCTCTTGAACCCCTCAGACAGTAGGCTGCTGGGAATGCTCAAGGTACCCATAAGGTCTATTGGGATGATGGGCTCCTTTATTCAGAGGGTCGAGACCCCAAGCCTGGTGCAACCAGGAGGTTGGTCATACCTCTGCAATTTAGGGGCTTCCTGCTTACCTTGGCACATGATATTCCCTTAGCAGGACACCTAGGCCAGAACAAAACATGGGACAAACTTGTCTGTCACTTTCACTGGCCTCAAATGTCAGAAGATACAAAGGAGTTGTGTCGCTCCTGTGTAACCTGCCAAGCAAGTGGCAAAGCAGGTGGTTCCACAAAGGCCCCCCTGATACCACTACCTGTGGTGGGGGTGCCCTTTGAAAGGGTGGGGATTGACATTGTTGGACCAATGGATCCCCCTACAGCATCTGGGCACAGATTCATACTGGTGGTGGTGGACCATGCCGCCAGGTACCCAGAGGCAATTCCACTTAGGACCACAACAGCTCCTGTTGTGGCCAGGGCCTTACTTGGAATTTTCTCCAGAGTGGGGTTTCCTAAGGAGGTAGTATCTGATAGAGGTGCAAACTTCATGTCAGGTTACTTGACAGCTATGTGGAAGGAGTGTGGTGTTAACTATAAGTTCACCACCCCCTACCATCCACAATGCAATGGGCTTGTTGAGAGATTCAACAAGACCCTAAAGGGCATGATCAAAGGATTACCTGAGAAGCTCAGGCGAAGATGGGATATCCTTCTGCCCTACCTTCTGTTTGCTTACAGAGAGGTCCCACAAAAAGGAGTTGGCTTCAGCCCCTTTGAATTGTTGTTTGGACATCCTGTAAGAGGACCCCTATGTCTGGTGAGGGAAGGATGGGAGTTACCGCTCAAAAAGCCCAAGCAAGATATAGTGGACTATGTACTTGGTCTCCGCTCCAGGATGGCTGAGTATATGGAGAAGGCCTCCAAAAACCTTGAGGCTAGCCAGGCCTTACAGAAAGCCTGGCATGACCAAAAGGCTGTCCTGACTGAGTACCAGCCTGGACAGAAGGTATGGGTGCTGGAGCCAGTGGCCCCAGCAGCACTCCAAGACAGATGGTCTGGACCCCATACAATCATGGAGAAAAAGGGAGAGGTCACATACTTGGTGGACCTTGGATCTCCCAGAAGCCCCCACAGGGTGCTCCATGTTAACAGGCTGAAAGCATATGTTGACAGGGCAGACATGGGCTTGCTCATGGCTACAGATGAGGGGCAGGAGGAAGAGAGTGACCCTCTCCCAGACCTGCTGACTCAGAACCCTGAGGATGGCTCAGTTGATGGTGTGGCCTTAGATGGCAGCCTCACTGAACATCAGCAACATGACTGTAGACAGGTTTTGCAGTCATTTCGACATATGTTCTCCCTGACACCCAGCCAGACTAACTGGTGTACCCATGTGGTGGACACTGGTGATAGTCTTCCTGTAAAGAACAAAATTTACAGGCAGCCTGACCATGTCAGAGACTGTATCAAGGCTGAGGTACAAAAGATGCTGGAATTAGGTGTCATTGAGCCTTCAGAGAGCCCCTGGGCTAGCCCAGTGGTTCTGGTCCCCAAACCTCACACCAAAGATGGGAAGAGAGAGATGAGGTTCTGTGTGGATTACAGAGGACTCAATGCTGTCACTAGGACAGATGCACACCCTATTCCAAGGGCAGATGAGCTCATAGACAAATTGGCTTCTGCCAAGTATTTGAGCACATTTGACTTGACAGCTGGCTACTGGCAAATCAGGTTAGCTGAGGAGTCTAAAGCCAAGACAGCATTTTCTACCCCCAGTGGGCATTATCAGTTTGTGGTGATGCCCTTTGGTTTGAAAAATGCACCTGCCACCTTCCAAAGGTTGGTGAATCAAGTCCTTACTGGGTTGGATAACTTTTGTGCTGCATATCTGGACGATATTGCTGTCTTTAGTTCCACCTGGGAGGATCACCTGGTCCACCTGAAGGAAGTGCTAGAGGCTCTGCAAAAGGCAGGCCTCACTATCAAGGCAACCAAGTGCCAGATAGGGCAGAGTAAGGTTGTGTACTTGGGCCACCTTGTGGGTGGAGGCCAAGTTCCACCTCTGGAGAGTAAGATCCAGACCATAAAGGACTGGACTCCTCCAACTACCCAGACTCAGGTCAGAGCTTTCTTGGGCCTGACTGGGTACTACAGGAAGTTTGTTAAGAACTATGGGTCCATTGTGACTCCTCTTAATGATCTGACATCCAAGAAGATGCCCAAAAAGGTTCAGTGGACAGAATACTGTCAAAAGGCATTTGATGACCTGAAGAAGGCCATGTGCTCTGCACCTATCCTGAAGAGTCCTGACTACTCAAGAGAGTTTATTGTCCAAACAGATGCTTCTGAGTTGGGAGTGGGAGCTGTGCTTTCACAACTTAATGTAGATGGTCAAGACCAGCCCATTGCTTTCATTAGCAGAAGGCAGACCCCCAGAGAGAAACGTTGGTCAGCCATTGAGAGGGAGGCCTTTGCTGTGGTGTGGGCCCTGAAGAAGTTGAGACCATATTTGTTTGGCACTCACTTCAAGATTCAGACCGACCATAAGCCCCTCTTATGGCTTAATCAGATGAAGGGTGAAAACCCCAAACTGCTCAGGTGGTCCATTTCCCTACAGGGGATGGACTTTACAGTGGAGCACCGCCCAGGGACTGACCATGGCAACGCAGATGGTCTCTCCAGGTACTTCCACTTAGAACATGAAGACACAACTGGTCAAGGTTAGTCTAATGTCCCTGCGTTTGGGGGGGGGGGTTGTGTAGGAGAGTAGGGTCTGATATCCTATGGTCACCCCAAATTTTTGCTTTTTGCTTCACTGTTTTATGACTTAATGTGGCTGTGGGCCTGCTAATCAGACCCACAGCCTGCTGTTCTCTCTCTAAATTGTAACCCATGCACTTTAGGTGCATAACGAAATTGGAACTGGTTCACCTTATTGGCCCCTGTAACAGTGTACCCAGGTACCCAGGGCATAGGTGCTTCCAAGGCCTACCAGGGGCTGCAGCATGTATTGTGCCACCCCTGGCCTGGCCTCCATATTTGACACAACTTTCTGATCACTCAGCTGGGGTAAGTCGGTGTAACCACCCCTTACTTAGGTGTAGTATGCCTATACCTAACCTAAAATGGACACATATGTTCCTATCAGCCACTCCTATGGAAGGCCTCATCAATCCTGGAGGCAGAGTGCTTGGAAATATGTGAGATGGTGCTCTGGCATGAGCTGAGCCTGTCTGCAGCTTTCGGAACCATGTCCTTTAGCTGTTTCATGATACTGCCATACCATATACTCTTAAGTGCATTATAATCCTCGCGGTTAAATGCTATCTTAGGTTTGGCTTTATCAAAACATGTCGAGTAAGGTGTCATACGAATTGGAATACTACCCCCTCACCAGTTATGGCGACGGGGGTAGCATTCCACCCTTCTAGAGGGACACGACATGTACCTAACCTGAACCCCGGTTAAAGTTAAACAGAGCCTCAGTATCACAAAATGGATGCTGCCACCACAGACACAAGTCTGACCTCCTGCTGCAGGGAGTCCTTCCAGCGAGGGCAGCTTGGACAAAGGGTTTCCTGCCTTGGGAGGTGCTAGCACCACCCCAGACAGGATTTTGTGTATTGGGTAGGACAGGGCTGAATAGAATCAGACATGCCTTGGGCACACAAGGTGTCCCTGTGCATAGGCCAGTTCAAACCGGTGCTGGGGCCTTCCAGCCCCAGTCCTGGCGCGAAACTGGACAAAGGGAAGGGGGTGTAACCACTTCCCTTCCTGGTTCCACCCAGAGGAGGGACCTAGTAGGTGATCCGGCCCCCCAGATTCGAATAAGAGTGGGAGCTGTGTCCTGAGACTTCAGATCATCCTGAATCAACTTGAAATACAGAAGAAGACTGGACTTCGACATTCTGCTGCTCAGAAGACGGAAGAGAATCTCCCTTGTGGCCAAGGAGTGACCACCCTGTGAACACAGGCACCAACCATCAACTCGACGTCTGCTTTGCCGCCGCCTCCCGCCGGAGCCCGAGCCCAGAGCCTGACAAGACCCAGACTCCCAGACTTCTCACCGCCTGATCCACAGTCCCTGCAAAGAAGGGACCCGTGGAGGCACCGAGAGACGTGGGACCGGACATCTTGGAAGACCCCCGAAACGCTAACTGCGCAGCATCAGAGGCACCCTTGATGCTGTGCTTTGGGGTTTGAGAAGCCCTAACCTCGAGCAGCCTTTGCACCAAAGATCAGCCCCCCAGCATCTCCACGATCTGCGTGGGGCCCTTTTGCACCGTGCCACTTGACGCACCATCCCGGCCACTTGCCACGTGGCTAGCGGCCATCTTGGCGACGAAACCTACAACTTTCACTGCAGGTCTGGTTGCTCCAGACTTGCCCTTGCTCCTGTAAAAAGGAGCCCCTGCTCTGACCTTGCTGGTCCGAGTAACAAGCCTATTTCGATTTCTGCGTGGCTTGCATTAGCCAAGGCCTGTTTGCTTCTATCAAGTTGCCGACACCGCCAACAGCGAAAAGCCTGCGTGCGACAGCTCGTGACCGACTCCTGGACGTCTTCGACCCCTCGTGTCCACGTGGCTGCAGAGAGAAGCTACACCTCGACGCCTGTTTGCACCCGACATCGCCTGGTTCCAATCTGGTTCCACGGTAGTCACTGGCTAGTGACTTTGAACATTGTCCCCTCTGCTTTCAGGTCTTCAACTCTTCAGATCCACCCTTGGATCCACCGGAACTCTTCACCTCGAGCCGCCTGCAGCATCTTCAGCTCCAAGCAACAACGACCCTGTGCACCCGCTTCCTGTGGGTGAGGTAACTCAGCTCTGCCGGTGTTCCCACACTGGTACACACCTCTAGGGCCTGTGTCTAAAGTTTCAGCTTTCTAGGTCACTCGGAAGGTTCCTTTCTAACTAACTTTGTACTTTTTACGCACCATAGACTTTGCATTGGTGAGTGCGTGCACTTTAAACACTGCACACGAGTCCCGCGGGCCTTTCCCGACTTCATCACTGTTAGTCTCGAACAGCTCCAGCGATTCCCCAGGCCCTAGGCCTCTTCACTTTCCCCATAGTGGTTCTTATACCACTATTTTAGTATATGGTTTAGGTGGCCCCTAGGGCTCATCCATATTCGTGCAACTTTTGTGTATTTTAACTGTGTTTTGTTTTAACGCTTGTGCTTCTGTGCTCATAAAGAGTATCAGGGTTACTTGTAGTAATAAATCCATATATATTTTCAATATATATCTGTGTGGTGTCCTTTCATTTGGTATTCAAGGGATTGTGTATGGTAAAACAGCTTGCTTCACATGCCTTGACAGAGTTTAGCCTAAGACTGCTTAGTCCATGCTACCCCTAGGATAGCTTGTCTATAAGGTTGACTTTACAACCTGCACCATAAGGGTTGCTTGGCATGGTACAAGGTGATCACTAGAACTAGTGAGCATCATATACCAGGCCAACTTCTCACACACAGGGCTCCAGTTGTAATACCCCGGTGGCATTTAATGGAATACTATGAAACCATGACTGATGTTCCCTAAGGCCCATGATTCCAGTGCTGTTGAGTCCTTGCAAGCTTTCCCCAGAATTATGTGAACTAATAGTGTATCTTGCACACGCTGTTACTAGGGCCTAGGTGTTGTTTTCCATTACTTATAACAAAAAGGAGTACCTAGGGGTCAAAACATAGATGTCACTCGAATGTGAGTCCATATACCAACACCCAACATGTGACAGTGTAGCAGGAACAAACAATGAAGTATAGCTAAGTGAAAAAAAAGGCCCAAGAGCAAAGGGAATTAGTACCATCAGAGGCCACACTATACCGCCCTCTCTTGCATCATTTCCTTAGCTCATGAGGTAGAGGAAACGGTCTCATGATGTTGTCATGACCGTATAGAAATGTGCACAGTCTGTGATCATGGAGGGAAGGTATTTATAGAGTTAAAAGGTGTGCCTACTGAAAAAGCAGTGTGAAATTAGGTGAAAATATAAAATTGGATAGGCTGAGTAGATCTCAACAGTTTATTATAATCCCTCAGTCTCCCAAGTGTAAAACAAATCGTGAAAGCACAGATTTAACAAAATATCCGTGACAAGTAGTGGTCAACATGTTTCAGCATTAATGAAAGTTTTTCAATGCATTCGTCAGGACCAGATTACAGTTAACTACTGCTTTCATTAAAAAGTGGTAAAATATCACCTGCGACGTTCAGGTTGTCCAACCACATACTACCACCGCATCATATTGGTAATACAGCACCCACAGGAACAACATGAAAAAATAGATGACATAATTATGTCATAACTATGGAAAGGTATCTCTAACAATTCGTTACATCCTTTCTATATCCAATACATAGGAGTATATTAAATATAACCACTCACCCATTAGTTGTGGCTGTAGCGCCTCACCCCACCTGGCTGCAGCTCAGGTTAGGAGGAGCACCGCTCTAAATCAAAAGACAATAAGGGGGTTGTGTTTGACAATCATGGTTGATCACTCCTTAAGTGCGCATCAAAAGGCAAGTATGTAATTACTTCCTTCCTATGCACATATTTCTCATATTTCGGCACCAGTATACTTCTAATGTCACACAGCATGACAGTCTTTATTATAGTTAAATGCTGAACAGTTTGGAAGCTGCGTGTAAAATCCATTATTGTTATATGCAGTCACTCCTTTTGTAATTCAAAACGATCTTAACTTCTAAAATGCAATATCTACTGTGTCTTAAACAGATTTGCGAACTCGTATCACATGTCCCTTCTGCTTTGTACATCACATTACGCGCCAGTGCTAGAGTAACATAACACGAACTGTGAAGCAGAGTAAAAACGAGCTCCAAACTAACACAGCCTAACCGACCGCTCTGAGAAGGGGATCTCAGTATTCAGCATGCCTTACCTGTCCGTCGGTGTCTCCCGGCAGTCATCCGAACTGTCTGGGGGGGCACCGAACCGACGAAAGGCACCATTTTTGTTGCTGTTGGTTAGCGCGTGACTACAAGCACGTGACTTTCAGGAGAGTCGGGAATTGTAGTTCCGACTCCCGTATTTTTGTAGTGCATCTTACTAAAGACAATATTTCGAAAGGCAATATATAAAAACATTGTCTCAGAGTGGTAATTCGCTTGACGCGAAAAAGGGATGAGCGTGTTGCTAAAACTGATTACAAATATAAAAATAAAGTAAACATCGTAATTCACGATGTAGTGTATTTTTCACTTGAACAAATATGATAGTCACTCGTAATTTGAGGATTACAGACTCTACTTTAAAAAAAAACAGTTTACATATATTGTTTATCCAAGTTAGCTTGCTAATATTAACAGAACTCGTTTGTTTATCATTGGTCCATGGCTTTTGCGCCATGAACACAGTAGTGTAACCACAGTAACACATATATGACTCAAAGTGTGTAATGAACCTAAAACCAGTTAGCACTCATAAGACAACGTCACTGAGTACTACTTGTACGGTATTGGACTATCAAGCAATATATCAATACAGGGGTTCTGTGTGGATCATATATATCTAGATGTATGACCACAGTTACAGTGTTTAAATATAACCGTGTGGGAAACCATCCACTAGAAACAAGATTCAAAAGCATGTTAGAAATCACAGGTCACCAGTCGGTGACGCAAGTGTAACGTAAGCTGAATACAACCGTCACTGGCCTACATGCTAAATGGCCAGGTAAACACATGTAAGTGATATCTACAGACCTCCAGTGATTCAAAGAGACATCCACGGTATAGGCTCGTTGAGTCCGTCCTTATCGCTGTTAAGCTTATGGCCCCATTTCTGCTCGATTTTAAATAGAAAACGGCCTACATCTGGACAGGAATCTGGTATAAGGGGCTGTTCCAACACAGTCCAACAGAGATCATCTGGACCATGTCCAACCTCTAAAAAATGGGCAGTTAGGCGGGTGGCTTGTTTATGACAACGGATCGTACTCTTATGTTCTTGTATTCTCGTACGGACCGTCCTCGTTGTCATACCAACGTACTGTTTGTGTCAAGGACACGTTATTAAATAAATGAGATTCTCGCTGTTGCAGTTTGTGAATCTGCGTTGTTCCCATAACTTGCTCGTCCCTATATCCACAGTTGTTGATTTTTTTGTTTGGTTACACACTGAACAGGCCCCGCAAGGGTGATGCCCTTGTACTGGCGGCAGGTCCCATAGGGTGCCCACCTGTCTCGGACCTTTGTTCTTCGGGCGCGTATGGACCAGCCGGTCCTTTAGGCTCTGTCCCCTTTTGAACGCAAACAATGGTGGTGGAATCTCCTCACCCCCAGTATTCAGTATTGACCAGTGTTTTTTAACAATTTTTTGGACTTGATTATATCTCATATTAAAAGTATTTACAAAAGTGATACGATCAGTTTTCTCCTTCATCGGGTATATTTCCAGGAGGGATTCTCTGTTATTATTCGATGCCCTCTTCCTGGATTGTCGGATGATTTTCTTAGGATAGTTCTTCTCAATTAATCGTGTCTCAAGATCTTTTGAATGAGCAACAAATGCTTCCTTCCTAGAACAGTTCCTTTGGACCCTGATAAATTGACCAAACGGCAAGTTATTTCTCAATGCCCGCGGGTGACAACTGTCAAAACTGAGTAAGGCATTCCTTGCCATTGGTTTCCGAAAAAGTTCTGATTCCAGTCCGTTTGTAGTCGCCAAGATTTTCAAGTCTAGAAATGCTAGGTCAGTTCTACTGTATTCTACAGTACATTTCAGAAATGCATTCTGACTATTCAACCATTTGTGAAATGACAAAAGGTCAACCTCAGACCCACGCCAAATTACAAAAATGTCATCTATGTACCGCTTCCAAACATGAAGCGATACTAGGTAAGGATTGGTCGATGCTAAAACCACCTTTTGTTCAAAGTCGTGTACATAGAGATTAGCCAGACTCGGAGCGAAGACACTACCCATGCTGGTCCCAGATGTTTGTAGGTAGGTAGTGTCCTCGAACCGGAAGTAGTTATCTTTCATGGCTATTTCTGCCAGATCCATTATAAATGATACAGGTGTGATGGATTGGAAAGATCTTTGTTCCAAAAGTCGACACACGACTTCAAGTGTCTCAGTCTGAGGGATTGAGGTATACAACGACTCTACGTTGAAGGATACAATTATATCAGTGTCACTATCAAATTGTACTTCTGGAAGCAGTCTCAAAACGTCCTTAGTGTCTTGGAGGAACGTTGGCATTAGTTTGACCATTGGATTCAAGAAGTGATCTACAAAAGTAGACAATGGTTCCAAAATGGAACCGATTCCAGAAATAATAGGCCGCCCCGGTGGTGGTCTCTGGGGTTTATGGACCTTGGGAAGACAATAGAAATACGGAATCTTTGGATTGGTGGTCGTGAGGTATTGTCCTTCTTGAGATGTCACCCACCCTTCCGATACTGCTTCTTCGACATATAATCAAGGTGGCCGCAAAGGCGGTTCAACATATGCTACATCTAGCTCTGACGGAGCGTCTAGTGATTCAGAGACATCCCAGAGTGGTCCTGCCAATAATGTCCAAAGAGGACGCGGAAACCGTAGAAACTGGAGAGGTGGCTTCCAAACTCAGAATCAGAATCAGAGTCAATACCAACCTTGGTGGCCAGATAATCCATGGATGTATGGTCCCTCATATCCCCCACAAATGAGTCTTTTTTTCCTCCACAAATGCACCAAGGACCGGGGAGTTTCCCTCCTTTTTTAGGGTTTGGCCAGAGACGGGGAAGGGGCAGAAGAAGACAGGGCACAACACAACAAGTACATTGGAACACCCAGCAATCCATACCGCAACCAACATTAGATCTACGCAACGGGAAGCAAGTCCCCCGAGAAGCGGCAGGAACGAGCAACACAGTCTCGTGATCAACTTAAGCTCACATGTGTTAACAAGTGATGAAGGCACGTTGCTGAACAAGGGTTTAGGATTTGTACAAACCCAAAAGGGAGACCCTTTTCTGGCACAGGTAGAATTAGCCAAGTTTTTTAGGAAGATCAGGCTGCACATCCTTTTTTCAAAAAATCCCAATACAGACACTCAGATTGAGGCTAAGAATACTGGTTTTAAAAAAAAACTCCACATTTAATCCGCCCAGCATTGGACTACCTGCTAAAGTACTGACATTCGAGGAGGCAGTAGAGAATTATGTTACTCTTCTCTATCAAACTGAGAATAAATCCTTCATGTATTTGTCCAGAAGAGAACAGTCGGCTCTACGCTCATTAACATCTAATGAGAAAATAGTCATCAAGCCAGCTGATAGGGGCGGGGCGATTGTTTTACTTGATACAGATGCCTACAGAAATGAATGTCTGAGACAACTGAGTGATCGGAAATCATACCTCCCATTATCAGAAGACCCAACGGAATGATTAAAGATCAAAAAACAAACCTAGAAATTCACTGAAAGAAACAAAGGTTAAAGTATCATTATAGTTAGTTGAATATGTCAGTGACAACATTAACGTTTTGAAAAGAAAGAAGACTCAGAAATTCACAAGTTATATTTAGCATAGCTTACTATAACTTGCACCAAAACCATGCACTTCTTATGACCTCAGATATTAGATAACGCATGGCATGCTCTACGACATATTTTATGACATCAGCAATGGAATCTCAAATGACATCATTACTCATACAGCGGATGTTAGTTACTAGGAAAGCCTAATATCAAAGGTGTTACCATTGTCCATTGCAGGAATATTTTCCTAGATTTACATTGTTGTAATTTACTTTGCATGTAAATACATTTTACTAATTAAAATGTAAATATTCCAATGAATATTTGTGTATGCACATATATGAGTATGTTTAAAAAGAAGGTACAACATTTAATTTAATTAAATTATTTCATAAGGTCAATATGTAAATCATTTTATTTACAATGTCATCAATTTTTAAATTAAGTTATAGATTGGAAATAATAATCATTTACAAAAAAGCTTTGTTTGTGAAAATATGTATACATTGTTTAAAAAAATTACATTTCATAGTTAAACATTAGTGTTTTTAATGGTTTAGGGATGGGTGCTATTACATTTTAAATGCTTTACTAGGGTTTATGGGGGTCTCATTTGTTAGGGGAGTTGAAATAGTTTTTCAGTTTATCAAGGGGTAGTGAGTGGGGTACTGTGAGCAGTTTACATGGGTCAGATTGAGGCCCTAAATGTCAACAGTTTATCTATGTTTGTGTTACAAGTATTAAGATTAGCACCCGGAGCTCGCAGACACTGAATATAAGTTTCTGCTTAGCACTGTGCTACAGCATGCATTTTGAATTTGTTTTCTATCACCTGATGTTTTCCAGCTCAAGGGACATCTCATGACAATCAGCCCAGAGCATACAAAATGTAATCAGAATGTGCAAACAGGTGCAACATGGTCTTGAAAATAGTTTTCAGTTCTGGGCGGATTGTCCTTGAAAATTGATTTTTCCATGGAGCTAGCAATACTTCACATTTCTTACCCGCTAATCTGAAAAAAGAGTTCATCCCTCATTGATTAAGTAAAACAATTCAGAAATGTTACACATGAGAGAGATCATATGTTTGCCCTAGAGACCCAGAAGAAAGCCATGTCAAGAAATATGGCTTAAGACATAGGTGGTTGATGTGCTGAATGTCTCCCTGAGACTCCAAAGGCTGTGGGTCTGATGGTTTCCACAGTGTTTGGACTCTCAGACTCGACATTCCAGAGGCCTTGGAATGGTCTCCGGTGGCAGGTTAGTATGGTTTCCTTAGGGGGTTATAAGTTTGATAGTCTCAGATGTTGTGGCTCTGATGCTCTTCAGAGACCAATGATTCAATGATCTCCAGAGGCTATGAGTCCAATAGATTATGTAGTTGAATCCACAGCTGTACTGGGTACAGACAGTGGTCACAGTAAAGCAATGATTCAGGGCATGGGAAAGAGCTTGAGCAAAAAGATTTCCCAATCAGGGGAACAGAAGAAAGAACTCTAACACTTAAGTCTCCTGAAGAATGGTTCATACTTTTTAAATTAAGTGGTTGCTCCTGTTACTGCATACATAACAATTATAACTTTTGGGTTTTGTATCTTCTGATGCATACAAGGTACAGTTAAAACATTCATCCTTCACTGAATGTTTTCAAATCAAAGCTGATGGATTCTAAAGGGAGGAGAAGGGCCCGCAAAATACTGTAACATGCAGAGTGTGATGAAGTAGGCTTCGCAATTTACATGTGACTTCCCATTTTAGGTTACAAACCCATAATGGGTGCTGGATTCTGCACTCAATAAATAATGCATCAACATAGTGGGGTTGATTCACAAAAGGTCTCTGTACCCATGGTGGAGGCTCCATGGTTGTGGTGAGGTGCCCTCTCTCATGCAAGTGTCCTTGCACTCATGGTGTGACCTCCACCCTCCACAATAGGGAACTAAAGTACGGAGGTCCCACCAAGAGTGAGGGTCCCCTACCATGAGTGAAGCCCACCGCCATGACAGTGGGGCCTTCACCACGAGTGGGGTGGTGATTTATGAATCGGGTCCAGTATTCTTAATTATCAGGTGACTAACTGAGCAGCTCACAATGAGGAAGGCGTTAGATAGAAAATCAAATCTTTTTGGATTCTAAGTTGACAAACTAAATCTTATTGATGACAAAATGAAATGATGCTGAAAACAATGCATCAGATAATATTCCAGGATCATTTTAAGATAGGAAACATTCGATCAAATAGCTACTAAAACTACTACACTGTAGTATTTGGACTGCTTAAAACAACAATCTACTGTTTGATTCAATTATTCTGTTCAAAAGTTTAAAGGCAAAACCCAAACAGGAATAATCTCCTATAAACCAAATTGCCTAGAATGAGATTTTGATTGGCTGAAAGGGGTGATTGAGATGAGACAGAAATTCTATTGGCAAGTTGTGGGGCAGCTCTCTGTTAGGGGGGCTGGCGCACAGGGCTCATGTTGTAATACCACTTTGGCATTTAATGGAATGCTATGAAACCATGACGGATGTTCCCTAAGGCCCATGATTCCAGTGCTCTTGAGTCCCTGCAAGCTTTCCTCAGAATTATGTGAACTAATAGAGTATCTTGCACACGCTGTTACTAGGGCCTTGGTGTGGTTTTCCATTATGCACGTTTCAGCAAAAACAATACATTTGTTTCCTGAATAATTGGTTCCAACCATCAAGTTGCACCTGCCCTTCCTGTAAGGTCAAAGCTAGTGTACTAACATGTATTTCCTTCAAGTGTCCATGAGAACCTTCCAGGCTGCAAAGTGTTCCACATGCCACATGTGAAATAACTACTCCCTTTGGGCCTTTAAACAGGTACCACACTCAATGCCGAGTCGTTGCATGGTCTTGCTTCCTGTGGTACTTTTTTCACCCTTCTCAGTAACCTAAAGAAACTAGTTGGAACCTAGAAGCGCTTTAGTCTCCTACAATTCCAAGTTGAAGCAGTGGTTCCTGTGTGTCCAGCTCCCTTGACACCTCCTTCATATATTCTTACCGCACAGCTACTCTTGTTCCCCTGCATCTACCCTAGTCAAAGCCTTGAGACATTCTTCAAACTCCAGACAAGTGGAAGAACAATGCTAAGCACGTGATACCAGGTTAGTGTGCAGTATTCCTCCTATAGTAGAAAGCAGGATCGAGTATCAGCATCTTCAAAGACTTTTCCTCCTTGCCCTCTCCGTGATTTCCTCCAGCGCTTCTTGTGTGTTCATGCTCAGGACACTCCTTCCAACTGTGGTGCTTGAACTGTGATTTTGCAGGAACTTAAGACTTTAGCTCTGTGTTTCTCTGATGAACAGTAGTTCCAATAGAAAGCACTTCAGAGAGTTTGATATGTGTATTAACCTTGTACCTAAATCTGTGTTCCAAGTTTAATCCTCAAGAGAGCCAGTAACTGCAATTTGTATTCAGAGTGTACTCCTTAGGAGTGCCTGTAACTCCAATCTGTGTTCTGATTCTAATTCTTGACTGTGCCAGTAACTGCAATGTATGTTCCGAGTCTCTTCTTGCGAGTGTCTCTAACTCCAATTCGTGATTTTGGTTATTCTGCTCTGCCGTGCTGCTGATGAAAATTGTACGTGTATGCAATTGCATGGTTATTGAGGCATCTTAGTTTACTGATAGTAACTGCCTCCTCTTGTTTTTTCCAGTGCTAGAAATGGGTGTCTCTAGTTGGCAATGGTTTGGCACCTTTGTCCAAATAGGGACCCTTCCTTCAAGTCAGGATAACGTGGAAAAACTACTGAAATAACCCCTGCTCACCCCTTGGTAGTTGGGCACGAGCAGTCAGGTTTATCTCATAGAGAGTGTGTGATACATTTGCACATAACATACAGTAACACAGTGGTAATACTACTAAAAGGACAAAACACCTGTTTTAGAAAGGTAACCAATATCTATCTGTGCAAGCAAGATCAAAACAATAAAGGTCAAATATATAGTAATCAAAAATATGCGCTTTACAAGAATGACTTTATCCCCTTCGCTGCGGCGGCTATTCCGCCGCAGCGCTAAGGGGTGAGGGGGGCCGCGTGGCACTCCCGTACTCGTGACGGAACCGCTCCGTCACGGCCCTCGGGTGAGCTGTGCTTGTGATGGAACTGTTCCGTCACCAGCACAGCCCACCCGAGTCTCATGACGGAACGGTTCCATCATGAGCATGGGAGGGGTTAAAATGCTATTCCTTGGAGCCCGAAGCTCCATCTGAGGCTTGCGCTGTGATGAAAACAACAGACTCCTACAGTTCCAGCCAACCGCGTCAGTGTGGACCGGCGCTGGTGTCAGCAGACTCATAAACAGTACCTTTGGTGACAGTCATCCAGCGGCATCAATGAGACCAAGGTTGCGGTGCAGACTGCGGTAGTGCTCATTGTGGTGCTGACCGGTCAGGAGCAAGCGGCAGTGCCAGTTAATGGGAGCTGGGGTCCATCCGCCCAGAATGTGGTGTGGGACGGGGCGGTGCATCACGTGGCTTTTGAGCAGTACCCCCAAACCATGTTGCAGTCACGGGTGTCGATGTCAGCCTGCAGCAACATTGTTGGTGACACCAGAGCAGCGGAGTTAAGTGAGGCGTATGGAGTGCGCTGCCCACGGGTCGCTGGGCAAGCAGCGGCCCGGTAGCGGCGGTAGTCATTGTGAGTGAAACCAGGGTTGCAGTGCAAAGTGTGGTGATGCCTTCTGTAGTGCCTTCACGACGCAGAGACAGCAGCGGTGTTTGTGATGGTGTAGGCTGCTTTACACATCTGTAGCAACTGAAACCCACGGTTCCAGAGGCGGTACCCAGTGGTAAGTGTAGTCTTTGCAGTCCATGAGACTTTGTGAACAGGAAGCAATCTGTATTCCAAGCCTTGGAGATACTCAGCAACAAGTGAAGAAAGTTCGGTCCAGTCCTTTCACTGCCCAAGGCAGAAGCAGCAACTGCAGGCCAACTCAGCAAAGCAACAAAACAGCAAAGGGGCAGTACTCCTCCTGGCAGCTCTTCTCCTTGGCAGGGTCCTTGATCCAAGCGAGTTCTAAAGTTCTTGGGTCTGGGCCCCAATATTTATACTCAGTTTGTATTTGTTCTTTTGGGCAGTTTCTATGCTCAGTCCAAACGCACAATTTGGAATCCATAAATACTGGGTCCCGAGACCTCGCTCATGTCAAGGTAACTGACCTGAATGATCAGTGGTACCTTACAAGAAAGAACATTTTCTTTCTAGTGTCCCTTCACTCACCGGGGTTGCCCCACGTTGACATGCTTCATCATTGGGGCCATCCCAGTTCTCTATAAAAAGGGGCGTGCTACGACTCACGAACTACGCAGGAGCACTTTCTTGTAAGGTACCACTGATCATTCAGGTCAGTTACCTTGACATGAGCTAGGTCTCGGGACCCAGTATTTTTGAATTTCAAATTGTGCATTAAGTGTTTGGAGGACGACCTAGTCTCTCATTCCTCCTTCTCCCTCTGTCTTATATCTGCTCAGTACAAACCAGTTTGGTCCTGTCTGGCCCAGCTTCCTGGCAGGAGGTAAAGACAGCATTGTCCAAGGCAGGCCAGGCCCATTGAGGTGCAAGAAAATCTCCTCCCATTACTCTAAAAGAAGCCCAGGTCTATTCAGCCCAACCCTGACCCATCCACGAAAGGCAGGACACATCTCAACCCCCCCAGTGGCTGTCAGAAGAGGATGCACATTCCCAGCCCCTGTCACTCCAAAGCCAGACAGTCAAACAACAACCCAGCAAAGTCCCCCAAAGTCCCTTCCCGTCTTCTTTTCTATGGCGGTTGATCTGCCATTGACAGGCAGACGGAAAGGGATATTGTAATCCCAGAGCAGGTACCACCCTATTGTAAGAATTACTATCTGTTGGAAAGCGTCAGATGGTCCCTCTGCCTGCTGCCTCTGACCGCACACATCATAATGCGGCGGTTGGACCACAGCTTTAGAAATTATTTGCTCCAATACTTCTGTATTCAGGTATGCTCAAGGGCTCACATTGACCCTCTTTGAGAATTAGGTGGCCAATTACTAAAAAATCATGCAATGCAGCACAGCAAGCCACCTTGCTGTGCTGTACTGAGTGACAGGATAAGGGCAGGAATATGGTACATTCCTGCCTTTTCATCTGTGCTGGCGCTCTTTTGGCAGCAAATGATTGCATTCAAGGATGTGTTTGAATTTGAATTTGAATTTTGAATTTTAATGAATTTATAGAGCGCACTGTTACCGGGACGGTTTCCTGGCGCTAGGCAGCGGTGAACCAGAGGGGTAGGGAACGGAGACTATACTGCTGGAGAGCTGGGAAACAGAAAGGTTTTGAGGTGTCTACGGAATTCTACATATGAAGTAGAAGCTCTGAGGGCAAAAGGGAGGGAGTTCCAGAAGGAGGGGGCTAAAACCGCGAATCTCGTCCCCCCAGACCTCTTCTTCTTAAAGCGTGGAACTGTCAGAAGAGCCTGGTGAGAGGAACGAAGCTCTCTAGCCGGGAGGTAAGGGGATATGATCTCACAGAGAAAGGCAGGGGCAGTCCCAGATCTGGCCTGGTAGGTCATGCAGCCCAGCTTGAAAAGAGCCCTCTCCTTCACCGGAAGCCAATGCAAGGACTGCAACAGAGGGGTGGCATGATGAAACTTGGGAAGTCCATAAATCAGCCTGATTTTGTATCTGCTGCAGTCGATGGATCAGGTAGTCAGGAGCACCGTTATAAACCACATTCCCAAAGTCAAGGCGCGATAGCACCATGGCCATGAGGATGAGCTTCAGGGCAGGAACAGAAAAAAAACGGGAAACCTTGCGGATAGTGCGGAGGGAAAAGAAACAGGAGGACACCACCGATAGAACCTGTGTGTGGAGCGAAAGCTGGGAGTTAATGAAGATGCCCAGGGTTTTGACCTTGGGAACCGGGGAGGGGGGGGAACCAAGTGAGTCAGGCCAGAAAGACGGGGACCAAGGACTGCAACCACCCCCGGTCAAAACCAACTCAGTTTTGTCGGGATTTAACTTGAGGTGGTTGCAGTTCATCCAGTTTTGGATGAAAAGCATCACCCTCTGAAAATTCCGGGCAGAGGAAGGGGAATGGGAGAGGTTGAAGATTAGTTGGAGGTCATCGGCGTATTTGAACACCGAGACCTCCATCTGCTGTAAAGAAAAAATGAGGGGTGAGATGTATAAATTAAATAGCAAGGGGGACAAAGAGGAGCCCTGAGGAACGCCGCATGTCACTCTACGGGGAGGGGCGGCAAAACCAGCCAGGTGGACAGCCTGCTCCCTGTCAGTTAGAAAAGACCGGAGCCAAGCATGGGCCGTACCCCCAATGCCCGCCGCCTCGACACGGGTCAATAAGATGTCATGGTCCACCGTGTCGAACGCGGCGGACAGATCGAGGAGGACCAGGGCCTGGGGGAGGCAGGTGTCAATGCCCTCCCTCAGTTTGTCCATCACTGACACTACCACCTTCTCAGTTGAGTGCAGCGGACGAAAGCCAGCCTGACAAGAGGAGAGGCGGCCAGTGGACTCCACAAAGGAACTCAGGGTCCGGGTGACATGAGCCTCTGAGACCTTCGCCAAGTAAGGGAGCAGGGAGATGGGACGGTAATTGGCAGGCAAAGATGGATCAGCGCCTGCCTTTTTTAGGATGGGAATGATAACTGCTGATTTGTGGGCAGTTGGGACAATGCCAGAGGTGAGGGAGTGGTTGATGAGTGTAAGTGGGGGGGAATAACAGCTGGAAAAGATCTCTTTTAGGGCAAAAGCCGGGCCGATGTCGTGAGGTGATCCCGATTTGACCCGAGCCAATAAAGGAAGAAGGGTTTCCCGTGTCAGGGGGGGGAGATGAGTGAGGAGTGGGGCAACAGGGGGCGGTTGGGTAGTGGACGGAGTAGGAAGGGAGGGGGGGATGTTAGCCTTAATGAGAGCCACTTTCTCAATAAAGAAAGAGTTGAGAGAGTTGCAGAGTGATTGAGACGGGGGGATTTTGGAGGTCACCCTGTCAGAAGCAGCAAGCCCATGTACTGTGGCAAATATTTCCTTCGGTTGATTTTCCGCTGCCAGAATTTTACCAGAAAAGTACTCGGCTTTAGCAGTTAGGATGTCTTGTTTGTATTCCTTGAGAACAAGGCAGTACTTAGCTTTGAGAAGGGGGCAGTAGTTACGACGCCATGCTCGTTCTGCTCTACGCGCCACCAGCTTCTTGTCTTTAAGGAGGGGAGAGAACCACCTGTTGGCAGCGTGAGCCCGCTTGATAGCGACTCTTTTGAGGGGGACAATGCGGTTGCATGCCTTTAATAACCAGGTGTTAATGGCTGTGAGCTGAGAGGGGAGGGGTAGGTCGTTAAGCTCAGGGCAAGAAGCCGCAAGGGAAGAGCAGACATCAGGGAGGTCGGCCTTATCCCACTTTCTAAACCAGGTGTTTTTGGGCAGTGGGGGTTTAGGCGTACGTCCGAGGTCAAGTGCAAAGGAAATGAGGTGGTGATCTGACCATGAGCAGGGCGAAATGATAGGGGAGTTGGTAGGAATGTTAAGGGTCCATATTTGATCGAGCTGATGACCAAGGGAATGGGTGGGAGCGGAGAGCTGGGGAAGGAAATTAAGACTGGTAAGCAGAGCAGTGAACTCCTTGGATCTGGCATCCTCGGCCGGGTCATTAGGCCAATAATTTAGGTCCCCGAGGAGCAGGACTGCGGAGTTGTTCACTACTAGCGTAGCCAGTAGGTCCTCCATAGAACCAAGAAAGTGAGGGGTGGACTGGGGGGGACGATAGATCAAAACACAGGTCAGGGGGACCCCAAATGAGATCGAGCGGACAACAAGACAGTCCACAGCGGGAATGGGGGAGAAGGGAAGAATTTTAAAATGAAAATCAGTGTGAGTAATCAGGGCGACACCTCCACCTGTCTTTCCACCTGAACGATCCATTCTGATAGCCGAGTAGGTCGGGGGCAGCATGGCTAAGAGACTCGGCAGAGAGTCGTCCCTAAACCAAGTTTCCGTAAGAAACAACAGATGAGGTTGGCAAGAATCAAGCAGGTGGAATAGCTCTAATTGATGGGCGACCGCCGACCTGGTATTCAGAAGGATCGCATCGATGGTAGACTGGGGGGTGCAATGAGGGATGGGGGCAAGAGAGGGGGGCAGGTGGACAGAGGGAGGTAAGGCATCAAGCAGCTGATGAGATGGCAAATCAGGGCATGACTGAGTAGAGGGAGACCTGCATAGCCCAAGAGAGATGATACGCTCTAGCACTGTAAGGGCTGGAGGACGCGAGTGACGGAGTGAGAGCATAGTGGCCGGGGGGTAGCTGATGACTAGAGGGGCAGAGTGACGGGCCCCTGGCCCCGGCCAGCCTCGGATGGGCGCAGACGGGCTTAACTCAGGCGCAACTCCGGCGCGCCTTCGTCGCGCCCGCTGCGCTCGTCTGCTGCGCTGACACATGCTGCCCGTATAAATAGGGAGTGGCGTGGGGGGAGTGGCTCTGACGTCCACTGGGCTTGGAACCCAAGCCAAAATGGCGCCCGCGATCGTGTCCCTCCCACTGCACACAGCCCCCAGCGGACTCCAAGACCCCTGGGATCGAGAATACAGGTAAGGCAACCTTTTAACTTTAAAACACAGTGGTTAGAGGGGGAAAAAAACAATAATGAATTAAGACAGTGCGCAGCTCGCAATCAGCAGCGCATCAAGTTTAAAAACGGAGACTGTGTCCACAGCTCCTCGGCAGTGCAGGTAGGACCCTCTGCCACCGGGTCAATCGCTATCACCTGCCGAGGGCGGGGATTGGAACTAAGTAGGGAGTGGCGTGGGGGGAGTGGCTCTGACGTCCACTGGGCTTGGAACCCAAGCCAAAATGGCGCCCGCGATCGTGTCCCTCCCACTGCACACAGCCCCCAGCGGACTCCAAGACCCCTGGGATCGAGAATACAGGTAAGGCAACCTTTTAACTTTAAAACACAGTGGTTAGAGGGGGAAAAAAACAATAATGAATTAAGACAGTGCGCAGCTCGCAATCAGCAGCGCATCAAGTTTAAAAACGGAGACTGTGTCCACAGCTCCTCGGCAGTGCAGGTAGGACCCTCTGCCACCGGGTCAATCGCTATCTATATCTATCAATCGCTATATGTACTAAAGACCTGCTTTTCCTCATTGTACAAACATCCAAACGTTTGGCAGAGGCCCTACAAGAGAAAATCTCAGCCATAGAAGCCACAATGAGAAGCACGGTCAATAAGAACACCAAGGCCAACTTTACCAACAAACTGGCGGAGATTAACCAAGAAATGGCAGATCACCATGAATATCTTCTTAATCAAAAAACTGCCAAATTACAGAAAGACATTGCCAAGTTCGAGAAGGAGAAAGTCTATCCCATCTCAAGGATGGCTTCAAGAATAAGAAGACATCCTACTCTTCCGATGAGAATACCGATAACAGCCGGCGAGGCTCCACTAGCAGTGACTCCAGTGGAGGATACAACTCCAGGAACACCGGGCTCCACAACATTCCAATTGGCAACCAGGTTACCATCAAGGACCGGTCTTTCATGGCCCTCCGCATATGGCACCCCCATGGCAATACCCCTTCTACCAACAGGGTCCGCCACAATTCTTCCCCTCAAATCCGCCACCTTTTTAAGGCAGAGGCTGGGGCAGAGGAAGAGGGCGAAAGCGAGGCGGACAGAAAGGAGTACAGTGGCAGGACCAACCAATACCGCAGACATCGGTGGAAACCAGGAACACCACCAGGGGGAGAAGAGTTTGACGGTAAATTTATCGAAGAAAGTTCTGACCCCTATTGAGATTCAAGTCCTAGAAAAAGGACTCGGTTTTGTCCCTACTCCTATCCCTGACACATTTCAAGAAATGATCGAGATCAAACAACTTTTCAGAAAGATACGCTTGAAAGCTTTCTTCCAAGACAAACCAGAACCGGATAATTCTGATTCAGGTCTACGGAAACCTTCCACCTTTACACCTACAGATGGGATGGTTCCTCCAGAGATTCTGACCTTTGAGAGAGCGGTCCTCAACACCCTCAATAACAAACCTCAATGTAAACAATTCAACAATCTAACCGGCTTGGAGAAGCAGGCTTGCCAGGCCCTGGGGAATGATAACACGATCGTTATAAAACAAGCAGACAAGGGGGGCGCTACAGTCATCCAAGACTACGAAGCATATGACCTGGAATGTAGACGCCAACTTTCCAACAGCTCCCACTACAGACCACTTACAATAGATCCTACCAAACGCTTGTCTACCACGATCATGAGTCTTGTGATGGAGGGTGAAACCAATGATTGGCTGTCAAAAAATGAAGCAGATTTCCTTATTACCACCGAACCAGTCACACCCTATTTCTATACCCTCCCTAAAATACACAAGGGGGTCACACCTGTACCAGGAAGGCCCATCGTGTCAGGCATAGGATCCCTTTTGGAACCCCTGTCTCAATTTTGCGACGTATTCCTTCAGCCATTAGTGAAGAAAATCCCTTCCTTCCTCCAAGATACCAGAGATGTCCTACGTCTTATTGAAGATATGGACGGGAGGGAGAACATCGACCTAATAGTGACCCTGGATGTAGAGGCACTCTACACTAACATCCCCCAACAAGCCACCTTGGAAACAGTGGAGAATGCCTTGAGATCTGAGGAGTGGACGTCTTGCACCCCCATCTCTTTCATCATGGCCCTTGCGAGTATAGCCCTGACGGAAAATTTCTTCAGGTATGAATCGCAATTATACCATCAGATCCGTGGTACTTCCATGGGTTCTACCTTCGCGCCGAGCCTGGCTTGCCTTTACATGGCTTCCTTTGAGGAACAGGTCATCTACCCTGCTGCAACCAATCCCTTTCTCGAACATCTTTCCCTCTGGCGTCGCTATATCGACGACATCCTGATCCTATGGAAAGGGGACAGGACGAGCTGTGAGGCATTTTGCTCCTGGATTAACCTGCAGAACCCGTACCTTAAATTCACGGGTACCATTTCCGCCATTTCTCTCCCCTTCCTGGATCTCACGATCAGGCTGGAGCCTTCAGAGATTACTACAACACTCTATAGGAAAGAAACCGACAGGAACAGTCTCCTCCCTTACCAGAGCCATCACACTCAAGCCTTGAGGGACAATCTCCCTTTCGGACAATTTCTCCGTATTCGAAGAAATTGTACATCACTGACTGATTTTGTACGTGAATCATCTACCCTCCAACACAAACTCCAGGACAAGGGCTATCCAACCAGACTGTTGAATCTATCCTTTAAAAGGGCACGTAACAACAACAGAGAAGCTCTGCTGGAGTCAAACCCAAAGCCCACAAGTGATGTCATCACCTGCGTAACAACATACACCAGGAACTCCAACTTTATCAAGAAAACAACTCACACTGGGGCACTCTGAACTCCGCTGGGCTGGATATCCCCCGCCCACGCTTTGCTTTTAAAAGAACTGCTAACCTCAAGGACACCCTGACTCACACTCGACCCAAGAAGTCAAGCACCCACCGTGAGAACCCCTTGTGGGACCTGCCACCGGTGGTCGGGCACTACAGGTGCGGTAGCTGCATCGTTTGTCCACAAACCATACAAAGCAAAGATATCAAGCTGACAGCAACGTTCACCTGGCACATGAACAAACACACTAATTGTAACAGTAGCCGCTGTATATACATGCTCATATGTCCCTGTGGGCTGAAGTACATAGGCATGACTATGCGAACTGTGAAAACACGGATCATTGAGCATAACAGTAACATTCGCTGTATGAAGACACACACCAGACTCTATGATCACTGCAAAGAAGCAGGACACAGGGCAGACAACCTTCAATGGACAGTCTTGGAATGTCATCCATCCATCAACCAACAAGCACTATATAGACTAGAACAAAGATGGGTACACCGTCTTCAATTGGACACTTGTGGCCTGAACGATTCCATCCCGTGGAACCAACTAGCAAGATGATTGTGCTTCCTGATCACTACTAACTCGCCTAGTGCTTCTGAGACTGGTCATCCTTCCTCGTGAATACTGACACACCAAAGCCTTGCACGAGTTCTACGCATGTAGAAACACCTCTAACCCTAGGTGTTTCTAGTACCCTGCCTTTCTAAACATTAACACTAACATGGCCATTACACTATTCACTGAATCCATAGGTTTTTGAGTTCCATGGACACTGCAGCAGCACCCTACCCCAGAGCTATCCCCTTACCCGCCCAGCCTTGAGCCACCAGTCTGGGGTCACTCTGTCCACTCCAGCCTTGTTAAGCCACCCACTGGGCCGTTGTCCGTCTGAGTTTGTTAGCAGTCCGTATACCTCAGGCGGACTGCACCCGGGCGGTTCAGCCCCATCATTGACTATTGAGCAAGGTGCTTGTAAACGAACAATGACAGTGACCACACTGGTTGCGTTTGACTATTGAGATTCTCACCTTGAGTACCCGTTCCAGCACAGTTGCGCTGGACCAGGAGAGCCACTCTGTGTCACCTCGCTCTTGCCTCCTCTTCCCCTCCTCCCCCCCTTGCACGCCCATCCGAGCGCTTCCCAAACATTGACCGGCGATGGTAAACAAACTAACTTCTCCATGAGCACTGTGAAGCGACCACTGATTGGCGCTCCCGGCGTCGCTGTCATCGCGGCCCCGACCCCCGCCCCCAACCCGCACTCGAACGCCCTCTTCATAATGGCGGATGTGCTGTGTACTCCTGACCGGCTGTTCTGCGTGAATCACACGCCGACGGTGTGGGGGTAGGTGCTATCGGCGCGAATCTTCCGCCACGAAGGTAAGCCTGCATCACTGATTACTTACTGGCCGCCGCTCCACCATGACGGCACCCAGGCCAGATTTCACGTAGGGCGCCCCGCTCCGCCAGACTGTCTAAGCTACGGTTTCAGCTAATTTTTAGCCGCCCCCCCTAGTCATATTCCTTGCTAGTTTACAACCATTGGTATTCCTCTTTTGGATATCACCTTCTCTGGTGTTCACGAGCGGTTTCGTTCAGACCGCCGTTTCCCCACATCACCCTGGCACTTGATAGCCTGACGAGGCGGGGCGACTGCTGTCCCCCTACATGATCTGGTCAACATCCGTGATCACATCCTCCTGTGTTGACCTGACGTTGAAACGCTTTCTTCCTTTTTCCTTCCTTAGGGCTAGATCCCTAGCGCAGTCCCCACAGGAACTATCCGCGCAGACTGCCATTTGGCTCCTAAGGGTATGTTTAACACCTGATATTGTGTGCCTGCCCCCCTCCCTGTGGCTGAGTGGCGTTCTAATTGTTTTTGAATACTGTCTCTTATTTCCGGTGGCTGTATTGTTTAGTTAAACAACTGACCACCCTTGCTACGAGTAGTACTCACACATGCCCTGAATACCCCGGGTCCATGTCCGGTTACATGTAATAATGGTCTCTCTCCCCTCACCACGTTGCACTCCATTTGCTCTCTTTCATAGACACCTAGTTTAACATGTACAACTGGGTGCTTGTTTGACTTTTGGGGTGAAGTCACAGCTTTGCCTGCCAACGGTATAATAACTTACGACAATGTAGCAATTGTGATGTTTACTGTTCCCTTAGGTCTGACGGTGATGCAGTGGCCCTCGCCAGCCTTAGACCTAGACCTAACAGGTTGTATCAATAATAGCCTGTAGCTCACCCTGTGGGGCACATTAGGTTTATATGAGCACTTTTTTCGGTCCTGAAGAATTGCCCCGCTGGGCATGAAACATGTTGACCAAGTGGAGGGTCGATATGAGGCCACACCAATAGTCACGTTGGTCCTCAGTACCCCTCCTTACACTTTTTAATAAAGTGGCTAGCCACCTGAATAAAGACTTCCCTGTGGACTATCCAACTTTTTTTAAAACTTCTCCACCTTTTGCTCACTACCTCACTTTTTAAGCCTCACAAGTTTCTACTTATCACGGCAAGGAACAAAAGACCTCCGCCAAAGAGTGACACTCGTTGTTACCCGTCGGGCATTGCAGCGCCGGCCAGACGCAGGAGCAGGAAGCCGATGATATAAACAACATCACAAGTAGGCTGAATGAGACATGTCATCCAGCTCATCAGTTGTGTGAGGCTTCCCTAGTTCCGTCAAGGAACTTGCTGATCATCTGGCACTTCACACCTTCTAGCTGACTGTCAGCTAATTAGGAGAGAGGCCCTATTACCTGTCTAACCCCAGGGGAACTGTGTACAATCTTGCTTGCTTGCTCACTGGACAAGTACACTGGACCCCTTTAAATATTGTCCATTCCCGTCCCCCCCTGTTGTTTACACATGCATCATTTTTAAGGCATTGCAAGGCAAGGGCCCCTTATTCATCAGGCAGTTGATTGGAAGATACGTTCCTTCACGTAGTCTGAGATCAGCACACAAAGGCCTACTTGAGGTACCACGCTTTAAGAGAAAACAACAGGGAGGCAGCAGTTTTCATTTCTTAGCAGCCACCCTGTGGAATTCTCTGCCGCTAGCCCTCAGACAGAGCAAGGACCTTCTTGCCTTTAGAAAGGCATTTAAGACTCACCTCTTCACACAGGCATATTTGAAATAGAGACTTTCGTTGATTCACCCTTTATGTTTTTTATCTCTTTCCAGCGCCAAGAAGCTCTCGGGCGTATGTGCGCTTTATACATTTTAAATAACATAACTGATATTTGACTGGTGTTTGTGTACTGCACTACAATTAGTTTGGGACAGCCATCTTTTTACAATTTCCCTATACTATAAGCAGTTATAGTTCTGGAAGAAGGTGCGTTGTATCTAGGATCTGGTCTGTTTGCTAATGACCCAAAAGCTTCAGGCAGGAATCTACTCACACATGAGTATGGGGTATAAGGCTATATCATTTGAGCCAAACAATGGCAAATTATATGACTGACTATGCAACATTTAATTTAAATCTATATCAGTGGGGCTTGCCTTCCATTTCCCACCTGTACAGTTTTTCGAATTAATCTTTGCAATTGATGATGTTTTTAGGTCTTTAAAAGAAACCAAGCTCAAGCACTTGCATGCTGCACAGTCAGGTTTAGAGGTCCTCAAACACTTCTTTCCAATACCTATAACCTACTACTGAATACAAACCAACAAACTGAAGTGAATAAATAAATCTGTGATTATTAATCTGTCTTGTTCTACTTTTCAGGTTCTTGAAATCGATAAAATGCAGAAATGTTATCACTGTTAAAATAAAAAAAAACCTATTCTAAAATGTTTAAGGGTGTTTATCAGAAGGGACTTGCAATGATCCCACCATTTCAAATTATATGTTTTCCTTGTCGTAGTGGGCCTATAAATATATTGATGCCCCAGGTGAAAAACCGAACAACTCTTTATGAATTTCTTCGAGGAATGTTTGTAAAGAAATGGATCTTTATTTTTCAGTCAAACATGTGAACCCAAGTCAATCATTAGTTGCTTTCCAACATTATGTCCCATGAACCTGCAAAAGGACTGGCATAATACGATTATCTAAAGTAATTCTTAAAACATATGGAATCTGGATAAATTATATAGACCCTAAAATTTCATTGGGAGCTATTCCCCAAACAACTTCATCAAGCACTGGATATGCAGTAATGTTAGCCACATTATGACACCTTTTGTCTCAGTGTGAAATTGCAATTCCTGAACCACAGGAGGCAACATCAACTTTTCAAGAATATAGTGCCTATTTATTAATAACAAAGTGATGAACTGCATTATAGAACACATGAGGATGAAAGATATTGCAGTGGATATTCAGACATATGACCAAGGTAGTGAAATTATACGTGCCATAGAATCAACAACAGGCAATGCACCATCTGTAGCATTGATAAATTGGAGAAATTATAATTTCTTTAGAGTTTTGTACCTCACCAGCTTCAAAATGTGAATCAGATTTGTTTTCTTGCCATGTCGTTTCTTGCAGACAACACCCAGCTCATCCTTTCCCGTTATGACAAAACATTTAACACCCAGACCAACTTCTCCACCTACATGTCAGAAGTCGCCAGATGGATGGAAACCATCAGCCTCAAACTCAACACCGGTAAGATGAAAGTAGGCGTCTTTGGCAAAGACACCTTTGATGGGACTTCATCTGAAGTCTGCCAAAATCAGAACCTCTGTGAAAAACCTCACAACTGTAGTCAATAACCAGCTCTAAAGGACAGATCAAGCGAACACAGTCTCTGCCTCCTGTTTTCCCGCACTCAAGATGTTTTTGAAGTGGCTTCTCTACAACACTTACAGACCCGTCACAACAAGCTACTTAGAGTACAACAATGTATTCCACATAGGATTCAGGACGCGACTAAACAGAAGACTTCAGACTATACAGAACTCGGCTAATAAAATCACACTGAAGGGGGCCCCTGACACTGATACCTAGTACTACTACTACAGTTAGACTTTGGCCTAAGTTAGACTCCTGGTCTAAACTCAGACCAAAAGTCTAACTTTACTGCTAGTAAAGTTAGACTTTAGGTCCAAACTTGGACTTTGGTTCTAAACTTAATATTTTTGTCTACGTTTACCTTTGTCAATTGGGCCCATAGTATCTAATTGCATCATGTGTCGCTCTACAGTTTGATCTAATGATACCAGACTTCAGGTACCTTTTTCTGTAGCACAGTGGCTTGGGGCATATACATACAATGGGCCCAATTCACAAAGGTAATCTGAGATCGAAAGTCTAAGTTCTGACCTGAAGTCGAAGTGTAGACCTAAAGTTTAACTTTACTACTAGTAAATTAGACATTCGGCCACAGTTAGACTTTTGGTTTAAACTTAGCCCAATACTCTAACTTTACTACTAGTAAAATTAGACTTTTGCTATAAGTTAGACTTTTGGTCTAAACCTAGACCAAAAGTCTAACTTTGATAGTAGTAAAATTAGACTTTAGGTCTAAATTTAGACTTCAGGTCTAAACTTAGACGTAAGGTTTAAACTTCGATTTTTTTCTTCTGAGTTTACCCTTATGAATCGGGCCCAATATGTTCTATTGATTATGTCTTGTAACCAAAAGTCAATATGATTTGGGTGGCACTTACTCTTCCACAATCTATCAAATCCAAGCGAATGTGCTTAAGGCGAAATCTAAGATATTTGTTTTTACAGCCAGACAACCTTGTTGCATCCATACTTAGCCAGGAATGGGCATCAAGTGCCCAGAAGATGTGTGTGTTGTAGTAAAAGTACATCTAGTGCATGCCGTTTGGCAAAACCCAGAATGGCACTTCACTTGATGTGGTTGTTGAAGCCACTGACATTCCATACCATCAATTTAAATTAATTTGTGATTGCTAGTGAGTGATGCTTTTAGTCCTGAGGCGGAAGCCGGGACTCTACTGACTCCTCATTTTGCTGCTATTGTTATTTTAACCTAGTGTGTCTGCTTACTTGTATTTTTAAAATTTGCGCATTTGCACTAATCTGGGCTAATCAGGGCTCGAACCCCGCGACATCGCCCCACCGGTCCCGCCATTTTGAGTGGGAAGACGAGCTGGGTGAGCAGTCTAGTGCTCCGCCCCGCCCGCCCGCCCCTGCCTGCATAAATCCGCTGGGCATCGCATCCCCCGCTGATTGCTAGTGAGTGATGCTTTTAGTCCTGAGGCGGAAGCCGGGACTCTACTGACTCCTCATTTTGCTGCTATTGTTATTTTAACCTAGTGTGTCTGCTTACTTGTATTTTTATAATTTTAACCTAGTGTGTCTGCTTACTTGTATTTTTAAAAATTGCGCATTTGCACTAATCAGGGCTAATCAAGGCTCGAACCCCGCGACATCGCCCCACCGGTCCCACCATTTTGAGTGGGAAGACGAGCTGGGCGAGCAGTCTAGTGCTCCACCCCCCCCCTGCCTGCATAAATGACACCATGGCCTAGGAAGCGCAGCGGACGTGCGCAGCCGGTGCTCCAAAGGCAAGCCCGTCTGCGCCCGTCCGTGCCGGACCCGAACCCAGGGCCGGAACCCCTGGTCAAAGGGCTTTAAAATCCACTTTGCGGCAGATCTACAACCGCAATTCCTTACTAACGATGGGCGGCCACACTGATACAAATGGCTGCGTTAACATTGCAATGGAACATGACCCGCCGTCCCTCCCGCATTACTGTGACAACTGTAAGCAGACCCTCCCCAAGGTACTCTGGCAATCCTTATCACCCCCCACGGCCCGCACATCACGATAGAGGAAAAAAAGCCGGACATTGTTAAATCTATGCTGCTTAACGCCAGATCCCTGGTAAAACACAGCATTGAGCTGGCGGAGCTCATTCAGGACGCTAAGGTTAAGATTGCTTTTATAACCGAGTCCTGGAGAGACGCTGCATCAGGCCCGGATATTGTTTTGCCACTCCTCCGGACTACGTCTGTCTCACGCTGAACAGAGAAAGGAAGAAAGGCGGAGGGCTGGCCATTATTTACCACAAATCACTCAGAGGGCTAGTGAAGCCTGGCGTAACTGATTTAGATGAAGCACTTGTCTTCAACTTCATCCTCTCTGACCATCAAACCCTAAGAGGCTGTCTACTCTACAGGCCGCCGGGGGCTAAAGCACTTTCCTCTCAGCTTTGAGTAGCTTGTTAGAAGAAACCATCTGTGCCAATTCCTTCACGCTACTAGGGGATTTTAATTTTCATCTAGAGAATAGCTCAGACCCAGACACTCAGGATCTCCTAGATCTGTTACATGGGGTGGAGCTAACACAATTGGTCAGTAGCCCGACCCATAAGGCAGGGCACACCCTGGATGGCATCTTTTCGAACCATCCTAACCTAGAGGTCTCGGCAGTCCAGCTGGTCTCTTGGTCGGACCATGCGGCAGTCCATTTCAACATTACCGTAGCCTCCCCTACCAGACCCAGTAAGGCCAAAATCCCCCCCCCCAAAAGGGTCAGGAAATGGAAAAACATAGAAGGCAAGACCTTGGAAGGCCTTTTGAAGTCCTCTTTAATGCCCACATCTAGAAATGTGGAGGAATCAGCCACCGACTATATGAGCTGGCTGGATGCCGCCTGTTTGCAACTGGCGCCCCCAACCATCCATAATTCCACTCGCACAAGCCCCTCTGCCCCTTGGTTCTCAAAACAAATTAGGGACCACAAATCACTCTGCAAAAAATTAGAAAGAGCGTGGCGGAAAAACTATAGGGAAGAGGATAAAAAACTGCTCAATGCAGAGCTGAGAACTTATAAGGAAATAATCCGCCAGGCTAAATGTGAGTTCTTCTCGAAACGTATTATAGAAGCAAGCAACTCTTCGAAAGAACTATTTGACACAATTTCCTCTTTGGCAGCCCCCAAACCAGTAGACATACCACCTAGTCGCCAATTATGTGAAGACCTAGCTAATTTCTTTTTGAGTAAGGTAGAGAAGATCTTCCATCCCCTGGACAGCCAAATCATGATCAACGCCTCACATTTTACCCCAGAAATGCATCCTGAGACCAACAGGAAACTCGAGATACTAGAGAACTTCTCCCCCATTAGTGAGGAGGAGGTAGCAAGCCGGCTAACGAGGATAAAATCAGGTTCCCCTCACGACCCCTGCCCTGCCACGATTGCTAAATTAGCCCCCGCCACCATCGCGTCAGGACTCCCTCCCCTGTTCAATGTCATGCTGGACACGGGGGAATTTCCCCGGCGCTGGAAACAAGCCTCTATCTTGCCTCTTCTAAAAAAAAAAACCTAGACGTAACCGACTTGAACAACTTTCGTCCCATCGCTAGACTACCCCTCCCAGCTAAAATCATGGAAGGCATACTAAACAAACAGCTTAGCACCTTCCTCGGTTCGGGAGAGATGCTGGACTCTTCTCAACACGGTTTCAGGGCGGGACATAGTACAGATTCGGCGTTGATTAAATCAGCCTAAGACATTCGAAGGGTGCTGGATGCGGGGGGCAGAGCCGCCCTGATCCTGCCGGACTTATCAGCGGCCTTCAATACGGTCTACCATAAATTATTGGTGGACCGATTGATGGCCTGCGGGATTCAGGGAAAGGCTCTCAACATCTTGAAAGCCTTCCTATCCGGCAGGACTCAGTCGGTGGCCCTGGGGGACTTCGAATCTGAACCATTTGTGCTTCCCTGCGGAGTCCCACAGGGTTCATCCCTGAGTCCGAGTCTTTTTAATGTCTATGTCTCCACCCTGGCGCCAGTGATTAGATCCTTCGGATTTAATATTACGTCTTACGCCGACGACACGCAGATTGTTGTGTCGCTGCGTCCGGGAGAATTGGACAACACAGCAGATCGGTTCAGATGTTGCATGCGGGAGGTGATCAATTGGATGGCAGGAAATTGCCTTAAGCTCAATTCTGCAAAAACAGAAGTGCTGCTGTTTGGGTCAAGAGGCAACTTCTGGTCCCCTCGTTGGTGGCCAGAGGAAATGGGGTCGCCCCCCTCTCCGGTGGCAAAGGTAAAAAATCTGGGTGTTTTGATGGACGACTCCCTGACCTTCAGGCCACAAATCAATGCAGTGTCCTCGGCTACCCACTACGTAATTAAAACCATCCGGAAAGTCCTGCCATTTCTGCCGGCGGAACATAAGAAGACAGTAGTAACCGGTCTGGTAATGTCCCGGCTGGATTACTGTAACGCTCTGCTACTGAACGCCCAGCAGGGACTTTTAGACAAACTGCAAATCCTGCAGAATGCAGCTGCACGTCTGATTACGGGCACTCCCAAGTTTGCCTCAGTTTCTCAGGACCTCGTAAAGCTGCACTGGCTCCCAGTTCGCAAAAGAATTGTGTTTAAGTCACTCTGCGTGATCTTCAAGGCGCTGCATGGCCTGGGCCCCAATGCATGACCCCTCTCTTCCAGTGGTACAAGCCATTGCGAGCTGTAAGATCAGCCGAGCAGGGGCTGGTTGTAGTCCCCAGAGTAAGGAAAGTCCGCTGGGGAGGCAGAAGTCTCTCCCTGTGTGCCGCCAAGGAATGGAATACGCTACCTCTACGCCTCAGACAGATCCCCAACTTGCTCAATTTTAGGAGGGCCCTTAAAACTTGGCTTTTCACACACTAACTCCCTTGTCCGCGCCCTCTAGCAATCAGTCAGCGCCAGGACACCTTCGGGTAACAGCGCGCTTTAAAAATGTCAAAAATAAATAAAGGCCATTGTGCTTCGAACAATTGTCTAGGGGGCCTTGGAGTGCTCACTGAGATTTTCGATCAGTAAAAGGAAACGGTCACAGCCTGCCTAAACCAAAAGCAAACTTGTGGCCCAACAGGCAAAAACACCCAAAACATTTCCACAACCACTGCCACCCCACACTGCCAGCCAAGAAGCATCTGTCACCCCAATACAGAAGAACACATACAGAAGAAAACCAACTGTGTGAGCAATGCAATCTACTTCCCTCCTGGACTCCCTTATCAGAAAGGATTCAGTGCTGCTGGCTCAAGAATATAGAAAAGGCAGAGGGTTGTCAAGAAGACCTCGAAAGATTTCCATTGATTCTGTACCAGGCGAGCATAATCGGGAAACACCAGGATCTGATCTGATTGAAAGTGTGTAGGAGCTAGGTCAAGGGAAGGGTGGAGAACCACATCCCTGTCTTTTAAGTTAAGTATGTTTACAATGAATGGACAAGGGGGTGCTCCAGGGGGGAAGAGCAGCCACCAACCACCTTTGTGCCCGCTCCACCACAAAACATGAGGAGAGATGCCCCTCAGGGATCCATGACTGGATCAGTTTCTCAAGGAAGTCCTCAGGCACCATTCCCTCTACCTCTTCAGGGAAGCGTACGAATCGGAGGTTGTTCCACCGGGCTCGGTTCTCTGCATCTTCAGCCTAGATCTCCATGCTCTAGCATGCTATGGTCAAGTGAGAAGCCTCTGCCTTTAAGGTTGACACAGAGTCCTCTAGGTCTGATAACTGGGCTTCGGTGCCAGCGACTCGCTCTGCAACATTGGATATAACCTAGCAAAAGAAGTGCAACATGCACCCCCACCTCCCCAATCCTGGACTCCAGTGCAGAGGGGGACACCTGAATGGGAGAAGATTGGAGGTGCTGGGTGGACTCATCTGTGGCAGGAGAGGTGCTGCAGCAGAATCCTGGCTGGCCACTGGGGCCAGAGAAGCCATACATTTATCTATTTTGGACTGGCTTTGTCCCAGGGGTAGTCCCCCCTCAACCCATGCTGAAACCGGCGCTAGTCTAGGAGCAAGAGCTGAGTGCAAAGTCAGAAGCTACCCTGTGGGAGGCACAGTGCCTGAGGAAAAAGCAGCCAAAGCATAGACCTGGTCCACCAACACACTGAGGGGTTCAAGCAAGATGAGGCTAAACTAGTGGTGGGGGACACACAGGTCCTAACCCACTTGCACTGGGGAAGGTCCCAACCACGGCAGCACAAGCAGTCAGATACATCGCCTAGCTCATGGAGCAGTGGCTGATAAAGCAATCAGTGGGCAATCTGCCCAAACGTGCCCCCCAACAAGAGGGTCCTCCAGTGGACCATTGATGTCTAGGATGGGGGCCTAAGTGAAAAAAGAATCAGCTGTGAGCCCTACCTGACTCAGTCAATTGCCGCTGTAAGGAATAGGGCTCAACATGGCCCACAGCGTCTCTAGGGCTGGCCCGGTGTCACTTCCCCCTGCAGTGGGTCTCTTTTCTGTCAAGTTTAAGCCCTTCGTGGGCTCAGGCACTCATGTGCCGGAGCCACCAGGGGCCCAGGTTCAAATGTCCCAGGTGGGCCCCCGATCCGTAACAACCACATCTAAGCCTGGTCCTACCAGTGGGATGTCCTCAGTCGGGGGTCTGCTTTTGCCTGCCCACAGTGCCCAAAAGGGTTGAGGTACTGGGGTCTGCAACTCGGCACCCCCTCCAAACCACTAGTGAGTCTCCTGCTCAATGCCGCTGGGGTGGTGGGGGCCTAAGGGCTGGGGACAGAATTTGTGCTCTGCCGCACCAAAACCTCTCAGGCCCTGCTCCAGGCCGCAATGCCTCCGAAGAGCTGCTCGGTCAGGAGCGGGAAAAGGTGACGTCTATGGGTCCCTTGGCGTCCGTAGGGACAAGATGGCCCTGGGGAGGTCAGTCAGTCAACAACAGCAGCAGGATGGAAGAGAAGTCTCTTCTGGACAGCAGAAAGCTTACAGAGAGACATCCACACTCTTGGCTGACCAGGCTACTCCTGTACCCTACTTTTTTATAACTGGGGTGAATTAACACACCTTTCCAAGACCACAGCATTTGGCCTGTTTGAAGAACATGTGAAAATAAAGAGCAATAATTCAGACCAAAGGTGGACATCTTTAAAAAATGTACATGGGATCCATAGGATTCCAGTGTGGCCCTGCAGCTTTTGAGGGATGTGAGTTTTTTAATCTACGCTGTTTTTAATTCAAAACTAAAGTTCATTTCTGTTTTAAAGTAGACAGGTAGATGACAAATGACTAAAGATTTATTTTTCGAACAGGGTATGGTGGCCATTTGTTGGTCAATAGGACCCGAGTCCATTTTCATCCAGAGACCAGAATTGCTTAGAGTTGTTGTATTTTATTGCAAGAAGTAATTGCGTATCTCCATTAATTTTCATTTGTAGCACTCTTTTATACATTTTAATTGTAAGCTCTTGGATAAAGAAGGTTATTGTTTTAGGAGTCACCATAGTTATTGCCGGTACTCCTGTTTTGCTATTACAATCCTATGATTACTCTTTCAACCGGCAGACTTACTCATCAGCTCTATTATTGTCCCCAATCTTCAGAATTTTAATTATAAAATCCTGTTTCCCAAGTTGCTTTATCTTGACCTGAGAAGCATTGTTCCATCTAATTGTTCTATTTTTCACTGAGCTCAAGGAACCTTTTATGAGAGCGTCTGTGGTTGAGATGTGAAGCAAATATTTGTGGATTACGGTCGCTTTGCCTTTGTGCAATGACCTTGTAGTTAGTACAAGTGTACTAAAATATAATTGATCATAAACTCTTTGAGTTACGTGGAACACATGTAGGCCAGACCCGTTGATCAGTTGAGAATCTCCCATTTAATATCTGACAGCATAAATGAATATGTAGCTGGCACATGGGCTTATTTTTGGCCAATTATTAATTCACCAGTTAACTATTGCGACCAAAGGGACATTAAGAACGTTTTGGAAAGATCCCCTGGTGATATCGTTGCCAAGAAATGTAATAGTAAATTGTTGTTAAAGTCACCGGTACTCATTACATTGGTTGGTGTAATATAGCCTTATACCCCGCTGCTGAGGGGTGGAGGTGGTTAAAGGCCCTGACCAAGACTAGTGCCTACTAAATGCTCCTCCCCTCCGTAGCGGGATCGCGGAGCGGGCGCGTCCTCGCGTGGCCGGAGTCGTGCCAGAGTCCTGCCCGTCTGCGCCCGTCCGCGACAGGACGTGGCTGGACTCTGGCCCTCCTCCTGGCCGTACTCCTGGCCATCATGCGGTGCTACACCAGAGACAGTCTGGTCGCCATCAACCGGTCCTGGGCGACCTGTACTGCACCTCGGGTGGACCCCCTATGTGGGCCGTTCTCGTGTGGCTGCGGATGTTTTACCTTGTCTGCCCCCGTAAGTAGGAACTGCAAGGAGACCACCCGTGCGCCCACCAGCCTACAACCGTATGTTAGCTTATGGAATCTTAATGTCAGGTCGCTCGTTAGGCACCATCTAGACATTCGCGATCTGCTAGATGAGGAGTTGCCTGACCTATTCTGTGTGACGGAGACCTGGCTGCAGGATGCCGATACGGCCGTTGTTAATCTGGCCTTCCCGCCGGAATACTCGGTATTCACTTTAAACCGAGCTTCTAGAGGCGGAGGAATAGCTCTCGCTGTTCAATCTCGCTATTCTTGTATGTGGCAGGGTCAAAAAATCCCGGGTTGCGAAAGTGCAATGTTCAAGGTAGCTATTACACCTAACTTCACCCTGTCGGGGCTATTGATTTATCGGCCACCGGGGAGTGAAGTAGCCTTTAGAGCGGCGCTACCTGACGCCATTAGTGAACTGGCTACGGGGTGCTCCAATTTCTCCATCATTGGAGATTTAAACTTGCACTTTGACAACTGGACGAGTCCCTCGGTGTCCAGTTTTGTGGCAGATCTTGAGGCGCTCCAGCTGACTCAGCTGGTGGCACAGCCCACCCACTCAGGGGGTCATACCCTTGATCCGTTTTTTACTAATCTTACGGAAGCCTGCATTACCAGCTACACACCTCTGGCATGGACTGATCATTACCTGATACAGATCCAGTGCCCTTCTCTGGCTATTCAACCTAAGCCAGTGGTGTGTTCGATTCCAAGACGACGCTGGAACAAACTTAAGCTGGATGACTTTTTCCATCGCCTATCGGCTGACCCATTTGTCATCACGGGGTCGCCTGATCAGGTTTATGACAGGTTCTGTAATTGGGTATCTAGGGCGTTGGACACTCTTATTCCCTTGGTCAGCTGCAAAACTGGGACCGGTAAAGCCAGCCCTTGGTATGACGACTCACTGCGTGCTCTGAAGGTCTCCTGTAGGCGCGCAGAGCGGGCATGGCGTAAAGCCTACAACAGCACGAAGAAAGTTCTCTACCAGTCTACTGTCAAAGTGTATCATCGGGCGGTATGTAGAACTCGTGCCGCATTTTATGCTGCACAATTCAGGACTAGTTCGAACCCATCTAAGGCTATTTTTAAGGTACTACAAGACCTTACTGCCAAAAAGGTAACAACAACGCACCAGAGCTCTGTTGAGCACTGTGAAAAATTGGCAGAGTTCTTCTTGGAAAAGGTGAATGCTATCTATCGGGCCTTTCCTTTGGCCACTCCCTCGGCTAATCCATCTGTTAAGCCTTTACCATCTGAGGGACTGCATTCCTTTCCTATTTTAACATCTGATAGCCTAGACACATTGGCCCGTAAAGTGAAGTCTGGCTCCCCAGAGGATCCACTCTGCCCAGATGTGTTCAAGGACCTAGCGGTACATGATATCTCGCCGCTACGTTCTTTGATCAATTCGTCATTAACATCGGGCGAGGTCCCACTGAAGTGGAAGCGAGCCATGGTTCGGCCTATCCTTAAGAAACCCAGCCTGGACGGTAGCAAGCCGGAGAGCTACCGGCCGATTTCACTCCTGCCGTGGCCGGCTAAGGTCATGGAGGCACACGTAAACGCTGTCCTCTCGGCACATCTCCGCCATGCAGATATCCTCGACGCGACGCAGAATGGGTTTAGGGCTGGTCATAGCACGGAGACGGCTCTGCTTTATATGGTGGAGCACCTTCGCTCCGTGCTTGACGCGGGACAAACGGCAGCGCTTGTGCTATTAGATCTGAGCGCTGCCTTTGACACCGTCTCGCACCCGATCCTTCTGCTGCGCCTAGAGGAGGCTGGTGTGACCGGCATCGCTCTCCAGTGGTTCCGGTCGTTTTTAGCCAACCGGGCCTTTAGCGTGACCGTCCCACCTTACCAGTCCAAACTCCATCCGTTGAACCTGGGGGTTCCCCAAGGCTCCTCGCTGAGTCCTACGTTGTTCAATCTATACGTAAGGCCGCTAGCTGAGGTTGTCAGGCAATGGGGTATGACGATGGTGTCATATGCCGATGACACCCAGCTAGCGGTTACGATCAGCGGGGATGCCGAAGTCGATGCCCCCAGGTTTCAACAAGGACTGCGGGCGGTCGCCAGCTGGATGACGTCCAACTGTCTCCAGCTGAACGCTAGCAAGACCGAGGTCATGGTTTTTGGCAGGCAGCCGGAGCTTTGGGGAGAGAGATGGTGGCCGGGGGATTTGGGTCCTGTTCCTATCCCAGTCGCCGAGCTTAAGAACCTCGGGGTCTGACTGGACCCTTCCCTTACGTTTGTGTGTCATACCAAACGCACGGCGGCCTGCTGCTTTGGCATCCTGCGCGGGCTCCGTCCAGTGCTTAAATTCTTCGATGCCCCTACCAGGCAACTCATGATCCAAGCCACAGTTATCTCGAGGCTGGATTACGCGAGTTCCTTACTGGTTGGTCTGAACCAGGCGGAGATTGGGCGCTTACAACGGATTCAGAATGCCGCTGCAAGAGCGGTGGTAGGCCTCCCAAGATTCTGTCCTACCTCCAATACCCTGCGGTCACTGCATTGGCTACCGGTGGCCCAGCGGATCCAGTTTAAGGTCCTCTGTGTCGCCTACAAAATTCTGAAGGGGTCCCCAGCAACGATCCTTATGGCCCTTCTCGCCCATTACATCCCAGCTCGACTCTTAAGATCTGCAGACTTAGAACTAGCTGTCGTTCCGCGCTTTAAGCGGAGTCGAGCTGGAGGACGCTCGTTTCGAGTGCGTGCGGCGGTTCTGTGGAACTCCCTGCCCCCGGCGATTCGCGCTATGAGGGATTTGCTTTCCTTTCGCCGCGCGGTGAAAACCTTTTTATTCCCTTAGTTTGTCTACACTGTTTTGCTTATTGTTTAGTTGTGTTGTGCAGCTGCCTTGTCGGGCGCCAGGACGCTCCTTCGCTGGAGCATCTGTGCGCCAAATAAAAACGCATAACATAACATAACATAACATGGGTGAGGGCCTTTAACAACCGGTATAGCTTGAGGCAGAAGGACTATAAGAACATTCCACCAACTGATGATAGAATGTTCTTAATTAATAGGGGGAAGCATGAAGATAAACATTGGAATGTTGGAGCTCTGGGTTTCTACCAGCCATTATACGCCCGTAGCTACTTCATTGTCTTCAAGGGAACCCTCAACCTTCCAATGTTCTAATATGATTTCAAATGTCCTGAATTTACCGGACAGCATTTGAGATTTGTGCTTTGTTCTCTACTGAAAATACGCGTTCAGTATGAACAATTGTTTCTGACCATTATTAGCCAATAATCCTGGTAGTACATAGCTTGATTGTTTTCATTATAAATCAGAAACATTGGTCCTCCAGATGGTTTGCCCTTTGAACTAAAAGTAGCGCATATTTCACAGGTGAGAACGTATTTAGTGTAAAGGGAATGGTGCGTCACGGTTCATGCAGACAGACAATAGTGATGCTTAGAAAGAAAAGAGACAAGACTTGTTCCACTAGGTGCTAAATGAAGTCAACACTGGCAGTGTTCCAGGAGCAAATTGCTAAGTTGCAGTGAACTGATTCAGGAATATTTGACTGATCTTTAGGTATTCAGTGAAAGTTTTGAAACTGACCTAGTGCAGCTTGCTGTTGAGTCTGCAGAAATCTGTCAATAGCATATAGTCAAGTTTTTTCAGATGTATATATTTCGGTTCCTAGTCCTCCTGGTTCCAAGCAATTGTTTATCTTATATGTAGAATCTTGTAATCAGTCCTGTTTTTTTACAAAAGGTGTGAATTGTTTGAGGTAATCAGTGTCGATATAGCAATTCCCCAATCAGTTACATCTTTTTCGAAATAATTGCTTGTACTTTTGATTTAAGGACCCACATGGTTCTGGAGATCTTTGGATTCCCCATCTGTTCCTGATGAAACTTTACTCCAAATAAATCTGATGAGTTGATTTTTTGAAACTCGAGAAAATAAGTTAGTAGTTTTAAAGTATTCTGACAGTTTAAGAAGTCATGGGAACCTCGTGAGATATAGGGCCTGATTTAGCAACGGAGTGGGTTTATTTGATGATCTGCCTACCGGGCGGTCTGCCTGCCCGAGTTAGATGCTAGAGTGCAATGGTCTAGAAGACCACCTCAATCCTGCAAACTCAGGGCGTACCCCGACCCTTTGGTGGGGTGAGCTACAGGCGCCGGCGGACTCCAGCCAGGATTCTTGCCATCACTATTTCGTTCTGGCTTGCTTCGAAGAGAATTGTGAAGGGAATCCCTACTACTTCGAGTCAGCAGAAAAAGAAAAAAAGGGGTAGTAAATCACCTTTGTTTGGGGGTACAGGCTGCGGTCCCTCATGTCCTGGCGCACCCTTAACACAAGAGACCGGCACCTTGTTTTGACGGAGTCAAAGGTAAGTGTACGTGATGTGTGTGGGTATACAGTGCATGGTGTTTTTATACCCACACAGAGGCTCAAATGAAGGCGGTACAAGTACAGAATGCTGGTTTTACGTATATATAAGGTCATACAGAAAGTGTACAGGCAACAAGTTGGAGGAGCTAACGGTAAGCTAATTCTGGTGGACACATCCTGTCAGTTACAGACTACAGCAGCTGCAAGCTCAACTGAGCATGTGCAAAGGTGGAAGATGCTAAATATATCTAGTCTCTAGGCAGATTTCGAGAGCAGTTAACAAAGGTAGGACAGAGCTCATGGCAAGCACATGGCAAACAAAATGGCTGACAGAAATACAAAATGGATTCCACAAAACGGACAAGATAGTATCTAAATACAGGATGTCTTCTGCTAATGCTTAACCTAATTGCTGCCAAATTACAACAGAGAACCCTTTCAGCATTAGCTGAAGACATTCGTTCATTTGGGATAATCTAGATATGAATCCTGTACCTTGATGCTCATCATCTCAGCTACTACTTTATTAAACTTTTGTTGTGCTTTTATATCTGCAACATTCCTTTTGGCAGGTGTACAAGCAGTGATGCACATGGAGCAAAGCATAGGACCACATAGTATACAAGTACAGCATGTAAATAGTATCACCAGTAGTATACATAGAATAGCCAGTAGCTTCCAGCCCCAAGTAATAAAGAGTGTCCATATCCAATTCGAAAATGTCCATGTACCAGTCTGTGTGAATTTCTGCAGCAATCTTATGCAGTTTTGAGATTGCATCATATACCGAAGGTGAGTGAACCAGAATGAAAGCATCATATACCGAAGGTGAGTGAACCAGAATGAAAACACAACAGCTGCTACTGATGATGCGACATCCACCACCTCGATCAACCAAAATCACATCTAATACCATGTGATTTGTTTGGAGTGCTACAATACTCGCAATTTACAGTTCCTTTGTAATGTTTCCAAGTGCCATAGCTGTTTGATTGGTGACAGCTTCCACAACACAAGTTAATCGCCTTATCTTTCTGCTATTCAATGCAGCACCCACAAAGAAGAACAAAACCAAATTGAAATCGACATATTGTTGCAAAGTAGTATCAGTTTGGTCAACTTCATCAGCACTTAGTGTTCGTTTTTGTATCTATTCTTGGAAATGTCATTATACAACTTTAAATTCAGGTGATATGATGGAGGTGCCAAGAACACAGGTGGTAACAAAAATGATATGTAACATACCCCGGACCACCCAACAGGTAATTGATAGTATCCTTTATTACCACACTCCAAATACGAATTATGTGAAGGCGTAAAACTGCTGTTATTAGCATCTTCAATAGTCAATGTCAAAATACATTCCCTCCGTCCTACTGGAATTCTTCCAACACTACTTATACACAATTCTGCTTTAGCTCTGGTCACAGAAATTACAAAAGGTCCATTGTCTTTGATGTTCCTCATATTCATGAAGACATATGTGTCGAAATATTATCCGGTTGATACTCTTCCTATTCCCATTTAGTCCCTTTAGCTTGAGGATAACCATCTTTATATTGATAGCATACTTTATTCAGACGAAAGATAATTCCTCCTACTGAAGGTTTTCCGAAAGCAAACAGAAGAGCATACCAGGCTTGACAAGAACCATTATGGGAAAACGGTAGAGGAATAAAAGGTGTTCCTCCTTTCTTTTGGTGTGCAGGTATCATTCCACACACCCAACAGTTGGTAGCATTCGTGGCATTGTGTGTATGATGCAACATCTGGATGAATGTGTTGTTTAGGTAAGATTGTTGATGCTTCTGCTCATGGTAGGGAAGCGTGAAATAATGATGTTCCACTGAAGCTGGAGTAGTGGCAACAAAAAGCTGTCGAGCAGGAGCCACTTTCTCAACAAACCAGGTGAATATTGCCATAACCACCAGAGTAACAACAAACCCTACAGCACAAATGATTCTTTTGTTCTACATTTCAGCAACAGCGATAATTGACCTTACTACTAACTCGTTAAAAACAATTGTTGGAGCTCTTATCCCTGGGCAGCCGCTGATTTCTTCACTACGGGCCAAGACGGGTGTCACTACACTATGCAGGGCTGATCCTCCCACCTTGCCACATCGCCTCTCCGTTTCACTAACCCAGGGCGGTAGCTCAATCAGTCTTTGTCGGCAAAGCAGATTCTTTCCTCGGTCGCAAGTGGTATCGCCATGCTCCAGGAATCGTGTGTTCAGGGAAGACTTCCGCAGAATCGTCAGGTGAGATAGCTTGACCTTTCTCCGTCTCCAGAATCTCTCGATGGTCAGTCAGCACAGCAGGTTACACCAAGGCAGGCGACCCATGCTTACAGTGTGTGCTATGGACCCAGTTCTTCTTGTTCGTCACTCGAACTGCTGTCCTTGTAGCCAGGAGCACTTGCTCTGGTCCTCCCCATCTCAGTTCCAAGCTGTTCGATCTGTCGAAGACCTTGACCATCACGTGGTCACCAGGACGGAGTTCGTGGGCCTCACCTGTAGATCTGTCAGGAAGCGCTTCTCGGACCTGTTGATGAATAGAGACCAAACTGTCGGTGCCAAATAATCATTCAACAGAACACAAGGAACATCATGTATGGGGCGTGGCTTAGGAACTCCCCAAATGTTCATTGGTTTCCCAAAGACCACTTCATACGGGGTGAGACCAGATCGTGAATGTGGCACCGATCTTATGGACAACAATGCCAAGGGTAATGCATCTGGCCATTTTAAAGACGTGGAAGCTAGTATTTTCGCCAACATCAATTTTAAAGTAGCGTTGTATCTTTCCACTAATCCTGCTGATTGCGGGTGAAAGCCTGTATGGAATTTCTGTTTGATCCCCAAGCCTTTCAGGACATACTCAACAACTTGCCCAATAAAATGAGGTCCGTTGTCACTCCATAAAAATTTACAAACACCATATCTAGGAAAAATCCTTCAGAAGCACCTTTTTCTGTGGTGAGAGCAGTGTTTTTTTTATATTATTTTTATTGCAGATTCACAGGAAGCCATGAGCAATTAAGCAGGTATTCCAGTTATTCAGCGCAGTTGGCGCATCTCACCGTCGGTAAAGGGATACACGGCCATTTGGCCCACACCGCGAAGGTTGGGCGGCAAGTATCAGGAGAGCGCTGTAGGAAAAAACTCATATGGAAATGCAAGCATGTAATGGGCATTCCGGGAATCTGCTTTTTCTTTATTCTGTTGCTAGACCCTCCCCACCCCCCCCATGAACAATAAACATAAATTTCATATCCCCAACATTGCATTTACGAAAAACAGCAGCAATTGCATTTCTATTTCCCCCCTCATCTCTCTAGTGCCAGCCAAGTCTTTCACAGTTCTGAGCCATAAGTGGCCGGGGTCTCACGGCACTCTGCAAGTTCGGTGTGGTTCGTCCTACCATTCGTATAGGTGTCCCAATTGTCCCCGTGTCCCGACCCATGATCCACCCCAAGAAGCCCCCCTCGGAGTCCTCCATCCAGCCCATGGTAGTGTCGCCATTTGGACCAAACTCTGCGAAATTTTCTCGGACATCCCCATGCCTTATAGGTCACCCTCTCGGCTGCCATATACAGATCTAACCCTCTCCTCCACTCCTCCAGATCCGGGGGTTCCAGCGCTCCCCAGTGCTTTGCGATGTCCCTTTTCGCAACAACCAACGCAAGGACCAGGAATGTAAGAAGTGGGCGAGTCAGGTCTATCTCGTTAGTCATGCCTAACAGTGCCAGCTTGGGATCCCGCGGGATCGGAGCCTCTAGGACCTCCTCCAGTTCCCTAAATATCTGTGTCCAGTAGGCTTGTATTATGTCGCATGTCCATATTGTGTGATAGAAATCACCCTCTCCCCGGAGGCATCTAAGGCATCGTGGGTCCTCTATCTTCCCCATTTTGCTAGGACGGAGTCTGTCGTAGTAGGTTCTATGTAGTACATTAAATTGAATGAGCTGTAGTCTTAACTTGATAGCCACCTCCCGGGGATGCATCAACACTATTTCCCAGTCCAGGTCTTCCATCACTCCCACGTCAGCCTCCCACGTGGCCCTGAGTTTTGCCAGATCTCCCAACATATGATTAGTCAATGTTTTGTATGTCAGGGAGACCGCCTTTCCCGGAAGTTGTTCTTGAAGGAGCCTCCCCTCTAGTGGTGCATACTCTGGGATGTCTGAGAGTGTGATATTTTGGGCTCTCCAGGCGTGCCATAGTTTGATATATTTGAACTGCTGCGTATTGTGCAGCCCAAACTTTGCTTTAAGAGCTTGAAAAGATTTCAGCTCCCCCTTGGCTATCACATCTCCTATAGTGGAAATGCCAATAACGTCCCACCTTTGGAAGCCCCGTAGTTTAAGTTCCGCCAGCCATTGGCAGTGCCACAGCGGTGTCTGCTTCGTTGGCCTCTTATCCCAACCCATACGTCGTGCGGCCTTTGTCCATGCACCAAGTGTGATAGACGTAGCCGGGAGGAGGTGTGCCCTACCAGGGCTCCCATAGAGGTAACACAGTAAGTTTTTCGATGACATTTTTTCTCTCTCCAGGGCGTAAGTCGGGTGGTCCGCCGGGGCGTGGAGCCAATCGTTAATCGGTGTTAAATGTTCAGCCCAATAATAGGCCTCCAGGTTGGGGAGCGAGATCCCTCCACTATATTGGTGTGTCTGAAGCGTGGACAGAGCTACCCTGGCCTGCTTGCCCAACCAAAGGAAGGACCGCAGGTCCGCATGGATCCTGTGGAAGACCGCCACAGGTATCGGATAGTATTAGTTTTGTAGGGCATAGAGAAATTCCGGCAATGTGATAATTTTATACATGGCCAGCCTACCCAGGAGTGTCAATGGGCGCTGTCTCCACCGGTCCATATCTGCCACCGCATTAGTTATGATCCGTTCCAAATTTCTGTGGAACGAGAGGGTCGCACTCATGGTTACATAGATCCCGAGGTATTGGAAACCTTCCGCGGTTGTCAAGAGTTTGTCCGGCAGCCTCCCCCACCGGTCGCGTCCCCCAGGGTCATAGAGCACAGATTTATGCCAGTTAATTTTGTGCCCGCCTTACCCCCATATTGCTCCAGTTCTCGGAAGAGCTCCGGACGGTGGTCTCCGGTTTAGTAATGTAGAGCAGGACATCATCCGCATATAGCGATATCTTTTCCGATGTCAGGTCTGTGTACTCGCTCATGAAGCCATGAATGTCATTGTTTTGCCGGATCCTGGCTGCGAGCACCTCTATGGTTAGCGTAAAGAGGAGGGGAGACAGGGGGCAGCCCTGTCGAGTGCCTCTCTGAATTTGGAACTCACGCGGTAGCTCCCCATTCACCCTCACCTTGGCCCTCGGGGAAGTGTAGAGAAGCTGGACCCACTTGATAAAATTGGGTCCAAAACCAAACTTATGGAGCACTGCGACGAGGAAGGGCCAGTGCACCGCGTCAAACGCCTTCTCGGCATCCAGGGAGAGGAACCAATGTGGTTCGCTTCGCCCCCCCACTTCCTGCAGCCAGTTATGGGTCCTTCTAAGGTTCAGTTTAGTAGCTCTGTCTGGTAGGAAGCCTGATTGGTCCAAATGAACTAAGCCTGTAATAACTGCCCTCAAGCGGACCGCCAGTATGGTTGCTAACAGTTTTACCTCCGTGTTTAGTAGGGAGATAGGTCGGTATGAGACACAGTTCTCTCGTGGTTTGCCCTCCTTATATATGGGGATGATCGGGGCCATGGCAAGATTTGAAGGCCCCCATAAAGAGGCCTTTAAGATGGCGGGTCAAACGGTCCGCCGCACGCTTGAAAAACTCCGCGGGGAAACCATACGGGCCCGGGGTTTTGACCAGTCTCAGTCTGGCTATGTCGTCAGTGATGTCATCAGACGTTATGTCCGCCTCCAGGGCCTCTCGGGTCTCAGGGGGCAACACCGGTAGGACCGTAGTGTCTAAATATTGCAAAGCTTCTTCATGAGTCGCAAGATCACGGGCAGCATAGAACGTTTCATAGTACGTGGCAAATGCTTCTGCTATCTCAGTGTCGGTGCTAACAGTAATCCCATCAGCGGTGTCTATACTGTCTATCCACCTGGCCGCCCGCTCCTTTTTGCTGAGCCATGCCAAGAGTTTCCCTGACTTGTCTCCCACATCGTATAACCGGGGTAGGGTGGCAAGGGATTGTGTCTTCGCCTCGTCAGTTGCCAGTGCCCTATACTGTTTCTGGGCGTCAAGTAATCGTCTGAGAGTCTCGCTGTCTTTCCGGTTCAGATAGTCTCTCTCCTGTCCCAGGACATCCTGTTCTAGGGCAGCTGCCTCGGCCTGGAGCCTCCTCCTTTCCTCTCCCAGTCTGGAGTTTATCCTGTCTCGCCGTACTGGCTTTAGGGCTTCCCAAAGGGTGACACACAAGTCTATCGTACCCTCATTTTCTGCGATATACACCTTAATGTCTGTTCGAATGCCTCTCAGTATGGTGGTATTATGGAGATCCCAGGCCGCCAGTCGCCAGGAACCCTTACCCCTGCCCTGGTCGTGTCCTACCCTCACATACAGTGGCGAGTGATCTGAGACTCCCCTGGCCCTATAATCTGCAATATGGTCTGACCTCAGATATTGGCGGGACATGAAAATATAATCGAGACGCGAGAACACCTTGTGCGCCCCAGAGTAGTAGGAGTAGGTTTGCTGAGTCGGGTGGAGCCACCGCCATATATCGGTAAGTCCAATATTGGACATCTGAGTGAATAGTGCGGTTTGGTGAGCTGCTCTCGCTGAGTCTCCAGATCTATCGAGCCTTACGTTCATGACATCGTTAAAATCGCCTCCCACCAACTGTACAGTGTCTGGAGTATCTAAAAGTATGTTAGCAAGAGCTGTGAGTGTACGAGACTGTAGTTTGGGTGGTGCATAGACCGAGATCAGCATATAGGTGCGTCTATTCCAGGTGCCCTGTACTCCCGCGTATGTCCCCTGTGGGTCAACCCAGGTGCGTGTGATGCAAAATGGTGAGGACTTTTTAACAATGACCGCCACCCCTCTGGAGTCAGATGTGTAACCCCCATGGGCCAGGAGCCTGTAGCGGCCCCTAGCGATGAAGGCACACTGAGTACCTTTGAGGTGTGTTTCCTGTAGGAAAGTAATGTCTGGGGCTACCCTTTTAATGTAGGCGTTCGCTAGGCCCCTCTTGATCTTGTGGTGAGAGCAGTGTTATCCTTTGTAGGGTATGTCTCTATCCATTTGCTGAAGGTACATACCACCACTAGGACATATTTCAGATTATTGCAGCGTTCAAGTTGGATGTAATCCATCTGCAAAACTTCAAAAGGTGCTGTTGGTGAAGCAAACCCTCCTGTAGGAGTCCGTGTCTCTTTTCCAGGATTATACTGCCAACAGATCAAACAGGATTGTACTAATCTTTTAGCTGTGCTGGCATTTTCAGGATGCTTCCAAACTTGTGTAAGCAATTTAGTTAATGCTAGAGCTCCAACATGTGCCAGCCCATGTGCCATTTGAACCATAGGTTGTAAATAGGCTGCAGGCAATTTCCATTTATTCATTTCTTTGTTACGCCAACAGCCCTCATCGTCTAACATTCCTTCTTTAGACCATTGTTCAAGCTCTTCCACAGAGGCAGATCTATGTATATCCAATACTTCCTCTCTAGCGTCATGCCAATGCTCAGCTTGAGACTTCACTACATACATGGAAGTAGTGCTTCGTTGCATTGCAGTCTCACGAGCTACGCGGTCTGCAAAGACATTGCCTTGTCCTATTCTGTCAATGATTTTCTTGTGTGCACTACACTTCATAATAGCAATTTTCTTTGGGTATGTAAGTGCAGTCAAGAGATTATGCACTAATTCTCCATGCATTATATGCATCCCGTGGGATGAAAGAAATCCTCTTTCCTTCCAGAGTAGGCCAAAATCATGAACCACTCCAAAAGCATAGCGGCTATCCGTGTAAATGTTCATACACAAGTATGTGCTAAGTTCACATGCTCGTGTCAAAGCTATTAGTTCAGCTGCTTGAGCCCACTTCTGAGGTATGAGAGCTGTTTCCACTACTGTCTCAAGCGTGGTAATTGCATAAGCAGCTGAAGTCGTGCCATTTGGTAACTTCAAACAGGACCCATCAACCCACAGTTCCCCATCTACATCTGAAAGGGGCGTATCTGGCAAATCGAAGCGACCCTTTGTCTGTTCCTCCGTAAGGAATATACAATCGTGAGGCTCCTTTGACTGAGACTGAGTCGCAGGATATGGCAACAAAGTGGCTGGGTTCAGTGTCGCACACATCTTCAAGGTGATATGAGGCGCTAACCGTGTCAATTCGTATCCTGTCAGACGAGCACTAGTTAAATGTTGTGTCTTAGTCTGATTCAAAAGGGCATCTACTGCCTGGGGTACGAGCACCAACAGTTTGTGTGACAAAACTATCCCTTCACTCTGACTTATGGACACAGCTGTCGATGCAACTGAACGAAAGCACCCAGGCAATGCACGAGCAACAGGATCAAGGACTGCAGAAAAGTATGCGCAAGGACGCTGCTTGTCCCCGTGTGTCCGTACTAAAATTGACAATGCACACCCATCTTTCTCATGTACAGATAGTGTAAAAACCTTTGTGTAATATGGTGTGTCTAACACTGGTGCAGAGCAAAGAGCTTGGCTTAACTGACGAAAAGCATTTTGACATTCATCGGTCCATGGAAGGGGGATCGGAGTGTTTTTAGTCAAAAGCGCTAGCAGGGGTTTAATAATGTGTGAAAAGCCCAATATCCATTGCCTACAAAACGAAGTCAAACCAATGAATGCACGAACATCGTTCTGTGTGGAGGGTCCTGGTGTGTCTAAAATTGCTTAAATGCGATCCGGTGTCGATGCACGGCCCTCCTTAGACAGAAGGTGACCTAAGTAGGTTACCTTCGGTGCCAATATTGCAATTTCTTTTGTGACACTTTATGATGGTGTGTAGCAAGAAAAGAAAGCAAAGACAAAGTACACTCTTCACATAGTTCAGGCGTATCGGCTGCCAGCAAGATGTCATCGACATATTGTATGAGAGCCACCCCTTCAGGCAAAGTGAAGGTATCAAGCTGTCTCTTCAATGCTTGATTATAAATACTAGGACTCTCAGTATAGCCTTGAGGAACTCTACAGAATCTATATGATCGATTATTCAAAGTGAAACAGAACAAATATTGGCTATCAGAATGAATAGGGATCGAAAAGAAAGCGTTCTTCAAGTCTATCACAGTGAATGTAGTTGCTGTTGGAGGAACCAAAGTAAGTAGTGTCGTTATGTCAGAAACCACAGGATATTGTGGTACTACAATCTTGTTCACTTCTCTTAAGTCAATGATGAATCTGTAAATACTAGTGTCAGTATCTTCTTTCAAAATAGGAAGAATCGGACTATTGCAGACATTGTAAGGAACTTTTTCCATAACCCCTACTTTAATCAAATCATGTACAATGCGTGTGAGTGCCTCTTCTCCTTCTCTAGAAATCTTATACTGAGGCAGTCTTGGCAATGAAGCACCCTCCTTGACACTAATATGCACTAGTGGAATAACCATTTGCCCTACATCAGTGTCTGAAGTAGCCCACAAAGTACTAGGGAGTGAAGCTAATGCAATGTCCTCTTTGACAATACAGGATCTCTCAGTCACAGGGTAGTTGTCATTCAAAATAACCCATACTCCTTCCGGAGAACATCGTATCGTAGCCGTGAAATATTTCAGCATATCAAGACCCACAATATTGTCTGGTGTGTTTGGAGAAAGCAAAAATGGACATGGAGCAGTAAACTTATCAACATGGAATGCAAGTGGTTGTGACAATAAGCTAAGCGAAGGTGTTCCATCGAAACCTATCGATGTAATCGTTAAGCCAGACAGGGGAGCCCTTGGAACCAGTTGTTTAGACAAGGCGCTACGAGTAGCTCCTGTATCAACCAGAAACTGATCAGTAGAACCCAAAACATGTGATGTAACATAAGGACCCCTCTGATCTACTGGAACTTCAACTGATTCCTTACCCCATAGGCAATCCTATGCATAAGCGGAATCTTGTAAATCAGATGGCACATAGTCACACATTTGATATTGGTTTCTTCTATCAAAAGTGTTAAACCCATCCTGCCCATGTGCATTAGCATCAAACCTATCACGATCATTCGTACTTCCTCTAGTGTTAAAAGTAAAATGACGATCGTGAATATTGCCTGCGCCATCTTGTTTAATGGGAGCCCCCATGTGCGCGTAAGCTGCAGCCATTTTAGTAATCACTGCCATTTTGTACTCTGCTGGTCACCTTTGTATCACCCTGTCCTTGCTAGCATCCTTCCGACTCTCTGACCAAACCTGAAACATGTGCTGGGGGCTGTAAAACCTTATAGTCACGACAACCTCAGTGCCACTTGCTGCCCCAAACTCGTTTGTCCTTTCATCCCTGTAAGTAAGTAAGTAATAAGTTTCTTGTGCAGTTAATTAAAACCATTACAATGATTGACCCTCTCTTATAAACAGTAAAACCTCAGTTTTAAAAAACGGCTAATAGCCATAGTTAAAAAACACATGCTAAGATTGCAAAGAAAATCCACACCCCCGGCCTTGGTGAACCATAATCTTGTTTCTTCATTTTGGTCGGCAAATATTAGTAGCAGTTCATGAGATAGAAATACCCCCCCTTATTAAAGTCTTGGCTGCAGAATGATGACAGGCCGAGAGGCGCCGATTTAAAGTGTATGGTGCTGCCTCAGCTTCCGTTGGTTTGTGCAAAGTATGTCATATAGTTAGCCTTCCGATGGTTTCCTTTGAGGCTTAGGTGTGCAAAAAAGCATGAGATTATGTGCTTAAAACAATGTTACGGTTGTGTGCACTTTTTTTAAAACGTAGGTCAGCTGCAGTAAAAAACTTTACCAGACAACAACTTAGTTGAGTGTCTTGGCCAGAGAAGCTTGCAAGCCCCGCTTGTCTGCACGACCGTATTTGGTTTTTGTTGAAAATGGGTCTGAGTAGTAACTGACGCTCCTGCATCAGCTCACGGCAAATAGTTTTAATGTGGACTATGTCCTCCTCTCCTTCCCCACAAAGTCGGCACATTGCTGGATTTGGAGGGCGCAGCCAAGGGGGCAGATGGTATAGTGTCGGTATCAGACCTAAACGAAATTTCAGAAACTTCTCTTTGATGGTTCTGGAGAAGTTAGAGAGGAGGTAAGCTTGAGGAGTCGCTTTACTGTAGGATTGTATAGTGAGCCAGCCATGCGAACGTTCAGTCAAGGCCGCTTTGTCTTGTAAGATAGACTCTTTTTTAACAATTTTATTTACGATTTTCTTGAAGCTTGCCATGGTCCCAGACGTTGACCAGAGTTGCCGTAACCCCAACTGGTCCAGTGCAGTGTCCATGAAAAGTCTGGCTGGGCAAGTTTCTTTATTTCTACTTCTCTCCAGAAGTAGAAATTTAAAGTTTCTGGTTGCCCTTTTTTGATCTTGAACCAGGTTTTAACAAAGGCTCCTTTTCTGGCTAGCTCCTGTTTTTGTATCCCAAATTCCAGCCTCATTTGCGCTGGAGATGTGTATCCAGGCAGCCCGTATATAATTCTTAGCACTCTCGCGATGGTGCCATTTATGTTTCCGCGTCCCTCCCTCTCATGGCTTCACTTCCACAGCTGATAGATGGTATGAGTTTGGCCTGTATCACCTTGGTCAGAGGGAGGAAGCTCGGGCCCGCGGTTATGTTCTTCAGGTTTCTTAGTGCTACTGCTGTCATTAGACCCCTCTTTTTTTTATTGCCTCAAATTGTGCTTTGTAATTGCCTATACTATCGATCATAACCCCCAGATATTTGTAGTCTTGTACGACTTCAAGCTTGCATTTTGCCAAGTGCCAGTTGAATTTTGTTTTTATTTTCCGGTAATTTATACACATGACTTTTGTTTTGTCTTGGTTGATGCTTGTACAGACAAGCCTTTTGACAATCTCCCCCTCACCGCACCTGGTTACTCAATCCGGTCCCAGGCACTAATCTGACCCTTGCAGACATAGTTTATTACATACAAACAGCGAGACTTGTTTTGCTAACAATGGGACCTGTTTTAATCAACAGAACGGACTCTTAGATCGGGCTGGTCCCACGTGTTTTAGACCCTAAAGGAAGGTCCAGCTGCGAGATAACGATTGTCTGTTATATCTGGATGGGGGATAATCACCGTTGTGTTTGTATGGGAACCTGCCCGGGATTCCGAGGTTGTGTAACCATGCTAATAAAACTGATGCATTGTGTCTAACTTGTATAAAAGACAGAGCCACAGAGATGCAGTTAGAACACCTCCCTGAGATATCCCGGTGTCTGAGTTGACGTGTTCTCCTCTGGAGTAATAAACCTTTTTTCTTGCATTCCAGTGTCCAGTGCCTTATTCGTTATTTTGATAGCAAATCACAAGTGAATCAAAGGTGTCCCTGAGCCGGGCAGCATTGGGGGTCTCAAGAGACTCGCTGCTTTTCACACTAGGCCCTGAATATCCCGAGCGATTTCTCATCTGTCCCCGACCACGCGGACACTGCTGAGCACGCAGTACTGGACAATCAGAAAGCCAATGTCCAAATTTCTTGCAGTACACACAGTGGTAAACAGACAAATTCGAACGAGTATAGGAAGGAAAGGACGAACCTTAAGATCCACGTCCGCCTCTATCATTACCTCTAGAAGGCGGGCCATAAGCTTGAGCCACCATAACCTTTGTGTTCAACTCTTTAGACTTTTTATACTCATTACCTTTAGCTTCTAATTCTTGTCGTTCATAATACTGAGCCATAGTTAGGAGAGAAACCGGAGAAGAGGTAGTCCATGAACTCTCACTGGCATTTAGGCGACTAGCTATTCCTGGCAAAAGGTTTGCGACATATTTATTGACAAACCAATGCCTACCCTAGTCATCTATCAATGACTAGCCACTAAAATCGTGAGATGCCTCTTCAAAGCGTGTAAAGAAATCTGAAACAGATTCATCTGCCTTTTGCTTACACAACGCTAATATAGTCCAATCTATCTGTTTAGGGTGAATAATCGTCTTTAACTTAACTAATATAGCTGCCGGAAGATTTCAATTTAACTGACACTGTTTATGTGCAGGTTCTCTGTCTTCATCGAACTGCTCTAAATCTTTCCATAATGCTCCAAATGTCGCACGATCATCAACTCTACGCACAGTTCTCCACATATCTGGCGCTAATATTAGTCCAAAAAGCAAATCAATATTAGGCAAAGTCATAGTACAAGAGCTAATGGCACCCTCAACTTCCTCATAAAATGCTGCTGGATTCTTTCGCGGATCAGGCAATGCATTTTTAAGGGCCATAACATCTGCTCTATTCCATGTAGTGTAAACCCAATTATAAATAAAATAACCTTTACCATCTGTAGAAGTCTTATCATCATCTGTACCCGTTCCTTTAGGAGGAACATATAAAGGTGCGGTTTCCCGCATGAGTTTCACATTAATTACAACATTCTTATCTGTTTCAGGAGTAGAAGTTCGTGCCATGCTGATTTGGGATGTTTGTGCAGCTGCATCTGCTTGCTGCCTTTTTCTCCTCTCGCAAACTGGCTGCGTCAATACTCACTTTAACCAAGTGTCTGATCATGTGAGGCACCTGGGAGAAGACAAAAAGACCTTCATGTAATTGTTTACAACCAGCTGCTACATCATCGGGCTCCATTTCTACCGAATGTTTCCTAAATCGTTCAATAACCCCTGCGGCAAATGTATTGGTAAAATATATTTGCCAACCTTTTATACTATCTAAAAGTTCAGAAGCAGTGGCAGTACTAAGAACGGCTTTACGCGCAGCAGATCTAATGTCAGACGTACACCCAGCAGATAACATTGAGCAAGTTTCTCGAGCTTTGTCCTGGTCTGTAGGAGAGTCCTCATCTGACTCATAAGTAGCAGAAGTAAGAGTATATGGAGGTTGACAACGATCTAATAAAAGAGAATCATCTTGGGGTTTATTAAGAATAGGATAAAGAGGTCTACGAACAGCGTATTGGCCATTTACCTGTAAATTACGCTCCTTATCTTCCCTCTCTTTAATTTCTTTAATTTCCCTATTTTTCATTTCCAATGCTTTCGCATGAATGGTCTTATGTTGTTCTTTTTCAATCAAGGCTTGCTCACGCTTCTTTCTCCCATGCACTTCTTTCTCCCACATTCGCACACAGTCAAACATATCTTGCCTAGCCTTTCGCTTAAACATTCGTTGTTCCACATACTGAATCTTTCGCAAATCAAATGACCCATACATAGGCCAATGCAACTCTGAATCTTTACAAGTGTATTTATTCCATAATGTGCTGTGCATTATGGAAGAAATGCCATATTTAATATACATGTCCCTATTAGGCGTCCCTTCCGGGGGGGGGGCGGTTGTGCTTTGTCGAGTTTCAAACTAGTACCACTACAAAAGCAACACATCCTACGAAGTGTGCTGAAAACAGGCATGCCAAAAATAGTGCAGAATATGCAGTATTATAATCAAAGTAGCGCTTAAAGTACTCTTCGTACGTTGCACCGTTCAAACAAATTTAAATAGAGAAAAATCTCCTCATTACCTGTCTATATGAATTGCAATGCATATACAATTCAAACAAATACTAATATTGACCAATCTTACAAACAAAAGCCGCAGTAAGTGTTATTAAACTACCTTACCAGTTAAAGGCATCAAAAACCAACAGCAAGTGCCGCAGAACGGCTCTTACCAATCAAATGGTGTCCAGGTTCCAACTGCCAAGTTCTGAAATCGACCAAATGGTCACTCCACGGCGAATCAACAGAAGAGATCTCAGTCGAGAACCGGCGCCACCTGGATGGTCACATCAGAAAGAAAGGAAGAACGGCGTGGGTGCCAAGACTCGGGTCTCCTCAGGCAGCGATAGCGTTCAAAGCGAGATTCCAATCCTTCGTCTCGACCACTCCTTTGGGCATCCGAGTTGCCGATGAGCCCCACGTTGGAAGCGCTAATTTGTGGTGGTGAGCCTCAGCAAGGCCTACCAGTGCAAGGGATTCGCCCTTCTCTGCACAGAGTCCTCAGACCAATAGGAAGAAATTGGCACAGAAACTGGAATAGAAAGTACAGAGTTTATTGAACTTCATGAGGTGGAACTACATTCACGCAACACACTTTGGTAATGTATGACGTAGCACACTGAATGGAAGGAGCTGGGTCCTTTTATACCCACACAGGGGCTCAAATGAAGGCGGTACAGAATGCTGGTTTTAGGTACATATAAGGTTATACAGAAAGTGTACAGGCAACAAGTGGGAAGAGCTAACAGTTAGCTAATTCTGGTGGACACATCCTGACAGTTACAGACTACAGCAGTTGCAAGCTCAACTGAGCATGTGCAAAGGTGGAAGATGCTAAATATATCTCGTCTCTAGGCAGATTTCAAGAGTAGTTAACAGAAAGGTAGGACAGAGCACATGGCGAGCACATGGCAAACAAAATGGCTGATTGAAATACAAAATGGATTCCACAAAACGGACAAGATAGTCTCTAAATACAGGATGTCTTCTGCTAATGCTTAACCTAATTGCTGCCAAATTACAACAGGCCCAATAGCACCAATAACCAATGAGTGTTCCCTATGTGATTCTTCTTCAATTATCAACACAAATAATAGCTCATACTCATTCATATATTTAAAGCATACAACTAATTATCCTTGTTTTTAGTAAAAGAAATATATATCCTCCTTTATTTTTTAAAATAGATTATGCAAATCTTTGATAAAAACACTTCATAAATACATGGTTATATCCCATTCATTTAAAAATACAATAGTTTATAATTAATTTCTCCTCCAAAGGACAATCCTTAGTTTTTATCCAAGTGTAGAAGTTAGTTCAACAACTTTGGAGTACACATCTCACACATTGTTGCTTTATGTTGATCTATATGATGTGTAATTTTACATATATTCCCAAAGAAACATCACATGAGAAAGTATTTTTGAAACATACACACAGATTGTGTATCACAGTAAAAAGAAATAAGAAAACTGACATTATTTAAACAATTATATTATTTAAAACCAAATTTCGATGCAGCGTTTCGGTGTACTGGAGTTAGTTGATACCACCTTCTTCAGGTCAGGTTTATGCATAAAATACAATATAGTTGATTCTAAAAAATGCAAAAACACAACGTATATGTAAGCGTTTAACAAAGGAGAGTATAGCTAAAAACAGACACTAGCATATTAGTGTAAACACATCCATTCTATTTCACTTTCAGTGATGATGAAACAGATTATTCGAACGATGTCGCCAATACTTTTTCAAAAACACTGTTCACTAAAACACATTCACTCTCCCACTCGTTCTACTTATTGACAAAAGTCTGACTTACTTAGAGATGCTCACTACTGAAATTCTTCATGGTTCATAGAGATTCATTAGTTATTTGGCGGGTATTTCCCCCTATTCAGCTGACGAATCGCACGTATTTATCCGTGCGGTAAGTCCATGGAAAATTTTTATGTAAAGTATTGTAATATAGGGCAGTGAGGGTGTTAGACCTGTCTGGATTTTTTGCGTAGTCCCTCCTCATTATTATTTATTTTGTCCCCTTTTTGCCCCTCATACCCTTAATAATTTTTGTGTCTACTACTTTTTATAGGTGTTGGTCAAGGGGATAGGTGTTCTTTTTCCCCTCATAATCTTTTACCTCAGGCCCAGAGGCCTGTTCTGACAGGGAAAGTTGGAACCACAAAATGGTGGCTACCAACTGCCCTAACTGCCAAGCCCAGGACTTACCCATAGACCAGTATAGGGCATTCCAGAACCTTCTGGTCCATTCTGGACCACTGAGGGGCAGCCTATATAAGGCGGAATGCGGGGCAGCCATTTTGTCTACCTGAGAGAGTCAGCTGGAGGACAGGCTATAGCTAAGGGTGGGAAGAGGCTAGACATAGGGTTGACCTCCTGGACTGGGAAGCTGCCTTACTGATCCACCACACAACTCCCCTTTTGGTTATTTGTCCTGACCCCGCTGTTAAGGGATACTGGAGACCCTGGGCGCCTAGCTTGCCCCTTGTCTAAATTAAACAGGGGAAATCTACAGGAGGAGACTGTGGCGCTGCGGAGCGCAGTCCTCTGCCCAGTGAAAGGAATTCTGCTGTGATATCTTCTAGCAGTGGAGGGTTAATTCTGGTGGCCCCCACCCTTTTATTTAGCTCTTCAAACCATCCTGCCCTGGTTTCAGCGACTGTCCCTTCGTCCAATATCCCCAAAGTGAGTCATCTCTCACCTGCTGTGAAGTGGGCGCTGAGGGAACAGGGGCCAGGAGAGATCGGCGCCGGATTGTGACTGAGGAGGCGCTTGGAAGGTGAAGGGTACCGGTTCCCTGAAGCGGCGCGGAGATCGCCGTCTGCAGGGCCCCCGGGGGCACCGGTCGAGGCATTGTGCAGATACCCAAGGTTTCAAGACCGTCAGCGCTACCGCGCATGCCCCAGGCGTTCCCACTTCCTTGGTGTAGGAGGGGCCGAGCAGGCCGGAAGGAGTAGCGTCTCGCCAGCGGAGCCAGCGCGGAGGTAGGCGGGAGCGGAGGCGGGTCTGGAAGCGAGGAGTAGCGTGTACACCCCGCGCATGCCCAGAAGTGTGCGCGCGTAAGCCCCGAGTGAGGAGAAGCGTCTGAATCCCCTCGGCGGTTGAGCGCGAGTGTGGAGTCTCCTCTTTTCTGCTCCCGCGCCCCTGAGAGAGCTGACTTGAATCGGAAGGGGGAAGCTGAGGGGCTCTGGAGATCGGTGGGCCTCCTCAGCGTTTAGCTCCTTTGCCCTGCCTCTGGTGATGCAAGATACAAGTAAGGAGGATTAGGCAGGGGAAGTTAGAGGCTGAGAAGTGTCCCTCATAAGAGCAGAGACTGCCGATTGACTGGACTAGGACCAGGCTGGTGCTAGGGAGCGACCCTCTGGTCCTAACAAAGTACAGTGAAAGTTATAACATCGAAGGTGTAATGTTTATTCAAATGTAAACTACCATTCTGATTCAAATGTCTCTAGTGCATTGTTCTACTGCAAGAAGTTAGAGCAGAGGGAGGCTAATTCATCCTTCCATGATCTAAGGTGTGGAGAGGGTTAAAGTTTAGGTGTGTCAGAGAAGACCACATCTTCAAAGTGATGAGCTAAATGTAAAACACTGTTAATGCTGAGTATTGATTTGATTTTACAACTTCAACAGTATTGTGATTTATGACCTGACATTCTGCAGGGTACTTAATGTACTGTGATTTATGACCTGACATTCTGCAGGGTACTTAATGTACTGTGATTTATGACCTGATATTCTGCAGTGTATTTAATTGTGGATTCTGAAAGTATAAGAGAACAGAATACATTATTTTTATAAAACAGCTCATATTTTTCTAACAAATTGGTGTAGTGTCCTTTTTAAGTGCTATTGCGTGGATTTACTGCTGGGTGGTCTGCAACCTTCACACTGTGCCTCTAGAATTGCATGCCTTACCCCTAGGCCAGGCTACCCTAGGTAACCTGACATCCCAGGTTCCAACATTTGGTGCCTAGCGGTGGGATACTGACTTGGTTGCAGCTACTCATTAGTAATTCAACGCAATACACTGACCTACACCAGGAGTTTTCTCCTTGCGGCCCTCCTAATTTGAATTTTGTTTTTTCTAAATTTATTTCTGGTGGTGGGTGGAGGTTAACCTCAGGTCACTTCTTGGTTTTCTCCTGTGTGTTGATTTTATTCCATAGTGAAAGATGGAATTGAATTTTAAAGAGCTAGAAGCCAATACTGTGGCCCAACTCAGAGAATGGTGTCAGCAACAAGGGGTATTCTTTAATAAAGGTGCCAAGAAAGGCGAGTTGCTGACCAGCATAAGGGCATGGGTGGAAGCTCATTTAAGGGAGGAACCAGAAACTGAAGAGGGTGACGGGGACACTGTCCTTGAGACTGCAATGTTGAACCAAGCTGGAAGGGGGAATCTGCTGACAGGTCCCAGGATACCTTCGAGGACGAGCAGCAGCGTCTCAGACAGGGGTTTAACTGACGCCGAGCTAAAAGATAGGAGGGAGGAGAGGAGGATGAAGTTGGAATTAGCTAGGATGGAGATGGAAAGGGAGGAAAGGAGGTTAGCCCATGAGCGAACCATCAAAGAGATGGACCTACTAGCCTTAATACAAAGGCCTCCCAATCCAGATAATGGTGGCAGCGAAAATAAAGTGAACACCAGGGAACCCAGACCCTATTTACCCAAAGATGTCATCGCTAGTTACACCCCAGGAGATGACATTGCCAAATGGCTGGCCGCCTACGAAGTTTCTTTAAGGGCTCACGGGATCTTAGAAGCTCACTGGGGAGGTGGGCTGTATAAATACATGCCCCCTGCTGGCAGAGACACCTTGTTGGCTCTGGAGCAGGATGAGCAAACCCACTACCCTACCATGAAGGTGGCACTGGTGAAGAAGTTTGGACTTACCCCTGAAAGGTACAGACAGAAATTTAGGGGAAGTCACAAACTGAGTACCCAGAATTGGGTAGACTTTTTAGACTACGCCAAGAAAGCTTTGGAGGGTTGGGTCAAGGGCAGCGAGGTGAAAGATTATGAGGGGCTGTACAATCTATTTTTGAAAGAACACCTCCTTGAGAAATGTTTTCCCGAGTTGCGCCAACACCTGGTGGACAGCAAGCTGACCGATCCCCGGAAGCTTGCAGAGGAGGCGGACACTTGGGCAAGTACCCGGGTGTCCTCAAAGGGGACTGGAGGGGATTCTCAAAAATCCGGACAGGGCGCCCCCCAGAAGAAGGAGGGGGGAGATAAAAAGAAGGAGTTCTCCAAAGGTCCCCAAAATAATTTCCAATGTAAGGGAGCAGGTTTCACCCCTAGGGCAAACCCGCCCAGAAACCATAATCCTGGCCAAAGCCAGCAGCCAAGGGTTCTCCACTGTTTTGAATGTGGTGGTGTTGGACATTATAAGGGAGATGTCAGATGCCCAAAGAGACCACCCCCTCCCACCGGAGGAAAGTCACCGGGAGTAGCTAGTGTAGCGCTCGGGGAGGAGTTGCCCTTAGATAAGGGGGGTGAGTGGGCGGGTGTCACCTTAGTGTCCCTGGGAGAGCGGGAGATGGTTCCAAAGATCCAGGTGCCCCCAAATACTACAAAGTATGGGCAATGGGTTACCATCAATGGCCAAAGAGGGGAGGCTCTGAGAGATACAGGAGCCAGTATGACTATGGTGAGAAGTCAACTGGTGTCTCCAGAGCAGGTTGTTCCTAATGTACTCCACCCCGCCGCGATGGCTGACGGCAGAATGGGCCACTATCCAGTGGCTGAGGTTCCCTTTGAGTGGGAAGGGGTTGCAGGTTCACTTCGAGTTGCTGTAAACCCTTCCGTGCCAGTTGATTGTCTGTTGGGGAATGACATGGAGCACAACACTTGGAGAGAGGTGGAATACCGGACGCATTCTGCAATGCTGACTGGGCCTGTGTAAGCACACTGTCTGCGACTGCCCGGAGAGGGAGTTCGCCTGGGTTGGAGCCTGGAACAATGGCACAACCCGCGGCCAAAAAGGGACAGACTCGGAGACAGGGACAGCCTGCTTCGGCTTCCACGCCCCATGTGACAGATCGGCCACCTGCGGTGGTAGGCCAGGAGTCCATGGAGGGGGAAGTAGACTCTCTGGAGGATTTACCCATCCCTGCTGAGTGGCATGTGGAGGGAGGACCTACCAGAGAGGAATTCTGTAAGGGGCAGAGGGAGTGCCCTACCCTTGAGGGACTGAGGCGTCAGGCTGAAGCGCAGGCAGCAGGTGATGCTACGGGACACCACCATATTTACTGGGAGGATGGACTCCTCTACAGTGAACCCAAGGTACCCCTACCTGGCTCATCAAGGGCCTTGGTGGTCCCGCAGCAATACCGAGCCTTTCTGCTTGAATTGGCTCATGCGATACCACTGGCAGGACACTTAGGCCAGGACAAGACCTTTGCACGGCTTGTCCTCCACTTTTACTGGCCTCAGATGAAAGTGGCGTCCAACACATACTGTCGGACATGTGTATCCTGCCAGGCCAGTGGGAAAACAGGGGTGAAGCTAAAGGCTCCCCTGGAACCACTTCCAGTCGTTAGCACCCCCTTTGAAAGGGTGGGCATCGACATTGTAGGGCCATTGGATCCACCAACAACAGCTGGTCACAGGTTTATCCTGGTTCTGGTGGATCATGCCACACGGTACCCAGAGGCCATCCCTCTGAGGACTGTTACTGCACCTGTGGTGGCTAGGGCCCTGATGGGAATCTTTACCCGTGTAGGATTCCCCAAGGAGGTTGTGTCCGACAGGGGGACCAACTTCCTGTCAGCTTACATGCGGACAATGTGGAAGGAGTGTGGAGTGACCTACCGGTTCACCACTCCTTATCACCCCCAGTCCAATGGACTGGTTGAGAGGTTTAATAAGACCCTGAAGGGCATGAAAAGAAGTCTGCCGGAGAGCTTACGTAGGAAGTGGGACGTCCTCCTGCCTTGCTTGCTGTTCTCTTACAGAGAGGTGCCGCAGAAGGGAGTGGGCTTCAGCCCTTTTGAATTGTTGTATGGGCACCCTGTGCGTGGGCCTCTCAGCCTGGTGAAGGATGGATGGGAGAAGTCTCCCAGAAAACCTCCTCAGGATGTGGTGAGCTACATGTTGGCCTTCAGAAGCCAGATGGCCAAGTTGTGGAAGCAGGCTTCTGACAACTTGGAGGCCAGTCAGGCAGTAATGAAGGAATGGTACGACCAAAATGCTCACCCGGTGGAGTTGGAGCCTGGCCAGAAAGTATGGGTGATGGAACCTGGAGAGCTAAGTGCCCTTCAAGATCGTTGGACAGGCCCATTTGAGGTGTTGGAGAAGAAGGGTAAGGCCACTTACTTGGTGGATCTTAAGACCCCGCGACAGCCCCTATGGGTGCTGCATGCCAATCGCCTCAAACCCCACCATGAGAGGCCAGAGGTCATCCTGATGTTGGTGACTGATGGTGCTGAGGAAGCAGAAAGCGAGCCTCTCCCAGATCTCTTTTCATGCCAAGAGAAGGATGGGTCGGTGGAGGGAGTGATTCTCTCCCCATCCCTAACTCCTGAGCAACGAGAGGATTGCCGCCAGGTATTGGAGCAGTACTCTTCGCTGTTCTCCCTTGTCCCGGGAAGAACCCACCTGTGTACCCATGATGTGGACACAGGAGACAGCCCCCCAGTGAAGTCCAAGACCTACAGGCTGTCGGACAAGGTGAAGGCTAGCATCCATGGCGAGGTTGCCAAGATGCTGGAGCTAGGAGTGATAGAACCTTCCAACAGCCCTTGGTCCAGTCCGGTGGTGCTAGTGCCAAAAGCCGCCCCACCGGGCACCACACCAGAACTGAGGTTCTGTGTGGATTACCGAGGACTGAACTCAGTTACAAAGACTGATGCTCATCCAATCCCTAGGGCGGATGAGTTAATTGACCGGCTAGGAGCTGCCCAATACCTAAGTACCTTTGACCTCACTTCAGGGTACTGGCAGATCTCTTTGACAGATGGAGCAAAGGAAAGGTCAGCCTTCTCCACGCCTGAGGGACACTTCCAGTTCTGTGTAATGCCCTTTGGGCTCAAGAACGCCCCTGCCACATTTCAGCGGCTGGTGAACCAGGTCCTCTCTGGAATGGAGAGTTTCTCTGCTGCCTACCTGGATGACATTGCTGTCTTCAGTAGCAGTTGGGAGGACCATTTGCAACATTTGCAAGCAGTTCTCCAGGCACTGAAAAAGGCTGGATTGACAATCAAGGCCAGCAAATGCCAGATTGGGCAGGGGTCGGTTGTGTACCTTGGACACTTGGTGGGTAGGGGGTCAGTGCAGCCCCTGCAGGCAAAGATTGAGGCAATCATGGCCTGGGAACCCCCCAAGACACAGACTGAGGTCCGAGCTTTCCTGGGCCTCACAGGTTACTACCGTCGCTTTGTGAAGGGGTATGGCACTATTGTAGCGCCCCTCACAGAGCTCACCTCCAGGAAACAACCTCGACGGGTAGTTTGGACAAAGGCTTGTCAGCAAGCCTTTGAAAAGTTGAAGCAGGCCATGTGTGTAGCACCGGTCCTGAAGGCTCCCGATTTCTCCAAGGAGTTCATTGTCCAAACAGATGCATCAGAACATGGCATTGGGGCAGTGTTATCGCAACTAAATGAAGAGGGCCTGGATCAGCCTGTAGTCTTCTTATCCAGGAGACTGCTTCCCCGGGAACAGAAGTGGAGTGCGATTGAGAGGGAAGCTTTTGCGGTGGTGTGGGCTCTGAAGAAGCTGCGGCCATACCTCTTTGGCTCGCGCAGTCCTCTGCCCAGTGAAAGGAATTCTGCTGTGATATCTTCTAGCAGTGGAGGGTTAATTCTGGTGGCCCCCACCCTTTTATTTAGCTCTTCAAACCATCCTGCCCTGGTTTCAGCGACTGTCCCTTCGTCCAATATCCCCAAAGTGAGTCATCTCTCACCTGCTGTGAAGTGGGCGCTGAGGGAACAGGGGCCAGGAGAGATCGGCGCCGGATTGTGACTGAGGAGGCGCTTGGAAGGTGAAGGGTACCGGTTCCCTGAAGCGGCGCGGAGATCGCCGTCTGCAGGGCCCCCGGGGGCACCGGTCGAGGCATTGTGCAGATACCCAAGGTTTCAAGACCGTCAGCGCTACCGCGCATGCCCCAGGCGTTCCCACTTCCTTGGTGTAGGAGGGGTCGAGGGCCGAGCAGGCCGGAAGGAGTAGCGTCTCGCCAGCGGAGCCAGCGCGGAGGTAGGCGGGAGCGGAGGCGGGTCTGGAAGCGAGGAGTAGCGTGTACACCCCGCGCATGCCCAGAAGTGTGCGCGCGTAAGCCCCGAGTGAGGAGAAGCGTCTGAATCCCCTCGGCGGTTGAGCACGAGTGTGGAGTCTCCTCTTTTCTGCTCCCGCGCCCCTGAGAGAGCTGACTTGAATCGGAAGGGGGAAGCTGAGGGGCTCTGGAGATCGGTGGGCCTCCTCAGCGTTCAGCTCCTTTGCCCTGCCTCTGGTGATGCAAGATACAAGTAAGGAGGATTAGGCAGGGGAAGTTAGAGGCTGAGAAGTGTCCCTCATAAGAGCAGAGACTGCTGATTGACTGGACTAGGACCAGGCTGGTGCTAGGGAGCGACCCTCTGGTCCTAACAAAGTAGAGTGAAAGTTATAACATCGAAGGTGTAATGTTTATTCAAATGTAAACTACCATTCTGATTCAAATGTCTCTAGTGCATTGTTCTACTGCAAGAAGTTAGAGCAGAGGGAGGCTAATTCATCCTTCCATGATCTAAGGTGTGGAGAGGGTTAAGGTTTAGGTGTGTCAGAGAAGACCACATATTCAAAGTGATGAGTTTAATGTAAAACACTGTTAATGCTGAGTATTGATTTGATTTTACAACTTCAACAGTATTGTGATTTATGACCTGACATTCTGCAGGGTACTTAATGTACTGTGATTTATGACCTGATATTCTGCAGTGTATTTAATTGTGGATTCTGAAAGTATAAGAGAACAGAATACATTATTTTTATAAAACAGCTCATATTTTTCTAACAAATTGGTTTAGTGTCCTTTTTAAGTGCTATTGCGTGGATTTACTGCTGGGTGGTCTGCAACCTTCACACTGTGCCTCTAGAATTGCATGCCTTACCTCTAGGCCAGGCTACCCTAGGTAACCTGACATCCCAGGTTCCAACAGAGGGTATGTCAGATTTTGTATCCTTTTTGATTTAAACATTTGGATTCAAGCAAGCCAACTATTAAAGGGGAGTAAATATATGTATGTGACCCACTAGAGTTGCTAATTAATTGAGCCATATAAAAATGAATAGTGAACTATGCGGTAGTTGTGACCAGGTGAATATTTTAAAGTGATACATCTGGTCAAAAGTTCTTAAAAAATAATAAAAACGACATATTTTGCATTAAATAATATTAATAATGAGTTATATATATCTAATAGACTCAATAACGAAGATATACATAAATGGACTACTGGTGATCGAAAATAAGAATTCCCGCGTTCATCGGCCATATTGCATACAAAAAGCCACGGCCCGAAAGGGTTTTACAGATCTAAGAATTAAGCAATAATATCCAGATCTAAAGGGTGAACTTAATAAATCCCTGATGCATCCATTGGAAAATGGCCTTAACTTATAAGATCTATGCACTCATTTTAGACATTATATATAGATTTTAAGTTGATAGGAGGAAAATCCCTGCCAAATAATGAATGAACCTCTATGAAACATGAAGAATTTCAGTAGAGAGAATCTCTACGTATGTCAGAGTTTGGTCAATAAGTAGAACGAGTGGAAGAGTGAATGTGTTTTAGTGAACGGTGTTTTTGGAAAAGTAGTGGTGACACTGTTCAAATAATCTGTTTCATCACAGGGTCTGAAAGTGGAATAAAATGGATGTGTTCACACTAATATGCTAGTGCATGTTTTGGCTATACCCTCCTTTGTTAAACACTTACATATACATTTTGTAAAATTACACATCATATAGATCAATATAAGTCACTAATGTGTGAGATGTGTACTCCAAATTTGTTGAACTAACTTCTACACTTGGAAAAAAACTAAGAATTGTCTCTTGGAGGAGAAATTAATTATAAATATGAACTATTGTGTTTTCAAATGAATGGGATATTAAAATGTATTCATGAAGTGTTTTTATCAACAATTTGCATAATCTGTTTTGTAAAATAAAGGAGGAGATATAATTTATACTAAAAACCAGGCTTATTGGTTGTATGCTTTAAATGTATGAATGAGTATGAACTATTATTTGTGTTGATAATTGAAGAAGAATAACATAGGGAACACTCTTTAGTTATTGGTGCAACATGGAGTCACTACACATAACCTACATACACATATGGATACATACACAACATATATGTGTTACATGTAAAAAATAAAATGTGACCTTAGTGGGACCTGGCCTGGCTACCACGAGGAGCCCGCCCCACAGTGCTTACATAGCTACCCCTACGAGAACGGTACTAGACATCTGGGATAATTTGGCAATACCTTGAGTCCGAACAACGTTTCCCTCCCCTAACACACCTATAGCATGTAACCCCATGTTTCCCCCTGCCCTGCAAACTCAGGCATTTGGTGCGTGGACAGAGGGTGAGTGCCGGGTTATTCAAGACCTCTTTCAGGGCAACGACTTCCGTACGATCGAGCAACGTAAGCAAACCTTCCATCTTTCATAGGGGGCATGTATGCAATACTACCAGCTACGACATTGGCTTAGCTCCCTGACTTACACTCAGGAAGCCACCAGACAGCTTACCACCTTTGAATCCCTGGTACGTATGTTTGAGGGTTTGAAGGGTCAGATTTCAAAAACCTACTCCATCTTACAACACTCTCAGCGTCCTACGCCTCATGGACACATTGGTCCATAGACCTAGACGAGGATATACCTCCAGAGGGGTGGGTTCAACTGTGGAGGGATATCCCAATGGTATACCGGAGCACACCAAAACGCGAGTCAGCATACAAATTGATGACACAGTGGTAGTATACCCTAACCCATCTGCATCAGATGTTCCCAAATTCCCCCTGACTTGATGGAGGTGCCAAAGAGATAGAGGGGACTTGAGTCACATTTGGTCGTCATGCCCCAGTCTCATGATGTTCTGGAAGGAGGTCCTCAGTCCCATCAAAGAGGTGGTAGGTTTTCCTATTCCTTCCTCCCCGCTAGTCATGATTTTAAGCATTAAACCTTTAACGCTAAAAGCAATGACACCGCAGAATGGCACCTGATCCTCCATTTGTTAGGAGCCGCTAGACAGTCCATTTCCTTATATTGGAAGAACCCTCCCCCCCCCCTCCCTAGCCACTTGGTTTCTTCGGTTATGGGATGTCCTAGCCCTAGAATTGCTTACAGCCTGCATCGACCTCACAGATGCATGATTTGACCGCATTTTGCAGCCACTCATAAACTATTTCACAATGACTAGACACTCCCGGTTGCCCCCGCCCCAGATTACGGGTCTTACAGTTGTTTGAAGACTCCCTGGAGCCTTTCCCTAGGGGTCAGAAACCCAGGAATGGCTCACCTGAATCAATGGGCCTGTTTTCTTATCCCCAGATGACCTTGCAGTCCCCAACCTGGGATCTAGACTCTTACAGCGCATCTATCTTCTCTCCCCCCTCTCCCTTGAGGGATGCTCCATCTAGTTTTCTTTTTTTGTGTCATTATCTTTATAATTTTTTTTATACTTCGCTATTGTTCTTACAGTCTAAAGAGCTTCCTCAGATAATGTGAAGGTCTTACCTATCATGATGTTATGCATAGCATGTCTCCAACGATATTATTGATCAGTGATAGAATCCCACTTGACATCCGGACTATAGAGTATCTAGTGTTCTCCAGTTCTATCTCCATGTACTCCCCTGGAAGTGGATATACTGTTAAGCTGCCTGAGGTCTTGGGGTACAGCGTACATTGTTCTCCTCTACTTTGACATACTGCGTAATGGAAGAATTGGTGATATTTTGTATAGTTTCAACTGTGCTCCATGTGTTTTTTTTTTTAATGATTTTTCACTGTGTAACATGGAATGTGAACCTATTTTGATGCTTCTCTTACAGGGACATGTGTCCTCAATTTGTTTGGCCTTTAATAATATTGGAGCTTGTATAGCGCAACAGCTACCTCAAACAGAGGTGTCCTGGCGCTGTAGTAGCAGGTATTACGCGCAGAGGGGCTAGGGCACTAAAACCTAAGCCTAGTCAACCCTAAAGAGCCAAGACTTCAAGGCCTTTATGAAACAAGTCTCTGATTTAGCCTGGCGAAGGTTCCCAGGTAGGGCATTCCACATTATGGCCATTCTAACTGCGAGCGCTCTGCCACCCAGACGTGCTTACACGGTGGTACAGAGCAAATTCTGAGAATTCAACCTCAACGCTCGATTTTGCTGATAACAGCAGAGTCTTTGTTTAAGATAACCGTGGCATTTTCCATTAAGAGCCCGGTAGGTCGAAGTCATGGCCTTGAATTTGATTCTTTTGGCTACTGGGAGCCAATGGAGCTCATGTAATTGCGGGGAGACATGGTGCGGAAACGGAATGCGTCTGACCAGTCTCGCAGCCGCATTCTTTATAGTCTGGAGGCAGCAGATGGAATATATGGGAAGGCCAACCTATAAGCAGTTTGCGTAGTCAAGCCTAGATGTCACTGTGGCATGGACAACGGATTTGCAGCGATCTTCAAGTAGGAAATGTAGAAATTTCCAGAGGTTTCTTAATTTGCTGAAGCAGGTAGCGGAGACCTGTTGATTTTGGGCCAAGAAGGAGAGATCAGCCTCCCATCTCACACCTAGATTGCTGATATTAGTGGCGGGAGAAAGCGGTGTCCCCATTTCTGATGGCCACCATAGGTCTGAAGCTGGCACTGGGCCCTTTCCGAAGAACAGTACCTCTATCTTTCCCGCTTTGAGTTTTAGACTGATGGTATTCATCCATAGTTTTTTTTTTTTTTTTTTTTTTTTTTGGGTTATAAACTTTTATTCGCCTTCAGTACACACACACAGCTCTACGCCTACAACCCTGAGGCCGGCAGCAATGTAAGTGCACATCAATACCTAACACATTGGACCAGTTAATCAAGCAGTACATCTTTATCTCAAAGTTCGGTAGCAGCAGTCTAGCTGTGACACTACTTAACCAACGCTCCAAAGGTATCGTAGCCTTCCAGCCCCGTCCCCTCTTTCCTCAGAACTTGCGCTCTCAACCTCACTATGTGGACAGGGGTTGTAGTGTAGTGTGCCTGTCCGCGAACGATACCCAGTCCTATAACCACTCCTACAAACACCCCCCACAACCCCACCCCTCCCCCTTCAACCACCCCTGTGCTTGCCTCAACCTCACACCCATTGCCGTAGCGCCTCACCTCCCCGGCCACCCATTGAACACCACCCCTACCACCCGCCCCACTCCACTGTTTCCAACCCCTACCTGTTCACCCCGCCCTGCATATGGTCTATTTGTAAGTGTTCTTGAATGTCGTGTGGCCACTAGTACCCTTAAAGCCCTCGGGGACTTACCACCCATCCCACTCAGGCCCTCACAATTCACTCAATCCGACCGTGTTGTACCCCTAATCCTCAGCGCTCTCTTCCCCTTCCTGCCTCTCCTCCGTCTCCTCCCGCACTGGCTCCGCGGTATCGGCATTGGTAACATAAGTCAGATATAAGTCCCAGAAATTTTTCGGTCTACTGACAGGGGGCAGGAGCTCGCTATAGAGCTGTGTCTGGGTGCAACCGTACAGCATGTCTCTGGACCAACCTCCTTTTGTCGGGAGTGGTCCCCGCATCCAGCAACGTGCCACTGCACGTCGGGCCACAATTAGCCCCATATCCGCCAGGCGACGCATCGCCGGCGGGAGAATTCTGGAATATCCCAGCAAAGCCAACGCAGGATCAACTGGGAGCTCAGTCTCCAGTATGCGACCTAGCTCCTCAAAAACGTCTGCCCAAAATTTGTTGATGCCCGGGCAGGACCACGCCAGGTGCATGAAGTCCGCCACCAGGGCATGACAGCGCTCGCATTCCGATGACTGTCGGAGGCCATATCTATGCAGACGTTCAGGAGTGTAATACACCCTTTGCAAAAATTTGAAGTGGATGAGTCTATGCCGAGCATTAAGTGACACTTTTTTAGTGTTGTGACAGCAGTACTCCCACATTGAGTCGCTTATTTCCGCTTGCAGGTCTCGCTGCCATGCCGATCGGGCTTTAGAGGAAGGTCGTACCCCGCCGAGTTGGCCCGCCCTATACATTCGGGAGATGAGATGGCTGGAGGACTGGGTTTTAATAACATATGTCAATTCTGGCAGTTCAGGGGGCTCCTGCATGGCCGAGCCCAGCAGGGCCTGCAACGCCGCACGCACCCTGTGAAAGTGGAAACGTTGCAGCATCGAGGCTGGCGTCTGGGGAGGGACCAACTGCGTCCAGGTAATTGCCGTCCCGTCCTTGAACAGATCTCCCAACTTGAATAGGCCTAATTGACGAAGCGCGCGTATGACCCCCTTCTCTCTCAGTGGCGAGAGCCAAATTGCCCAGTCTATCGGGACAAGCGGGGAGTACAGCGTGTCATGTCCATGTCCCCTGGCCAGTGAGTGCCAGGCGTGGTTTGTCGCAGTGATGGAATCCAACGCGCCTATCCGGCGCGAAGCCGGTGCAAACACTGTAGCCGGCGGAGGGAGGGGGTCAGTGAAAAGGGTCTCCAGAATCACGTGCGGGATATTGCGATCCCCGTGCGTCCAAGTATGCAAATGTGCTGCCTGGGCGACTCTATAGTATCTTTCTAGGTCTGGGGCCCCCAAACCTCCTTGTTCATACGGGAGCATAAGCACCTGCCACTGCACTCTCGGTTGCTTGCCCCCCCACGCCAACCGCGTGAGAACCTGTGTCAGCGTCTTGAAGAATACCTTCGAGAGGGTCACCGGGATGTTATTAAATAAGAATAGAAACCGCAGAAGGACTATCATTTTTATCAGGGCTATGCGGCCCGACAGGGACAACGGTAGCTTGCACCATCTGTCCACATCATCAGACAATCTAGAACATGCCACTCCATAATTTTCCCTGACCAGAATGTCCGGGTCAGGATGCAATTGTATACCCAAGTATCGAACCGGGTCCTCCGACCACTGTAGTGGATAATCCATCTGGAACCTGCTCGTCACTGGGGTCAGCGGGAAAGCCACTGATTTCTTCCAATTCACTTTTAGTCCCGACAACGCTGCAAACTGTACCACTTCCCTTAGTACCGAGGAAAGATTGAGTTCCGGGTCTCTGATGTACAATAGGGTGTCGTCTGCATACGTGGAGATGCAGATTTTGTAAGTAGGGAAGCTGATGCCCTCGTGGCTATGGTATTCTCGCAGAGCACACGCCAGAGGTTCCGCTACTAGCGCATACAGCAATGGAGAGAGGGGGCAGCCCTGTCTGGTGCCTCTGCGGATTGCAAACGCATCTGTTACTCTGTTGCCCAGTCGAATTCTGGCCGACGGTTTATAGTACAATGCACCTATCATTTGTAAGAAGGGTTCACCCAAGCCTAGCTTCCGCAGCACTCTCGACATGAAGGGCCACTCGACAGAATCGAACGCCTTCTCCATGTCTAAAAATACTGCCAACGCCTTATTCTCAGGCTTCACGTGCTGCATTGTCCCTAGCACCGTACGTATGTTATATGTGAGATTCCTAGTGGGAATGAAGCCGGCCTGTTCTGGCGCAACCAGTTCCGGGGCCAGGAGAGCGAGACGCGTCGCCAGCACCTTTGCATATAGTTTCGCATCGACATTTATCAATGAAAGGGGCCTGTATGATCCCCGTTCATTCGAGGGTTTCCCTGGTTTCAGGAGAGTGACAATGAGAGCCTCCCGCACGGATGGGGGCATACTACCTTCCAGGCATATGTCGTCAAACAGTGTCGAGAGGAGTGGTATCAACTGGTCTTTGAAGGCCTTGTAGAAACCAACAGTCAGCCCATCTGCCCCCGGGGCGCTTCCAGATCTCATGCTATCTAGGGCTTCCACTATTTCTTCCTTCTGAATAGGCATCATCAGGAATTCTCTCTGCGCATTTGACAGCTGTGGCATTTTGATAAAGCCTAAATAGTCATCGATCGCCCCTTCCATCCCTGAAGACTCGGATTCGTAAAGAGTGGAGTAGTAGTGTCGAAACTCTTCGAGTATCTGCTCGTCGTCTGTGAGGACCTCTCCCGTGCTGGAAACCAATTCCCCGACTATGAGCGGGTGTCGTTCGCTGCGAACTAGATTAGCCAGTAAGGAGCCAGGCCTCTCTCCCTCACCGTAAGTACGTGCTGTGGCGTATTTACCCATGTGCTGGACCTCCCTGTCCGCTTCGGTATTATATTCTGACACAAGTTGTTTAATCCGATCTAGTGTACCCCCCCCAGGGTCAGCCTGTTGCTGCTTCTCAAGCTCTGACAGCTGTGTTTCTAGGTATTGAAGCCTCTGTCTGATAGACTTAAGAACACTGGAGTGTTTGGCCATCGCCACCCCGCGCACATACACCTTGAACGTCTCCCACAATGTTTGGAAGCTTTCCACAGAGCCCTCGTTGGTGTCAAAAAAATTTTCAATCTCGTCTGCGAGTTCGCCCCTGAACACCTCGTCAAGTAAGGAGTACGGGGGAAATCGCCACGTGAAAGGGGGTAGCCTGAGCGCTGGCAACTCAAGGATCAGGAGGAGAGGCGAATGATCAGACAGCGTGCGTGGCAGAATGCGGCAATCCCTCACCCTATTTGATACGAGCTGTGTTGTGAGCCAATAATCTATTCTGGTGTGAATCTCGTGATAGGCGGAATAGTGCGTGTACCCACCTCTGGATTGGTGTCTGCTGCGCCAAACGTCTATTAAACCCAAGCGCACCATTTCAGTCTGAAGCACTGTGGCTGCACCCGACAGGCTCCTGTGAGGTCCCGCTGATCTGTCCAAGGTCGGGTCTAGGACCAGATTGAAATCCCCACCCCAGAGCATTCCAGAACATTCATACATCTTGCACCTCTGGGCTAGTGTCGAGTAAAATTCCGGGGAGTCAAAGTTAGGGCCATACACATTCACCACCATGAAATCGAGCCCCCTACCCTTGCATCTGCAGAGTACATATCTACCCTCAGCGTCGATCTCCAAGGGCGTTAATGAGAGTTTGGAGCCGGGATTAACCCAAGTGAGCGTCCCCCTTGAGTGCGTGGTGAAGCCTGACGCTATACTGCAGGCTGCCAAACCTCTGTGTGTAAGCATTTTGCTGGTCAATGGCAGGTGGGTTTCCTGTAAGAGGGCAAGGTCTATATGATGTCTACGCAAATAGCTAAGTACCTTACGTAGCTTCCTGAAGTCATTTAAGCCCCTCACATTCCAAGTCAGGACCCTCAATTGAGCCGGCTCCGGTCTCTTCAAAGACGCGTGAGCAACTGTCTCATTCCTGTCTGCCATGCTGAGTGGTAAGGTCATAATGTGATAGGCACAGGTGAACTTTGGGAGCACATGCTAGTAATCGGTTCGGCGAGGCAGCAACAGTAGCGTTTACAATAGGAGATTTCCATATAACTCGGCAAAGCACATTATCAATCAACCGTAAAGATAACTCAAATTCAAGAACACACCCCAACAATCCACCCCCCACCCACAGCTGACCCACCCCAAATCGGCCATGCAGGTCCCCATCCCACCCACCCCTCCCCAACCACAAGTCCGGATGTCCCATTAGCAAAAAACACGTGGGCAAAGGTAGCTAGCCAATTCAGTCCCAATCGGCAAGTCACTGCTCTGGCGCCCAGAGCCCCCACCCTCCGTCGTGCACCACCAGAAATGCATCATCACACCAACCTATGCAACTGAATGGCCATTTACCCCAGCACTGCCAGGAATATCACCCTCCCACTCCTGCCACCCCAAATGCAGCCCCCTTAGACCACCCATTATCAATTCTACCATAGGACAAAACAACTATTGTGGGTGTAGACCAAAGCAAAGAGTAGACAAAGCCCGTGCCAAATCCCCATCCCCTCTTATCTGTAACACCGCATCTGCGGGGATCTTCTCCGGCACCAGGTCTCTCGAACTGCCAAGTCCCTGAGTGAAGAGTTGGAGACCATCGTCCCCCCAGGCCCTTCTCACAGAGTCACTCCTGATCGCTTGCGTGGTGCTGCTCAGCCTCTTCCTGACCTTCCGCCTGGTCTTCCGGCTTGTCTCTGGCCCACTTCTTCAGGGCTTTTTGCAGCTCAGCGGGATCCGTGAAGATATGCGAATGCCCCCTCCTGTTGACCCGCAGCTTGGCCGGGTACAACATTGCGTAATCGAGACCCATGTCTCTGAGCCGTTTCTTGTGTGGCGCAAAGTGTTTGCGCGCCTCCTGCACTCGAGCCGTGAAGTCTGGAAAAATGGAGATCGCTGATCCCTCGAAGTTCAGGTCGCCCTTGGACCGAGCCAGCCGAAGCGCCGTGTCCCTGTCCCTGTAATTCAACAACTTCGCTATCAGCGGTCGAGGAGGGAGACCCGGGTTAGGCCTCGGGCCCAGCGAACGATGCGCGCGTTCGACTACAAACATCGTCGAGAACACATTGTCCCCCAGCAGTTTAGTGAGCAGGTTTTCGACGAATAGTTCCATTTTCCCGGTCTGGGTTGTCTCCGGCAGGCCAAGAATGCGGAGGTTACAGCGACGGGAACGTGCTTCCAAGTCCTCCGTTTTGTCTTGCAGTGTTCTGATCAGCGTCTCCGCCCGGCGTCTCGCTGTGTCCAATTCTGATTGTGCCTCCTCCACCTCCGTAATGCGCCGTTCCGCCATGTCATGTCTTTCCGAGTGTTTGTCGAGTCTTTCCGCCATACGGTCCATTCTATATGACATGGCGTCCATCTTGGCCCCCAGCGCCGTTATATTCGTTTGGATGTTAAGTTCCATTGACCTGAGCATCGACTTTATCTCCGAATTCTCTTCTTGCGGTTCTTTCGCCGTCTGCTCTTCCTCCTGGTGTGTCTGAGGACTCTGCACCGGCAATCGTCTTTGTGAGAATGGGAGCTTACTCTGGGTCCTGTCTCCCTTCCCCATGGTCTCCTATGTACTGTGTTACTCGCGCTTCTGCGTGTCTGGGCCCCAGGAGCCACAAAGCTGCAAGTGCCGCCGCCCGGCCACTGAAGCGCCGCACCAGGCACACTTTTATGATGGTCCGCCGTCAGGTAGGCGTTTTGGCGCCACCCGTGCCTCAGATGGGATGAGAGAGCTGCACTTCTGTCCCCAACAAAATTCCGGATGTCCTCCAGCAATGTTTTTAGGCCTGGGCCACGTGGGGAGACTCCGCAGCAGTCCGCCTGTGGGTGGGGAGTGGGGGTGCCGAGCAATCTCGTGTGTCCGTGCTTCCCGGGCCCCAGAGGTAGCCCGTCCCCGAATCGGGTAGCCAGTCGGTATTCCGCTTAAGAGGCAGGGAAGGGGGTCCCCAAGTCCGTCTGCGCCCCCTACCTGCTGTCCGACGAGGCGCTCTGCTCGGGGGAAGCGATCCTTGTGCCTCCTTCTCCCACAGACCTCTGGCGCACCCGTGCACTCCCCCACCGTTACCTCACAGGCTCACTGTAGGTCACTTCTCGGCCTGGCACCGCAGACCGGCCGGCCGCCAGCCGCCATCGCCGCTTCGCCTTCTCCGACCTGGCTCCGCCCCCTTCAGGAGAACCGACAATCGCCGACTTGTCCGCCCGGCCGTGGCCGCATGTCCCTTCACGCAGCGCGGCACCTGCGCTACCGGAGGTCGCGGTCTACAGGCCCTCCCGGCTCTCCAGTGATCCGGCCCGCCGGCACCGTCAGGGCAGGCAGGATCTCTCTCAGGACGGGTCCTCCGGGTCCCAACGTGTTCCGCTATCCAGAGGGGTGCAGGGGGTGGTGAGAGGGCAAGGTTAGTGCAGGATAATTCAGGATAGAGAGAGTGGCGCCGACGGAGCCCTGGGACTAAGCGGCCATTTACCTCGGCTGCTAGCTCCGCCCCATTCATCCATAGTTCTATGTCTCCCAGACACCCTTTAAAGTTCTTAAAAGCATCCACCGTCTGCTCTAGAAAGGGGAAAACCAACAGGGTATCATCAGCGTAGGAGCTCACTTTCACTCCCCAGTTGGCAATCAGAGAGAAGAGTGGAGCTAGGTAGAGATTAAAGAGTAAAGGGCTCAGTGCTGAGCCTTGCGGGACATCACTCCAAAGGTGTTTGGGTTTAGATTCAAAAGGTTGGAAGGCCACTGTCTGGGTGCGACCTCACAGAGATGATTTTAGCCAGGCCAGCACCTTCCCCCCCCAAAGCCCACATCTTGTAGTCTCTCGACCAATATGGCATGATCAACAGTGTTGAATGCTGCAGGCAGAACCAGGAGCACCAGCAACGCTGATGCCCCTAAATCTAGCTTCCATCTCGCTGACTCTGCCACTTCAAGGAGAGCAGCCTCCGTGTTGAAACCCGCCCTGAATCCGGATTGTGTGTCATGCAAGGAGCCATTGTTCTCAATAAAGTTAGTCAGTTGGCGCTGGACCAGCTTCTCTAACAATTTACTGGGAGGGTGGAGCAGTGAGATTGGCCTGAGATTGTTAAGATCTCCTGGGTCACCATTTGCTTTTTTCTTAGTGGGAGAAGCGTTGCGTGTTTCCAATTGTCTGGAAATACACCAGTATCAAGAGAGGAGTTCCAAATATGAACTAGCACACCAGTAAAAGAAAGAGACATCATTTTCCAGAGTTTAGTAGGGCATGGATCATCTGGGGCGCCTGATCTGCATTTTTGAATTTCTGTTAGTGCATCTTGATGTGAGATAGGTAAAAAATTAGTAAACGGAGGAACCTCCACTGCTCCCTGTGGCGTATCTAATTTCTCCGTTGCCACTGGTGCCGAGAAGGAGTCATAAACCTTTAACATTTTGTTATCAAAGAAACTAGCTATATTTTCACACAGAGCTGGAGACTGTATCACTTTAGTCTCTATTGCTTTAGGCTTAAAAAAGGTCTGGACCACCTTAAAGACCTCTCTACTAGAGTGATCTGCATTGTGGATACTCGAGACAATATAATTTCTCCTGGCTACTTTTAGTGACTTATGTAAATATTTCAGTGCTTTTTTATAGATTCCTTTTGCTAAGTCACAATACCTCACTCTCCACTCGCGTTCTAGTCACTTGCACCTGCTATTTTCTTCTCTAAGGGTGTTAAAGAACCACGGAGCGGAGGGGGACAGTCTGAGAGACTTCAGCACTCTGGCCAGAGCAACAGACTCCACAGCAGCAGCAATCCATTGATTATTGCAACAGCATCTGCATAAGGGTCGGAGGATAGGGAAGGATAGTTATCCTGAAGAATGGGGCTTAGAGATGCTGCGGTCATATTTTTCCAGTTTCTTTTTATAGTGGAGCATTTACCCTTAACTTGGCCAGGTTTGGACAGAATAACCAAAAAGGGAATTAGGTAATGGTCTGACCGCACCAAAGGACAAGGAGCCTCCATACGTATAGACGTAATGTTAGACAAAACTAGATCCAGGGTGTGGCCTCCTTTAAGCGTCTTGGAAGATACCAGTTGCATAAGATTGGCCCCTGCCAGGGACGAGAGCAGCTGAGCTGCTTGTGTACAGTTAGGATCATTCACATACAGACTAAAATCACCAAGAGCCATAAAATTGGTATAAACTAGTGATTTTTGAGCAATACATTCGCAAAGATCCTGGCATACAGTCGCTGCACAGTCAGGGGGTCTATATAGTAGTAGGCCTGAGATGGAAGAGGAAGGGTTGATTTGGAGGCAGAAGCTGAGTCCTTCTAATCCCTGCATATAGAGTGGGGCAGAGGACACTAGCTCCCATGAGTCTTTAAAAATAATGGCCACCCCAGCCCTTCTTTTTTTCCCCTCTCGATTGGCATAGCACAATTTAAAACCTGGCGGAATGGCCAGGGCAATTGCTGCCATTGAGTCCTTATTCAGCCAGGTTGCACTTAAAAACATGACGTCCCATGTAGTCTCTGCTAACACTAGCCAAACATCCTCAGCATGCTTGGACAGTGGTCTGCAATGGACCAAGCATGCCCTAATTTTATCATTGAACTCGATCGCAATGCCCCTGGGCGAAGTTCTTCCACTGCTTATATCTGTGGCATAATTCAACATTTGACCACATGAATCGCATCTGTGAGGCAGTGTAGTCTTTGCTAGATCAATCTGGTGTGTCCCGAGATAGGCAGGACTTTTAAGGAGCATCAGCTCGTCATGAGACCAATATGTAACCTCCTAGCTTCCCCAATTGGCAGCATGGCAGGCGCTGACCGTGTTCGGGTCGTGGACGGGCACTGTGCAGCCAGGCAGCCATCTGACCATAATACCCGGGGGCCGGAAATGAGGTTGAGTTGTGGGAGAAGTCGCGTCCCTCCTTTAAACCATCACTATGAGCTGTGACGGACCGGGGACCGCGATACAGAACAAATGAAAGGAAACACAGGTAAACAGAATTAAAATCACAATTCTCTTTAAAAGATGCAGAGTTACGAAGTTAAAAAACACAGCCTGGTAGCTAGCCTCGCAGCGCGCGTCACCTTTGCTTCTGCTTCTTGTGAGAGAGCTCGGTAACCCAAAGTCTGTGCTTGCCATGTAGTTCAATTATTTGTGGATTGTGGTCGCTTTTTCAATGTGCAACGATCTTGCAGCTAGTACAAGCTGAAAAAGTAAAGAAGTTTAATAAGATATAATTGATTATACTCTTTGAGCTATGTGAATCATATGTAGGCCTGTGGTAGTTTATCAATCATTAGATTAAGCATTAGCAGAAGACATTCAGTTTCTTGATTTATGTTGCCCGCTTTACGGAATCCATTTTGTCTTTCTGTTGGCCATTTTGTATGCCATGTGCTCTGTCCTACCTTCCTGTCAACTGCTCTTGAAATCTGCCTAGAGATAAGATATGTTTAGCCTCCTTCAGTTTGCACATGCTCAGTAGACCATGCAGCTGTCTCCAACTTGTAACTGTTAAGATGTATCCACCAAATTTAGCCGATTGTCAGACCTTCCCACTTGTTGCTAGCACACTCTCAGTATGGCCTTATATGTATCTGAAGCCAATACTCTGTGCCTTGTACCACCTTCATTTCAGCCCCTGTGTGGGTATAAAAGGACCAAGCTCCTTCTAGTCAGTGTGCTACCTCATGCTATGCCGAAGGGTGTTGTGTGAATGTAGTTCCACCTCATGAAGTTTAATAAACTCTGTCTTTTCTATTCCAGTTTCTGTGCCAACTTCTTGCTATTGGGCTGAGGACTCTGTGTAGAGAAGGGCGAATCCCTTGCACTAGTAGGCCTGGCTGAGGCTTGCTACCACAAATTGGCGCATCCACCATGGGGCTCATCGGCGACTCGGATGCCCGAAGGACTGGTTGAGACGAAGGATTAGAATCTCGCTTTGGATGTGATAACTGCCAGAAGAGACCTGAGTCTTGGCATCCACAGCGTTTTCCCTTTCTTTCCGATCTGACCATCCAGGTGGCGCCGGTCCTCGACTGAGATCTCTTCTGTTGATTCGCCGTGCAGTGACCGTTTGGTCGATTTGAGAACTTGGCAGTAGGAACCTGGACACCATTTGATTGGCAAGAGCCGTTTTTTTGCGGCACTTGTTGTAAGATTAATGTCTTGGATTGGTAAGGTAGTTTTTAAGAAAAACACTTACTACGGCATATGTTTATGAAGTTGGCCAAATGTTAAGTTAAGTTCTATGAAAATGAAATGAAATCTATGTGTACTGCAATACACATAGGCAGGTAATGAGGAGATTTTGCTCTGCTTCTAGGAAAACTTGAACGGCGCAACGTACGAAGAGTACTTTTAAGCACTATTTTTTATAATACTGCATATTTTGCACTATTTTCGGCTTGCCTGTTTCCAGCACACTTCGTAAGATGTGTTGCTTTTGTAATGGTACCAATTTGAGAATAGATGAAGCACAACCGCCCCCCCCCCCCGGAGGGGACGCCTAATAGGGTCATGTATGTTAAATATGGTATTTCGTCCATAATGTACAGCACGTTGTGGAACAAATACACTCGTAAGGATCCTGAGTTACGTTGGCCTATGCATGGGTCATTTGATTTACGAAAGATTCAGTATGTGGAGCAACGGATGTTCAAGTGAAAGGCTAGGCAAGACATGTTTGACTGTGTACGAAAGTGGGAGAAAGAAGTGCGTGAACAAATGAAGCGTGAACATGCCTTGATTGAAAAAGAGCAGCGTAAAAGTATACATGCGAAAGCACTACAAATGAGAGAAAAAGAAAATAAAGAAATTAAAGAAAGGGAAGATAGGGAGCATCAGTTACAGGTAAATGGCCAATACGCTATTCGTAGGCTTCTTTATCCTATTCTTAATAAACCCCAAGATGATTCTCTCTTATTAGATGTTTTCCACCTCCATATACTTTTCCATCTGCTCCTGATGAGTCAGATGAGGACTCTCCTAAGGATCAGGATAAAGCCCGAGACACTCGCTCAATGCTAAGTACCGAACGTTCCTCTCAGATTAGATCTGTGGCGCGTAAAGCCGATTGTAGTACTAATACTGCTTCTGAAATTATGGATACTATTCAAACTTGGACGGAAAGGGAGCAAAAATATTTTACCGAGATATTTGCTGGAGAGGTTCTTGATCGATTTAGGAAAAATTCGACAGAAATAGAGCCCGATAATATAGCATTAAATTGTAAGCAATTGCGTGAAGGTTCTTTTGTTTTCTCCCAGGTGCCTGACACAATCAGACACTTGGTTAAACTACGCAATGAAGCAGTTTGTTTGCGGGAGGAGAAAAAGGCAACAGACGCAGCTGTACAAACATCTCGCATCAGCATGGCACGAGCTCCGACGCTCGAAACAGATAAGAATGTTGTAAATGTGAAATCTATGCGGGAAGCCACGCCTTTATATGTTCCTCCTAAAGGAGCAGGCACAAATGATGATAAGACTTCTGTCGATGCTAAAGGGTATTTTATTTATAATTGGGTTTACACTCCTTGGAATAGAGCAGATGTCATGGCTCTTAAAAATGCATTGCCCGATCCACAAAAGAATCCGACAGCCTTTTATGAAGAAATTGAGGGTGCCATTAGCTCTTGTACTATGACTTTGTCTGATATTGATTTGTTTTTTGGATTAATATTACCGCCTGATATGTGGAGAACTGTGCGTAAAGTTGATGATCGTGCAGTGTTTGGGGCACTGTGTTCAGATATAGAACAATTAGATAAAGATAGAGAACTTGCTCCAAAACCGTGTCAGCAAATTTTAGATCTTCCACCATCTATATTGGTTAAATTAAAGAAGATTATTCCCCCTAAAAAGATAGATTGGACTATGTTAGCGTCTTGCAAGCAAAAGATAGAAGAATCAGTTTCAGATTTTTTCACGCGTTATGAAGAAGCATTCCATGATTTTAGTGGTCAGTCTTTGACAGATGACACAGGTAGGCATCTGTTTGTCGATAAATATGTCACAAACCTGTTGCCAAAAATAGCTAGTTGCCTAAAGGCCAGCGAAAGTTCATGGACTACCTCCTCTCCGGTTTCTCTCCTCACTATTGCTCAGTATTATGAACGACAAGAATTAGAAGCAAAAAGTAAAGAGGATAAAAAATCTAAAGAATTGAAAAGGTTATGATGGCTCAAGCTTATGGCCCACCTTTTAGAGGTAATAGTAGAGGTGGACGTGGATCTTATGGTCCATCTTTCCCTCACAATCCTCGTGCAGATTTGTCTGTTGATCAATGCGCATATTGCAAGCAATTTGGTCATTGGATTTTTAATTGTCCGGTGCTACGTGTCCAGCAGGGTTCACGTGGTCGGGGACAAATGAGAAATCGTTCAGGAGATTCAGGACCTAGAGGAAACACAAATGATCGCGCTATGTTTGATGCTAATACATGTGGACAAGAGGGAGCTAATACTTTTGATAAACGGAATCAATACCAAATGTCCGACTATGAGACGTCTAATTCACAAGATTCTGCTTATGCATAGGATTGCCTAGGATGGGGTAAGGAATCAGTTGAAGTTCCGGTAGATCAGAAGGGTCCCTATGTTACAGCACATGTTTTGGGTTCTACTGATCAGTTTCTGGTTGATACAGGAGCTACTCGTAGCGCCTTGTCTAAACACTTGATTCCTAGGGCTCCCCTATCTGGCTTAACTATTACATCAATAGGTTTCGATGGAACATCCACCCTTCGCTCATTGTCACAACCACTTGCACTCCATGTTGATACATTTACTGCTCCATGTCCATTTTTGCTTTCTCCAAATACACCAAATAATATTGTGGGTGTTGACATGCTCAAATATTTTAGGGCCACGATACGATGTTCTCCGGAAGGAGTACGGGTTATTTTAAATGACAACCACCCCATGATTGAGAGATTCTGTATTGTTAAAGAGGATATTGCACTAGCTTCACTCCCTAGTACTTTGTGGGCTACTTCAGACACTGACGTAGGGCAAATGGTTATTCCACCTGTACATATTAGTGTTAAGGAGGGTGCTATACTGCAGAGATTGCCTCAGTATTGTACAGGACCTGATTGAAGTGGGGTGGTGGAAGAAGTTCCTTACAATGTTTGCAATAGTCCAATTCTTCCCATTTTGAAAAAAGATGCTGACACTAAGATCTATACATTTATCATAGATTTGTGAGAGGTCAGTAGGATTGTTGTACCACAGTATCCTGTAGTATCTGACATACCGACATTACTTACCTTGGTCCCTCCAACTGCAACTACATTTTCCGTAGTGGATCTGAAGAATGCTTTCTTCTCGATTCCTATTCACCCTGATAGCCGATATTTGTTCGGTTTCACTTTGAATAATAGATCATACAGATTTTGTAGAGTTCCTCAAGGGTACACCGAGAGTCCAAGTATCTATAGCCAAGCATTGAAACAACAACTTGATTCTCTTTTACTCTGAAATTCCAACTTCTTGCTCACCCCCCCATACCAAATGTGGACTACTTGGTGGCCCGATCACTCAATCTTTCTGTACCCCTCACCGTAGTCCTTATGTATCGTCCCCCTCAAGCCATGCCTTCATATGTCGCTACTCTACAGGATCTTTTGGCCACGTTGGTGGTCAATAATTCTTCGGTTCTCCTGCTTGGCGACTTTAACTTTTGGCCGGGTGACCCCAGGGAAGATCTGTCTTCTAAAGACTTTTCTGCTACCCTTCAGTGTTTGAACTTTTCATCCCATGTCTCGGCCCCCACCCATGTCCAGGGTCATATCCTGGACCAAATTTGGTCATCACGCTGCGACGTTTCATCCCCCTCGATACTCCCTTGTGTCTGGTCGGACCACTCTATTATATAATTTTCCATTCACTTGGGTTCGGCCGACAAGCTCCCTCTACCCAAAAACATTCTGGCTCGTAGTTGGAACCAGACTGACCTTAACTCTCTTTCGCTCTCCTTGGCTTCCTCAGTTCCTGATCTCACCGATCTCTCTTTGGATTCTCAGGCAGACGCTATTAGTATCTGGCTCTCTTCTTCCTGCGATCAGGCCGCCCTGCTCAAGAAGGTCAAAGCCGTCCGCCCCTATGATGCGCACAAATGGTTTACCATTGAGCTTAAAGCTCTTAAACTCGATCTCAGGCGGTCGGAACGTCATTGGAGACGGAACTACTGTCCCACTCTCCGCGCCAAATACAGACTCCTCCTCAATGATTATAAAAGAGCGATCCTCGCGGCTAAGACTAAATACTTCACCGAGAGAGTTGCCCTCTCTGCCAATAAATCTCGATAAATCTTTTCTTTGGTCCATAATCTTGCTACCTCTGACCGCACCAGCACTAGTCTCGTTCCATCTCAGATCCTCTGCTCCTCACTTAATGGCTATTTTATTGACAAGATCGCCAACATAAAGGCTAATATCCCCACTGTGCTTCAACCTGGTTCCCCCTGCTCCCTCCCCTTGCCCTCTTCCTTTCTGGATCATTTTCCACCCATCTCTCTGGAGCTATTCCTTAACCTGCTTGTAAAAGTCAAGTCTGGTTCTCCTGCGGACTGTGCTCCTGCACGGATCCTTAGAACTCTCTTCACTAGCTGCCCCGCCCTTCCTCTCGCCTTTCTCAACGCTTCTCTGGCCCTGGGTTCTGTCCCTTTATCCTTCAAATCTGCTATAGTTCTTCCCATTCTTAAAAAAACTGGTCTGGATCCCTCTCTTCTTTCCAATTTTAGGCCTATCTCTCTTCTCCCTTATCTGGGCAAGATCCTTGAAAGTTACGTCACATCTTGTCTGTCCACCTACATCGAGGAGAACCACCTCCTTGCCTCCCATCAGGCGGGTTTTCGCCCAGGCCACTCCACGGAGACAGTGGTCCTCGCGGTCCTGGACGAACTCAAGGGGAAAGCTGACATCAACCTCCCCCAAGCTCTGGTCCTCCTCGATTTGTCCGCTGCGTTTGACACGGTCGACCATTCCATCCTTTTCGACCGTGTCAGAGCAGCGGGCATCCCGGGCGCCGCCTTTTCTTGGCTTGCGTCCTTTCTTCAAGGTAGGTCCCAGGCGGTCCACCTCTCAGGTTTCTCCGCTCCCCCTCGCTTGACTACCTGTGGGGTCCCCCAAGGCTCTTCCCTTTCCCCACTTCTTTTCAATCTCTATATCCACCCTCTCATCAGCAGCGGTGCGTCCATTGGGGCGTAGGGGCGTAGCCCCACCAGCCACCATGGACGCATCGCGGCCGCCGGCCTATCTAAATAAAAGACATTGCGCTGAACAATCAGCCGCCGGGAATGCGCAGGGGGGATGTGGCCTGCTGCAGCTTGAGTGACAGACACTCAGGCTGCAGCAGACCGTAGTGGGCAGTCCCGCTGGGGAACTTATAGTGCGCATGCTTGGGAAAGTTGAAAACTTTCCCAAGCATGCGCACTGTAAGGTCCCCAGCGGGACCCAGGGGTGCTGTTCGCCTGTCACAGCCCGGGTTTACAGAGGGCGACAGGGCGAGCAGCAAATATGCCACCCTAGCCAATCCTTGCGCTGCTGTCCACCGGTGCAGCATCCCATTGGATGCCGCGCTTGGGGGTGGCGTGGCACACACACTGTCTGACGCACGCACTGCTAGGATGTCGGCGCCGCGGTAAGAAAACTTTGGGAACCTTTCTCCCGTTATTGTTTTTTTTTTCAGGACGACTTGTAAAAAATGTATTTTCAAAACCTAATGCATTTACCAATGCTTTTTAAAGCCATAACGTACAGCCTGTTGTGTAAGCTGCTCGAGCCCGTCGTCCATTACATGAAGGGGGTCGGAATATTCTGATTTTAGCTGTAGATCGCAGAGCTGTCTTTAAGGTTCCACTGAACTCTCAAGAGATTTCTGTAGACAAAGAGAGCGTTACACATAAAGCATAGCAGTCTCGGTTTTCAAACAGCACCACTGTCTCGCACTGATAGCACCGATTTTAACTAGCAGATCTGTACCCAGGTAACATAGAACCTACACTGCCTGGCTTTGGTGTGACACAGAAACAACATGGCCCACTGTTGTTTGCAACGTGACGGTGACATGCAAAGATTTTCACTTTGTAGCGCAAATGTTTTGCGCTGGGAAGCTGCCCTTTTTTGAGTAAAAAGGCGCTTTGCACTACTTTCGTGATTTGGACGGATCAGTGCATACCCCTATAGGTTTTTAAAACGTCACCTGCTACGTTACCAGACTGGAATAAACATCAAAAAATAACACCACCTTGAAGCAGGTGTTAACAAGGTGAAATGCGTTCATATCTCGGAAACGCCCACGCATTGCATGTGATGTGTGCTGAAGTGTACAGCACACACCCAACGCCCCCATGTCCCTCGACTACAGTCGGTGCTATTCAAATTCTCAAAATAAATAAAGTAATACATCAGTAATAAAGAACAGCAATGGTGGGAATACATAACAAGAGCTGCGGCAATGGAGGGGGTCTGTTTACTAACAGGAAGCAATTTTGAAAAGGGAACGTCTTCAGTCAGTTTTTTATTCTGTAGACCAGGGTCTCTGTTTAAGGGGAAAGAAGAAATGTTTTAAACCTTTGTGATTTTTTTTTTAAATTCCGAGGAGGATGAATGAATTCCTGGAGGAATCGGAAGAACCATAAATATTGTCGAATATAATTGATTATAGAATTAAAAATTAGTACGGCATTTTCAACATATTGTGGTTACGCTTCTTGTTTTTAAAAAAAAAATAGAAAATATTAATGATAATACAGAAATCAGAGACAATTCAATGTGCCCTTCACCTTGTTTAGTAGAACAGATGGGTCAAGATGAAATGTTCTGCAAACTTAAGGCTATGTCGTTCATAGATAAAAACAACACACAACTACTCATTACTTTAAAATGCTTAGTAGATTTAATCACTTTCATGCGTGCTTCTCTATTTCTCCCCGCTGATCCACATCCACCTATTAATGAGTTAGTTCCAGAAGTAAACTGTGGACCCGGGTCTGTGTGCGGCAAATGCTGGCGCGGATGCACCGAGTGGATGAAGCTGGTGCCATGATGGGGCGGCCTTTGTGCCTCCTGGCTGCACAGATGCAGTTCTTCATTAGGGTGCCCTATGCCAGTGTCACTTTGAGACTCTGTTTTCTGTGATTTGTTGCCAGCTCTCTCCCTGTCCAGAAAGCTGGATTGTGGCTATAGACAGCAGGGACATTTTAAGGATTTTGCGGGCCCTGGGTCAAAAGTATTTAGGGACCCATTTTCGGAACAGCTTTGATTTTAGGATCCAGTTTCATCTCTTTCATGCCCTCTTGGGTCAGATTCTAAATGTGATATTCAGGGATAGTGATGTGTGTTTTCAGTCTTGTAACACAGCAGCGGCTCACTAATATCTCTGTGACACCCACCCATTTCTCACATGTGAGGTTCTGTATTGATCTAAAAGAATATTTTGTATGGATTTTGCATGAATCATAAACACATTTTGTCTGCAATATGTCTGTAATAGACTTTCATAATATTAACAATAAATGATAGAAAAACGCTATGTACAACAATCTGTTTAAATATTATTCAAGGTTGTCAGGGCAAGACTCTCTGCAGAACAGAGCTGGCTCTATGGGGGGGGGGGGGGGTGGAGGCAGAGGCCCCAGGCCTGAGCCCACTTTGCCCATGCCTCAAAACATCTCTGCTTGACAGGCAGCAGGCCATGTCTGAACTGGGGTGGCAGAGTGGGCTAAAGAATGGTGATGGATTAAACCCAGATCTATTGACTGGGTGTGAGTGTTTGATTGGTTCAGATGCTCCGTCCATCACCAACCCCTTTTGTACCGCTTTGTTCGGCATAAGTTGGCAGGGTATGCTCAGACGCGAGTTCCTTGCTCACTTTGCCACTGGATTCAAGCAAGCCTGGCTGAAGACAGCTGTAATGCCAGAAACCGGTCCTAGGAAGCTTGAATCCCGCCCAGGGAAGGCATGGCTTGGCAGTTCAGGCTGGACTGTTTTTGTACCGCAGAATTAAGTGCTTTTTTGTACAGCGAGAAAGGGAAAGTGCAGGAAGAGCCAGTTATTCATCTCCTCTGCAGCATTTAGACACTCATGAAATTGAAAGTTAATGTTCAACGACTTTCATTATCTGCTCGGCCCTCCTATTCATTAGAATCCCATAGCTCAGAAGACGCCGGCCCTCTATGTCAGTCAGCCACGGAGACGGAAAAGGTCACACAAACTAAGCGTCAATAAATGAACACGTCGTGCCACAAATTCCCTGCGCTCAGCAAAAAAAAAACGGCTGCGCCTCTCTCTATTTTACTCTGAAACGCAATAAAACAGGAAAGGATGGTATTGATGCTCGCAAAGGCTAGACGGTAATAATGACTAGGTTCCATGTAAGTGTCCGGCGGATGATGAAGAACTGCTCCCTGCATGCACCTTCGCTTTGGCGCTGACCCGGCTTATGATTATGATTTTGTGTGACTACCTGGATTCCTGGAGTGCCTCGGACTTCGTTCTGTTTCTTTACTTTTTGTGACTGTTGGTCCTGCGGGGAAACATTTTCAATTTATGTTGTCTTGTTTACTGGGAGCATTGCTTTTATTGCTTTTATTTTCCTTTAGTGTAATAGGCTGGCTGGTGAAGTGCACTTCCCATAGTGTGCAGTCACTTCAATTTGCCTTTAGGTGACTACCTGGCTTGATGGTGGTTTTCTATTTGATTTCATGTAAATCCTTGTCTTGATGAGTGCATTGGTTTTAGTTTGTTTGAGGTTTTGGTTTGTTTGAGGTAACTGCTTCACATGCTGGTTTCATCACACAGCTGACACCCACCCTGAGAAAGCCAGAGCTGCCCTGTTAGTGGTATCAACACCAGTGCGCTTAGGTTCCTTACAGCTCCTGCACTTGAAGTGGGTTACCACCTAACCGTTACTTTTTGTATCCTGCTCGTACCAAGTCAGATCCAGACCCAGACCAGTCCCCACAGTTGCTCCGGATTAAGGGACATTGTCATGTCATCTCAGGCGCGATGTAAAGACTCCCAGTGAGCTGAGGACTCTCATGGCTCAAGAACCAACTAGCTGGAGACCCTTGTGGTTGTTTAAAGATTTAGGATCAGCCTGTAACTCAGTCTTGAGCTGGGTGGGTGACCTCGATTACAAAGTGGCTGTGCCAGATGTCCCATTATGACCCCTTTTGCCTCTCTCCCCTTCAGACACACAGGGCATAAAAGTGGGGGGTGCTCAACCCTGCCAAAAAACTGAGGGGTGACCCTAAGAGCACAGCTGCCATCCTATCAGTGGTGGGATGCTTTGGTGTGCTGGTCTGGTTTTCTGGATGCATTGGCTCAAGTTTTTTCCCATGTAATTGATTAGGTGTCTTGGTAAGTTGCTTTTATATGAATGTCTGACTAATGACTGCGCATTCCTTTCAGTGTGCACTTGCTTCAGTTTACTTTTTGAGTCACTGTCTAGTTTGCTGGATGTATTGCTTTCATTTTTCTTTCATTAAACTGTTTGACTTGCTTGGTGCTTTTATGTTGGTGCCTACATGCTGAGGTGTACTCTTCTTCAGTTTAAATGTATGTGACTGGCCTGTTGACTAGCACCCTGCTTTCAAAGTGAAGGTTCACAGGTTCACACTTGCTTTAGTTTACTTTTGTATGGTTGACTGCATGCACAGTTTTGCTGGATGCATTGCTTTAAGTTTCTACTTGATGCATTGCTTTCAGTTTGCTTTCAAGTAATTGCCTCTCATTTTCCCAATGCTTGTGAAGGCTGTTTCCCAACTGCTGAGCAACTTCTTCTACTCTTAGAGCTGAGATTTTCATGAAAGTCTTATAGTCTGAATTCAGCACCTGAGCGTAATAGGACGGAATGTATGAAGCTCTGTGGTTATACTGAATAAGCAGCTACCTATGTTATGCCATCTATTAATGTAATAACTGCACTTTCACAATTGCTTTATTAACCTTCCTGCTTTCTCAAATTTGCTTGAAAATGCACGATTTGTCGTCTTTGTTTTCAAAATTTTCGTGGGGGGGTTATCCCCCCAAACCCCCCTTTTGGGGTTCGGGCTCGCTCGCTACGCTTGCTCGCTACGGTGCGGGATGCTAATTACTTTGCGCCCCACCACTTTCGAATGTCACCCACCGCCCCTGCCTCTCATCATATCTCTTCTCGATTGCCCTGTTTGGCCTTTCAGGCGCACACCTGCTCAGCTCCTCTCTTTATCAGATCTCTCATCACTCCTCACGCCCCCAGCCGCACTCTCCGCTCCTCTTCTCTCTCCCTTCTGCATGTCCCCCGCTTCCGCAAATCCAGAACAGGGGGCACCCGTTTTTCGGTTCTGGCCCCCCGGTTCTGGAACAGTCTCCCTCTTTCAATTCGTTCTATCCCCATCTATACCCATTTCCGTAAAGCTCTCAAAACTTTCTTGTTCTCCCAGGCGTTTCCCTGCTAGTCTCCCTGGGTCCCCTCTGTGAGTCTGGTCTAGTCCTCAGCGCCAGGAAGCCGCTTGGCCGCAGTGCGCTTAATCAAGTACTTTTTTTCATTTCATTTCATTTCATTTCTTTTGTTTTATCTGAAGGAGTGGCTCTCATTCAATATGTCGATGACATCTTTTTGGCAGCTGATACGCCTGAGCAGTGTGAAACATGTACTTTTTCCTTACTTTCTTTTCTCGCAACACATCACCATAAAGTATCACAAAATAAATTGCAATATTGTAGACCGAAGGTAACCTATATAGGTCGTCTTCTGTCTAAGGAGGGACGTGCATTGACACCAGATCGCATTCAAGCAATTTTAGACACTCCAGTACCCTCCACACAGAAAGATGTTTGTGCATTCATTGGGTTAACTTCATTTTTTGTAGGCAATAGATATTGGGTTTTTCACACATTGTCAAGCCATTGCTAGCACTTCTAACTAAGAACACTCCGATTCCTCTCCCTTGGACAGATGAATGTCAAAATGCTTTTCGTCAGTTGAACCAAGCTCTTTGTTCTGCATCAGTGTTAGGTACCCCAGATTATACAAATGTCTTTACACTCTATGTACATGAGATAGATGGATGTGCATTGTCAATTTTAATGCAGATACATGGTGACAAGCAGCGTCCCTGTGCATATTTTTCTGCAGTTCATGATCCTGTTGCTCGTGCATTGCCTGGATGTTTCCGTTCAGTTGCAGCAACAGCTGTGTCTATACGCCAGAGTGAAGGGATAGTTTTGTCACACAAATTGATGGTGTTAGTACCCCATGCAGTAGATGCCAATTTGGATCAGACTAAAACTCAGCATTTAACTAGTGCTCGCTTGACAGGATACAAATTGACATTGTTAGCACCTCATATTACCCTGAAGAGATGTGCTACACTAAACCCAGCCACTTTGTTGCCATATCCTGTGACTCAGTCTCATCAAAGGAGCCTCACGATTGTATATTCCTTACTGAGGAACAGACAAAGGAGCGCATCGATTTGCAAGATACGCCCCTTCCAGATGTTGATTGGGAGCAGTGGGTTGATGGGTCCTGTTTGAAGTTACCAGATGGCTCGACTTCAGCCGCGTATGCAATCACGACACTTGAGACAGTAGTGGAAACAGCTCGTATACCACAGAAGTCGGCTCAAGCAGCTGAACTAATAGCTTTGACACGAGTATGTGAGCTTAGCACTGACTTATGTGTGAACATTTATATGTATAGCCGCTATCCTTTTGGAGTGGTTCATGATTTTGGCCTACTCTGGAAGGAAAGAGGCTTTCTTACATCTCATGGTATGCAGATAATGCATGGAGAATTAGTGCATAATCTTTTGACCGCACTTACATATCCGAAGAAAGTTGCCATTAAGAAGTGTAGCGCAAACAAGAAAATCATTGATAAAATCGGACAAGGAAATGCCTTTGCAGATCGTGTGGCTCGTGAAACTGCAATGCAGCGAAGCACGACACCTATGTACGTAGTAAAATCACAAGTTGAGCGTTGGCATGATCCTAGAGAGGAATTATTGGATATACAGAGATCTGCCTCTGTGGAAGAACTTGAACAGTGGTCCAAAGATGGGACATTGGACGATAAGGGTTGTTGGCGTAACAAAGACATTAATAGGTGGAAACTGCCTGCCGCCTATTTACAACCTATCGTTCGAATGGCACATGGGCTGGCACATGTGGGAGCTCTAGCATTAACTAAATTGCTTACGCAAGTTTGGGAGCATCCTGAAAATGCCAGCACAGCTAAAAGAGTGGTACAGTCCTGTTTGATCTGTTGGCAGTATAATCCTGGAAAAGGGACACAAACTCCTACAGGAGGGTTTGCTACATCAACTGCACCTTTTGAAGTTTTGCAGATGGATTACATCCAACTTGAACGCTGCAATAACCTGAAGTATGTTCTAGTAGTGGTATGTGCTTTTAGTAAATGGATAGAGGCGTATCCGACAAAGGATAATACTGCTCTTACGACAACAAAGGAGCTTCTGAAGGAATTTTTCCCCAGGTTTGGTGTTTGCAAAATTTTATGGAGCGACAACGGACCCAATTTTATTGGGCAAGTTGTAGATTATGTCCTGAAAGGATTAGGGATCAAACAGAAATTCAATGCAGTCTTCCACCCACAATCAGCAGGATTGGTGGAGAGATATAATGCTACTTTGAAATTGAAGATAGTGAAAATACTGGCTTCCACGTCTCTAAAGTGGCCAGACACATTGCCTTTGGAACTATTATCTATAAGATCAGTACCACATTCACGATCAGGTCTCACACCATATGAGGTGGTATTTGGAAGGCCGATCAACATTTGGGGAGTTCATAAACCACTCCCTATACATGATGTACCTTGTGTTCTGTTGAACGATTATTTGGCGCAATTAACTGACAGTTTGACTTCTATTCATTGACAGGTTCGAGAAGCTCTTCCTGATAGATCTATAGGTGGGGCCAATGATCTCCGTCCTGGTGAATACGCTATGGTGAAGGTGTTTGACAGATCGAACAGCTTGGAGCCGAGGTGGCGAGGTCCGGAGCAGGTGCTGTTAGCTACAAGGACAGCAGTTCGAGTGATGAACAGAAAGAACTGGCTCCACACCACGCATTGCAAGCGTGTATCGCCAGTCTTGGTGGAACCTGCTGTGCTGATTGACCATCGAGAGATTCAGGAAACGGAGAAGGGTCAAGCTATCTCATCTGACGAGTCTACGGAAGTCTTTCCAGACCACACGACTCCTGGAACAGCTCGCTACAATTTGAGACCGAGGAAAGAAACTGCAGTTTTGAACGAGACTGGTTGAGCTACCGCCCTGGGTTTGCGAAACGGAGAGCCAATGAGGCAAGGGGGAGGATCCGCCTTGCATTAGTGTAGTGACACCCGTCTTGGCCCTTGTTGAAGATATCAGCGGCTACCCAAAGGGATAAGAGCTCCAAACGATTGATTTTTAGGTTCTTAGAAGGATCGAGCATTGTTGTCAATTGAAGATGAATAAGAAAATAATTTGTGCTGTAAGGTTTGTTGTTGCCTTGGTGGTTTTGGCAATAACCACTTGGTTCATTAAGAAAACAGTCCCTGCTCGACAGCTTTTTGTTGCAACTACTCCAGCTCCACTGGAGCATCTCTACCACACTCTTCCCTATCATGAGCAAAAACATCGACAGTCCTATCTGAATAACACATTCATTCAGATGTTGCATCATACTCATAATGCTACAAATACTACCAATTGTTGGGTGTGTGGGATGATACCTGCACACCAAAAGAAAGGAGGAACGCCTTTTATTCCTCTACCGTTTTCTCATAATGGTTCATGTCAAGCTTGGTATGCCCTTTTGTTTGCTTATGGGAAACCTTCAATAGGTGGAATCGTTTTTCGACTAAATAGAGAATGTCACCAAGATAAAGATGGCTATCCTCAAGCCAAAGGGACTAAATGGGAATGGGATGAATACCAACCGGACAATGTTTCGACCCCATATATATTCACAAATGTGAGGGCAATTAAGAACAATGGACTTTTTGCGATAACTGTAACGAGAGTAGATTTGTGTATTAGTAGTATTGGAAGAATTCCCGTAGGACGAAGCGAATGTACTACTGTATTACACATTGAGGGGGTTAATAATAGTACCTTCATATCGTCACATAATACCTACTTCGTTTGTGGTAATAAAGGGTATTACCAATTACCTGCAGGATGGTCAGGGGTATGCTACATGTCATTTCTGTTACCCCCTGTATGTTTAGCACCTCCATCATATTACCTTGGCCTGAAACTGTACAATGATATTACAAAGAATAGATATAAACGGACAATAAGTACTGATGAGATTGATCAGACAGGCCCTGCAACAGTATGTTGATTTTAATTTAGGCTTGTTTTTCTTTGTGGGTGTGCTACAGCGGGACTCCAAAAATCATTTCTAATCAGTACTCACCATTTCCCTAAAACCTTTAAACACACAAGCATTCGTCAGTGGGGCCCATAACACTGCACGTTTACTCTGTTCACTTACACTTGGCTTCAGGGCTTTTGGTGAATCACAATGGGGAAATGCTGTAACATTTGGTGTAGTGTCTAAACCTATCTAATCAGTTATTATTTACACCTACAGTTTATTACACTTTACCATGGTTTTATTCAAACATTTAATTATTCGGACGCACCACCATAGTGGCAATGGATCTGCTAGAAAGAAAATTAGGCGTAGGAATATCACAAGACCAGCTTTTAAAATTCCATTTTCCCAATAATATTAAAAGCAAAACTTTAATATGTCTGACATTTAGGCATTGATTAATTCTTTATTCAGTGAATCTTAAACTTTATTTCAAAATAATCATTTTATTTAGAGCTCAGAAAATAGTAATTTATTTGGAAATCAGTTAAAAGTTTAGCAATGAATAGATAGTTCCAAATTCATTCTCTCCTAACATCCCTAACTAACAACCTCATCTTATCCTTCAGTCCTGCAAAGCAAACCAAAATAATTCAAAGAGTTCTTACATCCAGGAATCAATCTTCAATCGGGCAGCACGTCGCGTGGAAATCGAAAAAACGACCCCCCTCTAGACGAAACCAGGGGTTTTTATACACTAATTTCCTAACTTAATCTATCTAAAAAGTATCTACCATTACTTATTTGGATTCTGATTGGACAAATTCGGGGTGGGTGAGCATCTCCTCACCATTACAACATAATTTTCACAACGCTTCAGCAGAAAAATAAAGGGGCTTTGTTTTAGGACAGTCCATGGCCTAGTCATTTCCTTCAGTCGCAACATCAGGACCTTTTCCCAGGATCGGAACATTCAAACGTCCATGTTTGGCACCCATCCTAGGTTCCGGGGCAAGGCAGCCTTGAACCTCCCAGAGCACAGGCAGCTCACTCTGACTTGCAGGCTTTAGGCGCGCCTGCGCTGTCCAGCTTTTGCTCTCAGTTTACCCGGGCAGCCATCTTTCATATAGGCCTCAGAGGCCACATCTCCTCTGTTATTCGCATTGGCAATGGAGCCGCTGGCGGCCCAGTTGCGGATAGGGGGGATGTACAATGGGATTGGCAATGGTGGTGGGCTTCACCACATATCATTGTATGCGGACGACTTTGTTGCTGTACTTGGAGGATACGGGAGTGGCGCTGGAAGGTGCAGTTGCGATGTTATCAAGCTTTGGGAAACTGTCGGGCCTTAAGGTAAATTGGAGCAAAACGTGTGTTTTTCCGCTGCGGAAGGATGTGCCTTACCCGCCACTAACAGTGGCTGTTGTATGGGAAGGTAATTGCTTCACTTATTTAGGGGTCCACATATATCACGAGGCTCTAGATATGCTGGAAGGTAATGTGGGACGTTGCATTAGGGCCTTGAGGGGCTGCATGACTTTCTGGGCGTCTCTCCCACTTTCGGTACAGGGCCGGGTGGCACTGCTAAAGATGGTGGCCTTGCCCAGGTTGCTTTACTACTTTCGCACCTTGCCGGTGACGGATCCCCCAACGGTTTTTTAAAGAACTTAGGACGATGATTATTGACTTTCTCTGGGGCCATGGGAGGCGTAGGGTGGCACTGAACACACTGATGAGACCCAAGCTTGAAGAAGTGATGGCGGTCCCTGACTTTGAGCTGTACTACCTGGCGGCACAGATACAGGTGCTAACCCAACACGTCGCTAGGGAGTTCCGGGGACCGGATCAAGTTAGAGGGACAGGCATTCAAAGACACATATTATCGTATATGATCATGCACCAGAAACTAGAGTTGAGAGGCTTGACCATGGAGGAAAGGACACTGCAGCTATGTTGGCATAGGAGCTTAAAGAGAGCGAAAGCAGCGCGCCCATATGTACCGGAGATCCCCCTGGGGATGCTGACGGCGCTGCCACATGGGGGAGACTGGTCTCCTTTATTGGAATGGGAGGATTTGGGCCTTCAGGTGGTGGGAGACCTGTATACTGATGGGGTCTTGGTCCCCTTCAGAGCACTTCAAAAGCAGTTTGGACTACCTGATGGGAGTTACCTGTTGCATGCGGCGATAGTGGCAGCAATGCAGAAACACTGGAGAGGGGGATTAGCGGAGCCTGACACGACTATGGCCTGTCAGTATGTGGTGATGGCCGTGGGTACGATCAAGGCGGTTACTTGCCTCCACTCTAGAATGTTGCAGGAGGGGCTGGAGCCGCTTACGGCCCTGAAAGAGAAATGGGAAGAGAGCATAGGGAAAACCATACCGGACACGGTCTGGGGCCAGATTCTGGGAAGGACGTGGAAGGGGTGCAGAAATGCCCGCTTTCAGCAGGTGCATTTTTTTATTCTCCACATGGCCTATTTGACCCCGGGGAGGCTAAGGAGGTTTTTCCAAGTGCAGGACGCGGCATGCCCGAGATGCTTGGCGCTGGAGGTAGAACTGGATCGTTTACTGTGGGGGTGCCCGAAATTAGGGACGTATTGGGTGGAGGTAGGGGAGCTTCTCAATGCAGTTACAGATGGACAAGTGGAATATGACATGGCAGCATGTCTGCTGCTCTGGTTTCCCCACACGGCCAAAACGAAACTCACGAGTAAATTTATTGACCTTGGGCTTATACTGGCCCAGAGGGAGATCACCTGGCACTGGAAGTCAAAGGAAGGCCCCTCAATCAGGAGGTGGATGAATGAGCTGCAGAAATGGGCCAGATGCGAGGGTGTGGTTAGGCTGAGGCAGGCCACTCGGACAGCAAATGAGAAGGGTCTGGAGATGGCGAGGGCTTGGGAGGCAACAGTGCAGGCCCTGAAGGACTACCTGACAGAGGAGGAAGTTTAAGGAATGAGCCGGGCAGAGGGCTCCATGGGACATGAAGGAGTGGATATGTAGACCCCATAGGTAGCACAGTCTTGAGTTAGGAGGTGTTTATTGCCCGCATCAGCAGCAGTTGGGGGGGGGGAGGGTTAGTGGGAGGGTTGGCAGGGGTCCGATGCAGGAAGTGGAGGGACACCGGCAACAGAGAGACTTGGATGTAGACAAAGGGAGAACGCCCGTAGACCGGGGCTCCGGTTGACACATAGATTGGTACCCAACGGACGCTTAGGAGCCCTGACACGGGGAGATTATGGAGTATGACTGCAAGGTGCGGATTGTGTTGCTGATGGTATTGCTCTTAACTGGTGAGAAGATGTAGTCGGATGGGGGTACAAGGGAGGGGGTTTGTTTTGGAGTTTCTAGAAAAGCAGATACCACATTGTGTCGTTGACTGGATACCTCTATGAGGTGGTTTCCTGGACATCATATAAGGACTGGATACGTACGCCGCCCAGCCTCCGGGATGTGGGCTGAATGGCTGTGTGACATTTTGCTCTGGTACGGTGTCTTTTGATGCTCAGTGGCGGGAAGGTCTCCCAATTCACTGTTTTGTTTGTAAATCTGCAATAAAAATATATTTAAAAAAAAAAAAATAGGCCTCAGAGGCCACTTTTTTGGAACTATCATAGAAACAAACACAAATTCATGTTAAATATGGCAATAAAACCCTTCTGTTTACCTCCCACCATACTAATGTTTCCCCATTAGTTGTTACCTAGCAGATAAGCCACACAAATGCGTTTTATACTTACATTTTCGACCACTTCTTAGCGCAAACGCGTACAATAAGCATATTTAAGCTGCATTTGTTATGTCTAAGCTGTGCATTAATTCATAACACGATAACAATACATATTAGTTAATTTTTATTGCAACATGCAGGCAAAATTAGTGCTCCTGTGTGTAATAATGTATGCATCTTATTCTATGGTTGATTAATTCACAAAAACATTCCATTAGTATATGTTAACGTTATGGAACATTGACTTTGAGAGGGGTACACAAAATTTAGTTTTTACCACCTCGCTCCATCAATTCCCTCATCTGGTGATTTTATCACCAAATATCTCTCAACATTTTGGAAAATTTAGCAGAACATGTATCAAATTCTTCCGTTTAATGTCATCTATACTTTTTGTTTCTTTCTCTTTTGAGTCTTTGAAAATCTTTTCTCTTATTTATTCAATTCTTGCCTGATGCTCTTCATTCCTTTTTCTTATTGACTCTCTAAAATCTCTTCTACCTTTGTATATACAGCATAATCTTATCACAAAAATTACTATCACTAAGATTGTTATTGGTATTAGTATTTTACCTATAATTGAACTACCTATTTCTTGGAACCAATGTGAGAAACTTTTACCCAGCCTTTAAAGGACACCTTCAACCTCCAGTGGTTCAATTTCTTTATGCAAATCTGTAATAATTATAATATACTTTTCAATATTCTGACTTTTATCTGGAATATAAGTACAACAATGTTGCACCTTCAAAATCCCACAGACTCCTCCTTCTTTTGCTAAAATTATGTCAAGGGCAAGTTGATTTTGCATAACCATAGCTCTCATGGCAACCATTTCAGTATTGACCATCAGGAATCCTCCTGCTGTGTCTGTTGATAATCGCTCAACTATTGTGGACAATTTTCCGATTCTATTTGCATTAAACGGAATTCCCACTGCTGGTATCAGTGCTCCGAATACATCACCTATTATTTCTAACACACTTTCTCTTCTTTTTCGACTTAGAACTTTACCTATCTCATGCTTTCCATTAGTACTTCTATCTACATGGAAAAATTTTAGGAAAGACCAAACCCACATAACATGTCCCATACAAATGGTCTGGTAACCTATAGTAAGCTCTATTCCCACAAATAAAATAAATTCCAGGAAAAACAGGATAATTTCCTCCTTTAAATGCCCATCCCCTCATAATTCTATAGGTGTCTTGACATTGACTTGCACCCACAAAATAATTGTCATACATTGAATTGTCTCTTCTAATACAAAATTTCCCTAACATTGGAGCATCTTTATTAATGGCTACATTCACATTCTTATCCTCAATATTCTCATCAAATGTAAAATATTTAGATTTTGCATGTTTCATTTTCTCATTTCGTTTGTAAGCAATTCTTCTTTCCTCAACCATGTTTAAAAATGCCTTCTTCTCAATTCTCATTTTGCCTGCCAAGTTATTATTAAAAGCATACTCATGTGTTAACTCATTTCATTCTAAGAAATACTCTCCCATTTCCTTTGCAGGTTTTCTTTTATTCAGCGTATCATCAATTTTTAATTTTGCAAATATTTCATCTACATTGGAATAATGATATTCCAATTTCCCTGTCTGATAAAACACACTTGCAATTACACTACAAGTTACTCCATATGTAAGAGGAAGGTGGTGATATGTCACCCCTTCTGACACTGATGCTGGCAATTTTACACAAACATAACAGTCATCAACATCCATAGTTTTAATGTACTGAAGTAACAACTTTGAAAAAGTAATTTTAGTAAAATCACTGATTGATCTATCTTGATGCAACTCTGGCTTGTACATATGAGTCTCATGAACCTTTTCTTTCTCACTTGGCTTATTTGAACTCACATTTGGTTTTAATTTGGCTGAATTGCGTTGGAAAGGAATCACAATAGCTAAAATTACCCACAATACTATCAATAATCCCATACTTATAGAAAAACATCTACACCATTTTCTAAAAATAGCACATTTTGTTTTATGGTTATTCATTGTCATTTTCTCCTAACACAGTTTCTTCGACCTTTTGTCACTTACAAGTTGCACACCACTCAATACACTAACAAGTTTTCTTCGACCTTGTGTCAACTCCGACCTCTCCTATATCTACAATATCCGTCTCACAGGACTTCAGACTTTTTACTTTAATATCATATATTTTGATCACCTATCTTCTATTTCTTAGTTGACTTCTTTACTCACTGTTCCCAATTGGTTTTGGGTTGTACAGATTTTCTTGACTGCTATTAACCTCAATAATTGGTGGTAGGACAATATATGTCCACTAAGGTGATTTGTACCTCTCATTTGGACGTCTTACTCTTTTTGGCCTTTGAACAATCTCTATTTTCTTTCCCAGTGTTTCCTTCTGGCTAGTAATCTCATTCACTTGCTCTTCTGGTTCTTTCGTTTTGTTCACTATTTTGAATCTCAATCCACCAGTTCCTTTAGGCCAATTGTCTCCTTTGCAGACTTTCTTAGTCTTTGACTCTACTGTTTTATGCTCCACTCTCCAAGCTCTTTTTTTGGGCTTTTTCTTAATGGAGTTTCGTCTGCACTGTCATCAGTTTCACTTCAAGTATCTTCAACTGTACCATTGATTATGATTTTCACAATGTCTTTGTCTTCATTAGATTTAGTTTCCTCTTCTGTTACTCTGTTAGGAACACCTTCATAACTGGTACTTGGAATCTCATCCTTATCGTGAGTTACTTCCTCTTCCCCAGTCTCAGGATTTCCGTTCCTGCTTCCAGAGTTTTCAGTTTGCTTTTCAGTTTTCTCCTTTTCAACAGCTATCTCTTCACTTTCTTTTGCGTATTTACTGGTATCTGTCTTTACCGATTCTCGATCCTCAGGTTGATCTTCTGAATCTGCTATTTCCACAATCTCCCTTTCACCTTCACCTTCAGACGCAGAACTGGCTTCTGATACTTCCAGATGTCGACGTTCCTGTCGATCTTCAGTATCTGGAGCCTTTTCTGGTTCAGCTTCAGAATCAGAGTCAGTTGTACTTTCACTGTCCTATGGGTATTCAGGTTCAGGCACACGGATGGTGTGACTAGCATGAACTCACCTTTTCAGTCCAGCACACTTATCTGCAGTAGTACTGACCAAGATAACTTGACGTGGTCTTTGCCACCTTGGTACCAAACAATTCTTTCTGCGGTGGACTTTCACTCGTACCCAGTCCCCAGGGACTAGATCATGAGCTGGATTTTTCTCTTTGGAATTTGATTCAGTTCCCACCTGGTGGAGCACAGAAGTTACCACATCAGACAGATTTTTGCAGTAATCCAGTATGATGTCATCATTAATTGTTAACAACTTATCAACTGGTACATAGGCCTGTCTCATCACCTTGCCCATCAAAATCTCATGTGGACTTAATCCAGTTTTCCTGTCAGGTATGCTTCTCAATGTCATCAATACAAGTGGCAAAGCATCAGGCCACTTTAGTCCTGTTGCCAAACACATTTTTGCAATTCTTTTTTTAATTGTTCCATTCACCTGCTCTACCACTCCCGAAGCCTCAGCTCTGTAAGCACAATGCAGCTTCTGGCGAATGTCCAGAGCTTCACAGATTATCTGCATAAGTTTATTTTGAAAATGGGGGCCTCGGTCTGACTCAATTGTCACTGGAAACCCGAATCTTGGTATTATCTCACGCAAGAACAGTTTAGCAACAGTTAATCCATAATTCCTTCGCGTGGGAAAGCTTCCACCCTTTGAGAGAACAAACAGATTATCACAAGAACATATCTGAGTCTGTTGCATGGAGGCAGCTCAACAGAATCCATCTGAACTCTTGTAAATGGACCACCCTCCCGTCCTATGGTTCCCAAATTTACAACAGTTCTTCTGTTTGGATTAAATTGTTGGCAGACTAAGCATTTTTGACACAGGCTTTCAGCAATCATTCTGAATTTAGGATTATACTAAGTTTGTCTAAAGAGACGAATCATAGCATCTCTACCGATGTGGGCCTGACCATGGTACATTCGGGCCATATCTGAAATCATGCTATCGGGCATTACTGGTGTTTCATCTTTGTAAACCCAAATTTCATCTTCCTCCCTTTGTCTGCATCCTGATTTTAGCCAGATATCTTTTTCCTCTGCTTCTGCCTCTTCCTGCATCTGTTTCACGTCCTGCCAAGTCTCAACTACAGTGGTTAGCATTAAAGGACTTGGAACATGTTCTTCGATTTTTTCTTGATTGATTGAAATTTGGTTCTTTGCACAGTGTTTCGCAATTGCTTCTCCATAACTATTTCCAAGAGTGATATAATCTTCACCCTTTTTATCAGCAGAACATTTCACTACAGCCAATTTTTCAGGCAATTGAATCACATCTATTAGAGTTTTCACAAATTCAGCATTCCGAATAGGTGTTCCTGCAGAGGTCAAATAACCTCTTTGGGACCAAAGCTATCCATAATCATGAACAACTCCATAACCATATTGACTATCGGTCACTATGGTTACTTTCACCTCTTTTCCTAATTCACATGCTCATATCAAAGCAATTAATTCCGCTATTTGAGCAGAATGAATTCCTTTCAGACAAGATGCTTCCAACACTTCTGCCACTGTACAGACAGCATATGCAGCACTTAGAACACCACTCTCTGTTCTCAGGCATGATCCATTCACGAATATTACAAAATCTGATTCAAGTAAAGGTTCATCTCTAATGTCTGGACGAGGCTTTGTACAATACTCCAAAACATCCAAACACTTGTGATCAAGGTCACCTTTCACTTCTGCCTCAATGGTATCAGGTAACAATGTCGATGGGTTGACATTCACACATCTGGCAACGGTCACATTCTCAGCTCCCAAAATTATTTTCTCATAACGGGTCATTCTACTGTTAGTCATGTACTGTGTCTTTGCTCTAGTGAGGAGAATCTCCACAGAATGAGGTACATACACCCTCACAGGAAATCCCATCACAATTCCTTCACTTTGCTCCAGACTTACACTGGTTACTGCTACTGCTTTCAGACAACCTGGCAAAGGTTTTGCAACAGGGTCCAAAACAGCTGAGAAATACGCAATTGGTTTTCTCATTCTTCCATGTCTTTGAATCAATACTGACAAAGCACATCCTTCTCGCTCACTACAGTACAGTTCAAATTCTTTCTCGTAATCCAGCATTCCCAAAGCTGGTGCTTCACACAGTTTCGTTTTTAGCTGTTCAAATGCTTCCATCTCTGTTTTGGTCCGAACAATAGGGTCTCTGATATCTGCTTTTGTCAATCTCTGCAATGGTTTTGCAATCAATGAAAATCCACTTATCCATTGTCTGCAATAACCTACCATTCCCAGGAACATTCTTACCTGTCTTTGGGTTTTAGGTGGCTGCATTCCTTGTATCATTTTAATTCTCTCAATTGTGACCGGTCTGATTCCTTTAGCAATCTTGTGGCCTAAGTATTGTACTTCTTTTTGACAAAACTGTAATTTTGATGGAGACACTTTATATCCCTCCTCAGCCAAATGATTTAACAATGCCACTGTATCAGTTACACATGCATCCTTTGTTTTTGATGCATCCAAAAGATCATCAATGTACTGTACTAACACAGACTCTCCAGGCATGCTCAAATTTTCTAGTGATTTCTTTAGCAGCTGATTAAAAATCGATGGACTCTCAGTGTACCCTTGCGGAATTCTACACCATGCTAGGATACGTTTTTGGAAACGGAACACAAAAATTGGTTGGCTTTCTGGATGCAACCGAACAGTAAAGAACGTATTGCACTATTTGTCCCCGCAGGCTCGCAAGCAGGTCGTCGTTGCATTGGTTGCTTCGCGACTTGACTATTGTAATGCTCTGTTATGCTGGTGCTAATAAAGGTCTGTGCAGCGCCTACAGACAGTACAGAACGCGGCGGCCAAATTTGTACTGGATGCTCCTAGACTATCCTCCACCATGGCTGCCAGGAAAACCCTACACTGGCTCCCTATTGAGTCCAGGATTGCCTTCAAGACTCTCTGTTTGACCTATGGGGCGCTTACCGGTAATGGGGCTGAGGGCGTGAGGAAACTGCTGCACCCATATGTACCGGAGAGAGCTCTCCGTTTCTCAACCAAGAGTCTGTTGGTGGTCCCTCGCGCTTGTAGAACTAAATGGGGTGGGAAGGCGTTTTCAACAGTAGCCCCCAAATTGTGGAACTGCCTTCCTTTTGAAATCAAATCCCAATCGTCGGTCCAGAACTTTCGGAAAGCCCTAAAAACATGGTTATTCTCTAAGGCGTATCCGTAGAGCTGGTTACCTGGTCTTTTTGATTTCTTTTTTAGGCGCCTTGATGCCTCCGGGCTTAGTAGTGCAATATAAGACTCATTTAATTTCATCAATCACAGTGTACCATTCTGCATCATGAGGTATTTGGTACAAAATCACTGCTGGATTCAGAACAATTGGACAACATGGGACAAGAATTTTATTAACCTTTCTCAGGTCCTGCACAATTCTAAATGTTCCGATTGGCTTTTTCAATCCCATAATTGGTGAATTGCAAGGACTGCTCTCAATTTCATTTCTCAATTTCTCTTAAAATTCTCTGCTCAATCATTTTATCGATTACTGGAGTTATTCCTTCAATTAATTCTCACGCCCCAGAAATATATAATAGATTCCAAGAACTGTCCCAACTTGAGGAAGTAGACTGACTACACGGGTCAGGCGTACCCTTAGACTATGGTAGGCAGCCAGCAGTGCTGGATATCGTTCCACTAGGGACAACTGAACATGTAAGTATAGAGGACATAAGTAGTTGTGTAAATAACCCCAATCCATTAATACTAAATGGTATTACTTAACTAGCTTATGGCGATTCCATGAGAGTTTCAAATAATGAAGAGTGGGCAAATTTGAAAATTATCTCATGGAATATAGCGGTACTACGCAGGAACATTATTGATCCCCAGTGAAACAGCTTTATTAATACAAGTGATATATGCGCGTTGCAGGAAACTTGGTCGACTAAGACCATACATAGAGCGGGTTATAAAAGCTTTTTTTTACCGGCTGTACCGTCAGTAAGAGGAAGACCCTCTGGTGGCCTAGTAATATGGGTGAAAGTCAATTTAAGTATCAGTATAAAACAAATAGTGACTGATTCACCGGATATCCTAGGTATTAAGATAATAACTAGGGCAAATAGGATAATGCACATTTACAATGTCTATAATAGACCTAGGCCAGGGTCAAAGGAGTCTAAAATAATCGGGCAGCTGGATAGCATTTTAAATACAGTAGAGCATGGTGTAGGAATAGTAATTTGTGGAGACTTCAACTGTAACTTTGAACCCATTAGCGGACTGGATAAGATTTTAGACGATGAAGACATGGTAAATAAAATTCCAGCCTTAACAAGTGCGAAACTGGTCCCATGTTCCGCTTTAGCCCAGCAAATACTTAGATTTACCGTGACTCATGGTCAGGGCAGATACGGAAAAACACCCTACATTTTGTAGAGGCCTTACCCAAACCAAAATAGATTACATAATGTTATCCTATGACATATGGCCATTTGTTGTTGATTTTGCAATCGATGTTAGGATAGAGAGTGATCACTGCCCACTCTTTCTTGCTCTTGAAGGAGGGTTGATGAATAGGTCATTGAATAATGCCAACAGCCAACCCCATAAAATGGATAACGTCATAGTGAGCAACAATCATAGCTCAGTTAAATGGGCGCATATTTTGGAGCGTGGGAAGAAGTTGGCACTAGTCTATGACACTGGTGGATATTTTTGGCCCGTATGTTTTGGAAAATGAGTATATGGGCAAATTTATGGAATTACATGCCAGCTATTCTAAGGGAATTGTCCCACTGAACAAGAACTGTCAATACAGGGAAAGACAAAGCCAATCAAAATCTGAATGGAAAGGCTTGGTATAATAAAGAATGTCGTAGTGCCAAAACTGAACTGGATCAAGCTCTTAAGCACAAAGAGTGCCAGCTAGTCAAGGAAGCTAGGACCAGATACAAGAAAGTGGCAGAGAAGGCTAAATCAAATTGGGACGAAGAAATATGGTCAGGTATGTTAGAGACAGCGAAAGACAGGGACCACTTAACTTTTTGGAACATTGTCGCAAATAGGAATTGTAGGGACTCGAGGGAAGTCTACCTAGATGAATCAACCTGGGTTGAACATTTTACTAAATTATATTCGGCCCCAGAAATCGGTAGCCTTGAAAGTGAGGGACTAGTATTAAATTTGAATGAAGATAAACTAGAGTTTACCCTGCAAGAATCACTGACGGCTATAAGCCTAGTTAAAGCAAGTAAAGCTCCCGGACTAGACAAGATTCCGGGTGACTTATATGAACATGACATTGGTGTATGGGGCCCTTATATCAACCACCTATGCAACTCTGTAGCAGCTGGTGCAGAAATCCCTGAAACGTGGAGGGGTGCTGAAATTATTTGTATTTTTAAAAAGGGCGATAGGAACGATCCTGGGAACTATCGCCCGATAGGTTTAATTGATATTTTACAGAAAATATACGCTAGGCACATTTTAGATCGCATCAACCTGTATATTGATGACGAGCAGGTTTTAACTAAATATCAGGCAGGATTTAGAGCCAAAATTAGCACCATAGATCAGGTGTCCAGGTTCGCTTGTATGTGTTGGAAATATATCAACATAAAGAAGGGCCACTTATATGTGGCATTCGTTGATCTAAGAGCTGCTTTTGATCTCATCCCTAGACATTTACTATGGGGAGCACTTAACAGGTTGGGTCTACCGGACAATCTCTTGGAGCAATTAATTAGATTACACCATAACAACTATGCAAAAGTGAGGTGGGGACCGGAAGGTGAACAGACTGGGGCAATACCAATAAAGAGGGGCGTCCGTCAAGGATGCGTTCTCACACCAACTCTGTTATCCTTATTTGTAAATGATATTCCCAGTTTCCTGAAGGACTGTAGTAATGATGCCCCAAAATTAGGAGGAGAGACTATACCCGCTCTCCTATTTGCGGACGATACTATACTTGTGTCGCAAACACCGAAGGGTCTGCAATGTTTACTTAACACTTTTCAAAACTACTGCAGTAACAAAGGACTAGATATCAATACCAGTAAAACTACGTTTATGGCAATAAATCCGGACAGGTCTTTTTCCGGACACATGGTACTAAATAAACAAAGAATAGAATATGTTCAAAATTTTACGTACCTAGGAGTCTCAATTGATTCAAAAATGTCTTGGAAAACCCAGATTGAAAAGAGTAAGCTTCTGCTTACACAGAATGCACTTCCAATCTTAAAAAAACATGGTAACAGTCATAATAAAGCTGTGTTGCCAGCACATGAGGTTTTTAAGTTTAAAGCCCAGTCTGCTGCCATCTATGGCGCAGAACTGTGGGGCCCAGCATGTAAAAGAGAGTTCGAGTTGAATGAAAATAAATTCTATAGAGCACTCCTTAAATTACCAACTTGTACCCCGTTAACACCATTGATGCTGGATCTCAATGTGAAGCGAACTGACTACCATGTAATTTTAAGACCGCTAATGTTTTGGGTCAGGATATGGACAACACCAGAGTTAGCGGCCTACAGGGCAGCCCTATTTGAGATAAAGGATTTAGATATTTACAACCGCCTCACTTGGTTTAATAATGTTAGGTCCTGGCTGATAAAGATTGGTCTTGTACATTTCTGGAATAATCCCTTAGAAATGGCAAAAAGCTCGAAGAGGGTTCTAAAAAAGTCATTTTGGTTTCATATGGAACAGAATGGACCATATGACAGAGCAAATGGTTTACTGACCAGCGAATTTCTGTTGTTTAAAACTATCCCTACTTTTGAACCCTTTCTCAATTGGTAAACCCTCCTCTTGCCAAAACACTATACTTGAAGCTAAGATATGGTATACTAATGTTAAAATCCTACGTGGCAAGATGGACTAAGGATGGTAGCGATGTATGTACCTTGTGCTCTGGGGGTAAAAGGGAAGACATTACTTATGTTCTTTTTTTCTGCCCAGCTTATGGGATGGCAAGGGAAAAATCGATAAAACCAGTTTGTAGAAACATAGGTGTGAGATCATACCAGGTGGCGGAAAGGATATTAAAATCAGACACTAGCCAAGTATTTGTTTTTGCTGTAAGTAGATTTTTGCTAGCAGTTAATTTTATCAGGATTAAGGCGGGTGAGAAGCTCTAGAACACATATGTGCATTTAAATGAAGATGCAAGAAAATAGGGAACACAATAGAACGCTAGACCCGAACCATGGCCAGGGGACGACATCTGCCGAATTTAATCAATTTTATCAATTATCCAATTGTTAATTATAAATACGATGTAAATTGTTGGATCTTGTTTTTTTACTTTTTTGATACGAGCCTTTTTATTCTCAAGTATTTATTGTAAAACTTCGATTTTAAACATCCCTCCTGAATGAAATTACGAATTGAAAAATTAGATCAGAGGATTATGTATTTCTATGTGAACGCTCTATGATAAAATGTGTAAATGTTTTTTTAATGTACCTTTTATGATACGATTGTATCGAAATAAAGGAATAAAGAAAGAAAGAATTACTTCTGCAGTCATTTTATACTGAGGTTGGGTAACTTGCACCTTCTTTTACTGTAACAGGATCAACCCCTTTCATCAACCCTATATCTTTTCCAGTGAAATCCCACACTCTTCCTTTCACTGCCTCTTTCAATTCAACAGGAATTTTCTCTTTATCAAAAACAGGAAACAGTTTATCCTGCTCTGCTTCAATTATGAGCATTGTCAATTTATACAAAATATCTTCATCTGGAGTTTGAAATTCTATGCCATCTGGTGAACAATATATGGCACAGTTCATCTTGCACAGTATATCTCTGCCTAACAAATTAACAGGACTGCTATCACATAGAGATGGAATGACAGCTGTTGCCCAGTGGATGACGGATAACTACTTGCAGCTAAATGCCAGCAAAACCGAGGTTCTGCTGGCAGGGAAGAACACCGCCCTATGGAATGAGCACTGGTGGCCGGCATCACTGGGCGAAATGCCAATACCAACGACTCTTGTTAAGAACTTGGGAGTCTGGATGGACTCTTCACTAACCTTCCAGACCCATACTAAGAGAGTGGCAGCTACCTGCGTGGGTCTGTTGAGAGGCCTTAAACCCATCCTCAAATATTTTGAACCAACGGTGCGGCAGATCATCATGCAAGCTTTGATATCCTCACGCTTGGATTATGCCAGCGTGTTGCTTCTGGGTGCTAATAAATCCGAGATCCTATGACTGCAAAGAGTTCAAAATATGGCCGCGAGAATACTGATAGGGCTCCCTCGCTGGTGCTTGGTTAGAGCTACAATGAATAAACTTCACTGGTTACCGATCTCATCTCGGATCCAGTTTAAAGCCCTGGTGATGGCCTTCAAGATTCTTAAGACGGAGAGCCCGGCCTTATTGCGCCCTCTGCTGACCGGGTATGTCCTGCAGCGCAGTTTGCGCTCGCTGGGGCAACACTTGGCGAAGGTGCCACGCTTTAAACTATGCCGCATGGGTGGCTGTTCTTTCCAGGTGCTGGCAGCTAAACTATGGAACTCTCTGCCGAACTATATTCGTGGCATTGAGAATATGCTGGAATTCCGGAAGGCCATCAAAACCTTTCTATTTCCGTCATCATAGTCTCCCCCCTTGAAGTTTTGTGGATGGCCTCCGCGTTTATTTCATTATTTGGCAGCGCCGGGATGCCCCTTTGCTGGGGAAGCTGTTGCGCTTAAAAAATGTAATAACATAACATTTAATAACATAACATACCACAAATCGATGCATATCTTTGCATGTCCCAATTTCTATTTCAACTGGTTTTGTCAAAGGAGTATTTATTTGCCTATAAGCTACACCTACAACCTGGATTGTCTCACCCGAGAGAGAAAGATTTTTAATTTCCACTGATCTAACAGTAGAACGGGTAGCACCAGTGTCCACTAAGAAAGTTATTTCCACATCATTCACTTTTCCACTCACAAATGGACCTGACTGATCTACCTCAAGAGTGGCTCCAAGCATACACTCTTCTTCCTCCCTCCGGCACCGTCAGAATCTCTCATCCGGCTCACTGCCATTCTCCTCTTGCAACCAATATTGAGGACACGCATTTACTCTCTGCGGTCTTTTTACCTGCTCACCTCCGCTGAATCCTGTCTCTGCACTGTATCTCTGCTGATTCCCACTGTATGGCAGTGGCGGTTGCGGCACCTGACTTTGCTGATTTGCTATCTGCTGTTGATTTACCTCAAACTGCACCTGCGGATTCAATGACGTATGTTCCCCATTAAGTCTAGGTGGACATTTACACTCTCGTTTCCAATGCCCTAACTTGCCGCAATTGAAACATGGCATTTTCTTTTTCAATTCGTCAATATTCCCTACTAATTTAGGTTTACCTTTAAAACCACCTTGATCCCCTGCATTCTTACTCTCCATCTGGGCTACCTGTTGTTCTGCTACCTTTACTTGTGCCCACATGGCTTTTTCTTTCACCTTTTTCTGTTTTGCATCAATTTCTTCACTGCAGTATTTTGCCTGTCTCAGTACTTTATCTACTGAGCTCGACTGCCAATCCATCATGCTGTGTCTAATCATGTCTGAAATTTTCGGTCTTAATCCAAATACAAACCTATACACAAATGACTCATATCCTTTTCATTTAGTTCCTCCTAACCACTATACAGTTTGAAAACTAACAACAATCTTTCATAAAATGAATGCACAGTTTCTTTCGGCTCTTGTGTGGTCCTATCTATCTTTACCCAGTCAGTTTGTTTTGTAGGTATTTTATTTTTCAACCACACTATCACTTGTTCATATTTTCTCATCACATCTGGTGATGGAGCTCCTGTTATCTTGTCTCTAGGATTCTCCTCCCTCGGCCAATCCACAAATATTTTACATTCTGTCCATAAATCTGTTGGCACCACTATGTCAAACAACCCATCCAAATCGATCCATAATACTTTTGACACTTTTACAAATCTGTCTACTTGTCGATGCCACTCTACTGGTTTCTCTCTCAATCTGGGGAACTCATTTGTAAATGACAATATATCTTGTCTACTCCAAGGAACATGTACATATCCTCCTCCAGGAATTTCTCTCATAGGGAATTCAGTTGCCACAGTTTCTTTTTCTCTAATCGGAAAAGCTAATGTGGATTTATCACTTGTTTCTTCTTTCTTCTTTGCCCACTTGACTCTCCATTTACCTACATCACCCCATTTACGCAACAGCACAATCAAGTCTTTTATTTGAACTAGTCTTCCAGCAGTATTCATGTTTTCAATGTCTCTTTCTGCAAAATCTACTCGATAAGTCTTATGTAATGATGACATTCACTTGCCACCTCTTCTAGCTGATCATGCATTGTCTTAGCTCTCCATGTTATGCTTTCACATAGAAACATGAGCTCATCATCCTGGTATGTTTTTAATCTGTCTGTCCCGATCGTTCCAATTATTAATTCTTACATATCTACTTTTAATTTGGCCACATCCAGCACTTTTGATTCCTGCTCTTTTAATTTTAAAGTTTTAATCCATTCACTCAATTCTTTATCTGATGGTCCTACAGGTGTTTGCGTTAGATCTATTTTATCTACACTTCTCTCTCGGGTTGCAGAGTCAGATTCTGCTCCTGTCGGGTATCTGCATGACAAACTTTGATTAAAAGTCAATTCTGGTGGATTTACATTAATGTTCCGCCTTATTTCTGACAAATCAGGATATATATTCCCTTTTGCTTTTTGCAGACCTTGTTGTAATGGAATTGTTAAACTCTGCTCTTTTATTCTCTTATTTTCAAATACTGGTATCACAGGTCCTATCGTTACTAGGACAGTTACAGCTTCCATATTTTTAGAAGGTTTTGAATCAGTTCATGTGCAGAACGCTCATAATCAGACATATTTGGCTGCACATCATTTCGTCTTTCAGCACTTAGCACAACTTTTTGTGAATCATTACTCTGTACAGGAGTACCTGTAATTCTAGCTTCCCCTATTGGTGTACTCGTGACATATATTGTTTCTACTCTCTCAGGGAAATCTCTGAAATTTGATGGTTGGCGTTCCATTAACTCTTTCTTCTGCTATTGGGGCAATCGGGGTAGTCCATAAAGAACTTGGTTGATATGGTGGCGGTCTATTTAATATTTCTTCTGGTACAGCATCCTCTGATTCACTTTCACCATAGCTTTTATTCCCTAACTCAACATTCTTTTTCTTCTCTGTACATTTTCATCCCTCATATTCTTCTACCAATCTGACTGGATACATGCCATCACACATGCTTCCATTCCTCCATCTCCGCATTATAGTCTCATGTGTTTCTCCCCATAAATCTCGACCTTTACCTCTTGGTCTGATATGCCTGCTCAACCTCTCACTTTCCATTTCATTTTAATGCATCTCATCTTCCCACTCAACCAATGCTTCAAACTGAGTTGGTCTACATCTCGGTTCAAGTTTCATCATTTTGTCTCTCAAATTTCGCAAAATTGACAAATCAAACGATCCTCCTTCTGGACACACTATCATCCTTAGTATACTGTACCCAATTCTCCAACCAAACACACGTATGATAACCATATTTCAATATCATATAAGAAGCAGGTGTTTTTGGTGAAGGAAGTATTTTTCCCTCTCTCGTAACTACCTCTTTATCTTTTACAAACATGTTCTTCAGCTTTTTAAACCACGAAGGTTTCTTCTTGTCATCATCATAATAGTAGTATGACATTTTCGGTAAACTTTCCTGCTTTCAAAAGATCGCGTACTATTCTATTGCTGATTCCGTAACACCAACTTATCACAGCCCGGTTTGCACTAATGAACCAATTAGAACACGATACGTCACTTTAGTGCTTAACCAATAGCTTTTGCTGCTTTTTGTGATGAACAATCAGCTCCTACTCTGTCTTGGTCATGAGGACCAATCCCAGCGCGACACTTTTAGCGTCACCAGCGCTCTGGCTTCTGCAGCGCCAACTGACCCCTCCTTTACAGGGTTTTTTCAGGAAGCCGTATTTACAAGGTATTTTACAAAATTAGTTAGTAACTTGCACAGAACAATACCATTTGCCTGTTTCCCTAATAAAGTATTAGATTTCTCAATCACACAAGTATTGGGGGAGGAGCCAAGATGGCGATCGGAACAGTCACATGAACGCTTCGCTCTGAGGTCCCTTCCTCCCCGCTTACCTATCCTGTCGATAATCCTGTTCGAGGCTTTCTGATCTCTACTGCTAGAGAAAATCGCTCACTTACCGTTTGATTTTGGGGCTCCAACGTGCAGTGGCTCCTGCGATCTGCCCTTGTCTGCTTGCTAGCCTTCCTGGCCCTGACGCCGGGGCCTCGAGTGCAGCGCCTGCCCGGCGGTGTTCGGAGTGTTGGTGGCCCTGGTCCGGATGAGAAGCCTGTTGGTGGGAGCCTGAGAGCCGCGAGCCGGGAGAGATGGAGCGGACCCACTCCCAATAGTGGGTCGCCCCGTATGCCCGAGCAGTTGGTGAACCGGAGAGAGGCCGTGTTGTCCGGTTCCCCTTGGGTGGGACGCCCACTCCTGTTAATAGTCCCGTCCGGGAACCGGTGCCTGGCTCCCGGAGAGCTGCTGGGAGCACACCCGGCCTTCTGGTGACTCTCCTTTCTTCGCCGGGCGCCGACCCCGCTGATCGACTGTGGGTCCTGTTGCCTCTGGCGGTCATGATGGACTTGGAGGTGGAGGGGATAATGGCGGCGAACGATGTGCTCAAGATGGCGGATGGCCCCTTGGAGTGTATCCCTCCCGGAGACGGTGACACTGTTGCATTTGAGACCCCCGGACCTCGGTTACTTGGGACGGCGCTTACACGAAGTCATGTGCTGCTTGCGCTGGTTACTCTGCGAACAGATCTGCTCTGGAAGTCCCGGGACTTGGAGTTACGGATCGCTGCCATTGTTGATCCGCCATTTTGTACCGCAGTGCCTTCTCCCCGAGTTGGTCCCGTCGATTCTCCTCCGGTTGCTGAGCCGGGGTCCCCGGATGAGTCTACGATTTTGAGGGAACAAATGGATCTGGCGCCGGTGCGGCAATGTTTCCCACATCTTGTGTTCTCCACTCCGTGCTGGGCAGACCTGATTTTGGACTTGGCCGCGTTGGTGATTGGCGTACTGTTGCATTCTGGCTGCCGCCATGTATCGTTGGCTACTTCTTGGTGGCTGGGACAGTGTTGTGCGAAGATGCCGCCTGCCTTACCTGACTGGTATGGACTTTTTGTGTCGTACTGTCTCCTGACTGCACGGAGGTTTGGCAGTTCTACTATTCACAGAAGTGGCCAGGGGTGACCTTGCCTAGATCCTGGCGGGACTTTCTATTAGTTAATGGCGTATCCGGGACTCGTCTTGTGGACTGTTTTTGATTGCACCCTGTGCATTGGCTTTTCTCTGTATTCTTTCTGGCCTCGATTTGTAAGTTTTCTGTTGCGGGGATGGGGGGGGAACCGAGTGTTTCCATCGCCGGCTCCTCTCCTCATTCTTTCTTTTTCTCCCTTTCGTTATTTTTCTCTTCTTCTTCTTTTATTTCCCTTTTTTCGGGTGACTCTGGGGCGACAGACACGCTGTTAGTGGGGTAGGCCATAGCCATTACGGTGATGTAGGGTGGCGGGTGATGGGGGGGTTTGTTATTTTAATTTGTTTTGTTCTATGGTCCCTTTTTCTCCCCTTTCAAGGGGGTTGGCTATGTCTCTCTTTTTTTTCTCTCCTTTATTTATCCGGTGTCTGCACTTGTCTTTCTTACTGTTTGGAGCGGGTGGGCTTTCTACACGACGTCTTGCTAAAATGCTTGCTATGGTTTGTCCTTTACTTCTGGCCCACCTTTGGTGGGCGTAGGGTGTATTTGGCCCCGTTCCTTATTATTGCTTTCTGATTGCATGGGGGGATATACCCCTCCCGTCTCCTTTTTTCTGACTGTGTTGCATGGCGCCTTGGTAGATATAGCCGCTGCCTCCTCTTAAAATCATAAAAATGAAACCTTTTTTATCCTTGCGCTTCCTGTGTTACGACCACATTTCACGGCTATACTGTACTTACTTTTTACCATACACGTCTAAACTGCTCTGTTTTTGATCTCCTGATTTTGCGGCCGGCCCCAGTGGTTGTAGGCCTGCGCTTGTATTGCTCTGCTTATGTGAATAAAGGTTTTAAAAAAAAATAAAATAAAAAAATAAATAAATCACACACGTATTCTGTAACCGGAGTAGACCACGCTTATATCCTCAGAATTTTTTAGACTCGTTGATAAAATAGCACTACACTATTTTAACCTTCTTTCAGGCAATAACGAACTAGTTTCTCCAGGAAAGCACATACAGAAACAATCCCAGAGTTTCACCAGAACGCGTATTGCAATTTCATTTACACACGTTCATACAGAAAACCCTATTCATAAATACATGAACTCTGTATCGCCAGTAGGCAGCGCTTCCATCTAACCCACCACAGAATTCCTCTATTGCCAGTAAAGTAGACGCCGCTCCTTTACCCTTCTTTCAAGCTCGGGTTAAGTCTTACTATTTTCCCAGCAGTACGTTTTAATCAGGATACACAATGATCCCTGTGCTTGAAGGCTAAGATTTCATAGACTGTCCTCACTATACATTTATCCTTTCACACCTAATGTCCCTAAACAGTGATATGCGACAATACCACCGCAGTATTCGACTAATGCACTGTGCGACTTCACTTGCCACACTTCCCCTGCCTGCAGACAGAGGCACTGACTTCACCCAACACTTGGAAGCCTTTTCAGAACTACATATAACGTAATACGAACTCAACAGATGTTAGTCATAAATCTTATACATCAAATTGTATATATCACTTTATACATAACCCTAGCTAATTTCCTCAGCAACCACTACTCTGCTACCAAGATATAACTGCTACAGCGGGACTCCAACCACACGCAACCATTCGTCAGTGGGGCCCATAACACTGCACGTTTACTCTGTTCACTTACACTTGGCTTCAGGGCTTTTGGTGAATCACAATGGAGAAATGCTGTAACATTTGGTGGAGTGTCTAAACCTATCTAATCGGTTATTATTTACACCTACAGTTTATTACACTTTACCATGGTTTTATTCAAACATTTAATTATTCAGACGCACCACCATAGTGGCAATGGATCTGCTAGAAAGAAAATTAGGCGTAGGAAAATCACAAAACCAGCTTTTAAAATTCCATTTTCCCAATTTTATTAAAAGCAAAACTTTAATATGCCTGACATTTAGGCATTGATTAATTCTTTATTCAGTAAATCTTAAACTTTATTTCAAAATAATCATTTTATTTAGAGCTCAGAAAATAGTCATTTATTTAGAAATCTGTTAAAAGTTTAGCAAAGAATAGATAGTTCCAAATTCATTCTCTCCTAACATCCCTAACTAACAACCTCATCTTATCCTTCAGTCCTGCAAAGCAAACAAAAATAATTCAAAGAGTTCTTACATCCAGGAATCAATCTTCAATCGGGCAGCACTTCGAGTGGAAATCGAAAAAGCGGCCCCTCTAGACGAAACCAGGGGTTTTTATACACTAATTTCCTAACTTAATCTATCTAAAAAGTATCTACTAATACTTATTTGGATTCTGATTGGACAAATTCGGGGTGGGTGAGCATCTCCTCACCATTACAACATCATTTTCACAACGATTCAGCAGAAAAATAAAGGGGCTTTGTTTTAGGACAGTCCATGGCCTAGTCATTTCCTTCAGGCGCAACATCAGGACCTTTTCCCAGGATCAGAACATTCAAACGTCCATGTTTGGCACCCATCCTAGGTTCCGGGGCAAGGCAGCCTTGAACCTCCCCAAGCACAGGCAGCTCACTCTAACTTGCAGGCTTTAGGCACGCCTGCGCTGTCCAGCTTTTGCTCACAGTTTACCCGGACAGCCATCTTTCATATAGGCCTCAGAGGCCACTTTTTTGGAACTATCATAGAAACAAACACAAATTCATGTTAAATATGGAAATAAAACCCCTCTGTTTACCTCCCACCATACTAATGTTTCCCCATTAGTTGTTACCTAGCAGATAAGCCACACAAATGCTTTTTATACTTAAATATTAGACCACTTCTTAGCACAAACATGTACAATAAGCATATTTAAGCTGTGTTTGTTTATGTCTAAGCTGTGCATTAATTCACAACACGATAACAATACATATTAGTTAATTTTTATTGCAACATGCAGGCACAATTAGTACTCCTATGTGTAATAATGTATGCATCTTATTCTATGGTTGATTAATTCACAAAAACTTTCCATTAGTATATGTTAACGTTATGGAACATTGACTTTGAGAGGGGTACACAAAATTTTGTTTTTACCACCTCGCTCCATCAGGGGCTGCATTAAATAGTAGAAAGATAAGAAGATTGACTCATGTAGTGGAAGCTGTCACCAATCAGGCAGCTATGGCACTTGGGAACATTACAGAGGAACTGCAAATTGCAAGGATTGTAGCACTCCAAAATCGAATGGTGCTTGATGTGATTTTGGCTGATCGTGGTGGTGCATGCTGCATCATCGGAAGCAGTTGCTGCGTTTTTATTCCAGACCACTCGTCTTCAGTTTATGACGCAATCTCTAAGCTACATAAGATTGCAGCTGACATTCACCCAGAGACTGGTACATGGACATTTTCAAGCTGGATATGGACACTCTTTACTACTTGGGGCTGGAAACTACTGACTTTCTTGTGTATACTGCTGGTGATACTATTTACATGCTGTGCTTGTATATAATGTGGTCCCATGATTTGCTCTATGTGCATTACTGCTTGTACACCTGCTAGAAGAAGTACTACAAAAGAACAGCAACTATTAAGTAAAGAGATTTCTGATATGATGAATATTAACCCCTTTCATGCTTCCGTCGGCAGCACTACCTCGCCAATTGGCGATTCGGCCCTGCCCGTTTTTTTAAACGGCCGCACTGCCGCGAAATCGCTGGAGCAGCCAACGGGTTAATGTACAGGATGCAGATCCAGATTAGCCCAAACCTTCAGATGTCTTCAGCAAATGCTGAAAGTGTCGTCTGTGGTAGTTTAGCAATCATTAGATTAAGCATTAGCAGACGACATTCTGTTTCTTGATTTATCTTGCCCGCTTTACGGAATACATTTTGTCTTTCTGTCAGCCATTTTGTTTGCCATGTGCTCTGTCCTACCTTCCTGTCAACTGCTCTTGAAATCTGCCTAGAGATAAGATATGTTTAGCCTCCTTCAGTTTGCACATGCTCAGTAGAGCATGCAGCTGTTTCCAACTTGTAACTGTTAAGATGTATCCACCAAATTTAGCCGATTGTCAGACCTTCCCACTTGTTGCTAGCACACTCTCAGTATGAGCTTATATGTATCTGAAGCCAATACTCTGTGCCTTGTACCGCCCTCATTTCAGCCCCTGTGTGGGTATAAAAGGACCAAGCTCCTTCTAGTCAGTGTGCTACCTTATGCTATGCCGAAGGGTGTTGTGTGAATGTAGTTCCACCTCATGAGGTTTAATAAACTCTGTCTTTTCTATTCCAGTTTCTGTGCCAACTTCTAGCTATTGGTCTGAGGACTCTGTGTAGAGAAGTGCGAATCCCTTGCACTAGTAGGCCTGGCTGAGGCTTGCTACCAAAGGCCCGATGGGTTAATCAGTTGAGAATCTCCCATTTAATGTCCTAAAGACTCCATTAAAAAAGGAGCTGGCACATGTGCTTATTTTTTGCTGCTTATTAATCCACCGGTTAAATATTGCTACTGAAGAGACATTAAAGAACATGTCAGGAAGATCCTCTGGTAATATCGTTCCCAAAAATTGAATAGTAGATTGTTGTTAAAGTTGCTGAACATCCAAAACGCCGCCGCAAGACTGGTCCTCAACCTGCCAATCCACTGCCACATTTCCCAGCACCTACGCACACTCCACTGGCTCCCGATCGAAGCTAGAGTCACCTTCAAGATGCTTACCCACGCTCACAAGGCCCTCCACGACACCGGACCAGCATACCTGAACAGCCGACTCAAATTCCACGCACCCCAAAGGACCCTACGATCAGCCCAACTCTCCTACGCCGTGGTCCCCCGCACCAGAAAGACCAGATCGGAAGGCCGCTCCTTCTCCTTCCGCGCGGCCAGTGCCTGGAACGATCTTCCGCTCCACCTCAGACAGATAACATCGCTCCCCAACTTCGCAAGAAACCACAAAACCTGGCTCTTTGACAGACCCCCTTCTTGATGGACTGGAACCTGCGAACCCCCTCCCCCCATACCCCCAGTGCCTTGAGACCCTTACGGGTGAGTAGTCGCGCTTAACAAACACCTGATTTGATTTTGATTTGATTCATTGCAATGGTTAGTGTAATACGCTTTAAAATGTCCTCAAATTCGAGGAGAGCTTTTCATATTTGAGCTTTGTTCTTTACTGATAATGGGGGAGATGCGCGCCCAATGTCAGTATTTATTTCTGACCTTTATTGATCAGTAATACTGGTAGTACAAAGCTTGATTGTTTTAATTATTAATCACAACCATCGATCCTCCAGATGGTCTGCCCATGTAACCAAAAGTAGCGCAGGTTACATAGGTGAGAAAGTAGAGTAAAGTAAAGGCAATGGTGCACCATGGTTCATGCAGATAGACGAAATGATGCTTCGAATGAAAAGTTACAATACTTGTTCCGCTAGACCCTAAATGACGTCAAGACCTGCAGCATTCCAAGAGCAAATTGCTACATTGCTGTGACCTGATTCAGGAATGTTTGACTGATCTGTAGGTATTCGATGAAAGCTTTGAAACTGCCCTATAGCAGATTACTGTCTATGCTGCAAACATTTTACAATACCCTGTAGCAAGGTTTTTTTAAATGTGCATATTTAGGCTCAAGAAGTTATTTGGTCCCGATCAATGGTTCATCTAATAGATATAATATAGTAATCGGTCCTGGTTTCTGATTTGTTTTTGGAGTACGTGTGGATATTTTGGTGTCATTGGTGTAGATATAGCGAATCCCCAATCAGTTTGATCTTTCTGGAAAGAATTGCTTGTACTTTGGAGTCCAGGACCCAGATGGTTCTTGTGATCTCTGGATTCCCCATCTGTTCCTGAAGGAACTTTATTCTGACTAAATCTGATGAGTGGATTTTTTGCAACTCTGGGTAATAAGTAAGTAGTTTTAAAGTATTCTGATGGTTTAAGATGTCAGGGGGGCCTTGAAACACAAAGTCAGGAGTGAAGTTTGTGTTCCACAACAAATTGAGAATTTGGACCGATGACAGTCTTTTCGAGCATAGTGTTTGGCTAGTTTGGTTTTGTCCCTCTCTCCTACGGGATATGAGAGTTATTAGTTGATTTAATAAAGGGAGCTGTGGTCGGGTATGTTGGCGAACTTTGTTGTGGGGATAAGTTAGGTTGAGTAGTTACCATAATGGGTTTCTTGTGTTCGGTAAATTTGTTAAGAAGCAGTGAAAACTGTCTGCTATTGTTTTCAACATAATTAATGTATAAAAGGTTGTGGAATCCTTAGCATAGACTGAAATTGGTAAACATGTTCTGTTGACCATCTTCATTTCCAGTAACGTCCACATTTCTTAGATAATTAGTTCCCCCATGAGTTTTGAGGTTTCCTGTGTCTAGTGGACCAATGCAGGCTTGGTTTTGAAGGGAGGCGGCGCCTTGCTCTTCACAGTAGTATATCTCATTGTAGTGGTTGTTTGAAGTCCAGTAGAGGGGGTGGTGTTTATATTCAGAGGATTACCTATTGCCTCAGTTGAATTATTGTTATTCAAGTAGGTGTCAACAATCATGGGTACACGTTCAGTGTTCTCGACTCCCACATTGGACCTTTCTTTATTAAATATTGGGAAATGATTTAGGGTATATTGGGGTGGTTTAGGAGATTTGTGAGAAGACTTTGTTTCCATCTGTATAGATTCTTTTTTTTTTAGCCTCCTCAGCTTTTCTAAGCATCATTTACTGATATAAGGTTTATAAGCCCCGGTCGGAGCCAGGTCTTGAGATACAATTGTAGAATCAGTGGTAGCTTCGACAGCTGTAGGAGCGGTCCAATCAAGCTTGGGCAAGTGATCTAACATTTGGGGTTGATTCGGTTCTGATATTTGAGGGAATTCTTCTGTCTGGGTTGTAGCACAGTCGTGCACAGTGTTTCTATCTGGAAATGGCATGTCGGACACTTGTTTAGTCAGACTAGCTGCTGTGGTAGCGGAATGTGTAGACCTATCTGGAAGAAGATGTTTGGTTGAAGTTATATTGGCAGGAGTTGCAAGAGGTTGACTATGTCCTCATTTCTAGTCAGGTTGTCAAAATTTGATTCCATCCTTTGAAGGGTTAGATTCTTCACCTGAAGTAATGGATGGTTGGAGTTGAGCCTGTTGAACCCCAATTTAAACGTTTTTGTTCTGCCAAGGCAGTTGAGTGAGCTCCCATGGTGTCTGCCATTTTAGTAAGAGTTGCAGCAACTGCTCTCATAGTCTGCAACACCAGATACACTGGTGGTGTGGTCATGTCCTTATGTTCTGTCCATTGGTTTGGTTAAACATGTAGCGGATTAGACTGCAGCTGCGTTGATAGGGTTTAGATCTGGAAGCTCCTCCCGTAAATCTGTGTTATCCAGGGAGCAGGCAAATGAATTATCTGCTGATGGACGGATGATCGTTGGCCTTCCTAGTTGAATCTCACTTGCCACATTCCAGTCTTCCACATCCAAAGGATCCACACCATATATGAAGTCAGTTTCCAGTTGATTAATAGATGCACTAACATTGGTTGCAGGGTCACTTATTAAAGCCTGCATCGTTACTGCTTTCAAGAGAATAAGAGGGTTGTTGAAAGGAGGTGATCAGTGTTTTAAAGCCTGCAGCTGTCAGGATAGAATTGGAAGGTAAAGAACTGAAGGCAGAGACTAAGAGCTCATCAAGTGTGTGGTTCCTGGATCCTGCTGGCTGTAAAGCGCCTGGTGGAAAACAGTCTCTGATGGAGGGTTGATTTGTTGTATTGTATTGTATTGTAATTGCATGTATATAGCGCTTACTACCCCTGACGAGGCGTCAAAGCGATTTTTCGGCAAGTAGCACACTACTCCAGGACCCATAGAGGATTAGTGTTGAATTAGTATAGTGAAACATGCAAGTACATTTTAGGTGGTGGATAGGTTTGTCAGTTATTTGGATTTGGAAAGATAGCAGAAGGATAGAGGAGGAAAAAGGTTTGTATTTATTTAGCGCTAGTTGACGCATGCTATTAGGGAAGCCTATAAAGGATTAGTGGTGAATTAATGAGGTGGAATATGAAGTAATTTTGTTACCTCTGATGGGTGTTGAAGCGCTGTTCTGGCGAGTAGCACGCCACTCCAGGACCCACAAAGCAATACATGGAATAGGACCACTCTTCATCAGTCTCTGATGGAGGGTTGATTTGTTGTATTGTATTGTATTGTAATTGCATGTATATAGCGCTTACTACCCCTGACGAGGCGTCAAAGCGATTTTTCGGCAAGTAGCACACTACTCCAGGACCCATAGAGGATTAGTGTTGAATTAGTATAGTGAAACATGCAAGTACATTTTAGGTGGTGGATAGGTTTGTCAGTTATTTGGATTTGGAAAGATAGCAGAAGGATAGAGGAGGAAAAAGGTTTGTATTTATTTAGCGCTAGTTGACGCATGCTATTAAGGAAGCCTATAAAGGATTAGTGGTGAATTAATGAGGTGGAATATGAAGTAATTTTGTTACCTCTGATGGGTGTTGAAGCGCTGTTCTGGCGAGTAGCACGCCACTCCAGGACCCATAAAGGAGTAGTGTTGAAAATTAGTATAGTGTAAATGTGAAGTAATTTGAGTAGTAGATATGTTATTCAGTTATTTGGGTAGTATATTGGTATAGTTGAATATGGAATTTGAGAAGTGAACATGTTAGTCTGTTAATTTTGATTGAAAAGGATAGTGGAGGGATAAAAGAGTGATGGATTTTTTTTAGGTCTTAGCAGTAGGAGGAGGCTTTCGGATGAGTAAAAATGAGTTTTGGAGGAGAGGAGTCAAAGAGAAGAGTTTAGAAAGGTTTGTTTTAGGGGATCGGTATAGTAAAAAGAGGAGTCGGATGATGCAAGGTGGGGTAGAGTAGGAGAGAGTCTAGAAAGGGTTATTTTGGCGATCATAGTAGTGCTATGGGGTTTGGGATAAATGAGAGAGTGGATGTAGAGGATATATTGATAGATGTATAGGATGAGAGATTGGGTAGTGAATTGGAAAGAGTGGTAGAAAGAAGTTTGAGATGAGTCAGAAGGTTGGGCTAGAAGATATATTGAGCAAAGTATAGGCTGAAAAATAGGGTAGTGCATTGGAAATGCTAAATTAAAAGAAAGTGATAAATATATAGATCCATAAGTACAATGTAAGTATATAGATACATAAAGGAAGTAAGTATATGTAGATTAAAGATATTGATAGAGGCACAGGATGAGAAATAGGGTAGTGCATCGGATATGCTTTTTCAGGAGAAAAGTAACAGACACACAGTTCCAAGTACATGGAAGGCACATAGATGCACAATGGAAGTATGTACATGTAGACCAAAGATGATTTTTATTTAGTTATTATTATTATTATTTATTTTTTCTCTCTTAACAACATAATTATTTTACATGTTTATACAAACTAATACACAAAGATAGGTACATTTCTATAGTGAAAACAAATGCTTATATACAGAGGGATATGCTGTAAATTTCTGTTTGCTTACGGTGCTTATGTGAGGAAGAGACAATCTTGAGTAGTTTTTTGAAGATAAGGTGGTTGTCGGTGGATCTTATATTGGGGGGTAAAGAGTTCCATTGTTTGGCTGCTTGAACAGAGCAGGATGTGCCACCCATGTTTTTTTTCTTGTATGGTGGGCTTTTGAGGCGAGATGTTCCTTTAGAGCGGAGGTTCCTTTGTTGAATGTGTTTGGTGATTTTATTTCTGATGAAGAGTGGTCCTATTCCATGTATTGCTTTGTGGGTGATACAAAACAGCTTGAACGTGGATCTTATGGCAACCGGTAACTGATGCAAGGCTTACAAGGCAGGGGAGATGTGGTCTCGCGGTTTGATATGCAAGAGTAGTCTGGCAGCCGAGTTCTGTATCCGTTGTAGTCTTTTCATGGTTGTTAAAGGTGATCCGTGGTAGAGGCTATTGGCGTAATCGAGTTTGGACAGAACAAGGGAGATGGTAGCTTGACCCTTGTGTGGTAATCCCAAATGAGGGAAAATTCCTCGCAGCATTTTTATAGTAGCAAAGCTTGATCTTGCTAGTTTATCCACTTGGGCATTCATCGACAGCTTGGAGTCCATGGTCATTCCGAGGTTTCTTACTTCCTTCGATACTTTAGGCAGTGATCCCAGTTCATCTGGCCATGCGGCAAGTGGGTTGTAATTTCTTCCAATTGCCACACAAGAGCATTTCAGTTTTTGAAGCTTTCAATTTGAGATGGCTCCAAGTCATCCACTGATCCTCGGCTCTGAGACAGCTGAAAATTGGTGATTTTCCAATGTCTTTGGGGCTTTCCAGTTGAAGGAGTATTTGCGTGTCATCTGCATTGTTGTAGCACGTGAGGTGAAATGTATTGATCAGTACTGGTAATGACTTCATGTAGATGTTGAAAAGCATGGGCAAAATGATAGAACCTTGAGGGACCCCTGCTTTTGTAGAGTACGGTTTGGACGAGAAAGGTGGGGTATGGATGACATTGGTTCTGTTTCGAAGGTAGGACGCGATCCAGTCTAGAGCAGTTCCCTCTATGCAGGCTTCATAAGGTCTTTGTTTCAGAGTGTCATAGTCAACCGTGTCAAAGGCAGCTGAGAGGTCCAAGAGGAGCAGCGCAGCAACCCCGTTGCGGCCAACTGTATTCTTTAGGTCATCCCAGATGGCAAGGAGGGCTGATTCAGTGCCTCTACCCGGACGAAATCCTGTTTGGAAGTCTGAAAGTATGTCATTCTCTTCAATGAATTGTGACATCTGGGCAAAAGCTGCTCTTTCTATCAGTTTGCCCAGGAAAGGTCCATTTGTAATTGGTCTGTAGATGTCAGGGTTCAGCAGGGCCAAGTTTGTTTTCTTCAGTAAAGGGCGTATGTATGACTTTTTGAGTTCTTCTGGAAATATTCCAGTAGTTAAGGAATCGTTGATTCTTCTTACTGGAGTGGCAGCAGAGGTTGTTAAAAGAATTTCTTGAAAGTTTGCGGTGGACAGGGGTCAGAAGGTCGGCCGGCAGGCCTGCTTGCTTTGACCAGGTCCATAAATTCATTGTGTGAGATGTGTTGGAAGGAACAGAGAGCCTTCATTAGAGCATTCTTGGATTGTTGTTTTGTACAAGGGTTAGTGCTGGCGCTTTGTTTCTGTATTAAATACGATCGATTCCAACGTGTCTGCTTTGTGCGTGTAATGATTTGCCAGTTTGCCTGTAAAATCTTGAGTAACAGGATGAGTTCTTTCTAGGCAACTGTAATCAATCGGGTGACAGCCGAGGACATAGAAACGGAAACAGATGTCCTCAGGTAAAATGCGCGTGTCACAGGAGTTGTGACTTGAAGTAGCATCTAACCACCCCCACCACAACACCCTCCCCCCTGCTGCTGTAATCCTTAAGGTGTCTGTATTGGAGGGCATGCTGATAATGATGGTAAAGCCCTTGGGTGCCACAATGCAGGGACTATTGATGGATGTTAGTTTCCCTTTTTGGGATCACGTTTTCATTGCGATTGAGAAAAGTCTATTAATTTATTATTACTCCAGCAGTCCTTTCCTTGTTCAAGGGCTCTTCTCTGTTGTAATCTGGTGTCTGCTAAAATCCCAGCAGAGCCGCCGCCAACGCGTGGGCTGAGAAGCAGAGGCAACCAGCCTCGGAAAGTGTCACCTCTCATCACACCCCGCGGACCCTGTACCCCAAATCCACACCTGAGCTGTCGCCCCCTGACACACACACACACCTTGCTGACCCCTAATACCACTCTCCTCTGTGCTTCTCGCCTCACACGCCAGTCACAGCCTCCACGCGGAGTGCTGAGGTCAAGCGGAAAGTAGACCCGGAGCCGTGCTACCCGCTCACCTCCGCTGCGCTGCACCTCGCAGGGGATCAGACCACCGGTAAACCAACTGCAGCTACTGGTGACCGCACCGGAGCATAACGAGGCCATAGCAAAAACACCAAAAAAAGCCTCTACCAAAAACATCCACAGACACACCTAAAACAGTACACTCGCGCATACAAGCAAAAGAACATACAAATACCACACATATGACACATAAACTAAAACATTTGCATTCACCATGACATAACACACACATTCAACACATCCTGCTCTGATCCCAAACCCGGCCATACCATGCTGTCTAGCTATTATCTTCCAACTCCTTCTACGAATGAAACTGGCTCTATCCCCTTAAATTCAGAAGAGTTAAAAACAAAACCATCATGGGACTAGGTGCCTCGATACGTACAGCTCCAGAATGCATTATATTGCTTTGAGACTATAATGTCGGAGAGCATATCAAAATATAAATGTGATATAAAAAATATATATAATAACCTATTTATTTTGGGTCACATACATTAAGGAATCAAAGTAAAAAAAAATGTTAAAAAGCGTGAAAATTTATAATGCAATTAGAAGAAATCGCAGTATCAAGTGAGGGGGATGATTAACCATTTAAAATCATAATTAGGGCTCCCGGTTTTCCGTTTAAACGGATTTTTACATATAAATACAGACGGAAAACAATTTTCCCTATGTCTGTATTTATATGTAAAAACGGCAAAATACTGAAAGATTTGGGGCAGAGCTCTGGGGGATGTCAAACATGAAGGAGCTAACCCGAGCCGAGAATGCCTTTCTGAGAAGCCTAATGCCTCTCGGCCCTTCTGTCCCTATTCTACCCTTGCAACTGGACATGGGCTGCCGTGCGATTGAAGATCAAGCAAAATTACGCCCCCTGCTACTGTGGGCCCGCATCTGGAGAGTGCCAGAGCTCTCAAGCTATGCGGATGGCCTATGGGAGATAATTAATTCCACAGGCTGGGCAAAAGTAAAATGGCTAAGGGACATTAAGGCTCTACTTGCAAATTTGGGGCTGGAAGAAGCATGGCACCAACAGTCAGCCCCGCCTAAATCCATGTTAAAACAACTCTATTGGTCATGGGTGGCAAACAAAAGAAACTCTTCCTCAACGACCTGTAAGTCGACCAGAAACTTTGTGGAGTTCAAAGATGTCCCCATTAGAGAATTGTATCTGGATATTATTTCTGCCCCATGGGAAAGATCCCTGTATTTTTAAATTTAGAGTAGGTCTTCTCCCTGTAATGGAGCTCACATGCCATTGGAAAATTCCATACCAGACTGCGCCATGGTGTCCATTCTGCCCTCAGTGCCGTGAATCTGTCCCTCATCTGTTATTCGAGTGCCCTGCCTACAAGGTTCCTCGTATGAAATGGATTAAACCAATGTGTCTCACCTTGGGCACCAGACATTGTAACGTGGCACTACGAATATTACTTACAGACACTCGTTCATTCTTCGCATGCGCCACCTCGAAGTTCCTAGGTTGGGCATGGCGAATACGGTCAAAAAGACTAAGGCAAATTGTTTAATCATGATCTTAACTTATGGTCTGTTTCTGGCCTATTTTTAAGGTTTTTTTTTATGCTTTTTATCTAGTAATGTTTTAACTGAATTTACCATGTATGTACGCTTTTTAAGATATTTTTTATGTCGAAATAAAGCCTATTTGACTTGACTTGACTTGAAAGATTTTGCTGCTCTGGCATGCTCGAATCCAGAGTTATTTCCCCATGCCCCCTTCCTTCTGCTGGCACCCGCACCCGAGTGCTTCACAGGTCTTTTGAAAGACCATTTACTTGTAACGAGGCTTTATTGTTCTCAGGGGCGTATTCTTAATAAGGGCGGGAGGGGGGGCTGCACCCCTAACCCCCTAACCCCCTAACCCCTTTTACCTCCATTATTTGTATAATTAAATAAGTGGCTCGCACCAGTTGCAGAAACATTCCTCCTGCACACAGGCACATGCTCTTACTGCGCATGTGCCATGTCGCAGGTTTTTCAGAGCTGGAGTGACTTCAGCCCTGGTTTGCAACCTCGGTCAGAATGTAATGCCACTCCTCCTGCCTTACGTATCCCACCCTCGCTGACTGACTGCCTCTTGGGCGCTTCAGGCTGCAGCCTGTGAATCCCAAGAGTGCGTGTCAATCACCTTTCTTCCCAGCTCGTCACATCATTGCTGATCATTGGGTGGATCAGCAAGCCTCATTGATCCCACCCTACTGTGACGAGTTGGGAAAGGGGGCAGCAGTAGACGCAGAAGTTAGTGACGTACTTGCTGGAAACAATGGGGAGCAAATGATTGATGAAAGTGAGATACGTAGAGAGAGCCGAGTAATGCCACTGCATGTTCAGCTCAGGTCCGTGCAGCGAGTTTGTCTCCAGTCCTCTGTGAAACGTGAGCAGTCTCCAAAAACTGAGGTTTTGTCATCTTGGGTGTCGGGTTGTGTTTATTTTGCCTGCAGCTAAAGGTGCCTTGGGTGGAGGGGGCGACTCGGTGAGACCTGAACAGAGTTGGAAGTGGGAAAAGAAAATTCTATTTCTTCTGAATTGCTTCTAGTTATTCATGTTTTTTAGGCAGCAGCACAACGTGGAATACAGAATTGCTTCTGTATCACTATCTAACTTTTCATGTGCATCACAGCAGTTTAGCGTACAGTACGTGTCTTGAAAAGTGCATTGCTTTTTAGTACGTGACCTTTGCTTCCCACGGGTATGAATAAGAAATACAGAAATGGTGAGCAGTATTCTATATTTACTGCGTGTTCCGAACCTTTCACATTCCAATTCAACACACACTGACTGACTTTATTTGTTTACGTTTTCAACTTTAAAGCTGTAAATGTAAGGCAGATCTGAAGGACCCTTAGTTTTATGGAATGTGCTGCCAGTAGCAGTTACCTAGAAAAACATTTTTAGGCCTGGATTAGATATATAAAAGTCTGTTAAATACTGCATTTTTTTCAGTCCTCACAAAAGTTTATTTCCAAACGTTGGGCATTATCCTCTTAAATATATTATTTAAGATACATTGTTCCCCACATTTCTATGTTTTAATACTGTAAGTAGTTCAAGGTAAATATTGTTTGCGTTATTAAACATTATACAGATTGTAACAGAGCTTTAATCTAATAGTGGTTGAGAGTGTGCATGATGGCTTTCTATTGTAGGAATACAACTAAAAGACAACCTAATGCCCCCAAGAGTGCTATGTTTGACTACTGACGGAGTTTAACAGAGTAATGCTCTGGTGGGCACTAATTAAGCACTGATGGTGTGGTACTAAAGTGTTTTTATAGCAGAACTGAGAAGCACAGGTACTCTCCTTTTCAAATTACTCAGCACCAGACCATTTAAAGCACTGCTAAAGCCACAACAAATCGTTAGTTTAAATGAGCGCATGTGTGCATTGTCAATTTAAATAAATGTGGAAAAATAGTAGCTGGAGCGTCGTCTTTTGCTTGTGCCCAAAATAAATGTGGATAAATACAGACGGAAATGGCAAAAAAATAAATACCATAAAACCGGGAGCCCTAATCATAATCACAGTTCTTGTGAGAATAAACCCCTAGAGTAAGTAACTAACTAAACCTCATCTCAACCCTATGGTAGCAATGGCACGGGGCAGACAGGCTTCACTTACAGTCCATGTGTAAAGTATTTACACAGTACCAATAAAGGAATACAGTCAAAAGACATCACAAGAAAAATCCCGAACCAATTTATAAACAGACAGTATTTTAGTAAATAACATGACACTAAAACCAAAGTGATGAGTTTTTAAAATTTGAATTTAAAAATAGCACCACCATGCTTTAAGTGCCAACTGTGGGTATCTGGTAATGCTTGACCGGTACCTAGGTGCAAGTTCAGGCAGACTGTGACGGAGCGTGGGTCAGATACAGAAACCTGGTTCAACACAGTTCAAATTTTTACTTTAGGCTTACGGCCCAGTTTATACTTTGGCAGACAGAGTAATTAATCTCAGTTGGCCTGGCAGAGGGCTTAACGTCTGCCAGGACGAGATTACTCCACCGACAGAATTTAGAAATGACTGGTAAATTGAAGGTCCTTTCTAAAGCATCTCATGATGGTTCCTGTCAATGCTGTTGTGTGCAGGGCTCTGTTAACATGAATGAGCCCTGCAAAAATCTTTCATTTTTTATTTTTAAAAAGAAAATCCCACAAAATGCTCCCTTCATCATGGCGATGGGAGCATTTAGCAGTTTTCACTGCCTCTCACTGCCAGAGGTTTCCTGTGGGCGACAGGCAGTGGAAACTGGACACTATTTCTGCCCACCTAAATTTGCCCACCTACTCCTTTGCAACAGTGACAAAATATCTATGCTGGCAAGATATAATTCGCCTCCTAAGTCTCTGGGAAGTTAAAAATCTTCAGCGGGGCAAATTACCAGATTGTGCCCAAGGAGAGCTCCATGATATCAAATAGGCGTTGGACGATGTCGCTGTGAAAACATTTAGGTGGTAAAAGCTCCAATCGGGAAAAGTTAAAGTTTCACAGCCAGGGAAGCCCTTGTATTTTTCAGGTGCTCTTTTTTGAAATTAGAATCAGAAGGGGGTCGTGCCCTATTTAGCCCTGGGTAGGACACAATACTGTAGGAAGAAATAATTGAGAACCCAGTCGCTTTTTGATTCTGCCACTTTTTTTATTTAGAGCAGATTTTTTGCACACCACCGTGTTTAATCAGTGGGTGTTATAGTTACCTTTTTTTTCAATGTACAAGTTTCGTCACTTGTGTGGATTATTGTGATTGTCTGGGGACTTGCCTTGTCATACACAAGTGGGTATTTGCTATGTACAAAATTTACATTAAACACCATAAACAAACAATTATGTTACAAATATACAAAAACATTTATACTATACAATTCTCACAATATGCATTTACGTGAGGAAAATTACGAACCATACCCTACTAACTGGTTTCAACACTAGGCCTTCATCATATGACCTTTGTATGTTTGAGGTCTAGTAACGCAAAGGTAAAATTTACAAAAATTATTTTTTGACCATAACTTATAGCATAGTGTTCAAAGTCCTTTGCGCTAATTAAAGTTCGTTTATTTCAGTGAACCAAAGAAAGCCGACGCGTTTCCAAGCCTGTGTGTGTAATCGTCAGGCTCTTCTTCAGGGCGTTGGTTAGTTGGGTACCTTTCCGCGAAAGGCAGTTTGAGTCTGTCTGTCTGGGGGCGCTTCTGGCTGGCAGGTCGTTCTATTCTCTGTCAGTGCGGACCGTGATTGGGATTCTGATTTTCTTTATTCTTTGTTCCCACTTTGTTTGGGCGGTAGCGGCAGGGTTTCGAATTTCAGCCCGCAGGCTGGCCGCTGCTCGGGCACTGTTAGCGGCGTCTTTTTTTGCTCTACTAAAGTTTTGTCGCATAAGCTGGGGGGTTGTTCATGGTTTCCACAGTCTTACTGCCTGCTTCTGTGTTGAGAGATTTTTTTGAACTTAGTCACTTTTTTCGGAGCTTGTATTTCTTCAGTGAGGCAAAGCTGCAAACGGTAGCCGAACGGGGCTCCAGAAGGCTGTATACCATTGTGATGTGGTCCACTGAAAAGGATTTCTTGCTGCAGAAAAGCTCTGAGAGAGAGCTGAAGGAATCTTTGGCCCAGCGGAAACTATCATTTGTTGGATAGGCTCAGCAAGCCAGTCCTGGTCCTCTGGAGGTTCTCTGAGCCACAATATTTTCATGTCCCGTGTTTTAGGATCTGGAGGAGTACACTCTGACCCCACCCAGTGGTCGAGGACAATGGTGACAATGGTGACACCACTTGGGGGTCAAGACTCACTTCAAGAGAGGCCAGCAGCAGGGAGCAGGGAATGTCTGGTTGGAACTGGCCAGTTGGGAAAGCTAAAACAGGCCTCTGTAGCATATTGGAACAGGAGATCAGCCAAATGACCCCTGGAAGTCCCTTCTTAGACCAGGGTACAAAGAGAGAAGGTCCAGACCTTAATGGGCTTTCAGATTTTCAGGCAGCAGGTTCAGTCCTCTTCTGAATCCCCCACAGGTCCAGCAGCGCTTTCAGGAGGGTACAGTTAGTGCCACACTTGTGCCCAGCATCAGAGTGTGGGATGGAGCAACACCTGGCCACTCCCTAACCTGGAGGGTAGAAATTGCCAATGGTGACCCTACACACTTTTGCAGCTCTTCTTGTGTGCTCTACTGCGAACATTCTCACACTGTCCCTCTCTCCCTAAAACCAACATGGCAGAACCCTTCTTTCTCTGTGCAGAGCTCCAGATGTTTAGCCATGGAAAGGAGCAACCCCTCCTCTCTGGTTACTCTAAACTGTTCCTGAGGCAGCTCCCCTCCTGCTGTCCTTCTTCCTTGCTTCCCACACCGGCAAACATTTTGGAGAAGGACCTTAACCACCAGCTAATGGCCTACGTGGAGCAACACAGAGTGCTGGAAATGCCACAATTTGGCTTTAGAAGCAACCATGGGACTGAAACAGCTCTTGTATCAGCAACTGATAGTATTAGATGTCTGGTTGAAGCAGCGCCGGCTGCGGCACTGATCCTTTTGGATCTGTTTGCAGCCTTTGACACCATCTCCCGACCCTGCTTACCAAGTGACTACTTGAACTTGGAATGGAAGGAGTAGCACTAAAACTGCTCTCCTCCTTCCTTACAGACAGATCTCAGATGGTGATTGTGGATCACTTTAAATCTGACTCTTTCATCTGGCTGTGTGCGGTTCCTTGCGGTTCTTCCCTGAGTCCAACCCTATTTAACCTATATGTCTCTCCACAGGCCAAACTGATGTGCTCCTTTGGACTACAGGTGGTGTCGTACGCTGACGACATACAAATAATTGTGTTGATCACAAAAGAAACGGAGGCCATTGCGGCTATCTGCAACAACTGCATGGAGGCAGGGCCACTTGGATTCTGGAGAACTGTTTGAAACTTAATGTTGATAAGACGGTGGTCTTGATCTTTAGGAGCCAACCGGCCATATAGAATACCAACTGGTGGCCTTAAATGCTGGGCACAATACCCACCCCCACAGACTCAGCGAAAAAGGTAGGAGTGACCCTGCATAGTTGCGATCTGCTTCTGGAACATTAGGATGCTGCAGAAAGGTTTCCCCTTTATCCTTCTACGAGGGTCCAAACAAGTAGCTCTGGCTCTAATTTCTTCCAGACATGTCTGCTGTAATGTGCTTTTTTCTCGAGATTAATAGGTCGGCACAAACAAAGCTGAAAATGGTACAAATGCAGCGGCGAGAGTGACTCTAGCCATCCCTAAACATGTGTCCGTCTCTGCAGGATTAATCAAGCTCCTTTGGCTACCTGTGAAAATGCGCATTATAATTAAAGCATTGTTCACAAAGCCCCATACAACTCAGGGCCTGGAGGAATCAGAAGCATGTTCCAATGGTATGCCCCTCTTAGAAAACCTCACTTTGCAGATCATAAATTGGTTGTGGTGCCCAAGTTTCGAAAAGCAAAATGGGGAGTCGGAGCCTTCTTGGTGGCCCCAGCCAAGCTCTGGAACTCTCTCCCTCCTCACCTGACTTGCCTGAAGACTCCTACTCCCTTCAGAAAGGCCATAAACATCTGTCTCTACCTTATAGGGGAGGTACAGAATTATCTGGAGCACAGAGCCAGTTACTTTGCCAAGTTTCTTATCCGGACTAAAAACTAGCGCCTTGACGCATTTGTGCACTCCTATAAATCTACTTAATTTCATTACACTGGGATTGGAGACGGCCTGGCTAGACTGACAAAGGGCCGGAGCAGTCTCAGGGATCTGCCTGTGACAGGGGAGACCTTTCAAGGTCATGTAGTTCCTGGCCCCACCATCAGACCTTCCTGCCAAAGTTGGCAAATTGTCCCTTTCCAGGGAGCCGTTCACTACATACGATCACCGTCACAATATCTTAGATGTAGATCTTGATGTTTTGAACCCATATTATTCTGTAGTGAATATTCTGGTGGAGAACCCTAAGTATTACAGGACAGACTCATGCCATTACAAATTTCAGGACAATCTCCCATGGCGAAGCCCTGTAAAGTGTGATATTTTGTGCCACTTACAAGTTTGTGGAGATCACACAATATTAAGCTCTTTCTTGTTCACATCTTGTAAATTCTAGTGAATATCTGCCTTTGTTTCACACACTTTCCTCTAAGACTCTCTAGTTTGGCCACCACATTACCTGAGACCACTTTTTGTACCTCTGATGTTCCTGGTGAAAGGCTGTCTGTCTAAACAAAGTCGTCCAAAACATTATTTATTTGTTCGCTGGTCAAACCGTACTGCATACTTTCTAATAACTGACCGGCCGGGTAAATAGTGAAGTCTTCACTCATTGTTGCCAGTCCCTGCCAATGTAGTACAGATGTGCACTCTTTGGTGTCACTGCTGGCCGGATAAAAAAAGCTTTGAAATGTGTGGCAAGAGGCACACCGTGAGAAGGAGCAGGAAGGTTTCCACAGGGCGTCCAGGGTGCCAGCCCCCACAGCAGGACTTCATTCCCTTGGGGTGGGGGGAGCTTGTGGTGATCCTCACGTTGTTGTGCAGTCACACTTTCAACGTGGGCATAGTGTCAGCCGGCAGCAAACAGGCTCAACTCCCGATATACACTCAATCAATCAGCAGGGTTTGTAAAGCGCCGCTACCTCATCAGTGAGGGTCTCATGGCACTATGGGGGGAGGCGGGGAGGGGAGGGAGGCTGCAGATTCGTCTTGGTGCTGGGGTTCAGTGAAAGAGCCAGGTTTTGAGATTTTTCCTGAATTGGGTGCACTCGAGTTTAACAATCCTGCTGGGGACAGCTCTACACCCAATATGTACTGTAGTGTAACAACCCCTCTGGGGGGCTCTTCAAAACCATCCCCGAAATCTACCCTCCAAACATCCTTTCAAATAAGATTACACCTTCTCCCCAGTGGTACCATGAAACTACACTCTAATACTTTAACCCTATGAACCTGTACAGCTAATTACATTCACTGGCACTTCCATTTAATGGCACCCTAAGATTCAAAATGATTAATCAAGCAATCATCGCCCCACTCTAAAAACCAAAAAACATCCGCTGGCCGTGCCATGGTCTCCAGTGCCACTCAATCTCTGACCACCACTCATCAGCGAAGCTCTGAAGTCAGCCGCAAGATGACTTTGAAACCAACAAGCACTGCACAAGCATTCACGAGCTCAAGGGTTTGGGATAACCTATATTTGGTGAAATCCCTGTTAAACCCCCTTCTACCAGCTACCTTCGGAACACTGTCTGCATGAATCTATTGAGAAGGAGTTGAAATAAAGAACGAGAACATTACTCGCAGTACGAGACCGCCGCATCAGCTGGAACTAGATGGCACTGATGTAATCGGGAGACTGCGCTGCTGCCAGGTTTGAAGATCAAGGCGACGTGAGCACCGGAATCGGAATCGGCATTGTATACAGACTTCATGCCGGCAGAGACGGTAATGCCTTAATTGCATCAGCGGAGGGACGGAATCCGCGAAGGTGAGGGACAACAGCGACCATAAGCGACCATAAATATCTGCCCACGGCACAACAAGTGGGGAAATATGCCACCAGTAATATAATATAATTGAAAAAGAGATGGGGAGTGAGCGACGGGCATCCTGACAGCCACGCACAGTTGAGTGAACACAGAGCAACTCAGAGACATGGCAGAGGCAGAGGCAGAGGCAGAGGCAGAGGCAGCCGGGACATCCAACAGACTCGCAATTATGAAGGAGAATTATCGCGCGAGTCGTAAGGCACATTTTGAAGAATAGTTACCAAGCTTTGGACACCTATTTATGGCGAGATTCTTCAAAAGCGCCGAACAAAGTGAAACATACAGAGTCTACAGAAATCGGCCTGCCTGACTCTAAAATGGCGGCCACAAAGGACACATGTTAATCAAAGATGATTCGAATGCAGGAGGCTGCTGCTAGAGTGACCTGCATAAGCTGTATTATCAGCCAGGGCACTGGATCGTTTGGCCATTTTTAATATGGGACTCTTATATATATATATATATATTCACAGAAAAAACCATAGGTTATAGACCATATATAGTTAGGAATTAGCATTTACAAAACCTTGAAAATTCACTGAAAAAACCATAGGTTATAGACCATATATAGTTAGGAAATAGCATTTAGAAAACCTTATTTTACTCACACAAAACCATTGAAATTCCATATATAGTTAGTTGCACTAACTATATATCGCGCACCTGCAATCCTCTGCTGATGATGTCACATATTACATCATTCATGACATGGTCAGTGACATCACTGATGACATCACTGATGACATCTCAAATGACATCACTGATGACATCACTGATGACATCTCATTTGACATTACTGATCACATCACTGATGACATCATTCATGTGATGATACAATGAACCTCTTCAGACTCTAATATAACCTTAGATACACTCAGTGTAAACAGACACTCACAGACTGTCACTCATCCATGGAGTTACTCACACACCTAGTCAGTCTTGCAAAGAATCAATCACACCTCGATTTCCTCAACTATATAGTTATACACACCTTACTTATTGGAACATATAATAACACATATTTACTCTGTTATACAATCCCTGATACAAGTTCACAATAATCCATACAGCCACTCACACATTCACTGGCTCTTATGCACAGTTATTTATATATGTCAACTATCACATGTACTGTGTTTTACATATGTACTTACTTTGACATGTAGCACTGAGATATCCATTCACTCACCAATACACTCATGCACACAGTCAACCGCCCATACAGATGTTTCCACATGCACTTTTGAACCCATACATCTAGTGAATCAACTGCTCACACATCTATGCACAGAGTCATACACCTCCCAGACACCCACACACACACTCAGTCTCCCATACAAATACTTGGGCAACTAATCAATAACCCATATAGTTAGTCATATAGCTAATGATCAACACATGCATCAGATTACAAAACAACAGACACAATGATGCACAATTTAAAACAGTTTAGTCACTAACCCATGCACTCAGTGAGACACATTTAATCACTCACTTATACAGTCAGTCATGCACCTACTAAATCCTTCATCCAGACACTTATACATCCACTCATTCTTCAATATGTAAGACATATTTTAACTTTACAGAAGCATACAGTCACTGGATGTTGTCATCAGTGATGTCATCAGTGATGTCATTTGAGATGTCATCAGTGATGTCATCAGTGATGTCACTGACCATGTCATGAATGATGTAATATGTGACATCATCAGCAGTGGATTGCAGGTGCGCGATATATAGTTAGTGCAACTAACTATATATGGAATTTCAATGGTTTTGTGTGAGTAAAATAAGGTTTTCTAAATGCTATTTCCTAACTATATATGGTCTATAACCTATGGTTTTTTCAGTGAATTTTCAAGGTTTTGTAAATGCTAATTCCTAACTATATATGGTCTATAACCTATGGTTTTTTCTGTGAATTTCATTGGTTTTTTAACAGCTAATATCTGTAGCTGTAAAATGTATTCTTCTTTAAATCCAAAAATATATTTTATATGTTTATGAATAATTTTTTTTTAAAATATTTTTTTTTCTTCGTTCCCGCTTCGCGAATCGGGAAGCTTCCCGTTAGCTGACCTTGATGCCGCGAAATAGACCGCGAGCCGGTAAACGTTTCTTTACCGCAAGTGCCGCGTTAGAAAACAACATCGTGACGCCTCCCGTCCGCATGACGTTCCACGTTGTCGCTTGATACGTCATATGACGTGCTACGTTAGCAAACTGGTACGCGAAGCGAGTGCCAAAGCGCAGGTTTCTGGAAGCAAACCGGGAGGCCCTGCAAAGCGCTTAACGTAAACACAGCAAGTCATGTGACTTGGTAATAACACTTTTCATTGGTTCATTTCACTTTTGGTTTCCTAATGATGTAAGACTAGGTCATATAATCTAAAATGAACACTTTTGATTGGTTGAGAACTCTTGTTTTTCCCAAATGATGAAAATCCCTCCTTCTTTCCTCACTCTGACTTTCATCATTGTGAGAGAAAGACCCTTTGTGATCACTGAGCAATGGCTTCTTTAGTAGCTTCAGCTGGTGCTTCCCCACCACCTCCACCACATCCAAGGAAGAGTGGACCACCTGCTCAAGTTGTAATTCAACAAGAAGAAGAAGAAGAGGAACAGGAGGACGAGCACGAAGAGAGGCAGTTTTTGCCTGAGCAGCCCAAGACGTCTCACCGGAAAGAAAACTTCATTTGGCAATTTTTTAAAATTCCCAAAGGTCAGAAAAAAGTAAATGCAAGATACGTAACTTGCCTTATATGTCAAGATAGACTGTCCAGAGGGACCGACAAAAAATACAGTTTCGGAAACTACACAATGCATCGCCATATGACTAGGTGGCATCCTAACAACTACAGTGCTGCACAGTTTCGGAACGACCTAGATAATCTCCCTATTATGGCCAGAAGATCTGTTGTACCGGAAGTAACGGGACCAGAGGGCAGGGAGATGGTGCCAAATATACAAATGAGATTTGGTGAAGTAAAACACACCTGCGTATTTTGCGATGGATTCATTTCCTACGGAGAAAGAAGCATCACTCTGATCAACAGAGCTATTGACTATCATATGCAAGTTTGTCCGAAACGCCCAAAATAATAAATACTTCTTTTTTTTGTTTTGTTGCTCCTGTTGAGCCCTTTACAATGAATCGTTTTCATTGCCCCCTCCAAGAAAAACCCAAAAAAATATAAAACTGTTCAGAAAAATTCAAAAACAGTAAAAAAATGTTCAGAAAAATAAAAAAAAAAGTTCTTTTCAGAACTACCTCCCCGTTATTAAAAAATTGGTACAATATTTGGAACTGTGCCAACCTCTATTTCTCTTAGTTCGCTTCCTAGTTCGCTCGCTGGTACGCGAACTGGAAGCGAACCAAAAACAGTAAGTATAAGGGAAGGAAACACACACTTATGTTAAAAGAAAGACAGCTATAGGGGAGTAAACTAGAGATACTATTACCCATAATCCACTACTGATGATGTCACATATTACATCATTCATGACATGCTCAGTGACATCATCAGCAGAGGATTGCGGGTTTTTTGGCAACATGCCTTATCCACGGTTTAATAACGCTGCCTTTTGCTTTATATAAGTTTTCAAATTGTATGAAATATATACCAATAGGTCTTTATGAACCTTTAGGTAGTGCTTTTGTTCATGAGGTCTGGTCGCTTCCATACACATACAGATGTTTCAAAGATGATCAAGAAGTTTATCTGAATGGAGAGGAATGCACTGAGACGCCAGATCATTCACTAATGTGTAGGCACATACAGTTACACGATTCATGCAACAAACACCGACCAAATATGGCTTGCGTGTTGCAAGGCACGCCAGTTCCTGCTATCATCCCCACGTTCAAGTTGTTGGAAAATGGTAGTTATTTGATGCTCAATAATGAAGATTGTTCTGAGTTAATTAAAAAGTATTCCTTTTATCGTAACAGTAAGTGAACGGGTTATTTGCTGCAGAAATGTTCTATTTCCTCCCACACATGAACATAGGGAGTTTTCAATCTGGCCACAAATAACAACCTTGGGACACGTTTCAACGGCATGACAAGAATAAGAGCTCTTTTGTCTCAGAGAGAGGTGGCCTTGAGTTCGGCCCGTGAAACTTTCGTACTTCACATAGCGAACACCCGTACACAGGTTTGCCTTTCAATTTCAGCAACATGTTTCCGACTATCTTTAACGCATCCTCCACAAAATCCCTGGCACACTTTTTTAAAGTTGTTACCAGTGGTCTCGTGACTTCATTTGAGAAAATCTTTGGAGTCATCCCTGCTCCCTTTCATTCCATTTTCTCCACTCTGGTTCGTGGATTGCATTTTTACTTGCATTACCAGCGGACGCTCTTGTGCTTTTTTACATTTTTAAATATGGATGTCCCTCCTATGCAACCTCCGACCCTGCAGCTGCTGACACTGTTCCGCAATCGCATGCTAGAATATTATGGCACAATGCCGTTGGCGATATTAAGCACGGCATATGGATTATCTTTTCGGTTCTCCTACTTCACCTGTGTCCAGCCTGTATTTCACTGCCTGACCTGTGATTTCGATTGGGCCATTGATTTGTGTCTCTGCGGACCGGTTTCTCCTGACGTCGACTTTAATCAGCTGATGACTCCTATCATTACTCACGAGTTGATTTGTCCTGGCGAAAGGATTATGGCTGTGGCATTGATGCATGGACTACTTGGTCCCTGGAATTTACTGGCGGCAGCACAGTCTTTCTTGGAACACAGCTTTCTTGAAAACCCACCGAGCTGTCCTCTGATGGTGATAGAGGATCCGGTGCTGGGAGAGCACGTATGTTCTTTTCCGCTTTTAAATTGGATGGCTGAACTGTTTTCGGATAAAGACGGTGACTTCCTATTGGAGGCTGTTGCAGCTTATTTTGCATACACAGTTATGTCATAGACCTTTTTCATGTTTGATATGCTGAGTACTAGCATTTCATTGACAATTCATTGACTTATTTGTCAAGTTTTTATTATTTACCTTGCCTATTGGCTTAAGACTCGATAAAGTACTTGGCTGTTTTATTTTTCTTTAGCATTGAATTTTCCTAGTTTTTAATGCTTTACCTTGCGGACCGTCCACATATAAACTTGCAATCTGCTCTCATGAGATGGCACTTCTATTATCTTATTCAGTTCGTTTCCGGATCATGAGGAGGTGTCATCTAGGTCCTGGATATCTTTACACCGTGTTAAGTTAGCATGGGCTCATTACCGGTTTAAACGCCATTTTTCCTTTTTTGCAACTTCTGCACACGACACTTAGTTGTTGCTTTAGCTTTCCACCTAGTAGTTCATCGTGGTTTACATGAGAATAATATGTTATTGGTCTACTATCTGCTTTACTTGTTAAACTATATCTGTACAGCGAGTGCTAAAGTTTCAAGAACAACACGATACAGAATTGTTATGAGGTCTGATCTCCACGACTTCATACTCATAACATAAGTGCAACTTCTGCCAATTCTGGGCATGAGGCGGGTTTTATATTGCTTTGCCGAACACACATACACAACAGTTGATGCGGTTCACATGAAGAGAGAGCTGGTGTATGCTGATGTGATTCCTTCAAATCTAAGACACTAAAGTATGGACACGCCCTAAACCAACACAAAGAGACCTTCTTAGCAAATAATATAATATGTGTATTAGGGAGGGTGAGATATAAGCAGCCGCGGGCCGTGGAGGGAGTTACGATGGGGCAGGGAGGCGGGGAGGGGGAGAAGCAGGGTGGAGCCCTCTCTACCTTGCCCCTCCCCCTCCCCGCCTCCCTGCCCCACCGTAACTCCCTCCACGGCCCGCGGCTGCTTATAAGTGTTGCTAACTCTTATTCATTTACAGCATGTTAACATACTGTCACCATTCGCTTTTTATGTACTAGTAACTATGCTGGTAATTTTGCTACTGATAATATGTGTACTTGTATTCTCCACCCTGCTTCTCCCCCTCCCCGCCTCCCTGCCTCACCGTAACTCCCTCCACGGCCCGCGGCTGCTTATAAGTGTTGCTAACTCTTATTCATTTACAGCATGTTAACATACTATCACCATTCACTTTTTATGTACTAGTAACTATGCTGGTAATTTTGCTACTGATAATATGTGTACTTTTATTATCTAAGGTACTACGCCTGAGAAGACGGCATTAGTAAATAAACATTTCAAATACACATGTGTTCTTCTTAACTCCATGTTCTGGTTTCTAAGAAATATATAACGACCGACTGTTCATGAGTTCCACGTATCCTGAGGTACTATAAGTTCATATTCTGGATTGTCTAAACATTGAGAGTTTGTTATATCCAATGTGACACTGTACCTAGCTTGCTAAATAGTTTTTGATTACTAACGTGAGTTTTGGGACACCCTAATTCGCCGAGGTTCCAATCCTCTGTCCACAGTTCTGTGTGAGAACAGAAACCCTGCGACAGGGGCACCCCCGACCCTTGCTGGAGCTTCATCACACTTGCGATACAACTCCAGCAATGCGCCACCTTTACGGCACAGATACATCACGCATCTGTGCTGTTTTTGCCCCATGATGCGCCGCATTGTAAATGCAGCACACCATAGGTGACGGAACAGCGGCACAGAATGACTAACACATCCCTGGTGATGCGCCAGTCATCATAAATCTATCCCTATGCTTCTTATCTTGTTAGAGATGAACCGCCATATGTATCATAAAAGTTATTTGCATTTCCTAAATAGCGAACTTTAAGGAATAAATAGCGATTCTTTACCATTCCTAGTTTGCGATGAGCTATTTGCTAATTAGCCGAATGTAGCCCAATGAAGCCCAATGTAGCCCAATGTAGCCCAAAGATGGCCGCCAGACACACAAAAAAACAAATGTAGCCCAAATATCAGCCAGATGTAGCCCAACTATAGCCCAGTGACAGAATGACCAATCAGCTTCGCAAACCTCCGTTACGCGAAGCGGAGCGCTGTTACAGATATATATCTTTTTTTGAACGTTAATTTCTCAAAATCCACTGGAGCACATATATTGAGACCTAGCAAAGGCACATCGGGCTACCAGTCCCTAATATTTTGCCAAGTTTCGTGCAAATCCATTCAGCCGTTCAATTATTATTTTTATTATTTTTTTTTGCCCCGCGGGGCCCTTTTAAAACCTCCACATCAAACCTAGGGGGTCAGCGAGGATCTACTATGCCCCCTTATAGTTATTTCCCCCTTTGTTTTGACCTCCTCTTGTCTCTCGATCCTACCGAGAGACAAGATGGCGGCCGCTACGGACTGTTTGGAATGTTGACAGACGCCGGAGAACCAATCAGCTTCGCTTCACAAAGCTCCGTTGCGCGAAAAGTCCGCGAACCAGAGCGCTAACCGGTCCGCTGTTACAGATATATATCTTTTTTTAAACGTTAATTTCTCAAAATCCACTGGAGCACATATATTGAGACCTACAAAAGGCACATCGGGCTACCAGTCCCTACAATTTTGCCAAGTTTCGTGCAAATCCATTCAGCCGTTCGGGCTAAAAGTGAGGCCAACCGCCCTATGGAAAACTCAATGTTAAAAACACGTTTTGGGACCCCCCTTTTTTCTCGGCCCCCACTGGACGAACCCCCCCCAAATTTTCAAGGGCTGCTCAGAAACAAAATGTGCCATTTTCCTGAAAATTTCAGCCGATTCCGTCCACAAACGCCAAAGTTATTAGACATAGAATTTTCAAAAAACCCATAGAGAAAAAATCCTAACTATATATACCTACTGGCGACCGCCAGTAGGTAATATATATATATATATATATATATATATATATATATATATATATATTCAAACAAGATGCCTGTGACATGAGAGGCACACTGCAGGGCTCTCCCCTCCGGGCTAAAATGTCTCAGCGCGCTTCTCCACGTTGCAAAGGGTAATGTGCCCGACGCGTTTCTGGGGGATTCCACCCCCGTCATCAGGGGCTGTTTCCAGTCGAATCTCGATGTACTTCCCATGATTTAAGGACAATTTCTATCAGGCAAATCCATAGACAAACATGTGTCCTCTTTGGTTGGAATTATGGGATTTGTAGTCCGTGGTGAAAAGTACACATCGATAGTCTTGGGTACATGATGCTTCAATTTCATACCTTAAGTAGGCTTGCTTATTGTGCATTAGCGCGCTGTTATTAAAGTGACCAGTCCTGCGCTCTTTTACAGCCAAGAAGTTTGGATGCTACGAGCTTCATCCTGCCGCTCCTCATTACAGAACAACAGGCGATGGTGCTCTCTCCGCGGCCAGGCTGCCGCGTAGAAATGTTCAAACAAGATGCCTGTGACATGAGAGGCACACTGCAGGGCTCTCCCCTCCGGGCTAAAATGTCTCAGCGCGCTTCTCCACGTTGCAAAGGGTAATGTGCCCGACGCGTTTCTGGGGGATTCCACCCCCGTCATCAGGGGCTGCTTCCAGTCGAATCTCGATGTACTTCCCATGATTTAAGGACAATTTCTATCAGGCAAATCCATAGACAAACATGTGTCCTCTTTGGTTGGAATTATGGGATTTGTAGTCCGTGGTGAAAAGTACACATCGATAGTCTTGGGTACATGATGCTTCAATTTCATACCTTAAGTAGGCTTGCTTATTGTGCATTAGCGCGCTGTTATTAAAGTGACCAGTCCTGCGCTCCTTTACAGCCAAGAAGTTTGGATGCTACGAGCTTCATCCTGCCGCTCCTCATTACAGAACAACAGGCGATGGTGCTCTCTCCGCGGCCAGGCTGCCGCGTAGAAATGTTCAAACAAGATGCCTGTGACATGAGAGGCACACTGCAGGGCTCTCCCCTCCGGGCTAAAATGTCTCAGCGCGCTTCTCCACGTTGCAAAGGGTATATATATATATATCGGCGCTCTCTCCTCCTGCCAATGTAGTCCCGGTATATAATAGACTTAATGACAATGCACCCTAAGGGATTAAATGCGGGAGAGGAACTAGCATCTCATATTGGGTTCTAAACAAGTAAAAAAACAAGTAAAAAACAAACAAATAGAAAAACATGAATTAAGGACCAATAATAATGAGACTGTTCCATAGAATATCGAGAAAGGCAACACGACACTTTGACTGATACTGTGTGACACTCACATGGAAGGAACCGAATAGATGCTGATCTGTTTTGTAATTGTGTAATTTTGAACTGTATCCTTCAGATGATTAGAACCTTATGAATTCATTGAAACTCTTTGTAATTTTCAGTATTGCGTTGGTTAGAAGGTTAATGAACTTTAAGCAATCTGATTTTGAGCAAACCCTGCATGAACTTTATAATTAAGATATATGTATTTTGTGAAAACAAATTTTGACAAGGGAACCTGGCCGATCCACGGCTTAATAAGACAAGGAAGGTGTACATTGTCACAATAATCTGGTTATGCCGATACACGGCTGTATAATTCTGTTTTCTAAGTGTGCAATGTAGACGAGGTAAATTCCATCGAGTAGAGATGGAATTTCAGGCTGAAACTACCAAAATGGCGCTGCCAGTTTGAAGTCGGATATACTGACTCTGACAACGCCATATTTCTGATAGTAATACTCGATCTATGTGCCATGGTAAAGTAGAGCCGATATACGGCTTCATGACACCATTGCACATTATGCGCTTGTCGCAATTAGTACAATTAATCAAATTGTGAATTGGATATAACAAATAGAACTTTAACGCATTCATGAAAAATAGTCAATGTGTTTTATACAGATTATGTGGACACAACGTAACCTCAATATGAATACTCATCCAATATAGAGTGCTGATTATAGTCCCTTGTTTGTTTTCACTGTGTAATCACGTGGATGCGAGTGATAAAACATGGCGCCACCTCACAATGTTTGTAACATTGAGGAAGGCGTAGCGCCGAAACGCGTCTGTTGCGAACAAAATAAAACTAATTTGGAGAAGTGGAAACCTTGAGCGATATATATATATATATATATATATATATATATATATATATATATATATATATATATATATATATATATATATATATATATTGTCGTTGGTTGGAGAAGCACGTAGCCTGGGGGGAGGCCAATGACCAATGGCTGGACAGAATTGTACTTTGGTCGCGATATATTGGCGACCTTTTTATTGTTTGGCGCGGTAATCAATCATCGGCTGAGGAATACATTGCCGCCCTAAACAAAAATGATTTGAACTTAATATTCACAGGAAACATCAGTGACAGTATGGTGAACTATCTTGACCTACAGGCCTATATTGAAAATAGCACCTTATTGACCCGACTCTTCAGGAAACCTACAGCAGGAAATGCGGTCCTGCATGCAGGAAGTCATCACCCTAAAAGCTTAATTAAAAGCACACCCTATGGGGAACTAAGCGCAACTGTACCACCGAGGAAAGCTATAAAACAGCCAAAGATGAGGCATTAGAACGCTTCAAAGAAAGAGGGTATAGAAAGGGAGATCTTAGGTCAGCTGAAGATAAGGTTAAAGAAATAGAGAGAAAAAATCTGTTGATTTCTAAGAATAAGATCCACGGCACCAAAGACATCAATGTGCGTATGATTACCAAATACAATGAGAAATCTGCCAGTATAACCCAAATCTTCAAAAAGAATTGGCATATCCTCAAAACAGATAACGTGCTAAGACATCACCTCCCTGACCGGCCACCCATTACCTACAGGAGATGCCCCTCAATAGGGGATCAGCTAATACATAGCCACTTTACCAAGTCAATAACAACAAGTAATAAACTTAGGATAAATGGCTTTTTCCCCTGCCGCAATTGTAAAGCGTGTAAGCATAGTGGAAAAGTGACCACTTATGAGGGCAGACCAGGGGACCCGAGGCCTGTCCGAACAATCAAACAGTTTTTTAACTGTAACTCCGAATTCACAATATATAGCCTTATCTGTCCCTGTAAAAAGAGATATATAGGCAGCGCAAAGAACCCCACAAAAAAACGCATATTAGAACACATGCGTGCCATCCCAAACAAAGATCCAGTATACCCTGCCGCAAGACATTTTGAACTATATCATCAAAGCAACAGGGACTTATTGCAATTTTACTGTATTGATGGAGTAGAAAAACATGAAAGGGGCGGAGACAGGATTAGAAAACTAAGGGCAATGGAATCCCGCTACATCATTTAACTGCAAAGCATGAGCCCAGTGGAACTCAATAATGATGAGGAACTGTAGACACACCTAGAATGGAAAGACATGCACACAGTACTAGGTCATTAATAGTAGCCTGCATGAAAAATATGAAAGACTTTTAGAGGTATTTCTTCACCTCTTCTTCTTTTTCTTCTTTTTCTTCCCATTCTTTTCTTTTCTTTTCTCCTCTCTTTTCTCTACTCCTACTTAGAATTGTATCACTAAATATACAGGAGTAGTAACAAAAAGCTAGACCAGGACATAGGCCCATACAGGGCGCAATCATGACACAACGGTTAGGCTTCATTAGGAATCCAATGAGATTACAATACATGTATATATTTGTTTCCTAATTTGGTAATGAATTTGGCGCTACATTGTATGACTCAACATGTAAAAGTCAAATCTATTTACTTTTTCTTATTATTTGTTTTTCTGCACATGCACGTTAAAATGTTAAACTGTAACTATGCGGACTATAATAACATTGCGACCCTATTATAAGATGGCCGCCATGGAATATATCACATCTAGTGAGGCGGTAGTCCATCTTCCATGTCTAGTACCAACAGAGACGTGTGAGGGGTTAAAATGATTGTATTTTGCATTCACATTCGACATTGAGAAAGCCGTGAGGCGAAACGCGTCTGTCGAAAGGGGGGGGCGGGGGGAAGCTGAGCACCAAATAAAGCATTTATTGCTTGAACATACTTCGTGTGTGCCTTTCGTTTTGGAACTGAAGGAGTGTTCGCTGTTTTGATAATATATATCGCAGCACGAATCAACTTCATCCAGTTGAAAAAATGGTAAGCACACTGGTGTCCGATTTCAAATATTGTTTATTGCAAACCCCCTTCACCCCAGACAGACGCGTTTCACTCTACTAGCTTTGTCAGAAAATAAATAACTAATATATATATATATATATATATATATATATATATATATATATATATATATATATATATATATATATATATATATATATATATATATCACTGAAAAAACCATAGGTTATAGACCATATATAGTTAGGAATTAGCATTTAAAAAACCTTATTTTACTCACACAAAACCATTGAAATTCCATATATAGTTAGTTGCACTAACTATATATCGCGCACCCGCAATCCACTGCTGATGATGTCACATATTACATCATTCATGACATGGTCAGTGACATCACTGATGACATCACTGATGACATCTCAAATGACATCACTGATGACATGACTGATAACAACATCCAGTGATTTTTTGTTTCTGTAAAGTTTAAATATGTCTTACATATTGAAGAATGAGTGGATGTGTAAGTGTCTGGACGAAGGATTTAGTAGGTGCATGACTGACTGTATGACTGAGTGATTAAATGTGTCTCACTGAGTGCATGGGTTAGTGACTAAACTGTCTTAATTTGTGCATCATTATGTCTGTTGTTCTATAAACTGCTGCATGTGTTGATCAGTAGCTATATGAGTAACTATATGGGTTATTGATTGATTGCCCAAGTATTTGTATGGGAGACTGAGTGTGTGTGTGGCTGGCTGGGAGGTGTATGACTCTGTGCAGATCAATGTGTACTTGTATCAATGATTGTATAAGAAGGTAAGTATGTGTTAGTATATGTTTGAAAATGTAAGGTGCTCTATGTTTAACTGTATAGACAAGAAAATGGAAGTGTCATTGATTCTTTACAGGACTGACTAGGTGTGTGAGTAACTCCATGGATGAGTGGCAGACTGTGAGTGTCTGTATAGGTGTATGAGTGCATATGATAGTGTTGTAAAAATGAGTGATTGCATGTATGAATGATTGTATGGGTGAATGAGGGAAGGTGTGTGTAGACGTAGGAATCAGTGAGTGCGTATGTAGTAACTAGTATTGGTGTGTCAATGGTTTCAAAAATTATACTCTGTATTTAACACTGGGTGAAACAGAGGTTATATTAAAATGTGAGGAGATGCATTGTGTTGTCACATGAATGATATCATCAGTGATGTGGTCATTGATGTCAAATGAGATGTCATCAGTGATGTCATTTGAGATGTCATCAGTGATGTCATCAGTGATGTCACTGACCATGTCATGAATGATGTAATATGTGACATTATCAGCAGTGGATTGCGGGTGCGCGATATATAGTTAGTGCAACTAACTATATATGGAATTTCAATGGTTTGTGTGAGTAAAATAAGGTTTTTTAAATGCTAATTCCTAACTATATATGGTCTATAACCTATGGTTTTTTCAGTGAATTTTCAAGGTTTTGTAAATGCTAATTCCTAACTATATATGGTCTATAACCTATGGTTCTTTCAGTGAATTTTCAAGGTTTTGTAAATGCTAATTCCTAACTATATATGGTCTATAACCTATGGTTTTTTCAGTGAATTTCAATGGATTTTTAATAGCAAATATCATAAGCTGTCGAATGTCAAGTACGTGGTAAGTAAAAACATTTTCGTGTTTATGCACACTGATCTGCTTTGAATGCTGCCCCCCCCCCTCATTTCTATTAGGAGTACTCTCTCTTTGCAGATAGTGAAAGGTAGTTAACGCAGGCCTTTGCCCCGTTGTAATACGTCTTGCCTGCTTCTCTCTCCATTTGATTGATTGTTATCCAAGCATTTACTGTTTTAGAATTGGTTCTCTTTGGTTCATTCTCTATTTACAAACAAACACAGAGTCGCAATACTCTGTTTAGTCTTTGCAGATAACGAAAAATCGTGTAAAAAAACAAAAGGAATCGAACAAAATCAGTAGGCCACTAATGGGATCTCTTTTTGACCTCGCTAAAATAGAAACATTAAGAACAACCCCTCATGACAAATACGAAACTAGTGAGATGAACTGAACTCCACACCATGATGGCTGCAATACAGCTCAGCTCCGCCACCCACCCCGCCCAAAATAACGATAAAGAGCGGCTGCCATGATTGCTCGCGGAATGGCCACGACGGAGCTACGAAATGGTGGTGCTCTCATGCTAACCCCAGCTTCAGTCTGAAACATCCAGAAACACTGTAGACTACCAATTCGATCAGTTCCGGTAGCGCCCCAATGTAACCCGGTAGAGAAGAACTAGCCCTCCCCTCTTTGACTGATGGTTCTTGTTGCCTGTCCCTTCTGTTGTCATTTAACAGAACTATTTAGCCTGCTGAAAGGGGTTGTGTTCCGACCGCTGGTTGGTGGAGACATTTTGACTATATTCTGGACCTGCGTTGTCGCGTAATGCGTCATATGACGCGCCGCGTTAGCGCATCCGGAAGTCATCCGGGGCGCGACGCGCAGCGCGTAACGTAAGCATAACAGGTCATGTGACTTGTTAATAAAACTTTTCATTGGTTCATTTTACTTTTCTTATTCTAATGATGAAAGGCTTGATCATATGACCTAAAAATTACGCTTTTTATTACTTCCGAACATTATTTTTTCTTAAATATATATTATAATGTTCCAGGCTAATGTACTTTCCCGGAAAATTTACAACTGTCCTGCAAGTAAAATATATTCTTTTTTCGAGAAAAAGGGCGTTTCTTCGTCCCATGACGGAGCCGTTGAGCAAAAGAGGGTCGACCTGCTGTCTTAGTCGCCGATACGCCTGAATATGAGATTCTTATCGATCACTTTATGTTGCAGGAATAGAAAACACAACAGCCCTTGACCATTTATCTTTACTGCGTTCCTGCGTATTATACCTTTTACCCTTCATGTAATTGGTCTGCTTTATTTCACTTGCCTTTTAATGATTCTAAAACAGTGACTATTATTGAAAACTTTACCAATGTATATACTACTACCATGTTTTCTTTTAAAAACCTTTATTGTGAAAATTTCATTATACAAATACGAGCCTATAACCACGTGGGCCGGCCACGGAGCAAACTGTAATCGTATATGATGAGTAGACATTTACACTGTAGAGGAACGTAACGGGCGGGCCATTAGGTTGCAAGAACTAAGGTGTCTAACAGTTGCGGAATCGGTGGACGTACATTTTATAATTAAAATACGACAGGGCCAGTTACAATAAAATTATCTAGATATACATTTGCGGGCAAGTACCATGCGTGACGTTAATTCGAACTTTCAATAGTACAGTAATCAATAACACATCAGAACTTAATATCAATAGGGATGTCGAAATACTCAATCAATTCTCGTCCCCGCCCGCCATGTGCTTCAAAACTGCATACGTATCTCGTGATTTCAAGGTTCTGCAACCAGTACACAACAAGGAGTTACGAGTCCCATTTATTCCGGCGCCATTTTGGGCGAGGACGGGCAGGTCCAGGATATAGTCAAAATGTCTCTACCAACCATCGACTATGATGATGTTCATATGCTGTATTTATAGAGTAACACTCATCTCTCCACATGAAATTAATTTGCCACAATCTAAACATGTCATTTTAATCTTTCCAAAGTTCTTCTAAAAACTTTGGGACCGTTTCCCTTGCCTCTGATGCTGTCAGTGCCACTTCTTTGATGAATGTACTGGCAGGTCGGGGGTTCTCCTCCAAATCTCTCTTTTATGCAGCACTATAATTAATTGGTGCCACCTCTCCATATGACGATGCATGGTATAGTTACCATAACTATATTTTTTTTCGGTTCCTCTGGAGAGTACATCGTGGCAGATGAAGCGTATAACGTACCGGGCATTTACCTTTTTTTGCATGTAGAGGAAAGGAAAAAAAAATCGAGCGTCCGAGTTCTAAGGTGTCCCAGGGCCATTTTAGTGGACCAGGCCCAAATCCAAAGAACAGGCCGCCATTTTGAGAGTCCTTTTGCAGCCGCCTGTCGCTGTAGCATCAAGAGCGGCCGAAACTCAGCTGAATGGCAACTGAAACGGTAAAGGGGCGCCCCACTACAGCAGACGAGCCTCCACCTAGGAAGGCCCGTTCACGCCGCCTCCCCCCCCCTTCGGGCACCCCACGCCGTTATTCGGAGCAGTATTGTAGGATGGCCACACCAGTGCAGCAACTTACTAGACACCACCTCGGTGGTAACCGAATCTCAGCGCCTTGTGGTGTCTTCTATTCAGAAAACATTGTTGTGCTGCCTTCGACCTATTCGCCGCAAGTGCGCACGCAACTCAGCTGCATAGCTTGCTAGACACCACCTCGGTGCTAACCGAATCTCAGCGCCTTGTGGTGTCTTCTATTCCAAAAATATTGTTGCGCTGCCTTTGGCCCCATTCGCACATCGGTCCGCTACTGCCGCCATCTCACAGGCCAACGGGGCGCCCCACGCCGACTTTCAGCATTGTAGGATGGCCACACCAGTGCACCTTACTAGACACCACCTCGGTGCCATCCGGATCTTGGCATCTCAGCGCCTTGTGGTGTCTTCTATTCAGAAAATATTGTTGCGCTGCCTTTGGCCCCATTCGCACATCGGTCCGCTACTGACGCCATCTCACAGGCTAATGGGGCGCCCCACGCCGAGTTTCAGCATTGTAGGATGGCCACACCAGTACAGCAACTTACTAGACATCACCTCGGTGCCATCCGGATCTTGGCATCTCAGCGCCTTGTGGTGTCTTCTAGTCAGAAAATATTGTTGCGCTGCCTTTGGCCCCATTCGCACATCGGTCCGCTACTGACACCATCTCACAGGCCAACAGGGCGCCCCACGCCGACTTTTACCATTGTAGGATGGCCACACCAGTGCCACAACTTGCTAGGCACCACCTCGGTGCCATCCGGATCTTGGCATCTCAGCGCCTTGTGGTGTCTTCTATTCCGAAAATATTGTTGCGCTGCCTTTGACCCCATTCGCACATCGGTCCGCTACTGACGCCATCTCACAGGCCAACGGGGCGCCCCACGCCGACTTTCAACATTGTAGGATGGCCACACCAGTGCGGCAACTTACTAGACACCCCCTCGGTGCCATCCGGATCTTGGCGCGTTGTGCTGCCTTCGGCCTATTCGCACATCGGTCCGCTACTGACGCGAACTCACAGGCCAACGGGGCGCCCCACGCCGACTTTCAGCATTGTAGGATGGCCACACCAGTGCTGCAACTTGCTGGACGCCACCTCGGTGCCATCCGGATCTTGGCGCGTTGTGTTGCCTTCGGCCTATTCGCACATCGGTCCGCTACTGACGCCACCTCACGTGCCAACGTATTTTCTCCGCATTTTATACCCTATGCCGCATAACAGGTCTTGTGACTTGTTTATAAAACTTTTCATTGGTTCATTTTACTTTTGGTTTCCTAATGATGGAAGGCTTGATCATATGACCTAAAAATAACACTTTTCATTGGATGAAAACTTTTTTTTTTCCCAAACGATGAAAGCCCCACTTTGTTTCTGGATGTTTCACACTGAAGCTGGCGTCACCATGAAAGCACCACCATCTCGTGGCTCCGTCGTGGTCATTCCGCGAGCAATCATGGCAGCCGCTCCCCACCAGAAGCCTGCAGGAGTCGGGGGCCCCCAAAACTTTTGTTGAATCCTCAAGGCGGAGGGGACGCTTTCGAGAATGGGGTCCAAGACCTAGCAGACAAGCGTCCGATTTCCAAGGTGTCCCAGGGCCTTTTCAGTGGACCAGGCCCAAAAAGGAAAGAGCCTGCCGCCATTTTGAGAGTCCTGTGGCAGCCGCCTATCGCTTCACCGCAAGAGTGGGCGCAACTCAGCTGAATTGCGGCTTTTGACACAGTGGACCAAAAGCGGACGGAATGGCAACTGAAACGGTAAAGGGGCGCCCCACTACAACAGACGAGACTCCACCTGGAGAGGCCCGTTCACGCCGCCTCCCCCCCCCCCCCGGGGCGCCCCACGCCGTTATTCGGAGCAGCATTGTAGGATACCAAAACCAGTGCGGCAACTTACTGGACATCACCTTGGTGCCATCGTTCTGCTGCCTTGGAACTATTCGCACAACAGTTTGCTACTGATGACCCACCCCCCGCGACGCCCCACGCCGGATGCCGAAATCAGTGCGGCACCCAGGCAACATCACCTGGGTGCCGTCCAGAAATCTGGACGTTGTGCTGCGTTGGGACTATTCGCACAGCCGACCGCTACTTCGTTGTTTTTCCCTAAAAATGTTTAAATGTTTTTACTGTTTTTGTTTTGTTGTATATATTTATAAGTTATTAAAGTTTTATCATCTTACTACTTTGTTGGAGTGCTATATATTTTTAATGTGACACATAATTGTAAAAACTTTGATGTACAAAGAGTCATCCCTGGAATCTTCCGCTTCAGGCTTGGTCCCCTCCCCAATCACAATACAGGATGGTTTTCAGATAGTAGGAACGCGTGTGCTGTGACGGATCTCATCGAGTGTGGGCCTTGATCTACTATAACTCCTTTGAAGAGGGGTGATTCTTTACAGCTGGGGCCATAAACTACATCTGCAGGGCTAGCTGATAGCCTAGGACCGACCTGGACAATCGGACACAGAGGAAAAGGAGTGTCAGAGGGTGCCGTAGTGAATAGGGCGAAAGGGAGGTGTCGGGCGGGCACAGGGTGTGATTCTCAGGGAAGAGCAGCGCAGATGGGGGGAGGTTTATTACCCATGCATAAGACAGAGAACGGGGGTGACCAGTGCCTGGGGGAGATGCTTACGAGGGTGGGGAGCCATGCTAAGGATCGACAGCGTGCAGAGAGTGGGTCTGGTCAAGGCATCTAAAATGACTGCCGTGCACGACAAAAGTGTGGCATTTGAAAAAAGGCAAGATGGCGCAGACAATGTTTTTCAACACTTCCTGATTTCCTTCGAATCGAACGTTAACAGACGTTGGGGCATATTACCAAAGTTAAGCGATATTTATCCCTAACTATGCTTAGCAACGATTTTTTTACCGCTAAGCATCGTCAGAAATTATCGCAGATAAACCTTGCTATTATCAAGGTTTATCGCAAATGCCATAAAAAACGACCGCAATGCATTAATATCGCTGAAAACTCAGCGATATTCATGCATTACCGAGCTAATGCTCTTAGCCATGTTATCCACCTCCCATTGGATAACATGGCTAAGAACTGCTCAGGGCAGGTGGTAGCTTTTGGAGATATTCGCGCTTAGCGCGAATATCTCCAAAAGTTGGTAATAGGAGATAGCGATGTTAGCGACTGTTTCCAGTCGCTAACATCTTGGCATGCCCACTTTGCATGTCATTAGTGATAAATATCACTGACATGCAAAGTGGGGCCCAAGATGGTCGCTATCTCCTACTAGCGGTCGCTAACTGGCAACAGCTAGGTAATACAGAGATAATTTTATCTCCGCGAAGCGGAGCGCTGTTACAGATATATATCTTTTTTTGAACGTTAATTTCTCAAAATCCACTGAAGCACATATATTGAGACCTAGCAAAGGCACATCGAGCTACCAGTCCCTACAATTTTGCCAAGTTTCGTGCAAATCCATTCAGCCGTTCGATTATTATTATTATTTTTTTTTTTGCCCCGCGGGGCCCTTTTAAAACCTCCACATCAAACCTAGGGGGTCAGGGAGGATCTACTATGCCCCCTTATGGTCATTTGCCCCTTCGCTTTGGCCTCCTCTTGTCTCTCGATCCTACCGAGAGACAAGATGGCGGCCGCTACGGACTGTTTGGAATGTTTACAGACGCCGGAGAACCAATCAGCTTCGCAAAGCTCCGTTACGCGAAAAGTACGCGAAGCAGAGCGCTGTTACAGATATATATCTTTTTTTGAACGTTAATTTCTCAAAATCCACTGGAGCACATATATTGAGACCTAGCAAAGGCACATCGGGCTACCAGTCCCTACAATTTTGCCAAGTTTCGTGCAAATCCATTCAGCCGTTCGGGCTAAAAGTGAGGCCAACCGCCCTATGGAAAACTCAATGTTAAAAACATGTTTTGGGACCCCCCTTTTTTCTCGGCCCCCCCTTGACGAACCCCCCCAAATTTTCAGGGGCTGCTCAGAAACAAAATGTTCCATTTTCCTGAAAATTTAAGCCAATTCCGTCCACAAACGCCAAAGTTATTAGACATAGAATTTTCAAAAATCCCATAGAGAAAAAATCCTAACTATATATACCTACTGGCGACCGCCAGTAGGTAATATATATATTTATATATAAACTAAATCACACCAAAACAACAAAAACAAATAACAGCAAGTGAGAGAGGACAAGCCGGACAATCAAAATAGAGAAATGCACTATACAAGATGGCAGTAAATAAGTAAAGGAAAGTGAAAATGGACACCCAGTACAGTTGAAAGAGAGAGAGGCAGTAAACAAATATGGGAAAGAGGACAATCAAACATCTGAAAGAGAGAAGGCACTTCAACTTTCGGATAACCAGATTTACTGGCGGCCATCTTAAAATAACTTTTCAATTTAGAGTGATATAAAGAATATTAACACATTAATACCAATTTAAAGAGAATTCTTAAACCCTCATCAAAGAAGCATCCAAGAAGAGTGCACGTCAAAAACGTCAAATTTTACTCATCACCATATAACAAACATGGAGGATAATTATCTAGAACCAGTAAGTAGAAACGCAAATATCATAAAATACCCAACCAAACTATCCAAGACTGCAGCCAAAAAATTCTAACACAGCCTAATGGGAAAAAACCCTGACACGCTGATATCGGACACTGCTTGTTGCACAGATAAAGGCCTCATAGTGAATGACATGATTTTCTTCACCAGAAAAACGGCGAAATGGTGCAATGCCATCACGAATATACTGAGCATAAAATCCATCACTAATATCCCACATGGCACAAAAATGATTACCATGGCATCACCAAGATACAAAGCCGACCTTTGCATAAACATCTTCAAGAACGGAATGGTGATGATACAAGCCTCTAACCACGAATTGGAAAAATTTGACAATATGTTTTCAACCCTAAAAAAATGTGTAGAGAACCAAGCTCGCAACGACAACAAAGGCCACTAGGAATAACTCCCTATTCATCTGACAATACCGCCACTTTCAATACACTATCTAGAGGCTCTCAGGAACCTGAACAGACAAAGCAGCAAAGAGACACAACCAGCACAGGAGACTCAACATCCGGATATGATAGAGAGATAACCTCGCCCTCACAACAGGGAAATAACAACACAGAGCTTTCTCAGAGTGAAAAATCGGACTCCGACAACATTATAACTAGAGAAACTCAGGAACCACTGCATTCAATGTATCTAGGAGACACAATCGATTTAGGAGGCCCAATGTCTGAAAATGATCCAGAGAGAACAGAAATGACTACACGTCATATGAATATCATCACAGAACCTTATCACAGGGAAGAATCAACGCCATCCCCCATAGAAGTTATAACGCGAACGAACAGAACAAGCAATGAACAACTAGGAAGAACGGATATAGAAAAGACGACCCTGTCCACACTTCAAAGTACCTCAACACAAAGATCACTAAGACCCACTCGAACATCACAGCCTACAGACATGAAACAAGGAACACAAATCATAGATATCACATCCAACAAGGCATTGAATGGTAGAATAGACAACCGATCTAATGGCAGAGAGAAGACCATGACGAAGAGTTTAAGACGGAAATACGTGAACAAAAAACGTGAATTCCGAATTAAGAGGACGAACAACCCCAATTGGACTCCCCAGACCTTGGGGAAAATGATAGAGCTCCAAACACAAATAGGATACGTGTCGCTTGACCTATTAAGCACCCTTCAGGAGGTAGACAAACTTCGGGATATCACGGAGAACACACATACCAAAGTCGAACAAATATGTGATCTACTATATAAATCTCAAAGAAAGAACAATAACATGGCAATGCCGTTAGCATATAGACAAAATCGACCCGATAGGCATCAGAAATACTTAACGGAAGAAGAAATCCTATCCTTACTACGGGAATATGAGCCTTCTACCAGCACTAGAGAAGAAAACATTTATACAGTACCGATAGATGTCACCCGAATATCTAGACCGAATAAGAGGAAACCTAACCTTAACAATCTGCAACGAGTCCAACTGATCATAGAATCGCAAAATTGGAACACAAACATAACAGGGATAACAATAAATTGCCTACTGCTCAACTGTCGGTCAGCAACTAAACATGCCTCTGACATAGCCGATCTCATCATTAACCAGGAAATAGACGTAACAATCCTTACAGAAACATGGCTATCAGAATCCTCGTCCCCGGTTATGGACCTACTGGTGCCCCCTCATTACAATATTGTGAGACTTGATAGGCAAAAAAAGACAGGAGGTGGCATAGCCTGCATTCACCGATCAGACTTGGAAGTCAGCCAAATACAATCCGACCCTCTAGATACATGTGAATACCTAGGTCTCAGTATAAGATCGAACAACAATCAAAGATGCAACCAGGCCTCTATCACCACCAAGGCCTCTTGCCTCGAATCCTGGCTTAAATCAGTGATAAGGTTGCACCTTTGAAAAATATAAAGTCCAAACGTCCCCATGACACCCAACGTTGGTTCACTGAACAACTAAAAAAGGATAAACTGACCCTCCGCCAAGCTGAGCGCCGTTGGCGACGTACTTATTTTCCCGTAGAAAAATCTGCATATGTTGCTTTGTTAAAACTATATAAAAACTCCATTCTTCAGGCCAAAACGGCATATTTCTCCCAAAAAATCTTAAACTCTGCGTCCAAGGCAAAGGATATTTTCTCCATTGTGAACGAGCTCACACAACCTGATAGGGCAACTTTTCAAGCTGTCCCCTCGCAATCACTTTGCGATTCACTTAATTCCTATTTTATTGATAAAATCATCACTATAAAAACAATATCCCTATCCCTTCTTCCCCCTCTGTTCCGGTTTTACCTTCTCTGAACTCCTCTTTACTGGACGTCTTCCCCCCATCACTAAGACTGATTTAGTGGCCCTATTAAATAAAGTGAGCTCGGGCTCGCCCAATGATTGCTGTCCCCCGCAGATTCTTAAAGAAGCCTTCCTTGCCTGCCCTGATCCTCCGCTCACACTTCTCAATGAATCATTAGCAACAGGAATCGTTCCCGACTCCTTTAAACATGCGGCAGTGGTCCCTATCCTGAAAAAACCAAATGCTGATCCTCTGATCTTGGCTAATTTTCGTCCCATCTCCCTGCTTCCCTACCTAGGCAAGATCTTAGAGACCCATGTCACCAACTGTCTTAGTCTATTCATCGAGAACTCCCAGTTTGTTGACTCTCAGCAGGCGGGATTAGGCCTGCCCATTCCACCGAATCCGTTATCTTGGCGGTGATGGATGAGCTCAGGAAGGGAGCCGACAATAACACTTTCCAGGCACTCATGCTATTAGATCTGTCTGCGGCCTTTGACACGGTCGACCACGACCTGCTGATCGACCGTGTCAATAATGCCGGTGTTCAGGGTCGGGCACTTGAGTGGATTAGATCTTTTCTACATCAGCGCACCCAGGCGGTCCACCTGTCCACCTTCAAGGCATCACACTCCAGCCTGACGTGTGGAGTCCCTCAGGGCTCTGCCCTATCGACCCTTCTGTTTAATCTTTACATGCAACCCCTGATTGTTTCCCTTCGCAATAGCCCGGTCACCATCTTTAACTATGCGGACGACCTTTAGCTGGTCTTTAATCTTGATTCCACCATCACATACCGCACCAACTTTCAATCTACTATGCTCTCCATTAGCGAGTGGATGTATCATAGCCAGCTGAAGTTAAATCCTGATAAAACGGAGCTTGTGTTAACCGGGGGACCCGCCAACCCCTAGGATGCTAGCTTCTGGCCTTCCTCTTTGGGCACTTCTCCCCTCCCTGCAGATTCCGTGAAGAGTCTTGGCGTTATCATTTGCAAAGACCTCTCTATGAAACCTCAGATCAGTGCTGTCACTTCTGCCTGCTTCTTCCACCTTCGCAGGATTCGTAAAATCTGTAGGTTTCTGTCTACGGAGGCTCTCACACTTGTCATCATGGCCCTGATTACGTCCCGCATTGACTACGCCAATGCTCTTTACGTTGGCATCCCTGCTTACCTGCTTCACCGTTTGCAACTTGTGCAAAATCAAGCAGCTAGGTTAGTCTTTCGCCAGCCAAAACACCAACACGTTTCCCGGCTATTGAAGAACCTTCACTTGCTCCCGGTCGCCAAACGTTGTATCTTTAAACTTGTCTGCATCACGTTTAAGGCGTTATACGACCAAGGCCCTGCCTTCGTAGCCTCTAGAATTCACCGATACACCCCTTCCCATGATCTGCGTTCTTCCCACCATAACCTACTTACCATCCCAGCATTCAAGCGGGAAAAACCTGGTGGCCTTCGCTTTGCGTTTTTGGCCCCCAGGTTATGGAATTCACTCCCGAGTGAACTCAGACTATCTCCTAGCTACACTTTCTTCAGGTGTTCACTCAAAACTTATCTGTTTCGGCAGGCCTATGCGTAACTCCGCACCCCCCTTTTCTCTCAGTCGTTCTTGGCGCCATGAAACCGCCTGGTGTCCGTGCGCTCTATAAATACTTTTTAATAATAATAATGCAACCTACATGCCTTTTTTCACCCTCCGGGTAATAAAAATATGACCTTTATAGACCAATTAATGGAGATCATCACAGCGAATTCTAACAATGAAATAAATAACATATATCTAGGAGACTTTAATCTTCATTAGAACGACAAACAGGTCAACGCTCTTAAAGACTTTTTATCGGAACTAAATCTCTCTCAAACATGCACACAACCAACTCACTCGAAAGGAGCTACTTTGGACTGGGTTATTTAAAAAAAAGATAATACATCAGTCCTCTCAATAGAGCCGTGTGACTGGTCAGATCATCATGAACCCTCCTGATACCCACATGGAGGAAGATAAAAACAACACAACCTATGAGAAACACACGATGGATGCGAGACTCCAGAGATGCAAATACGGAACTACTAATTGAAAGATGTGAGAAAGACCTAAACCTACCTCACAACTTGCAGAATGTGAGTGATCTAACTAATCACTACTCTACTACAGTAACAAAAATAGTCAACGACATCATGCCACTAAAACAGAAAAGAGTTACAGAGAAGGCAAAAAACCCTTGGTTCAATGGAACATTGAATGAAGACAGGTGAATATTGAGATTGGCAGAAAGAAAATGGAGACAACACCCATCATCCCCGGAACTGAAATCCCTCAGAAAAATTAGAAATCAATACAACAAAAAGATCCTTAACTCCAAGAAGGAATTCATTAGATCCGAATTAGACAACGCCAAAAACAGACCACGGAAATCATTTGAGATCTTAAAACAGCAATCAAATAAGCTGGCCAAAACTGCCCAAGAAATCACAAAAACGCAACTAAGCTGCGAAGAATTCTCAAACTTTTTCACCGACAAAACTAACACTCTGGAAAGAGAACTCAAGAATGCAGCAGACAACCTGGAACTCCATACACCATCATTAGACATTAACACAGCGAAAACTGTGGATAATTTGATAAAAAACAAAGCACAATGGGACACTTTCAAAATATTGGATCAGAATAGCATTGCCAAAACGCTATCAGACATCAAACCCAATAATCACTACAATGACCCACTACCTTCAAAATGCCTGAAAGAAATCTGCCACACAGAAGCTGAACTCGGACAAGACGGAAGTCCTCATCCTGGAATCCTCGCCCTCCGCATGGGACGACTCCTGGTGGCCCCCCGCCCTGGGCACCGCACCCAAACCGACAGACCACGCACGCAACCTGGGCTTCATCCTGGACTCCTCCCTCTCCATGACCAAGCAAGTCAACGCCGTCTCCTCGTCATGCTTCAACACCCTAAGCATGCTACGGAAGATCTTCCGGTGGATCCCCACCGAGACCAGGAAGACTGTCACCCAGGCACTCGTCACCAGCCGACTGGACTACGGCAACGCCCTCTACGCCGGAACCAACGCCAAGCTCCAGAAGAGACTCCAACGGATCCAGAACGCCTCAGCCAGACTCATCCTCGACATCCCACGACACAGCCACATCTCCGGACACCTAAGAGACCTGCACTGGCTCCCGGTCAACAAGAGAATCACCTTCCGTCTCCTTACCCACGCACACAAAGCTCTTCACGATCAAGGCCCGAGCTACCTCAACAACCGCATCAACTTCTACGCTCCCAAACGACACCTCCGATCAGCCAGTCACGCCCTCGCCGCCGTCCCCCGCATCCGAAGAACGACAACAGGAGGAAGGTCCTTCTCCTACCTGGCCGCCAAGACCTGGAACTCCCTCCCGACCCACCTGCGCCTGACCCAAGACCACCTCGCCTTCAGGAAGAAGCTCAAGACCTGGCTGTTCGGGCAGTAGCAGCACCCCCCCCCCCTAGCGCCTTGAGACCCTCCGGGTAAGTAGAGCGCTCTATAAATGCCTATGATTGATTGATTGATACAGTGATTCCAATATGGACAGAAATTATAAATTCCTCCCTATCCCAGGGGAGCCTTCCAGAATGTCTAAAAACAGGACAAGTAGTACCGATCATCAAACAACCTACGGCGAACCCAGCAGATCCAAATAACTACCGCCCAGTAGCCAACATTCATCTTCTTGCCAAGCTGATAGAGAAATGTGTGCAAATCAATTGAGCCAACACATCGACAATTTCTCACTATTGGATGAATGTCAATCGGGATTTAGAACTGGACATAGCACGGAGACGACGATCTTACACATAGTCGATGATGCACTTCAGGCATTCGATCACAATCGATCTTGTCTGCTTATCCTACTTGACTTGTCTTCGGCTTTTGACACGGTCAATCATGAAAAACTATTGATCAGACTCCGTGAAAGGATGGGAATATCTGACAAGGGGCTAAGTTGATTTGAATCCTTCCTACAGAATAGAACCCAAAGATTTCTGATCAACCAAGCTCTCTCACCCTCAAGCCCTAACACAATAGGAGTTCCACAAGGATCTACATTATCTCCCTCATTGTTTAACCTATATATCGAACCCTTAACAGAGATTCTCCGAAATTCCAAAATATCCTACCACATGTACGCGGATGACACGCAGATATACATTAAGATCACATCCCTGGAAGACATCAACATAATGAACGAGGCCCTTAAAATGACTATAAAATGGCTAACTATTAATCATCTGAAGCTAAACGCACATAAAACAGAATTCTTACTTATCTCGCCACAAAAGAATCAATCAGAAGTGAAGGAATGGTCCAAATTGATCACGGCACTAAATTGCACCCCCACCCTAGTTGACTCAGAGAAATCACTAGGGATCACATTGGATGAAAACCTCGACATGAAAGCCCACATCAAAGCAATGGCAAAAAGCGCCCGTTTTCATCTGAACTACTTAAGAAAAATGAAACCATATTTAACTGACGCGGATTTAAAACAAGCTGTGCAATCACTGATCATTTCGAGGATTGAATATGGAAGCACAACATTGGCAGGGCTACCAAAAATATCCACAGCACCATTAAAAGCATGCCTCAATGCAGCAGCAAGACTTAAAACAGGATCGAGGAAATTCGACCATATCACCCCTCACCTGAAAGCCTTAAACTGGCTACCATACGAAGCCAGGATACAGCTAAAGATGGCGTGTATCACCCATAAAGCACTTCATCTCAATACTCCCAGATATCTTGCCCAAAAAATTGAAATATCTGGAGGAAGCAGACCAGCTAGGAGTGCCAAGGAACTGGTACTGAGACCACCCATTTTCAGGAAGAAAAAAAACCTATGATAGAGCATTCTCAGGAGCAGCCCCTAGAATCTGGAACTCACTTCCCCCGAACATCAGAAAAATTCCAAACTTAGCAATTTTTACGAGAGAAATCAAGATACTTCTAATGAGTAAGTTCCTTCCATAATCATCTTCTCTAGGCGCTAACTATTCAATTCAGAGACGTCTAAGATGTTCCATGGACTGGAGAACATAGAAGACAAAGGAAAAGACACTTAAAACAAGCCTATAGAGGAAGATTGAATACTCCTAGTATAACTATTATCTAACCTACCTAAAGCCACTGTTTTTTTCTTAATGACCTTATAATCCTTATCAACCATTATGATAGTATTCCTAACTAAAACTGTCTAATGTAATCTCGTTCATGTAACTGTGAAGCGATCTGATACCCAAGGGTCTTGTTCGCGCTATAGAAAACTGTATAATAAATAAATAAATAAATAACCCAGCGAGACTCTGTCCTGCTGCATTCCGCACCTTCACTGAGGTACCAGGGCTGATTGTGTAGAGGGGATCCAGGACGGGGGCCGGGGAGCACGGGGGGTTGGGGGTAGTCTTGAAATGAGGAATAACTGCTTGTACCTAGAATTACTACGGATTTTCCGAGCTGATTTTCACCATGTTGATGGAAAACAAAATGCTGAAATTGTCTCCCGTCTGCTGGGGATGGTGTGGGGGTGTCCAATGGGGGTGCAGGGATGATGGGCTCTCATGTGCCTGTGGTGGGGGCATTCACTGCTGCCCCCCTCGGACTGTAGCGCACAGTGGGTAGTGTGGTAAATGTTCTTCTCACTGTTCCTCTCTGGCTAGATAGTACTGTTATTCCTATGACATCATAGAATGCCAGGGTCTCTCTCTAGCTCACTGTGCCTCTCTATTACCTATTGTGGCAGTTGGTCATCTGAGGCTGAGCTGCCAACAGCGAGCTCCTGGTGGGGTTCTCCCTGTTCTACCTACAATCTTAACCTGTCTGTCTAACCTGGAAGGAACCTGAATAAAGGATCTTAACCTATCAAGTGGACTCTGCATCTTTCCTTTACTACATTTTGGCGACGTTTTCTAGAGGGTGAACCTGCGTCTGCGCTAAAGAAGCTACTTCAACAAAAGAAACTAAAGAAAGGAACTAAGGACTTTATGAAAATCACATCTACACAAAAGGTAACGCCCAGCTGACCCCACCAGTGTCCTGTGCCACCTGGACAGCCTGCACCCTGGGCGCATGTCATTACCTTAATTCTTGTTTGAGTCTAGTCTAGTCTTCAGCCTACAACCTGAGCCTTTGTTCTGTTATGCCTGCTGTCTCCTTGCTTCTGTCAGCTGGAAGTCTTCCAGCACTACTCTTCCTTGAGGCCTGTGGTATGCTTTATTGCGTCTAGCCTTCGCCTTCGTACACTGTGGGAGGAGCCAAGCGTAGGCAGGAACTGGCAATTTATGTATGGTGCTCAATTGGCTGCATCAGAGACTAGTACTGAGGATATATCTAGTTATTTTTAAGCATTGAAAGCTTTCACCAGCGCGTAGATACAGCGCCGCTTCAACTTGAGCCTGTGTATCTCCCATTGTCCGGACATCTGCACCTTTGAGGAATGTGTCTGATTTCGTGTGCAGTGCGTCTACAGATACACAAGTCTGGGGGCAGAGTCTGCTCGTTGAGCGCTGAATGTGGGTAAGCCTGGACGGCTTCAGCGTCTGTCTCCCAAGTTTTGCCCTGCCGTGCTTCTTCACTCACCGTCCTGTATCCCGATGTCCGTTGGGTGACGGTTGGTCTGCTGTGATCTTCTCTCCTTTCTGTCTGCCGTCCATCTGATGACGTCCCTGGAATGCTACGGGGAGTTGGTGAAGCGAAGTTCTCTTCATGCTCTGTCACGTCTGTGACGCCGTCCTTTGGAGACACGTCTCTCACGCTCCTTACGCCGCTACGACTGACGTGGCAGCCATCTTGTGTTTGTTGGTGTCGCTATGGTAACAGCTGCCACTCCGCATGAGTCTTCGGGTGTTTACTTCTCCTTTCGGTGATATACACACTTGTGTATATTTAAGATCGCTACATTCTCTTCACCATGATGCCTCTTTTGAAAGGAGTGTGGAGCAACAGAGACGTAAACGTTTTACTCATGGATTTGACTATACGCTATTTGACTGACGGAAGTCCATGGGATCTGCAGGGAGCCCAGCAGCGTCAACAGAGAGCAATATACACAGAACCCGGGTGAGAGGTCGCTCACCGGAGCTGACATTATTTAATGTTGTGTTATGAAGTACTTTACTTAGTAGTGTTTGTGATGATTGTATACTGTTCTAGGCATATTCATTTGCTTTGATGCTTAACTATGTGGTGGTCTCTTCTATGTTTGCTCTATCGTGTGTATGTAAGGTCAGTATGCATCTGTTAACTTTACGGTGTATCGTTCTTTTAGGAGTCATTATCTGTTTATTTGGGTTATGATGCATCTCGTGGTGTATCCTATTTGAAGCTTGGTGTTGTTCGGTTATCAGTGAAGTAGTGTCATTTGGGTAGTCCATGCCCATACCAGTTCACAAGGTCTGTGTTCTCCTACTCCTTGTTGAGTATTTACGAATGGCGCATGCCCTTGTCCCAGGGTTATAGTGTTTATCCTGCGGTGTACCCTAGTCTGGGGATGTTGGTATTTGTGGGTAGTCCATACCCATCTCTTGTCCCAGGGTTATAGTCTTTACTCTGCGCTGTACCCTCGTCTGGGGACGTTGGTGTCTGTGGTAGTCCATGCCCGTAGTATGTTCCATAAGTATTTATGGCTAGTCCATGCCCCTTTTCCCAGAGATAATTTTTTTACTCTGTGGTGTACCCTTTTCAGGGGAGGTTATGTGTTCTTTTTGGGTAGTCAACGCCCATAGTATGTTCCATAAGTATTAATCCCTTTTCCCAGAGATATTTTGTTTACTCTGCGGTGTACTCTTTTCAGGGGAGGTTATGTGTTCTTTTTGGGTAGTCAACGTCCATAGTATGTTCCATAAGTATTAAATCCTTTTCCCAGAGATATTTTGTTTACTCTGCGGTGTACCCTTTTCAGGGGAGGTTATTTGTTTTTCGGGTAGTCGACGCCCATGCTGTCCTGCAGCGTACCCTTGGTAGAGATTGTTTGTACACTGTGTTTTGTCTGAGTCTACTTGCTTGTAGCTACTGGCCAGGGCTTCATTTAGGTGAGATTTTCAGTTGTATTTTTATCATACATTTAGTGTTGGCGTATCTTCTTCAAGGGTAATGTTAAGGGTAGTCTTAGTTTTGTTTCAAAACCTTACTCTTTTGTTAAGGGGAGGGGATGTGGCATATTATGTCATAATGCTGATTCTTTGTTCTCTTATCTCCTAATAATACCTCATGCTAAAGTCATCTTTTGTTGTACACTACTATTTTTGGTTCTTCGAATTTGTGTACTTCCTTGCTGTTTGGGGCATATTAGGTATTGTTGCTGATTATTCCTTTGTTCTGCTATTACTCCATAAAGAGAGAGGATGTGTGGTAAATGTTCTTGTCACTGTTCCTCTCTGGCTAGATAGTACTGTTATTCCTATGACATCATAGAATGCCAGGGTCTCTCTCTAGCTCACTGTGCCTCTCTATTACCTATTGTGGCAGGTGGTCATCTGAGGCTGAGCTGCCAACAGCGAGCTCCTGGTGGGGTTCTCCCTGTTCTACCTACAATCTTAACCTGTCTGTCTAACCTGGAAGGAACCTGAATAAAGGATCTTAACCTATCAAGTGGACTCTGCATCTTTCCTTTACTACAGGTAGCCCCGTTCCAGGGTCCTGGTTGCAGCTTCCGCCCCGATGCCCCGCTGAGGTCCCTTTTCCGTTCTTTCTTCTCCTCTTTGCTTCCAGCCCTTACAGGGCTCTGAAGTGGCCACTTTAGTAGCATGTAAGCGCTTTACAAAACTCCTTCAATAAATAAGTACATTGAGTGCTGAACCCTCCACACTGGAAGATCCCACGGGGGAGCGGGGGGGGTGGGCCTCCGGGGCCCTTCCAGAGTCGAGGGACCCGCCTTGAGGTGAAACACGAACCCATGGGTGACGCGCGGACTCCAAGGACCCCCGTGGAGTTAGAGGTTTGTAATAGTTTGCATACTTGTGGTTACAAGCTAGAAAACAACCCTGGCCCTTGATCTGTCCTCGGGCGGTTTCACCTGTGTGCGTGCTGTGGTGCCAGCAATAACAATCTGGAGAGAGAGTGAGTACAGAAAGAGTGAGGGAGACTCCCTGCGGGTGAGATCCCCGCAGTTACTGAAACTTGAACCGGTTGCTGCTGGTAACAGTCAGATACAGGTGCTGCGTGAGGCGTCTTCCGTTCATCACATGCACGAATTGCAATGATTTTAATATACATGATCTACACACAGCCTCACTGCTGATACCCGGCAGGAGAGGGCAGGTGTCAGTCTGAGACCCATCAGTGGAAGTCACTCCCAGGTGAATGACCTCCTTTAAAGCTGCATACGTCACCGTCTTCCAGGACATTCGTAGAATTCATACATTTTCTGCAGTGGAGCAACTGAGAGACATTTTCATCATAATTAACAGGAAGTATATTGGGTGGATGAACTATGCCAAGCTACATAAAGGGATACATTTACAAGGCGTTTTATATCTAAAACCCTGCGACTCATAACATCTGAGTTTGTGGCCACAAAATGGCTTAATGGTCTGAATTAAACTCATTTTGTGGGCTGCAAATGCCTTTCTGGCTTGTTAAATGGGTTGACTGGTACCCAATCGAATTGCAATTAAGAAAGGACATGAAAGGGACATTGCCTCCTAATTACATATCTGTAAATATCAATGTTTTGTGATAAGAATTCAAAATTTTCCAACATTTGTGACAAGCATTTTTGATTCTATTTAGGACACAGGGGAGGATTATCCTTCTCTTGTCTTTACTACTTTTTAAACAGTAGCCAATCACAATAAACGTTTATAAAATGCTACATTTCCCACAATACTTTACTATCACATGCCTGCCCATGGAGCCACTGCCCCATAGAACCCCTTAATGACGTAAGAGCATCCTCTTTCTTTGCACAGGTCCAAGAAGCCAGTTAATGCAGCTTGAAACCAGTCAGTGTCAGATACACCCAAGATCAGGACCCCACAAGGACAGGGCATCAATCCACAGGAGCAGCAAACCTGAGACCCAACCTGGGCCAGAATCTGAACTCGGTCCAGCGGCGGCCAACAAAGGTCCGGTGAGCGCCCTGACCACCTCGGGCGGGAATCAAACTCCTCACCAACCGGTCAATCTTAAATCCCAAGAACCTCCGTCACTCCCGACAATCATTTGCCATCAGCTCCTAACAGGGAATTAAAATATCCAGTCATAAAACTGACCTCATCACAGACATTACATTTGAATACAGTCAAAAAGGGAGGGAACCGTGAACATGCAGAACAATAATTATCAACTGTAATAATGCATAACACAGATAATATTACACATCATCGTTTGTGAGATAATTGTGACGAATGTTGGAATTTTTTTTATTCAATGCTTGTTTAAAGCTGAGCCACCACATTAGAAGCAACATCTACAATGGGTTTACTGTAGAATGATGTAAAGGTATATTCAGCCGACCAGTTGGCCACTTTCATATTGTCAGCTAAAGTAGAACCCAAAGCTAATGATTTCAAAGCCATTGCGACACTTGCTTAGTGGGCCTCAAACATGGACACATTAATACCAGCTTCACTCATCAGCCAACGCACCCATCTCGCAAAAGTGGCAGATGTCTCTGGACAAAAAGGATTTTGCAAAGCAATAAGCAATTGTCCCTTCATGTTAGTATGAAACTCTGCAGTACTCACCTCATACGCTTCCAAACATTGTACCACCCAGAGCTTGTGATTATCTGGGAAAACAGGATACAAAAACTGAGCAAGAATTGCATTTGGTGCCTAGAGAAATGGAGAAGGTTACTCCTTCTGGAGGAAAAAAATCCATTCAACCAGGTCTAGGGGCAGATTTACAAGCCCCTTGCGACGTCTTTCGTCCGCCCTTGAGTCACTTCTGTAATGCAGCGTCGTCGTAAACAATGCACCACGTTGCAACATATTTACAACGTGACGCATCTAGGGAGATGTCACGTTGTAAAGCCCTGCACTACATTATACCTGCGTCAGGTATAATGTAAGCAGGGTGGGTGTTCCGATGTGAGAAAGTCTCGTAAAAGTGACGCAGTGAAATCTACAAGATGTCACGGAGTCACTTTTACGACGCCACTGCATCAAAACCATATGCCTGCTTGAAGCAGGCGTAAGGCGTGATGCAGCATGTGAGGAATAGGCAACCTAACCATTGCTGGAGTTGCATCGTGCTTCCGACACAACTCCAGCAATGCACTGTCCTTGCGCCAAAAGATGCGGCGCGCATCTGTCTATACTTGCGCCACGGTGCACAGCATTGTAAATGCGACGCATCCATGGTGGCGCATGGGGTTTTTACAGGACGCTAATGAACTGACGCATCTCTGCTAATATGCAGAGATGCTCCAGTTCCTGTAAATCTGCCCCCTAATGTCCGGACGTCAGACACCCTTTTACAGGATATGAGACACAACAACATAGTCAATTTGGCCGATAATTGTTTACGAGACAGATACTTATTGTCTGGTCAGGACTCCAAAAATCTTAATACTATGGACAAGTCCCACAAAATAAAATACTTGGGAAGAGGAGGCCGAAACAGGCAGATGCCTCTCGACAGTTTACACACAATGGGATGTTCCCCTATGGGTTTACCATCCACAGGACTATGAACTGCAGAAATGTCATAACAAAAGTTGGTAACTGTTCTGTATGCCGTACCTGCCGGAGCTAGGGGTGACAAGAAGTTCACCACCAGACATAAATCTGCTCCAAAGGAATCGGCTCCTCGTTCAGGGCTACAGCCTCATCAACGCTTCCAATCTGAAGTCTATCGCGTGTGTGTGTTGAAGGACCAGGGCTAACAGATCAAGTCATTAGCCTCTTGCGAAAGTCCTGGGACACTCCATCTTCCGTGAAACCCTCCAGGACACTAGAGAGAAGTGCTGTGACAAGATGAGGAGAACCCCCCTGAATCCAGGAGTTCATTTCAACGGTAAGGAATCAGAATCGGACATGCACAGGTCAGTTCTAGGAGAACCGGAAACCAAGCCTGAACTCTACAAAAAGGTGTCACCAGCACCAGTTCTACTTGTTGACAGCGCAGCTGAGCCAGCACCTGTGGGATCATAAAGAATGGGGGAAAGGCATATCACAGATTGGAAGTCCAGTCCTGCATAAACGCATCAGTGGCTTGAGCTTTCGGATCTAAACGCCAACTGAAAAAGGTTGGAAGCCTGGAAAATGAGTCAAGACGCAAAAAGGTCTACCAAACTAGGGCCCCACAACCGATTCCTAATAAAATGTGCTGCATGAGGACCTTTAGGGGTCCTCCCACTGGGCTTGGCACGCAAAGGAGGAGTCAGCAGCCAACCCTGTTGTTCTGCATAGCCACAGAGGTGGCGCTTTAAAGGCTCGGTGGCCCTTACCAGGGCTTGGTTGAGGGGTTGCTGCACCCCCCACATCCAATGCATTTACCAGGTGTTGCTCCAAGGACCCAGTGGGCTCCTCATAGTGGTAATCCTCTTCATAGTACTCTGCCTTGGTGCAGAGGTGAAAGCGTCCCAGGAGGATAAGACCAAAGACCACACAAAATTAGTCAGAGACAAGAAAGTCCCAAGTAGGAGCAGTACGTAGAATCTAACCCCAAGACAGGCCAGGCAATGTCAACTGTTAAAATATGCAGTATAGAGTGGAGGGATTGTCTGCGTAATGCTCTAGGTGAAGCCCATGGAAATTTTCCAACCCTGTGCTACCCCTGGGATACAGGGTGTCTCCTGGGAGCAAGTCATGAGGGCCTGCGGCTAGAAGATTAATTATACGCATTTTCACCCGTTCAATTCAAGCCTTCGAATATCGGAGGCAACTAAAATGGCTGCCACACACGCAGGGCAGCCCAGTGTGAAATCAAGAGCGGATCGCTTAGCAGGCAGACGCTCATCCTCGCTCCTGTGGTATATAAATAAATAATACCGGATCTATTTTTGTCTAGGCATAGCAATAACAGATAGCTCAATAAATAAGAGTCAAGATTCGAGGTAGTAGGAGTTTGCAGGTTTATTACAGCATAAAGGACAGGAACAGGACAACCTGCATAGGAATAGAATGGCAGGGCCCGGCAGCTGCCGGGGCTGGATCTGGGATGAGCGCGCTCTGGAGAAAGGACTGGCGTAACATTTAATAACAATACACAGACATATATAGTAAAACAGTTGCATTACAGTACATATGATAGGCGGAGCGGTGGGTGGAGCAAAGGGTGTGACGCGTAGCAGTCGCGAAAGATAAGGGTGAAAGTGGGTGTAACAGGGCGTATACATAGATATGTGATGCAAACGTAACAGAATATGTCATGAATGGGGCGGAGACATGGAGGGGGCTACCTAAGGAGCCGGGACCTCTAACCTGATGGTGCGCGCAAACTGGCAATGACGTGTTACTAGGAGAAGCTGGGGGCTATGAACTCTGTGCTAGGAGCAGAGACTGAAGTCTGGAGAGTCAGGGCGACATGTACCTAAACAGTATCTAGTATCTGATGTTTAGAGAACATGTTGATAGAATCCAAAAGTTATCGGGGTAAAAGCTAACAGACTCTAAGACTGGAGCATGCATTATTCTACATGTAGTGCGTGATGAAGAATATTAAATGACCATAAATACAGTATTTCTCTTACATGGAGACGTAAAGGCTAGATAATGACGGAAACTATTGATGCGGTTCAGTAGCTTAGGAATGCAGAGAAGGAGGGCTGGACTGATAACTAGAATCATAACATACTCTTGGCAGACTCGTAGGCAGAGCCAGGCTGAACCGGGCACTGTGAGGCAGGAAGTAAGTGAAGGGTCAGGAACACAGGTGGGGGCTGTATCGCTCCTCAGCGAGGCTCAGGAGACAGAAGCTGAATCTGGTGTCCAGGCCCTTTTGAGGCCTAGAAACGGGGACTTTACAATGAAATAACGTGCACACTGAGAAACGTGGCAACGTAGCTTTACATAGGCCTAATACTCGTAGCTTTCACGAGAACTGGAAACTGGCATACTAGTGATGGACACAACTGTAATTGCGTCTTCAATCAAACATGGGGATACATATGCATATTTAATCATGCACACATAACATATGATGTAGGACGCGTAGGGACACAGAACATGGCAAAATTTACTTTTCCACATTCCCTCCTTGTCACTACGTTTCCATCAGGAAACATCAATATTCATGATACCATCTATCATTTCATACAGTATCATTTGCTCGTCTCGAATTTTCTTGGAACGGGATTTAGAACGGGGCTTGGGACTAGGAATACAAGAGGTAGCACAAATGCCGCAAATCGCAGGTCCACATTGTATACAGAGGCAGCAACTGAATATGATCGCTACTGCAATACCTAGAAAGGACAATACCTTCCATCCCCAGGCGGAAATTATATTCCAGAACCAACCAGACCATGTCCAGGTGCCTGGATCTTGGTGTAACAGATGGGCAATTTTATGGAGTCTGGTTATAGCTGAATAAACAGACGGCGCGTTATTTGGAATGAAAATGCAGCAACTAGATCCGATGACTCTACATGCCCCGCCCCTATCGGCCAGTATGACGTCAAGGACGAGACGATTTTGCAAAACGACAAATCTCATAGCAGATTGCTCTTCGGTTAAGTTACCTAGAGCAGAAGTAGTCTCATTTACTACAGCTTCAAGGGTTCTGGTTAACCTACGGATTAGCTTGCTATTCTGGATAGGTCCTATAAAGAAGAAGAAACCTCTATTGAAATCTGTATACTGTTCTAGAGCAGTTTCAGTATAATCGACAATCGGGGACTCGATCTCCCTTCTATGTCTAATGTGTACTAGATGTGTGTTTCTATGATAATCGGGTGGGGCTAGGAAAACAGGTGGCAGTAGGAAGGCAATGTAACAGGTTCCCTCCCAATCGAGGGGCAGACGAACATATGCGGTTTGGCCACAAATAAAATAAGAATGACGTGAAGCTTTGAAAATAGATTTCCCACTGTCACTATACTTGACAATAGTAGTACAATCGCTATGTCCTACATGTACGGAACCATTATTTCGGACACATAATTCGCCTTTGACTGGTAGTACTGAAATAGCAGGTAAGTCTGGAGTAGTATCAGACTGAACATTCAGGACCATAAAATTCGAAGAATAATTACCTAAGTTGTAAACTTCATTCTCTAGATCTAACCCTGTTCTGTGGGGAAGACCTTGCTTGTCTGGGAAACATGTACTGTTAAGGAAAGACATATCTGTTGAGGATGACGTTAACGTGGACCATGCTCCACACGAACCATTATGTGAAAATGGATAAGGAAAGAGTGGCAGAACTCCCTTCGGTGTCTGGAAAGGGGGGAGTCGACCACACACCCAACAATTAGTGGCATTGCTGGTCTGGTGTGAATAATGTAACATGCGGATAAAAGAATTGTTACGCATAGCGAGGCGGTAAGAGAGTTCATGAGGAGGCAGATCACTAAACGTGTGCTCTACTGTAACATTAGAGGACTTATTTACATGAGAGACTGGAAAATACAAGTAAAATGCATAACTGGTGCAGGAAATCATAATACTGAGAAATAATATGAAACTTAGAAAAATGATACATCGGATTGAGTTTTGACTAACTCTCTCACTATGGGGGTCTATTTTATACATATCAGAAACCGGTCTAACCGTTTCACCTAGGGGAGGACTTAGACAATCAAACTGGCTGACTTATTTTACTAGACCTTAACTTTTTCTTATACTCCTGTTGCGGAGTTGTCTCTAACAGGGAGGGTGCAGTAACATTGTCTTTTGCGGGACAGTCCTTAAGAATAGTACTTTGGCAGTCCTTTAAATCCTCGGAAATGTTCTTTGAAACTGGTTTCAATCCATAAAACTTTTTGATATGCGAAAGATGCACCCAGCCTTTGCGTCCCTCCAACTTCACGGCTGTACGGGTGGCCAGGAGGACCTGTCGGGGCTCCTTCCAGCGAGGCTCCAGCGGACTTGAACGATCAAAATTTCGCACTAAGACCATGGATCCGGGAACGATTTCATGCGGTGCCACCTCGGTATTGTCTGGAAATGCGGCGGCAACCTGTGAACGACAAGAGTTGAGGGCAGACATCAAGGAAGCTAGGTAATCTGTCAGCATATTACTTGAAACATCTGTAATACTTCGGGGTCTAGGAGTACCCCACATGTTAGGGGGGCGGCCGAAAACGACCTCATACGGGGACAGACCTGATCTGGAATGTGCGACCATGCGCATATAGAACAGGGCAACTGGCAGAGCTACTAGCCAGTCCACACCTTTCTCTTGACATACTTTGGCAATGCGAATTTTCAGGGTCTGATTATGTCTCTCTACGAGACCGGCTGCTTCAGGATGGCGTACACAATGGAACTTCCACTGGTACCCTAACAACAGGGAAACATGTTTCATCAACTCAGATGAGAATGGCTGGCCGTTATCAGAATATACGACTCTAGGGAGTCCATAACGGGGGAAGAACTCACGAACCAACTGCTTGGCAGTGGTCGCGGCTGTGTAATCTGGGACTGGATATGCTTCTGTCCACCTGGACAAAGCGCATACAACTACAAGGACATACTTGAAACCTCGACATCGCTCCATCTGAATGTAATCCATCTGGAGGACTTCAAAAGGGTGGTCAGGGGGCTGGAATCCACCTTGTTCCACCGGGACACTTTTACCTGGATTAAACTGACAACATATCATACAGGTACGGACTTTCTGCTTGGCTGCAGCTCGTAAATGCTTGTTGAACCAAATGTTCTGGATACTGTCTAACATAGCTTTTTCCCCTAAATGTGCTGGACTATGTGCGGTATTAATAATGACTTGAACCATAGAGTCGGGGAGAAACCATGTGGCTCTACCCTTCGTTAACCATCCTTGATCTGTCTGTACCCCTCCTTGTTCGGACCATTTCTTGATTTCATCGGGAGTAGCATGTAACTGGATATCTATGACATCTTGAGTAGGGTCTTTGACTGTCATACATGTAGTCGGATCTGGAGTATGTGTCTGTGTCTTATTAACTGGAATGTCTGGTGTCTGAGCTGTAAGCTTGGCTGTGCGATCTGCTAGATCATTACCTTGAGAAATAGTGTCAGTAACTTTCGTATGTGCTTTGCACTTCATGATAGCAATGGATGTCGGTAAATGTATGGCATCTAACAGAGCTTGAATAAGGAGACCATGCTGAATCTTGGTTCCATGAGAAGTCATGAAACCTCTCTCTTGCCAGAGCACTCCAAAGTCGTGTACGACTCCAAATGCGTAGCGTGAATCTGTGTAAACATTAACTTTCAGGTTCTTGGCGTGTATGCAGGCTTGAGTCAGAGCAACTAGCTCTGCTGCTTGAGCAGACAGGGTGTCAATGCGGTGTGTTTCAATAACTTCAGTGTCAGTAGTCACTGCATACGCGGCTACTAGTTCTCCTGTACTTGTTCTCATACATGAACCATCCACATAAAGTGTCAGGTCGGGATCTGGTAATGGAATATCTGTCAGATCTTGTCTTGGCTTGGTCATGATGTTAACTACTTCCACACAATCGTGTGTGGCAGGATTTAGATTAGCTGATGGTAACAGTGTAGCAGGATTTAGGACGTTGCAGCGTCTGATTTCTATGTGTGGCTGGAACAGTGTCAATTCATAACCTGTTAAACGTGCAATTGTCAAGTGTTGAGTCTGTGTTCGGTTTAAAAGAACTTCCACGGAGTGTGGGACTTGTACTGTCAAGGAGTGTCCTAATACTATGGAATCACTTTGTCTGATAGCTAGTGCTGTGGCTGCAACTGACTTGAGGCACGCAGGCAGAGCCTGGGCTACAGGATCTAATGTGCTCGAAAAATAAGCACAGGGCTTGTATTGTCCTGCTTGATCTTGTGTGAGAACAGATAATGCTGTACCTTCGCGTTCAGTGACGAAAAGTGTAAAAGGCTTACTGTAGTTCGGTGTAGCTAGGACTGGAGCTTGACATAGGGCTTTCTTTAATTCATTAAAACTAAATGTATGTTCAGATGTCCAAGAGAGGACAGTCGATATGGCTGCCTCCTGTGTCGTTAACTGTATCAGTGGCTTGGCTAGAAATGCATACTGAGGAATCCATTGTCTGCAATAAGAAGTAAGGCCGATAAAAGCACGTACCTCCTTCTGGGTCTTGGGCTGAGGAAGATTCGCTATTAACTGGATACGATCGGGTGTCAACTGCCTACCCCTCTTGGACAGTAAGTGGCCTAAGTAGATCACTTGCTGGACACAGAATTGAAGCTTCGAAGGGGACACCTTGTGTCCCATCTCGGCAAGGAAATACAAGACTGTAAGGGATGCTCGCTCGCAAGCACGTTCAGAACGGGCTGTGATCAGTAGATCATCGACATACTGGAGCAGGGCAGTGTCAGTTGGCATGTGAATATTGTCTAGTTGTCTCTTAAGTGCTTGACTGTAAATACTAGGACTTTCTGTGAAACCTTGAGGAGCGCGTGTGAACATATAGCTCCTTCCATTTAAACAAAATCCGAAAAGAAACTGGCTGTCTGGATGAATGGGGACACTGAAAAACGCGTTCTTGAGGTCTATGACTGTAAAAAATGAGGCTTCGGAATCAATGGCTGTCAACAGGGAAGAAATATCTGGGACAACTGGGTACTGGGGAATAATACATTTATTAAGCTCTCGAAGGTCAATCACTAAACGATATACTGGAGGTGCATTTGGATCAGTACGTTTCATGACTGGAATGATCGGAGAATTACATACATTGGAGTCGGTTTCTACAACTACTCCTTGAGCCATGAGCTCGTCAATAATTTTGGATAAGGCTGCTACAGCCTCAGGTGGCAGTCTGTACTGTCTTATTCGTGGCAGGACTACAGCTGGCTTGAGAGTCACACGATGGGGTGTGATTTGCATATAACCAACATCAGTTGGACCTTGTGCCCATAGATGCTGCGGAACATTAGACAATCTCGGATCAAAATCTCGTAATACATAGTGACCCTTGAAGTCACGTAGGAACAATCGTATTCCCTCTGGGGAACAGCATATAACTGCACCTAATTCTTTCAGTGTTTTAATGCTTAATAGATTTTCTGGACATGACTTAGTAAGTAACAGATCAGTAGTGCGGGACAATGGACCTACTTCTAGAGTAACTGGCTTTGATATTTCATTTACAATAGGCTTTCCCGAAAATCCAAGGGAAACATTTCTAGAGCCTGAGAGCGGAGCCCCTGGAACTTCGGCGTGACTGATGGTGGTCCTACTTGCCCCTGTATCAATCAAAAACTTTCTGTCTTTCCCTAGTACTTGACTATGAACATAGGGACCTTCTTGATCTACAGGTATCTCGATGAGAGGCAAGCCTACCTCCCTCTCTAGGCTGTTTCATGAATACGGTTGATACTCTGGATACTCTGACTGTGCATACTGGTACATCTGCTGTGTAACATGCTGTGTTGCAGCAATAGGCTGCGGTGCTGGAACTGTCTGTTGTGCATTCTGTGACTGAGGAGTCTGTGTAACTTGTTCTTGTCTGGACGGACGTGGTCTTTCTTTAGTCTTACCGGTAGCTATGTTGTGTTTCAGAACTGCACACTCGTTTATAAAATGACCTGGCTGTTTACAATAATTGCAGTTTCCTTTAACGGGAGCTGCAGGATGACTGGCTTGATTCGGACCCCTTTTCTGACTGTCTTGAGGAACGGATTGTGCAACTAGTACTTTCATTTTCGTGTCTTTCATACGTTTTCTCTCATGATCTTGCTCTTCTCTGATTCTATTCTGGTGATATTGAAGCATCTGTAACATCTGGGACGGGGTATTAGCTTGCCAGGTACTTTCGACTTTCAAAACTCGATTCTTAACTTGTGGACTTGAATTCTCGACTAATTTAGTAACAAAAAGATGAGGGTATGACTCGCTACTCGTCTTGAGGCCACTGTTTATAATAAAACATTTTTCAAATCTAGAGTAAAAATCACTAGTGTCTTCGTCTTGTTTCTGTTTACATGCTGAGATTGCATCCCAGTCTTCCTTTTTAGTTGCTAATAGTCTGGGCAAAACTTGTATTAACAGTTCAGGTAATTCTTTACATTTATCTCCAAGACCGGTACCTGGTACTCGTGCCTTATCTTCAGCTTCTAGAACTGCCCAATCGATCTTTTTCTCTCCCACCTCCCATTCTTTTTCCTTGAGTTTCTCATATACCCCTGCGGGCAACAGGACCTTTAACATTTTAATAATATCTGGATACGTGTATTCTCCCATACGGAGCATGTCTTTTAATTCTCGGTGGAACCCTGCTGGATCTTTATCATGACAGGGAATTAACTTTTTCATCTCTAAGAGTTCCATCTTTGTAATCGGAGTGTAAACAAACACTCGTTGCATTTCACCATCTGTTGTCCTAACTGGGTGTACTTCTCGTAACGGATTCTGTCTGTCTATGTAAAAGGGTTTACTTTCTGGGGGTGAGACATGAACAAAATGTGGGTTCAGAAACGTTCTGTATTTGTGGCGCTGTTCTAGAATGACACTAATCAAATCGGTACCTAAACCTTTCCATTTGTACTGGAGTAACTCGTTCAGGACATCGTGTAACGGACCTGGATCAGAATGTTGATCCTCATACAATGTAATGAGGTGCTGGATCATATACATACCCGCCAGTCGTTGCTCGGCTGGGGGCATTTTCAGAAACATTTGTGCCACTATTTCGTCTGGAAAAGTGGTAGAATCAGTAATCCATCGGACTGCTGATCGGACTAGTTCTTGTTCATGCATGGTACTTAACTTGCTATAACCGATTCGTGATTTCAGAATGTGGTCGGTAGCTTGAAATACTTGTTCTAGAGAACCTTGTTCTGATGCTGGATGGTGAAAAACTGGCTTGTATTCTAGACGTAAATGGCGATCTGGAAATCTAGATTTTCCTACATACGCTATTCTGTCGGGATTCTCGTCCTCTACCTCTTCAGTATCAGAGTTACTTTCTTTCTCGCTTACTCGTGTTTCTTTGCGTTGTTCATGTATCCTTATTATTTCTTTACGAATCTTCTTGTACATATTCTCTATACTACTGATGGTCTTATGCTTACCCTCGGCTATATTATCACTCCACCTTGTCAGGACTTTCATTTCGGCTCGATCTTTGGTCGGATAATCTTGTTCTCGTATTAAACAATTAATCAGAAACTTTAATAGCATGAGCTGGACTTCAACTTTTCTTTGGCACATGACGTCACTAATACTTTCTGGATCATTCCCTGTACGGATGAAACGATATATTCTGTCTAGATCTTCTTTCATATCTGGTAGGGTGACTAGATACTCGGTCACCTTTCTCACGCATAATGAATATAAAACCATATTATCCTCGCCTGGGACTGGATCATAGCCACATTCGTTAAGGGCTTTTCTTATTTCTGCAACAGACTGATACCTGGGCGTACGCTGTGACGCTTGTGCATGTAATTCGGCTAACGTTAAACGCTTGTGTGGCGGCGGGGTTCCTGGAGGACCTCCCCCTGCGGCCCCTAAACTAGAGTCGTCTACTGATGCTCTTCGTCCTGGCAGAGTGGGAAATGGAAATGCAGGCTGGACTTGTATGGCGGGCTGGACCGGGGGTACCGTAACAGGTACTCCGGTGTCTGGAGGAGCGGGAAGTGCCTGATTTACAGGGACTGGCGGAGCAGGAACAGGATTTGCATATTCTGGGACTGTGTCGTCCAAATAGGACGAAATGAAAATATCAGCTGCGGTCGGTTTGTGACGTAGCTTGGTCGGAACTAATGGTGGCGGGAAATTACTGGATGCCTCCGGGGTCGCTTTTGGCAAGCCCTCGGCAAGAAGAGGGTACATACCCTTAATGAGGGCGTTCCTCTGTCTGTCTGACTGTTCGGTTTTAATTCGTTCACCTATCTCGATTAATTCTTTTTCTTGTGCTCGCTCTAAGGATTCTCTACTTAATTCAGACTTTCTGATTTCTTTTTCGGTTCTTTTATGAGATTCTTTGCGCCATAACTCAATGGCATCTTTCTGTGACTGTCTGGCTTTCTTTTTCCATAATGCCTCTTCTACTCTCATGATGCACTCGGCATCCCACGTACCTGATACGGGCCATCTATACTTTTCCTCTAACTCTTTGGTATACTCTACCCATAAATCTAGATACAATATGGCGCTTATGCCATGCTTCTGATACATGAAATGACCTGGACTGTCCCTAGGCGGGACAGGAACTGCTTCTTCTAGCAGACCCTTTCTAGTTTTTAACTGACGTAATCTCGAAAAGAGGGACATTGCAAACTTGAATCTGAACACAATACAATACACGAGGAACAATAACAATTGGGAAAACAATTCAGGCATACCACGACATTGAAAATACATTGAATAACATTATGAAGCAACAGTTCGGACAGAATACTACCTGGAACACTGAGAACAGAAACACATGAATTTCTCGAGAACGGAACAGACTAGAATTACTGGATGCGCTGCTGAAACAGCACGGAACATACCGGTCCCATAAAGGGACGCATCAAGACCCGTATCCACCTAGGTGAACACTTCGTTTCAGATCTGCGTACCCAGACCCATCGGACCAGAGACAATTTAGATTGACCCTGTCTAGATACTACCCCAGCAACGGTACTCACCGGGCAGCAAGAACGGAAGGCCTTGGACTAGAATGGACTGCTTCGACGCCGGACGGACGAACTTCGGACTTCTGTTACGGGTGGGCCTCCGGATACCTCGGACCTTGGACTCTCGGCTTGGGCTCTGGTCGGGACTCGCCGCGTTCCTCCACCGTCTCGTCTGGATGCTGGACCGCCTCCTCCGTCTCCTCCGTGGGCCTGAGGGATACTTAAAGCAGAAATATCTGCCGGTGCGCAGAAGAGTTCCGTCACGACTGCAGAGGGTCAGGGGGCCGGCGTGGCTTCACCGACGCGTGGGGAAAGGGCAAGTCCCTATTCGGGCGCCATTATGTGGTATATAAATAAATAATACCGGATCTATTTTTGTCTAGGCATAGCAATAACAGATAGCTCAATAAATAAGAGTCAAGATTCGAGGTAGTAGGAGTTTGCAGGTTTATTACAGCATAAAGGACAGGAACAGGACAACCTGCATAGGAATAGAATGGCAGGGCCCGGCAGCTGCCGGGGCTGGATCTGGGATGAGCGCGCTCTGGAGAAAGGACTGGCGTAACATTTAATAACAATACACAGACATATATAGTAAAACAGTTGCATTACAGTACATATGATAGGCGGAGCGGTGGGTGGAGCAAAGGGTGTGACGCGTAGCAGTCGCGAAAGATAAGGGTGAAAGTGGGTGTAACAGGGCGTATACATAGATATGTGATGCAAACGTAACAGAATATGTCATGAATGGGGCGGAGACATGGAGGGGGCTACCTAAGGAGCCGGGACCTCTAACCTGATGGTGCGCGCAAACTGGCAATGACGTGTTACTAGGAGAAGCTGGGGGCTATGAACTCTGTGCTAGGAGCAGAGACTGAAGTCTGGAGAGTCAGGGCGACATGTACCTAAACAGTATCTAGTATCTGATGTTTAGAGAACATGTTGATAGAATCCAAAAGTTATCGGGGTAAAAGCTAACAGACTCTAAGACTGGAGCATGCATTATTCTACATGTAGTGCGTGATGAAGAATATTAAATGACCATAAATACAGTATTTCTCTTACATGGAGACGTAAAGGCTAGATAATGACGGAAACTATTGATGCGGTTCAGTAGCTTAGGAATGCAGAGAAGGAGGGCTGGACTGATAACTAGAATCATAACATACTCTTGGCAGACTCGTAGGCAGAGCCAGGCTGAACCGGGCACTGTGAGGCAGGAAGTAAGTGAAGGGTCAGGAACACAGGTGGGGGCTGTATCGCTCCTCAGCGAGGCTCAGGAGACAGAAGCTGAATCTGGTGTCCAGGCCCTTTTGAGGCCTAGAAACGGGGACTTTACAATGAAATAACGTGCACACTGAGAAACGTGGCAACGTAGCTTTACATAGGCCTAATACTCGTAGCTTTCACGAGAACTGGAAACTGGCATACTAGTGATGGACACAACTGTAATTGCGTCTTCAATCAAACATGGGGATACATATGCATATTTAATCATGCACACATAACATATGATGTAGGACGCGTAGGGACACAGAACATGGCAAAATTTACTTTTCCACATTCCCGTCTCCCTCTCCACAGAACTAAGACGCAGGCAGCGGGCACCCCAACAGGAGGCAGAGCACTCCCAGATAACCTAAAGCAAAAGTAACACACGTGGCAGGACCACGACCGAACACAGCTAATAAGGCAAAATTTTACTGCGTAAACAAAGACACTTAGAAGGCAAAGCACAACCCAGGCGCGAGTCGCTACGCTAACCACTAGTGACCACAACCATTTTACGCCAGTTTAAGGAGAAGGGCACTTAACTGGCACAAGAAGGAGGATGCTACTATGTCATTAAGGGGTTATCTAGGGCAGTGGCTCTATGGTTAGTCTTGTGATAGTAAAGAATTATGGAAAATGTAGTATTTTATAAAAGTTTATTGTCAATGGCTGCTGTTTAAAAAGTAAAAAGAAAAGAGAAGCATAATCGGAGCATCCGGTCCTGATATAGAATTGTGGCTGTAAACCATTTGTGAGATAACAAAACCACAAAGGAGGGGATAACAGATTGGCAGAGAGTAAGATGTCCCCATGAGACACCTTCTACTTTGAAAATGGTGTCTGCAGCCTCGTCTGGTGGGGGGGTCGGGGGGATGGATTACACAGGGATCCGCTGCCCACAAGCCCTTATGATTTTCCAGAGGTAAACCTTTTTTTGTAAATGTGAACCCAAGCATGGTGCTCTGCAGGCCACCGTCCCTGGTCTTGTATCCAATTGTGAGGGTCGCACATACACACAACTAATTAGTCATTTGCATGACACCCTGCGACTGGATGGCTTGTGATACAACTGATTAGTACAGACGAAATTAAAGAGTGATCACAAAAATGTTGGTGGCCAACTTGTGACCACTTCCTTTTACGCAGAAGTGCAGTGCATGCTGGGAGCACAGCTTCTGCTGGAAGCAGTGTGGTGCATGTTGGAAGCACAGCTTGCGCTGCTGGGAGGGTGGTGCATGCTGGGAGTACAATTTCCGCTGGTAGAAGTGTGGTGCATGTTGGGAGCACAGCATCCACTGGTAGAAGTGATGTGTGCATGCTGGGACCAAAGCTTCCACTGGTACCCAGCTGGCACAAATGTTCTAACAATGCTTTTTCCAAATCTAAGCAAGATATCTCTGATATCAGCATCATTCATTTGCTCAAGCACAAAAGTACATCATCTGCAAACATCACGCTATGGACTTGTCACCATGAGCCATTGCTGAGTCGATGGAAACCTCTGCTGGGAGTCTGGGTTACTCGGTGGTGGCAGAGAAAGAGACACATGATTGTGGCTGCAGTGACTGCAACCAAGAGTGTGTCACCGCAGGTCCTGCCAGCAGTGGAGCACCAGTGAGCTGCAGCAGGGGGGATGTGCACAGGCGCCCTCTACTGGCAGGACATCAAGCGCCCACTCTGACATCTTCACTTCCTGCAGGCTCTGGGGCGACTTGTCTTCTGGAATTTACCTGTGGGAACGGCAGGTGGGCAATCAAGTGGCACCGCGGGCAGAGCCTCTCTGCTCCCTCTGAGATGCCCTCACCCCTGAGCAGAGAACCTTTAGAGGGTGCTGAGGCATGTGTCTCCCCTAGTGCTGGTGCTCTACAGATGGTCCCCAGTGCTGTACTGCAGCAGGGCCTGAGCAGGGAACCTTCAGAGGATGCTGAGACATGCAGCTCCTGTAGTGCTGGTGCTGTGGCTGATGGTCCCCAGTGCTGCACTGCAGCAGGGCCTGAGCAGGGAACCTTCAGAGGATGCTGGGGTATGCATCTCCCCCTCTAGTGCTGGTGCTGTGGCTGATGGTCCCCAGTGCTGCACTGCAGCAGGGCCTGAGCAGGGAACCTTCAGAGGATGCTGAGGCAGGCAGCTCCTCCAGTGCTGGTGCTGTGGCTGATGGTCCCCAGTGCTGCGCTGCAGCAGGGCCTGAGCAGGGAACCTTCAGAGGATGCTGAGGCATGCAGCTCCTGTAGTGCTGGTGCTCTGCAGATGGTCCCCAGCGCTGCACTGCAGCAGGGTCTGAGCAGGGAATCCTCAGAGGATGCTGAGGCATGCAGCTCCCCCTCTAGTGCTGGTGCTGTGGCTGATGGTCCCCAGTGCTGCGCTGCAGCAGGGCCTGAGCAGGGAACCTTCAGAGGATGCTGAGGCAGGCAGCTCCTCCAGTGCTGGTGATCTGCAGATGGTCCTCAGTGTTGCACTGCAGCAGGTCCTGAGCAGGGAACCTTCAGACGATGCTGAGGCATGCAGCTCCTCCTCTAGTGCTGGTGTCTGTCAGATGGTCCCCAGTGCTGCACTGCAGCAGGGTCTGAGCAGGGAACCTTCAGAGGATGCTGAGGCAGGCAGCTCCTCCAGTGCTGGTGCTCTGCAGATGGTCCTCAGTGTTGCACTGCAGCAGGTCCTGAGCAGGGAACCTTCAGACGATGCTGAGGCATGCAGTTCCTCTAGTGCTGGTGCTGTGGCAGAAGGTTCCCAGTGCTGCACTGCAGCAGGGCCTGAGCAGGGAACCTTCAGAGGATGCTGAGGCATGCAGCTCCTCCAGTGCTGGTGTCTTTCAGATGGTCCTCAGTGTTGCACTGCAGCAGGTCCTGAGCAGGGAACCTTCAGACGATGCTGAGGCATGCAGCTCCTCTAGTGCTGGTGCTCTGCAGATGGTCCCCAGCGCTGCGATGCAGCAGGGCCTGAGCAGGGAACCTTCAGAGGATGCTGAGGCATGCAGCTCCCGCTCTAGTGCTGGTGCTCTGCAGATGGTCCCCAGTGCTGCACTGCAGCAGGTCCTGAGCAGGGAACCTTCAGACGATGCTGAGGCATGCAGCTCCTCTAGTGCTGGTGCTCTGCAGATGGTCCCCAGTGCTGCACTGCAGCAGGGCCTGAGCAGGGAACCATCAGAGGATGCTGAGGCATGCAGCTCCTCCAGTGCTGGTGCTCTGCAGATGGTCCCCAGCGCTGCGCTGCAGCAGGGCCTGAGCAGGGAACCTTCAGAGGATGCTGAGGCATGCAGCTCCCGCTCTAGTGCTGGTGCTGTGGCTGATGGTCCCCAGTGCTGCGCTGCAGCAGGGCCTGAGCGGGGAACCCTCAGAGGATGCTGAGGCATGCAGCTCCCCCTCCAGTGGTCCCCAGTGCTGCAGGTTAAGTGCCACTGTACACTATCCCGGAGCTGACTCACCTTCCTCTCTCAGTGCATTCCCATCACCAAGGAGGTCTCAACTGTTAAAGAAGCAAAATATCATAAGCCAAAAAAGGTTCCCTGACGCCCCAGTGACTGACAACTTAGGATGTTGTAAAAGTACTAGAAAGACAACTCAGGGCGTTCTGTGTGTTCATCAGTCTGTCTTCTCTCTCAGTTTCTGCTTCAATTGTCCCCTTTTTCCCCAAGTCACTTTTAGTGATACCAAGCTCCCCTTATGGGAAGAAAGAGTAAAGAAAGACATTTTTAATCATTTAGAAATTACAAATTTGCTGGGAGAACGGCCCTCGCTTAAATGGAGGGTTGACGTCCTCACCAGGTCCTGAGTATGTCCACCCACAAGAGGAATGATATCCTGCCCTTTAATGAGGGTTCAGTATTGAATTAACCTTGAAGTTTTGAGTGAATCTGTATCAGCTCCCAAGGTCACAAGGCTCATCAACCTGGGCTAACCAGATGCCGCCAGGCACCTCTTCCTTTATGTACATGCAAGCAATTACAGCAACAACGGCCCTTCTCCATTGCCTGGTTCTGCGCTGTCACTCACCCATGTGTGAATGTGAACCAGCCAGAATCTCCGGTGTGTCTCCAGGAAACAATGCACACTGGCCAGGAAGTTAGTTCAGAAATGACCTTGACACATGGTTGCGCACATTCCTCTCATTGCTGTGTCATGGCGGTGGATGGACAGGTTTCTGTTTTACCTGAGGGCGTGGGACAGAAGGGACCCGTCACTCGCAGCGCTCTCCCCCCTCCCATCATGTGCCCTCCCTTGGAGCCCAGGACACCTCCCCAGTTCTGACCCCACCCTAGCCCTCTGCAGTCACCCCTCTCTTGCTGCACTTTGTCACCTCAGTTACTTCCTGCAGACACACTCTGTGGGTAGCAGTTGGACATGGCTTGGCACAGTCCAGCCCCCCTCCTGGGCTTCCTGCTCATCTGGACCGCGACCACCGGGGGACAGCCCACTACAGGTAAGACGGTGCTAGCAGCCTCTGGGCAGCACCAACCCTCACTTCAATGGGTCTTGATAACTGGCAGGCGCTGCAGACACTCCTGTGCAAGGAGAGGATATTACAAATGCCAATAATAGCACTTCTGTAGGCATGCCACATTTAATGTATAGTTTTAGTGCTTTTGTACGCCATATTAATGTGCCATTTAATGTGCAGAACTCGTGCCTCTCTGCAGGCATTGGACATGTAACGTACAGTTGTAACACTTCTATGCATGCATAAGCTATTTACTGTGCCAATAATGGCGCCTCTGTGCACGGATGTAATATCTAATGGGGCAGTAGGGTCTCTCCTGTGTAAGCATGTCTTATTTAATGTGCAGTGTTAGAGCCTCTCCCAGTCATGTCATATGTGTGTAATTTAATGTGCAGTACTTGTGCTTCTCTGCGTACCATACAGTATTAGCACTTCTGTGCAGGCATTTGATAAGTACCATACAGTATTAGCACTTCTGTGCAGGCATGTGATATTTACTGTGCTAAAAAGGGAACCTCTGTGTAGCCATGTTATGTTATGTTAGGGACATTTGGCGTAGCGCTAAACGACTCACAGCTGGAGGTGTATCTCGGCGCTAGCAATCAGAAATGGCAACAAACCCATTCAAATAATCATGTTTTAAAAGGTTTTTAGTCATAGAAAGTTCCGGCAAATTGGAATTTGCAAAGGAAGCTTGTTCCAGTGGAGCAGGGCGAGGTGGGAGAAGGATGGGCCACCAAATCTAGAGGTGCGAATGGAATACATTTTAAACGGGTCAGCTGCTGCAAACTGAGTCTGTTATGCAAGTGCGAGGGAACCCGTGTGGTTAATGCTGTGTGCGTTATGTGCGTTATGCAGCACAATCAAAATATGGCATGCTTTCTGAAGGGGAGCCAGTGAAGGACTTTCAAAACAGGAGTAGAGGATGTGCGGGGGGGGGGCGGGGGGTGGTCCAGATTTGCTGGGCTGGGGTATTCTGCATCCCCTGGAGCTTGGCCTGCATCGCCTCCTTTGCTGACTGTAGCAGTGCATTCCCATAGTCCAGGCGGCTGATGATCGGGGCCCGGAGTAGGGTTTTTCTTGAAGACGCAGGGGGGGAAAACAGATGCCACATAGGATGCTGATTTGCTCCTTCATAGAAAGTGCCTGATCTAGCTTGACACCGAGATTTTTTACTACTAGTTTAAGGAAAGGGGCGGAGCCTAATTATACGGGCCACCAGTCCATTGACCAAGACTCCTGAGCCTTGCCAAATAGCATTATGTTAGTTTTTTTCCATTTAATTGGAGACAGTTGTTAGCCATCCAGTCGGTGATTTCCCTCATGCAGTCCGCAAACCCTTTTTTTAGCCATATCTGGAGCTTGCCCAAAAGAGTTGACTAGTTGGGTATCATCAGCATAGGACACGATCATCAAAACCTGCATGATCTGACAATCAGCACCAGCGGGCCATGTGGACACTGAATAGTGAAGAACCCTGCGGGACTCCGCTGATAACCTGCACAGAGAGGGAACGCGATGGTTTGGGCATGTTTGCTAGGAAAGTCCCCTAGCCACTGTAGGGCCCTGCCATGCATACCCACATCGTGCAGCCTGCAGAATAGAGTAGAATGTGAGACCGTGTCAAAGGCTGCCGACGGATTCGCAGAACCAGCATTACCAGAATACCTGCATCCAAGGAGCGTCTAATGGTTTCTATGACTGCCATTAGTGTGGTTTCTATGATGTCCATTGCTTTTAAATTGATTGTTAGGGGTCAAGGATTTTGTGCAGCCATGTAATATCTAATGGGGCATTAGGAGCTCTCCAGTGCAGACATGTTTTATTCAATGTGCAGCACTAGGGATCTTAGCAGACACACACCAGTTAATGTTCCATTAGTGCCTCTACTCTGTCACTTTGTATGAATGTAATGTTAAATGCGTCAGTAGTAGCTCCTCTATGAAGGCATGTATTATGTTGATGCACTACCAGCGCTTCTAAGCAGGCATATGTACCAGTAATATCAATTCTGTGCAGGCGCAATATTAAATATATACCAGTGATAGGATTTACCCACACCGTGTCAAAATATAATTTGCAAGATGTCTGTCAAATTTATTTATTGCTTTGTTTTGGTTTAAACAAAAAAGTGACAGGTGGAATGATTACATTAATCTCAGTCCTTGGTAATGACTTGAGGCCACATCGCAACCCACCCTATCGTGCCCACGCTGCCACCTCAGATTAAGCCCATCCATATGCAAATGAGCATTGGTCCTGCTCCAGCCCGAACTGCCAAGCGAGACCATCTCTGAACTAGAACAAGCAATGCAAGACTGGTTTCCCTAGTTAGGGGCTCTTCAGTCGGATGCAGCTTGGTTTCAGTGGCATGGTGAGCACAGGACCCACGGCTGGGCACACCCTTGGCACTGAAGAAAAGAAAAAAGTCATTGGGAGACTGCTTGGATTAATATCAGACACTGGCAATTACTCGGGCTGCATCCCAGTTCACGCCACATCAGATTAGACTTAGCCAAATGCTTGTCTTGGTCCTGCTGTAATAGGAAGAGTCCTGCCCGAACTGCCGGGCCCTCTCTGAGGGAACACAAGTAACCCAGGACAGATATATCTGTTACACTCACCTTACAGACTTCAACTTTGTCTGATACGTTATCCACACTAGAGAGGATCTCATTAGCTTCGAGATACTGTTTAATTATTTTCATGCAAGATGCTTATGGCTTGAACTAAGTCAGGATTTTTCTGCCAATAATTTTTCCTGTACCTTGATATAATTCGGACAACTTAATCTCTAAGAAGAGAGTCAGTTAATGGTCCAAATTCACATGTAGTAGATAGTCAATCAATCAATCAGGCTGCGCACCCGTGAGGGTCTCAAGGCATGGGAGAGCTGCATCTCTTGGTCAGTCAAATCCGTCAAAGAGCCAGGTCTTGAGGCTCTTCCTGAAGGTGTGCCGAGTTGGGGAGCATCTGATGTTGACTGGGAGCTCGTTCCAGGTCTTTGCTGTGACGTAGGAGAAGGCTCTTCTGCCTGCTCTGGTTCTGTGGATGTGTGCGGTCTCTGCCAGGGCGAGTCGGCGGACCGGAGGTATCTTTTGGGTGGAAGGAGACTCTTTTCTTGAGGTGTTTGGATCCGATGCTGTGGAGGGGTTTGTAGGCTTGGGTGAGTAACTTGAAGGTTACTCTCTTCTCGATGGGCAGACAGTTATGTTATGTTATGTTATGTTATGTTATCTAAACTTATACCGCGCTCAGATGCCCCAGCAAAGGGGCGTCCCGGCGCTTTGCAAGGCACCCGAAACACAACACTGTTAAAAGGCCAGAAAAATGGAGCAACAAAGAACAGATTAAAATAAACTACACAAATAAAATAGTCTTGATAGCCCGTCTAAACAGCAAGAGATCTTCAAGGGCCCGGATGTGAGGGGGGAGAGAGTTCCAGAACTTCGCCGCTAACACCCGAAAAGAGCGACCTCCGTCTCTACTCAACCTGAAGCGTGGAACCGCTGCCAGGTTTTGGCCCAGGGATCTGAGGGTTCGTGAGGGTACATATGGCCTCAACAAATTCTCCAATATTAGGGGAGCTGAACCCTTGAGGATTTTGAAAGCAAGGCATAAAACCTTGAATTTGATCCTCTGATTCACAGGAAGCCAGTGGAGAGAGCGCAACGCGTTTGAAACAGAACACTGCCTTGGCAGACCAATCACCACTCTGGCTGCAGCGTTTTCAACTCGCTGCAGCCGGGTGAGTTCCGACTGATTAATCCCCACCAAAAGTGAGCTAGCATAATCCAGCTGGGACAACACTGACGCTTGGACCACTAGCTGCCTAGTGGGTGCGTCGAAAAATTTCATGATTGGTCTTAGACCTCTGATAATGCCGTAGCAGGTAGCCGCCACCTTCCTAGTATGGCAGATGAAACTAAGAGTCGGATCCAGCCAAACCCCAAGATTATTTATCTCCGATGCTGGAGAAGGGGTCACACCCAGTTCAGGAGGCCACCACCTGTCCCCCATAGCTCCGCCTGCTTGCCGACCACCATGACCTCGGTCTTTTTGGCGTTTAACTGGAGACAGTTGGAATTCATCCAGTTAGCCACTGCTCGTAGTCCGTCACGGAACCTGGGAGCCTCCATGTCAGAGTCCCCACTCAACGTGACCGCCAGCTGCGTGTCGTCTGCATACGAGACCATCATCAGGCCCCACTGCTTGACGACCGCAGCCAGCGGCCTCACGTAAAGGTTAAATAGAGTGGGGCTTAACGAAGAGCCCTGCGGGACACCCAGTTCCAACGGATAAGATTTAGACTGGCAGGGCGGAATCGCAACCTTGAAAGACCGTTCGGCAAGAAATTAACGAAACAAACATAGGGCAGAACCCGTGACACCTACTTCTTCCAGGCGCTGAAGCAAAATCCTGTGCGAGATCGTGTCGAACGCGGCACTTAGATCTAATAGCAATAGTGCCGCAGTCCGACCCTCATCAAGCACAGAACAGTGGAGGTCTCATAGGTGCTGGGTCATGTGCACATGTTGTGGGGCTCCGAGGACGAGTCTGGCTGCGGTAATGGTTTGGAGTTTGTGTAGCAGGGTCTTGTTGATTCCGGCATAGAGGGCGTTGCCGTAGTCCAGTCTGCTGGTTATGAGTGCATGGGTGATGGTCTTTCTGCATTCAGGGGGGATCCACTTGAAGGTCTTGCGGAGGATGTGGAGGGGGTTGGAGCAGGTACAGGCGACGGTGTTGATCTGGCGGGTTAAGGTGAGAGAGGAGTCTAGAATGATGCTGATGTTCTGGGTGTGATGGATCGGGGTGGGTGGGATTCCGAGGGCAGGGGACCACCAGGAGCTGTCCCATGCAGTTGGGGAGGATCTTCTCTGAGTTCAGTTTTAGGCAGCCGTCGCTCATCCAGGCTGCAACATCTTTCATTCCTTCTTGGAAGATGAGTCTGGTGTCTTCGGGGTTCTTCGTGAGAGAGAGGATGATCTGAGTGTCGTCTGCGTAAGATACTATGGTGAGCCCATGCTGTCTAACGATGGTGGTGAGGGGGTGATGTAGATGTTGAAGAGCTTGGGGCTGAGCGAGGATCCTTGGGGTACTCCACAGTTTATCTTTGTAGGTTCGGAGAGGAAGGGGGGAGTTTGCTCGTTTGGGTTCTGCCGGAGAGAAAGAAGCGGATCCAGTCGAGGGCGGTGCCTCCTATACCAGTGTTGTGAAGTCTGGCAGCAAGAGTGCGGTGTGAGATGGTGTCAAAGGCTGCGGAGAGGTCTAGTAGGATGAGGACCGCAGTGTGGCCCTGGTAGAGTAGCATGCGGATGTCATCGGTGGCAGCGAGGAGGGCGGTCTCGGGGCTGTAGTTGCTGTGGAATCTGGACTGGGAGGAGTCGAGGATGGCGTTCTCTTCGATGAAGGTGGTCAGCTGGGCGTTGATGAATCTCTCGGTGACCTTGTTAGTGAAGGCAAAGGAGAGAGATGGGCTGGTAGTTGTTCAGGTCCATCGGAACGGCCGATGGTTTTTTGAGGAGGGGCTTGACCTCTACCTGCTTCCAGTCTTCAGGGAAGATACCGGCTCTGAGGGAGACGTTGATGGTCTGGCCTAGTTCGGGTGCTATGGCGGCTCTGTGGTAGATGTGCGGTGGGCAGGGATCAGTGGGGGCTCCTGAGTGAGTGTTCTTCATGGTTGTGGTGGTGTCTTCAGTGGTGGCGGGTTTCCAGGCGGTGATGGTCAGCTGGTTGTGGGGGGTGGAGTCCGGAGTCTGTTCGCTGAAGTTGTCGTAGAGGGCCTTGATTTGCAGGTGGAAGTAGGAGCTGAGCTTGTTGCAGAGGTCCTGAGATGGTGAGAAGTCCGTGGCTTTGCTTGGGGTTTGGTAAACTGCTGTATGATGCTGAAGAGTTATTTTGCGTTACTTGCTTTGGTGTGGATTTTGTTCTTGATAAAGGTCCGCTTTGTGGCTCTTATGCACTGGTGGTATTCATTCATGGCGTTCCTATAGTTGTTCTGGCCTTCAGTGCTTTTCCTGTTCCTCCAGAGTTTCTCAAGGCATCTGCTGGAGCGCCTGGATTCTTGAAGGTTGGAGGTGAACGAGGCGGCCTTCAGGGAGCGTTGTTTGATGGGGTGGCAGGGGGCTGTGAGCTTGTCAGTTCAGCCGGCGATCCAGTAGTGTAGTCTTTGGTTAGGGATCTGGCGTCAGTCGTGATGGAGGGGGGTCAAGGAGGAGGTTGGGATTGAGGTGTTCTTCTATGTTCTTGCTCCAATTCCTTCATGGCGGATGCTGAGTCGGTTTGGTTGTGGTGGTGGTGAAGAAGGTGGAGTGTAGGCAGCGGTGGTCTGTCCAGAGGGGCTGCGTGGTGTGGCTGAAGTAGATGTTTGTCCCTCCAGAGAAGAAGGGGTCGAGGGTGTGTCCGGCTCTGTGGGTGGGGTTGGTGACGAGCTACTTCAGTCCAAGGTTGGCAAGGTTTTTGAGGAGGGTGGTGGAGTCGGGTCGCTGCAGTTGTCAAGGTGGAAGTTCAGGTCTCCGATGAGAATATAGTCCATGGAGGTGATGATGTGGGGTGCGCTGAGGTCGGCTATGGTGGTGGCAGAAGAGGCACGAGTGCTGGTGGGTCTGTAGACAACGGTCCCACGCAGTATAGTTCTGGGGCTGGTTTGGATCTGGAAGTGGAGGTGCCCTTTATTGGAGAGGGGGTTGCTCGTGCTGGAGGAGGAGAGTTGAAATGAGCTCTTGCGATGGCGAGCGCTCCTCCTGGGCGGTGGGAGCGGCCTATTCTTTGGATCTTGTATCCGTCAGGGATGGCGATGTCAGGGGCAGAGGTGGCATTGGTCCATGTTTCCGTGAAGGAGGCGACGTCTTGCGAGAGGGCATTGAGCAGGTCCCAGATCTTCGTGGTGTGTCTGTCGAGGGAGCGCACGTTGAGGAGGATGCACGTCATGGCTTTGGTGGTGTGGGAGTCCGTGTGTGTTCAGTGGTCATGGGGAGGTAGTTGATGGTGAAGGATTGTCGGCAGTGTAGGCAGGAGAACTGCCCGTGGTTGGTATCTGGCATTGATCCCTGGCAGTTATTGTTCCTTCGGGGGTTCAGTGCGAAGATGGTGGCACAGTTGTAGCAGTAGGGGTCGTAGACCCAGGGTTCCTGATGCTGGCCGCTGTCGGGTCGTAGACGGGCACAGACGGGCTTGCCTTTAGTGCGCCTTCGGCACGCCAGCAGTGTGCATGCTGCGTGGCCGCACAGTACCTGCAATTAAGTAGGGGAGAGGGGAGGGAAGCGCATCTGGGAGGTGGGAAGAGGGAACCGGCAGGGGGTAGGGGGCGCAGGGGCAGCAATGGCGGGAAGAGCACACAGGCAGAAGATGGGCACAAGGGAAACAGAAGAACAGAAAAATCCACAAGGCCGACACAGGCACAAGAGAGACAGAAAGAAATACAAAAAAACAGCAAAGCGGCACAAAGACAGACACAGGCACACTGAGTGGGTGTGGGTGTTATGTGGGTGTGCCATGTGATTGACTGTATGGATGTATGAGTGGTTGTGTGAGTGACTGTGTGGGTGTGTGAGTGGGTGTGTGAGTGCATGTTAGACTGGCTGTGTGGATCTGGGAGTGAGTGTGTGAGTGGTCCTGTGGGTTTGTAAGTGAGTGTGTGAGTGGCTGATGGGTGTGTGAGTGGTTGTATTGGTATGCAAGTGGGTGTGTGAGTCTGTGACTGGGTGTGTGAGTGCAGTTATGAGTGGCTGTGTGGGTTTGAGAGTGGGCATGTGAGTGGTTTTGCAGGTTTGTGAGTGGGTGTATTGTTGGTTGTGTGGATGTGTAAGTGGGTGTTTGAGTATGTAAGTGACTGTGTGAGTGCCTGTGTGGGTCTGTGAGTGGAAGTGTGAAAGCATTGTGGGTATATGAATAGGTGTGTGAGTGGCAGTATGGGTATGTACATGGTTGTATCAGTGGGTGTGTGAATGTGTGTGTGGGTCTGTGAGTGGGTGTTTGAGTGGCTGTATGGGTGTGTGAGTGGTTGTCTGGGTGTATAAGTGGATGTGTGAGTGGTTCTGTGAGGAGGTGTGTGGGTCTGTGAGTGGGTATATATTTTTTTATTGGGGTCTGGAACCACTGCAGAACACACAAGGGGTCACACTGAGCATTTTGGGGGATTAACAGATTCTCACATGCTAAAAAATGTTTTGGGACAATTTCTTGACTATTAGGGATCCCTCACAGACTCCCACATCAGTCTGATGGGGTCTGGTACTGCTACCCTGACCCCGTCTATCACTTTTATACCGGAACCAAGTCCTGATGCACAAAATGACAACCCCAACTTTCCTCTCAGATTGTGGCCAGCCAATCACAGCATTGCTGCTGGTGCAAGAATCCGCAGATGCACCACAATGAATCCACAATTCTAGATATACATAAATCTTTGTAATTTAATAACTCCAAACCTACTGAATAGATTTACACCAAAATACAACAATGCACTATTCCTGGGACAAAATCTAGCAATCTGCCATATTTGGTGTAATTCTGTTCAGCAGGTTGGGCTGTAGTCGAGTCGAAGATCCCTATGGGAACTTTTGGATCACCCCCAAAGTTTCCAGACAGCAGCTGAAATGACTTGCAAACTAGGGCAGAAGATGGGTTAACTATAAAGTTTGCATCATAGTATAAGTGATGCAGATATTGGAATGTTATATTCTTTCTGAAATTTGACAAAGCAAAAAGATTGAGATTTATCATTAAATGATGCAAATGGTCAAGCAGACGCTTATGTTTGATTCATAGGGGTCATTTTGAAGTTTCATTTTTCTTAAATACTATCAGTCCTGGCACACTCATTGTTATTTAATCTTTTGGTTGGTTTAGCACACAGTTTATATTCTTTCTGAAATTTGACAAAGCAAAAAGATTGAGATTTATCATTAAATGATGCAAATGGTCAAGCAGACGCTTATGTTTTATTCATAGGGGTCATTTTGAAGTTTCATTTTTCTTAAATGCTATCAGTCCTGGCACACTCATTGTTATTTAATGATATTGGAATGTTAAGCACCTTCACATCTTGGTTATTTTTAGCAAATAGTGTCTTTTCGGAAAACTGCTGAATAGAATGTACAGTGTTCTTAGTATATTCTTTTGAGAACTCTATGGTGTATTTCTAATGAGAGTTTCACTGTTTACAAACAGTGTGGTATAGAATTAACTCTCTCCTTAGAGTAAACACTGCTTACAGTACTCGGTGCCAGATGTACGACCATTGTATTTTACGAGTTACAAAATCCAATGTACAACAGGGTCTCAGACAATGTTTGCGATTCCCAATGGGGTCGCAAATTGCATGCCTCATGAATATTGATGAGGCTGTCACAATTTGCGACCCCATTGGGAATACTGTCACACCCAGGGATAGTGGCCTGCTAGGGTCAGCAAACCACCATGTCTGGGATTGTTTTGTCAATAAAGCAGTTTTTTTTTAAATGCAGCCCATTTTCCTTAAAGGAAAATAGGCTGCATTCAAAAAATAAAAATGAATCCTCAGTTTCATTTTTCCTGGGACCACTGCCTGCTCTTAAAAAAAAATGTGCGCATGCATTCCCATAGGAGAAGGGGTCACCTTGGGACCCCTTTCTGTTTGTGAGTGCCTTACCACCCTTCTAAGAAATGTGTTTTGCGACCGCAATTGCAAAACATCATACATGGGTTATGGACTCGCTAGTAGGAAGGGACGCCCTTGGCATGCCCCTTCCTAATAGCGAGCCGCTAACCCTATTTTGCGAGTTGCTAATTTATTAATGAATCACAAAATAGGGTTAGTAAATTGGACTGACCTATTTTGTAGTCGCAAAGGGGCAAAAATACCCTTTGCGACTGGAAAAAATGGTCGTACATCTGGTCCTCAAGTCTCGACTTATATCAACTTCATTTTTTAATGTAGATTAGGTGTGTGTCAGGGGTTTGATACAGATAAAAGCTGTCCTTAGTAGCACATTTGTTTTGAAATTAGCATTCACTATTTTGGCTCCATATGGACAGTTGTATTCAGATTTAACACCATACTATATGACGGTTTCCCATATATCTGTGATTGATTTTTAATGTGATCTATGCTATATGTTAGGCCATAGCAATCTACACAGCAGTATGCGGTGAAACGAAGCTTGGATGATATTAGTGATGTCATCAATTATGTCATTTGAGATGTTACCAGTGATGTAATAAATTACGTCATAGAACATGTCATATGTGAGATCATAAGCAGACCTTGGCAGGTACATATTATGGTCAGTGCTGCTAACTATAACTAGTACATTTCTGTGCATTTTTTAATTCAAAATTTTAATGTTCACACTGTCAAATTCACGTAACTAAAATGTTATTTTGGGTTTTTAAGTGAATTTCTATGTTTTTTAAAAAAGTAAACAGATATTATTGTTACATCTAACTATTACTTCAACCTTTTTTTCTTCAGTGAATTTATAGTTTTGTGTAAAAGTAAATTAATTACTTTTCTGACTGAATCAATGGTAGAATGACTTTATAATATATGTTGTTCTGACAATATTTTAGGAAAAACATTTTTTCTATTTTAACAAAACAGTATATGGCTCACAGTTTGCAAAATCTTTGTAAAATGTCTGTGAGTATTAAATGGATAATTATTCAATAGAAATTCTTTATTTGCTTGGTTATTGTATCTCTGATCTCAAGACATGTCACCAGCAATCTTTTTTTGAGTTGTCATTACTCTCTCAATGATGGGTGTGCAGAGGGACTGGCCTCTCTGCTGAGACCACTCTCTGTAATGATGGGTGTGCGTACCACACAGGGCTGTCTACACAGAATGACCAACAGCCCCATGGTCAAACAAGAACAACAAGCAAGCAGGCATAACCACAACAAAGAACACATGCAGGCCTATGTCAAAAGCACATTGGCTGCCTATATAAAATGGACACCAGCCACACGGTCAAACAATAATCAGGAGGCATGGAAAACAAAGAAAAAATGCAGGCCTATAGACATTGACTATACGAAATGGGCCCCAGCCACATGGGAAGCATAACTAAGACAAATGGTGGCCTATGGTGAACACACTCATACACTGGCCAGACAAAGGAGGCATGATAACACATGAGAAAACAGCATTAATTTAGCAATGCCAAATGGGAAAATTAACTGTGCTAAAAAATATTACAGCACATGTCCTCCAAAGGCATCAAATATATTACAGTTTGTAGAACAAAAAAATTAAATACCCCCAAAAAACACATTTTTAAAATTTAATCTAATGCCACCCATGGCCTAAATTATGTTTTAATTCAACAGACACCACAGAAACAGTTGTTTCATGCAGCCATGACTAGTATGGAGCCTACTGAAGGTCCATTGGCAGGCCATATAGTGAATTAAATGACTATTGCAAATTTATTAAACAAACATGGAGAAAATATACTAAACTGTGCAACATTTTCCCTTTATAAAAGAAGGAAAATTACATGCAAAAAATAACTAGGCCCCTACTGAAACTGTTGGTCACCCACCACACTAAATATAAAAAATCGAATAAAAGTACAAATAAATCCTGATGCATACCCTCTATCAAATAAATAACATCTTTGCACAACAGTTTTTGAAATTTCTTTTGATATCACAAAAAAGTCATCCAATTCAAAGGTATATATGCAGCAGACAAAAAGGCTGATACTTCCAGCTCTAAATCCAAATGAGAAGTGACCAGGAGGTGGGCAATGCACTGGGAGGAGCCTGCTGGACAAGAATGGAAAGTTGGAGTCTCTGGGGTACTTCCTCTTTCTTGAAAAAAGTCAAATATAAAAAGGGCTCCTCTCACAAAAAGACAATGTGAACCGTCATTTAAGACGTTTTTTACCTTAAAATTCTATTTTTTGAGGAGATTTAGCTGCTTCTCGGGGAGAGAATCTTCTCCAGGTTGCAACCGCAGTCGATTGCACTCGCATACAACAAAAATGAAGCGACTAATGTTGCTAGCGTGGCTGCAAAATCTTGTGGGCTGCAAGCAAATCTTGTGGGCCCTCGCGAAAGGCTTGGGAAGTTTCATCGCACTCGTAAAACGATGTGATGAGCGCGTCATTAGAAAAATAACTGCTCTGTTGCGGAGTGAAGAGTTTATCGGTAACTCCACGTTCTCCGCGGACCGCAGCATTGCCGAATACCACAAACTCTGCAAGCGGAGCAGCATTTTAAGCCCAGGCCTACACACAATCTTGACCCTAAATGTCACGGATGAACATAACTGGAAGTAAGAGCGCTTAATACTGGCACCAAAGCAAGTGGCTGTCCATCGCATTATTTCAAGAAGCACTTCATCATAGGAATAAATGCCATCACATATAACCATGAATGAGGACACATAATACTGGCAATAATGCATGCAAACTTTAATCGTGAGTGGCTATTAGTCTCATTATTAAAATAAAGAATTTGCAAGAATCAATGTCTAAGCATGACTGGGAATGCAGTGTACTCATCAGAACTACCAACATGAATAGCGCAATTCAATCACACTTATAATTACAATACTGTGCAATCATAAACAGTCACCTAGAAGGTGCTTGCAGCACACACTTTGAACATTTTCAACATACAATACTGCATTTTCACCACAGTCTCGAAAGGACAGCATTCCTGAAAATATACACATGTGCAATTACCAGCTCTCACCCCTAGAGGGTTTCTTTCAACATGAATTCTCATATTGCACCATTTCAGGCCATAGGCACTGTAACCATGGTCCTTGCCCCTTGAGGACATATCACTCCACCGCTATAGAACAAAACTCCTCAGTGTAGCTACTGCTGATAATCCATCAAAACCCTTGAGGGATTATCTTTTTTGTAGTCACCCTAAACTTTGGGCGGGGGCTGGAGAATTACTTTTTTGGGGTGTATGCGTTGCTCCTGCAGCACCCCCACCCTTTGGCAACAGTTTGATGGTGACTCCAACCTCTTTGGGTTATCACAACCCACAAATGTGTGGCTTCCATTTCGTAAATATGACCAAATTGTGAGCAAATTGAATTTATAAACAGGGGGGTTCCTTCTTCTGTGCATTTACAGTGGTGGAGAGCAGCTCACGGAGCCCAAACCAGCTGCTCTGGCTGTCTCCCCACATAGACAGCTGTAAAGATTCTTGGTAATGATAAGACCGAGGAAACTGGATTAATTATTATATTTATTAAGCTTACATTACAAGAAGCTTGAAGTACGAAAAGCCTGGCCCAAATGACACAATCCGGAATCCGGACTGTCGTGAGGTTCCAGTCATAATTACATTAATCATAATTGGCCAGGATGTCATACATCCCCTTTCGTAAACACATTTCCAAACAAACAAAACAGAAGTTAATAAATTACACACAATGAATATAATCATTGAACATAAAACAATTTGTGTTACATTAAAATAACATGAATAAAATAATATGTAATTAATATCCTAAGTATACAATCAGGTTTGAAATTATATAATCAAAGAAAACAAGTTCATAATGAAAAACATGAACATATGGTTTCTCTTTATAATTATGACTTTACATAAACTTTACACCAAACTGGTTTGGATTTCAATCTTGAAGCAGATGAGTACTGTATTGTTTTTTTTTTTTTGTCCTCATTTGCCTCCATCGTACCATTTCGCTTTTAACGCCAGCCGAAATGTCCATAACCTCATTTGCTGACATGAGTTACCAACAATGGTGTAGCTGTAGGGCGCCCTTGATCAACAACTCACACCCTGTTGAACCCTGAACGCACCAATACCTGGTGGAAAGAAATCTGCCACCATGGGAACAGAGGTGCTATCAGCCGAGGCGGAAAAAGGCTTAATCATAGGACCCCTGGTCTAACATAACACTATTTTCACCAATTCAAAACAGGTGCCCAAAATTCCTGCCTGCTGTGACCCTTTTTTGGGCTATCTAATATTGCCACATGTTTTACAGAGGATACCCAATCTTCGTAACTTGGTGGTATTGATGATACCCACAATATACAGATCTATCTGCTGGCCAATAAAACCGTAGAAAATATTATATTTATATGATTCTTATTTCTTACACCATCAAAGTCCATAAATCCAAAAATAACTAGTAAAGCGCTTACCTCAACTTGAATCATCAAAGAATCAGACAGCGCTTTACTCACTGCCATCCAAAAGGGCTGGATCTTTGGATAAAGTAAAAACATATGGAGATCATCTTCCTTCATGCTTCCAAATTTTGGGCACGCCACATCTCCTCCTCGGCCAAACTTTGATAACCTCCAGGGAGACCAATAAGCCCTGTGAACAGTGAAGAGATGATTCCTTCTAAGGTATGCAGGTTTTACTATTTTGTTTAAAGTACGCATAGATACTTGCCATTGATTTTCAAGCGTAGCAGACAGCAAGCATCTGCCCCAAAGTTCATCCGGGAGGTTGAAATTCCCATTCTCCATGTCCACCATAGACTAGTACCAGAGTGCGATTTCCTTGACTGGAGACTGCCTGGAGGTTACTTTTTCCTCAAATTCGTTATAGCCTCCGACCTTTGTACTAGAGGTTTGAAACCAGCTTAAGACTTGGAGGTACTTAAATCTTGAAATTATTTGATCTGATAACTGGTTACATTCCTCCCAAGACATCAGTTGATTCTCGTGTAGGAGGTGATTCCAAACAGCTATGCCCGCTTCCCTCGAAGGTAAGGCCAACGCATCTTTGGCCCATTCAGGGGACCCCGGAGAACCCCAGATAGGAGCAGAACAGCTAAAATATGGTAACTTCACAGTTCTCCTAACTCTATACCATGTCTCAGCCATGCCTCTTAAGATTTTTAGCTTTACTTTTTTGAAGTACTTTGGGTCCGCATACTTAAACATAAAACCTTCTTCCGTTAAATTATGGCTTCTCAACTGGACCTCGAACAGCCTGCCTACTATTGAATTAGATGGTGTAAGCAGAAGCATTCTTCCATTTTTTAACATAAAAGACTAGGAGTATAACATCAATTCGGGTAACGCTAGGCCACCTTTTTCCAACCTCCTTCTCAACTTCTTCCAAGAAATCCTTGGCCCCTTAGAGGCCCAGATGAAAGAGCTAATCTGGCCCTGGAGTTTCAAAAACCAAGCTTTAGAAAAGGAAAGAGGAATAGACTTGTATAGGAACATAAACTTTGGAAGGATTACCATTTTCATAAGATTAACTCGGCCAAACAGGGTCAGTGGGAGATGTGCCCAGTTCAACAGGATGGCTACTTCCTTCTCAACTCTCTCAAAATTTACTTCTGTGAGCTTAGCAATATCCTCTATAATCCTCACCCCTAGGTATCTCATCTCCTTAGTACATCTTATTCTATCTGCTGTGAGATTCCAAATCATAATCTCAGTTGTTTCTTTATTGATATTATACCCTGAGATTTTTCAAAAATCAGTAATAGTTGTTAAAACAGCCTCAAGAGCACTATGAACCTCACTAGTGAATACCAAGATATCGTCTGCATATAGACCAATCTTTTTGCTCCAGCCATTATAATTGAAAGCTCGAATTCCAACATTCCCCCTAAGCCGTTGGGCTAGTGGTTCTATATACAGATCGAATAAAAGGGGGTACAGAGGGCAGCCCTGCCTTGTTCCCCTTGATTTCTGAACTGGTTCTGTCAGGGCTCCATTAACTAAAACCCTAGCAAGAGGCACAGCATATATACCCTCCAGCACTCTACCTATATTCGGGCCCAAGTTAAGAGATCTGACTACTGTTTTTAAAAAGACCCAATTAACACGGTCGAAAGCCTTGGCGGCATCCAGTGCCATTACCGCCAAAGGAAGACTATACGTGGTGGCCAAATCTATTGCCCCAATAAGATTAAATGTCAATTCTTTCAGCATTCTCCCTCGGATAAAACCCTTTTGCTCTTCATGCACAACCAATGGAATAACCCCATTTAGCCTTTCTGCTATGATCTTTGTAATAGCTTATAGTCACAGTTCAAAAGTGACACTGGCCTATATGAATCACAATTGTGGGGGGATTTACCAGGTTTCAAAATTAAAGTTATAGTGACCTCTTTCCAGGAATCTGGAAAACCGACACTAGACATAAAGATGGCATTAAACATGTGTAACAGAATTGGTACCAGGGTATTCGCCAGGACCCTATAAACTTCGTGAGGGAGACCATCCGGTCCCAGGGCCTTTCCTTTCTTCCCCTCATCTATTGCTTTCTGTAGTTCCCCTGTACTAATCTCTCCATTCAGATGGCTAGTTGTCTCCATTGGAAGCTGCTCATATGAGTCTTCTGCCAACCAACTAAGCACTTCTTCCGGGGTGACCTCTCGATCCTCCTTATAAACATCTGCATAGTGCTTATAGAATGCCTCTTCAATCGCCGGGTTATCCGATAATAAATCTCCAGTTTGTTCACACCTAAACTCTTTAATTGTGTTTCTAACCCGATCACTCTTAACTTTCCAGGCTAATAGCTTGCTAGCTCCCTCCCCAAACTCAAAATGCTCTAAACGACTTGTTTCCCATCTCTCCCTAACCCTTGCTTCAATAGTGGCAGACAAAGTTGTTTTTAATGACTCGATCTCAGATAGCCTGGGATCCTGTTGTCCCTGATCCTCTGTAGATATCAGGCTAGTCTCTAGCACCCTAATTTGTTCCTCTAAACCTAGAATCTTCAGGTGATTTACTCTTCTTCTAGCTGCTGCCAGGGCGCCTAGTCTGCCTCTCAGAAAGGCCTTATAGGAATCCCAGACTATTCCCAGCTAAGAGGAGCCCCGATTATTATCAAAAAACTCCACTGTCTCTAGTTTCAATATACTAATAGCCTGTGGGTCAAGCAAGCTAGAACGATCCAATGTCCATCTGGACTGAGGTCTTTCCTGGCCCAGGTTTATTCCTAGCATTATAGCAGAGTGGTCTGAAAGGTGTACCCCTATATGTTGGATGTCAAAAACTAGGTCCTTTAACCTATTATCAATTAGAAAATAATCAATCCTGGAATGATGCCTGTATTTCTTATTATCATATGTATAATTTCTACAAGGGCCCTCTCTCTGTCGCCAGATATCACACAGGCCCAATTGTTTAATCATATCATGTACCAATGCCGACATTTTTGGGTTTACTGCTGCTCTACTGTTTGATGACCTGTCCAGCTTATGATCAATCACGGCATTAAAATCCCCTACCATGATGACAGGATCAGGAAAGTTAAGTATCTCTGCATATAAAACTTCAAGGGGACCAGTATCATCTTGATTTGGGCCATAATAGCTGACTAACGTGTACTTCTGCCCGTAAATCCTTAACTTGGCTACCAGCCACCTTCCCGAGATAGTTTGCACCTGACCCTCTACCATGATATCCATCCCTTTTTTAATCAAAATTGCAACCCCCTTTCGTCACCGCCACCTGCTTTGTTACAAGTGCACTGAAGATCCAATTTTTAACTTTAAAAAATCATAACTCTCAACCTCTGTCAAGTGGGTCTCCCACAAATCCAGAGATTGCCACACACACTGTATCTGATGTTAGAAATATACAGTTGCTTCTCAATCTTGAAGAAGATGATATCTACGGGATGACTCCCTTCTAGAGGAATTGGGCATCCAACAGGATTATAGTATTATTGCATTGTATACTCTTTGAATATTTATTGATCACCCTCGTTGCGCTAGATCGCCACATAACGTTTTAAATAGCTGCTCAATTGTGCTGCGCTGCCTTGTCAATTTCACGATCGCTAATTAGCATATTATCGTAGCGCTAGTCCTCCAAAGCGCGCTGCAACGCTCTGCTCTACTGTGCTGCCTGTATTTTGATTTTGTGCCCGATTGTGTCTTGTGCCGAATCCACTGCCATTCTCATCGTGTTTTCCACATATTGTGCCCCAACCCTGTTTCGCTTTTGGCTGACTGCCATTTTGTTTTGGTTGTTGTTGTTGTGACTCCCTCCCCGGCTCTCCACCCCGCCTCCCGCCTCCCAGCTGCTCCTCCCTCGCCCCTCCCCTTCCACCATCCACATATGACAGATGCCTTTACGCGCAGCGGGCGCGCCCCATGCGCACCGAAGGCGCGCCAAAGGTAAGCCCGTCTACGCCCGTCCGCGCCTGCTCCGCGCCCAGCGCCAGACCCCCTGTTCTTCGCAAACCCCAATCCACCCGCATAACGTACGATGCTGCATCCCTCTCAGCACTCAATCCCGGCCGACTCCAAGACTGCTACCAAGCCGCCCCTGGACACACCCATGGACCCTTCACCTGCCACTCCTGCAAACTCGACATCATCAAGACCCACCCTAAATCCACAGACTCCAAACAGAGCTCCAACACTAACCACCTGAGGTGCATCCTACTCAACACCCGCTCGGTCCACAAACACGCCATTGAACTCTGGAACCTACTCGACACCACTTCGCCGGACGTCGCCTTCCTTACAGAAACCTGGATGAACGCCTCATCAGCGCCCGACATCGCCATAGCCATCACTTACAAGATCATCCGAAATGACCGCACCAACCAAACAGGAGGAGGCATCGCCATCGTCCATAAGAACACCATCCGAATCACGACCAGCTCTAACGACAACCTCGCGACCGCCGCACACCTTCACTTCCAGATCCACACCGACCCCAGGACCACAATTAGAGGCACCCTCATCTACAGACCATCAGGAACACGCACACAATTCAGCGAAGACATCACTGACTTCATCAGCCCACATGCCCTCGCCTCCGAGAACTACATTCTACTGGGAGACCTCAACTTCCACCTGGAAAAGAATAACGACAGAAAAACCACCACCCTTCTGGACAACCTGGCCAATCTCGGACTCAAACAACTTGTTGACACCCCCACCCACTTGGCCGGACACACGCTCGACCCCATCTTCACCTCCAGCAAGCACATCTCCTTCGATCTCACCACAGCTCTCCATTGGACGGACCACAGCTGCGTTCACTTCAGCTACAAAAAGACCACTTCCCACAACCTATTCCTCGAAGAAACTGGAACAAAATCACCACCGACCAACTCTTCACATCGCTTAACCAAAACCCTCCTACCATATCATCGGACCCAAACCAAGCTGCTACCAAACTCACACAATGGATCACCCACAGCGCTGACGAACTAGCACCCTTGAAAAACCACCAGATCAAACAAGGTAGCAAAAAGGCCCCCTGGTTCAACGATGACCTTAAGAAATCCAAGAAGTTATGTCGTACTCTCGAGAAAACCTGGAGAAAAAACCCAACCACTGATAACATGACCACCTTCAAGGACGCCACCCGCAAACACCACCAATTGATCCGATCCACAAACAAATAAGCATTCAAGGATCGACTCAACAACAACGCCCACAACAGCAAGGAACTATTCAACATCGTCAATGAATTAACCAACCCCACCACCGGCACCAACGACATCACTCCCTCCCAAGACCTCTGCGACTCTTTATCCTCTTTCTTCCACAACAAAATCGCCGACATACATAACAGCTTTGAAAACCAGTCCGAAGAACAGTCCACTTCACCCACCTCCGAACCAAAACAGCACTCTCACAACCTCTGCGTCTGGAACCCAATCACTACCGAAGACAGCATTCACCTGATGAACTCCATCCACTCAGGCTCACCAACCGACCCATGTCCCCACCACATCTTCAACAAAGCAGACTCCATCATCGCACCCCATCTCCGCGATGTCATCAACTGCTCCTTCAACTCCGCAACCTTCCCGGAAAGATGGAAACATGCCGAACTCAGCGCCCTTCTGAAGAAACCCACAGCAGACCCCTCTGAACTTAAGAACTACCGCCCCATCTCACTCCTTCCATTCCCTGCTAAAGTCATTGAGAAAGCCGTCAATAATCAGCTCGCCACCTTCCTTGAATCCAACAACTCCCTCGACCCCTCACAGTTGGGCTTCCGAGCCAAACACAGCACCGAAACCGCCCTCATCGCTGCTACAGACGACATCAGAACGCTACTGGACAACGGAGAAACAGTTGCCCTTATCCTACTTGACCTCTCCGCCACCTTCGACACAGTCTGCCATAGCACCCTCATACAACGCCTCAGCAACATCGGAATACAGGAAAAGCTTTGGACTGGATCATCTCATTCCTCGCCGGAAGAACCCAGAGAGTCCGCCTCCCCCTTTTAGATCAGAGGCCACCAAAGTCATCTGCGGCGTACCACAAGGATCATCACTCAGTCCCACCCTCTTCAACGTTTACATGAGTCCCCTCGCATCCATTGCGCGACAACACAACCTCAACATCATCTCCTATGCAGACGACACCCAGCTCATCCTCTCCCTCACCAAAGACCCAAACACTGCCAAAACAAACCTACACGAAGGAATGAAAGAAGTAGCCGAATGGATGAAGAACAGCCGTGTAAAACTAAACTCGGACAAAACAGAAGTCCTCATCTTAGGATCATCCCCCTCTGCTTGGGACGACTCATGGTGGCCACCGGCCCTGGGTACAGCACCCTTACCTACAGATCACGCACGCAACCTGGGCTTCATCCTAGACTCCTCCCTCTCAATGACCAGACAAGTCAACGCCGTCTCATCTTCTTGCTTCAACATCCTACGCATGCTCAAAAAAATCTTCAGTTGGATTCCCACCGATACAAGAAAGACAGTCACCCACGCACTGGTTACTAGCCGACTGGATTATGGAAACACCCACCCGCCAACTACGATCACCCAATCAAGCCCTCGCCGTAATTCCGCGCATCCATAGATCCACCATGGGAGGAAGAAATTACTGAACTTGAACTTGAACTATGGAAAGCAATTTTAAACCTAAGTCAAAATTTGTGCCTGCCTATAACTACCATCCCAGTATTGATACTTTTATGACCAGGTTACGAATGATCTGTACAAATTAGAAACATCTACTGGTCGCACTATGTCTTTTGTTCACAACATCACCAGCAAAGAAAGAACAGCCTTGGAAAGACTAAAAACTGATAATACCATAGTAATCAAGGAAGCCGACAAAGGCGGTAATGTGGTTGTAATGAACCGCCATGACTACATGTCAGAAATCGAGAGACAACTTAATGACACTAGGTGCTATGAACGTATCTCCACTAATCCCATCAAAAAGGACAAATTCAGATATTTGCGGGTTGATAAACCAAAGTATCTATATTTTACCAAAGATACATAAGGGGGGCACTTTTCCACCTGGCCGCCCTATTATCTCTGGGATAGGATCACCGACTGAAAAACTTTCTGAGTTTGTGGATCTCCATTTGCAAAAATATGTTACCAACCTTCCATCCTACATCAAGGATAGTAAAGATATTCTTGTTAAATTTAATGATCTACAGTAGTGAGAAGAATTATCTTTCGTAACATTTGATGTAGAAAGTTTATATACTTGCATTCTCAAGGAATTTGGCATTGTTGCTGTACGGTCATTTCTAGACAGAGAAAGAGCGGATCGGCATGACTTTAATGAAATGCTCATAGAAATGATCGATATCATTTTAAGCAACAACTTTTTTCTACATGATGCCATGTGGCATCATCAAACCTGTGGGACCGCGATGGGTTCAAAATTTGCTCCCTCTGACGCCTGCCTCTTCATGGGGTGGTACGAGAGGGAGCATGCGTGGCGAGGCTGTGCCTCACCCTGGACTGAATACATCGTGTTTTGGGGGAGGTACATAGACGATATTATTGTCCTATGGTCCGAAACTGATGAACTGATGAACAATTGTCCCTGTTCCATTCTTATCTTAATGACAACAATTGTAATGTCAAACTCACCATGAACCATGGAAGAGATAAGATTGACTTCCTGGATATTCACTTTTTTGTACAGGATGGTGTAGTACACAGCACACTATTCAGGAAAGAAACAGCCTGCAATGCGGTACTACACGCAGAGAGTGCACACCCACGTACAGTAATTGACAACATCCCATATGGGGAGATGACAAGAATAAGAAGGAACTGCATTGATGAAAGTACATTTACTGAAAACATCGAGTTAACGAGCAACAGATTCCTGAAAAGAGGTTACCGAAAAGGTATTGTTCAAACTGCGGCACACATGGCGAGTAAGTTAAAAAGGGAGGATACACTGTGTATCCGAGACAGGAATTTTCTCTCTAAAAAGAACAACGATTGCCCCCCAAGATTTGTAACCCAGTACAATACCAATAGCAGTAAGGTCTATGGGATTCTTAAAAAGAACTGGGGCACTTTGAAGAATATTCAGGGTCTTTCCAATGTATTAACTGACAAACCCCTCATTACCTACCGCAAAGGGAAGTCCCTGAGAGGCACACTGTGCAGTAGTTATGTGACCACTCAACGCAACACATGGTTCCCTTCGAAACGCAAGGGTTTCTTCAATTGTGGATCGTGCAACATATGCCCTTATGGCCTTAATAGAACATGTGACTTTGCGTACAATTCTCCAAAGAACTATAAGATTAATGAATTCATCAACTGCAATACTACACATGTAGTCTATGTGTTGGGCTGTAAATGCAACATCATTTATGTGGGCAGCACTGCACGCCCATTAAAGATCAGAATCCAGGAACATCGCCGTGCAATAATCAATAAAGACCAGAGATACCCAGTTAGTATGCACTACAGTGAGACTGATCCGCATGACCTAAACTTTTGGTTTTCACGGCATTGATCACATCCCACAGGATGTTCGGGGTGGTGATCGTGATCTGATACTAAGACAAAGGGAAGCCAAATGGATCTGCCGCTTGAGAGCCACCCAGATGGGGCATAACACTGATAGGGAGCTTCATCACTTCCTTTGCTAGTAGGTTCACAGTATACCAACATATATCTTTGTTTCGTCAAATTACTGAATAAACATCACCTCCCCCTTTTTTACTTAAGGATGTTGATTTTGAAATATGTGGGTAGGCACCACTAATGAAACAAATGGAAAGGAAATTAAGGACTTAGGGTTTGGTGCTACCCCTGTATATACCATCTATTGTAAATATCGAGCATTGGAAAAATATGTGTTTTCTTTTTATAATTTGTTTCTTTTTCCAGCTAGTCATTATACAACTTACATTATTGTGTGTTCTTTTATTTGTGGTAATTTATTTGTGAATTTTTCCTTGCATATGTTTGTTTATTTTAGAATCTTGATTGTTTTTCTTATTATTTTTGTTCTCTCTCTCTTTCCACTCTCCTTTTTCTTTAATGGTTTTCCTCTTAACTTATGGCTCCATTAACGGCAATTTCATCACCACTACAGTTTAAAATCTGTACATTGTCACGTGTTCTACTGATGTATACGATCAGGTTACAATTTTTTTTTAACCCTAATACTATTTATAAATACGGTACATATACTGTTCCATCTTTCTTAACTTGACAATTTGTATCCACATATGCCGATACAGCTGCATAGTGGAAACTTGATATATCAATCCTTATTATTGGCAGTTTCGTGACGAGTGGTGTTCCCACTCTGTAATGGCGCCCGCAAAACGACTGAAGTCTAACTCTCCCCGGTCACATGACAGGGGAAAGGACGTCTCGCTCGTTTCCGTATCTTCCGGTCGCCTGTGCATATAACTATGGCGACTGAACTCTTTGGGTTTGCCGCTCTGACTCGCTGTTACCCTTATACTCGGCGCCCTATCATAGGTAAGTTCAGAAAGGCTTTCTTGTCAGAACTTTTGCCTTATGGTTCTATTAACCGGTTAGATTTTTTATGATGCTAGTATCGACTTATTTGTCGGGACATTTTGGTTTAAAGGCTGCCCCGTCTATTTTCAAACTTAGGTGCCGTATTCCTGGCGCCTGCATGGAACTGGTCACCTCTGGACTCTTGACCTTTGATTTAATCTGGGGACATCTATTACGCACCACTTACTTCCATGCGCGGTAAGCACTGGTTTACGGAAGGGAAAGATGTTTAATCTTTTTAGATGGGTACATAGCTCATCCAATTGACATAGGACCATCGGTCTTTTCTACTTTGTCCAGTTGTTGATTTAACGGTGATTCTAATTTATTTTGTTATTATTTTACTTTATGTAGGTGCCGCAGTGGTGGGTCTTGTCATAAAGGTACTACAATTGGAACGTCCTTATTATTGCTTTGAAAACCTTTCTTTATTGTGATTCTACTTTGCTATTTGTACTAATGAAGACAATTCGAGATTCTAACGTAGACTACCCCTTTGAAAATATGCAACTTGTGGATGGGTATCATAGGATGTCTGATTGATAATGAATATTATCCCTGGTACCCTTTGCAGCTTTTTAGCGTTTTGATATAATGTTTTGGTCTAATTCCTTTTTCCTTTGGGTTACAGATCGACCTGAGATGGCGGTCTATGAATAAAAATTTCTTGTATATTCCTTAACGATTGTATACATAACTCGGGTAAGGCTTAGTCCCCCTTCTCCATTTATTTTTTTGTGAAAGTGGTCCTTCCGGTTCTCATAAACCTTTAGAGATCCACTATCTTGGTGCTGATGTTAATTTCGTCCCTGTCTGGTCTTCCCTTACAGCTCGTACTTTGGGGTCACGCCTTTTCAGAACTTTATTTCCTTCTTACTGAGTCGGTTCTTGATTATTCCTGCTCGGTAGGTATATCATGGTACAAACAATAGGCACTATCATTATGTGGGGTGCATTATTTTCACCCTAGCATTTATTATTTATTATAGATTTTCGGGCTAATATGATACCACACGACGGACCTATATTCCATGGAACTCATGACGGTTTCTCTTAACGTATCGGTTAAGGTATTTACCTTCCTGTTTACTTATATATGTATAGGTTTAGAAGTTACTCTCTTTTCTTAATGACTTTTTAATTACTTTGGAATTCAACCAGGGCATAGGTTTTAAATTCAAGAGACTTTTTTCCATTGGGCTGTCCAACTTTAGACTTCCTTAGCAGTAGGGTGGAACTATAGTCCATACTTATAAGATGTGATCTATGGTACTTGGTGTTAATATAGAGGAAAATGGAATCACTTATTGTCTCTGTTATCTAATTTCTCCTCAGAAATTCGTATCACGTCGCTAATTGACATTTCGGCCATCTTATTTGTCGCAATTTCTATCGATGGTAAGCTCTTGCGCTTGATACTTTATAGTTCGAGTGTGATTGGGATTCTTTCTTTCTCCTTTTCTCAACACAACATAATTCGGCTTGGGCAAAGGTATAACCCTTTTCTGATTATTATTTCTCTTTTTTTACTCTTTTTTCACTCTTTTTCAATCATTTTTCCCAGTTGCATGATACACTCCTTTGGTCTCTTACGAACATAAATAGGTTCTTCTTCTTGGTATTTTTCCTCCCCACTTTTTCATTACTTATGTGTATTTTTTGCCTCTCCCTCTTTCTTTTTCTCTTTTGTCCTAGGAAAACTTCCCTCCCCCTTTTTTTAGAAACTATCTCTTTTACAGAAGGGGATATATTTCTCCTTTCTGTTTTAAGTCTCCTTTAAGGCTTTATACAGCAGAGTGATTGGTGTCAATTGACACCTTCTTGCATATTTTTAAACCATCAATGTATAACTTGGCTCACACGAGTGTTAAGTCTTTTTGTTCCTTTTTGTTCTTTCTTTACTGTGTTTAATGTATTTGTCCTTTTGGGTCTTTTGGAATATCGCACTTCCTGCTGATAACATTGGTGTGTCTGCAGAAAGTGACGATACTGCACATAATATTTTCTGTTAATGTGCAATGTCTTCATGTATATTTATGTATATTTATGTAATTATATGTTAATTTTTACAGCCCTGACGAAGTTCCCACGGCACGTAGGGAACGAAACGCGTTGGCTGTGCCTGTGCGCAATGAAATCATTTTTTTGAATTGAATAAAGAAGAAACAATCATTTAAACATCTCTTGCTCTATTGACTTTGATTTGAGGGCACCTTCCGCTTTTATTTTTTATTCACTGCAGTATTCTTGCTCATCTTGCCCTAACCCGCAGCCCGTTCACATTACAGGAGATTATTCTTATCTCGTTAACTACTTTCCTGGAAAAAATCTGGAACTTTTATGCTGAATCGAACGCTGGCTTGAAACGAAAAAATTAATTTGGCAAATGAGGATTTAAAAAAAATGTTCCCGCAATGCTCCCCACCCTGTGCCTCACTACCTAAAGACCTCCCACCCCCCAGGAAAACCCACCCCTGAATTTCTAACACAGGAAGCCAAATAGGAACCCTTCCCCCAGAGTTGCAACAGATGTGACACCAAACAAAACCTTATATCAAAGAAGGGAAGGAAAGAAAGCAGATTTAAAATAAAGCTGTACAAGAATCACTCCCCCTTTTTCTTCCAGGAATTATGCTCCTTACAGGTACCCTGACTGCATACCCTCCAAGAACCTATCCACTTCCTCAACAAAACTGAAAGAGTGCATCATGTTGTTAAACATTATCTTTAACTGGAAATTCTAGTTGCACTGAAGCCCCCAGCTTCCTAAGAGGTTCAATTCTCTTGCCTCACTCCCATTGCCTATTAGCAGTTGTGCTTGAAATATCAGATCTAATTTCAAATTTAACTCCATCTATCTCCATCCCCTTTTTTGACAGGGCACGAGCCAGAATCTTCTCCCTGAGAGAGTACATCAAGAAATTTACCAAAATCCTCCTGGGTTTAGCCCTATTAGGGTTAGGGCTATAGGGGTCCCTGTGTATTCTCTGTATGTCTTTGCTTATCTCCTCCTCCAATTCCTCAATCAGTAGCTCTTTTTTAATCAGTTGAACAATAAAGAATTTATTGTCCTCTCCTTCCCTACCTTCATGTATCTTCAAAAACTTCAGATTATTTCTTATCTGAACATTTTCTAACCTTTCTAAGCTCTCCTGTTCTCTATCTCTCTTTTTTAGGACCTCTAGCTCGTGCTGCATTATACTCTCCTGTTTCTTTAAGAATCTTTACTTCCCCTTCCAGGCTCACCGTTTTCTCAAAATTGTCACAAACACCTCTAATGTCTTTCTGGTTACACTCTGAGACTTCGAAACGATTTTTTATTTCTGTTGTAAGGAGATTAACAAAAGACATCATCTTTTGGGAGAGTTTCTAGATGAGAGCCTCACTCTGTACTGGTTGGCTTAATAGCTGTATCCTCTTCCCCGTGAGTTGCAGGGTCATTAGCCGGGCCGGAGCCTAAGAAATCCTCATCTGGAGCCGATTCTATGGCCAGAACCTAATAGCGACTAGGAGAAACATCCTTATACCAGTCTCCCATCCTTGGGGCTTGATTAGAAGCCGTAGCAGGGGCCGAAATAGAGACAGAGGGCTTGGAAGAGGCAGAGGGCTGAGACATCCAATTATCCCTACTTTCAAGGGAGCCTTGATCCATCCTTAACTGGAGACTGTCACTTAGAATGCTGGTCTTCGGTAACATTTTAAAGTAAGTTCTTAGTGATGGTGTAACCTTGATTTTGTGCTCAACACTTATTCTGTTCTTTATTAGTTTATACCGTGCTATTGTTCCTGTCTCTGTTTCCTTGACCACCCGTTCCCTTGTGATCTTAGCTGCTTTTTGGTTGCCTCTAACCCTATGAAACCCTTCTGCTTTCGTTCCGGAATCTGCTTCATTACTGTATTGTTGTGTAAGAAAAACATGTCTTGATCCAGAAGATGTACCTAAATTAGGCCATAAACACTTAGGTACTTTAACGACCTTGCTCATGCACCAGACATTTCCATCAGTTAATTCTACAACTTGGTGACCAACTCTAACTATTTTCATAGGAGCCGAAAACTTAGATTCTCCAGATTTTATTAATCTTCCATTTTTCACAAAAACACATTCCGCAATATAAAATTGAGGCAAGGAACTCTTAAGTATTTTGGATGAAATTTGTTTATCATTAGATGGCCAACAACCATTACCTATGGAATAATTAGACACTTTAGATGGATCAATTTTGTTTCTCATCTCCATCATCCATGACTGGTTCAAATCACACACAGATTTCCTACTCTTCATTTTCTCAAACGGAGACAAATCACCTGCTGTTCTAGGAGTAAGTCTGTAATTCCACATTAGATCTTTAAGACCTTGAGCACAATTCTTCCCATTGGCTAAAGCTAATTGTACACCTTTCTTTAGAACTCTCATCCACCTTTCTACAATCCCATTACACTGTGGATAATACACAGATGTTCATAAATGAGAATTACCATATCTAACCAAGTATTCTTTCATCTCATGTTGACCGTAACTGCACTCCATTATCGGTAACCAAGCATTTAGGAAATCCTTCTTTTTCAAACACTTAATTTAAAAATGTAATTATTGTGTAAGAATCAATGTGATAAACTAATTTAATTTCTGGCCCGAGATAATTGATCAATAGGAACAATCACCAACATTTGACTTTTGGATAAGCATTTGGGACCGGCACCATCAAGAGATGATCTCTCCAATACATTTTCTGGTCTCGAAACAGGAGCTTTCTCATAGTTGATAATATTTTGTGATTTATCGCTAGAGGCACATTCAACACAAGATCTAACTTTAGACTCAATACATCTGTCAATGGCTGGCCATCAAAATTCAGGTCGTAATCTGTTTTTCATACTAGACATGTCAGGATGTCCTACATGAGCCATGACAAGCACTTTTTCACAAAATACTTGGGTACTAGCAACTGTATACTATGAAATAACACATCATCTATGATGGATAATTCGTTGGCAACCTGATAATAATTCTTTATCCAAATCTTTTTTTAATGGCCATTGAGTATGGATATAAGTGATGACCTCTGGGATTTCCTCATCATTCGCACAAGCATTCTTCAATTCATCAAGTTTGATCCATCCATTTGATACCATACAAATGGATACAATTCTCTCCATATCCTCATCAATAATAGATGAGTTACAATCATCCTTGATAGGTAAGCGAGAAAGACAATCTGCTAATACATTTCTGATATCTGAAATGTACTCAACATTGAAATGAAAGCCCTGCAATTTATACTACCATCTAGCAATCCTTGGTGTGGCTTTTCCACAACCTTTAGTATTAAACAGCTCCACAAATGGAGTACCAATTACATATTTGCGAAAACATTCTATACCCCACCACCATGCCAATGTTTCTTTTTTTAATATAGAGTATTTGATTTCAGCATCCCTAAGTGGTCTTGATGGAAAGGCAATAGTGACAAGTTTTCCGTTCTGATTCTGCATCAAAACTGCAACAATTCCAATATTACTGGCATCAGTAATGATAACAGAATTACAACGTGTATCAAATGTTGCTAATGCAGAAGTGGAAGATAGTTCGTTTTAAAGGTTTGTAAATTCCATGACACAATCCTTACACCAAATACATTTTTGATTTTTCTTCATTAAATTTCTCATATGATTGGTCTTATCTGAAAACAAAGGAATGAACTTGGCATAATATTCTGCCAGACCCAGAAAAGATCTGAGTTGATCTTTAGATTAAGGTTCTGGAGCTTCTTCAATAGCTTTTACCACATTTTGTTTAGGAGATATTCCCCTTCCACTAATATTATGTCCTTAATAGTCAACAGATTCCATTTCAAATTTACATTTTTCTTTTGTTAAAGTCATTCTGAATTTTTGCAAAATATTGAGAACCTTACATAAAGTTTCAGCATGTTCCTGCTTATTGTTTCCAAAAACCAATATATCATCTTGAAAATATAGAGTATTTTTAACATCTTTAAATAATTTATGCATAACTCTCTGAAAATTCTGCAGAGGCAGAAATCAGACCAAACAGCATCCTCTTAAATCTAAAAGCTTCTTCAGTAGTTATAAAAGAGGTGTAAGGTTTGCTATCCTCATGCAAAGCAATCTGATGATAAGCATTGGATAAATCCAATGTCAAAAATATTTTGGCTCCCTTTAATGAAAACATCTAATTTTTATTTGGTAATAGGTGCCGATCCACCTCCACACACTCATTTAAATCTCTTAGATCAACACATAGTCACATTTTCCAATTGGGCTTGTGAACGACAACGACCGGAGATAACTATTCAGATGATTCAATCTCTTCAATGATGTCTTGTTTACATAATCTGTCCAATTCTTTTTTTAGTGCTTGTTTTAAAGATAAAGGAACATTCCTAACTTTGTGAACTTTGGGTATGGTATTTTGTTTCAAAATTATTTTGTGCACAAAATTCTTCAATAAACCAAGTTCTGAAGAGAATACTGTTAGAAGATGAGTAGTACTGAAAGAATTAGGACACAGCTGGAGGAAGTACAACTCATTTATTGGCCATCCACTCTCCTCACTGGAGAACATTCCCAACATTCTACAACAAGCTTCACAGCGGGCAATACCACAAGGGTCAGGGAGCAGGGGTGGACGGAATGAACCAACTGGTTGTAACACATCTCCCTTCCTTATAATGAGTACCCAACGGGGCATACAAACAGGAAAAGTTGGCACACATAGATCGGCTCTCAGAAGGAAACTAAAACAAAGTTCCTGCAAAGGAAAAGGTATTATGGCTGCACTTTTACAATGTGGTCAAAACTCCACCATTGACCATTTTCAAACTGTACAACATTTTTTAACACTTTAACAATCCTACTGGTGGAGTAGAATTTGCTGATGTCAGTTCCTAATTTGATGTTCCTTCTGGCTTGCGCCATGTCCCCCACTTCCCACCTTTGAAACTTCACACCATGTTTCTTATCGTACCACTGTTTGTACTTAGTTTGATGTTGTTTGACTTTCTCTCCTGCCTCCTCCCAATCTACATCCCTGACATCGCCCCCATTTAACCAACAGGGGTTAAACTTGGTACTAGGCTCCCTTCCACGTAAAGACACAAAAGGAGAGACCCCAGTTATTTTATTGGGCGCCGTGTGGTAAGCCCACAGACATTCTCTCAAGCAATTCTCAACATCTTGCCCATTAACAATGGCCAGCTGGATATTCTCTTTGATGACCCTATTTGCTCTCTCCACCATGCCATTAGCTTTGGGGCAGTAGAGAGCTGTGGTCTCATGTCTGATTCCTGAAATCTCCAGAAAACTCTGCATTTCCTCAGAGGTGAATTGTACCCCATTGTCAGTAACTAATGTAGAGGGTATACCTTCTTCACAAAACACTTCTTTCAGGAATTGAATTACTGCTCTGGTGTTGATGTTGTGCACAAATTTTTGCTTCACCCAGTGAGAGGTGTAGTCAATCAGAACCAACATGAACTTTTTTTGCACGCCTAGAATTTGCATGGGTCCAATGATGTCTAATGCCAACTTGCTCCATGGCTTGGTTGGGACACCTACTGGAGAAAGTGGGGCCTTGTGTATAGTTTTAGACTTGTCGCTCTTGGCGCATGCTCCACATTCCTTCACAGCTTCCTCAGTCATGTTGTCCATTTTGGGAAACCAGAAATTCGTTCTCACTCTGGCTTTAGTGGCACTACGCCCAAGGTGGCCTTCGTGCGCCAAGTCTATGACTCTCTTCCGTAATTCCCTGGGCGGAATTACTCTGTTATTTCGGTACACTTTCCCTCCGATGACACTCAATTCATTCCGTACTTCCCAGAACTCTTCTAGCTCTGCACCAACGTCCCTTTTCTTATTTGGCCATCCTCCTTTGATCTGCTCTATAAGCACCTTGAGTTCTTCGTCTTTCCTCATACTGTCTTCCCACTCTTTCTCTGTGATGGCAGGAAAATTCATCATCATTACTGGGCTGTCTAGAACCTCCTCAGGTTCTTCTTCCTCTGGTAACGGTGATCTCGAGAGGAAATCAGCAATTGTATTTTCTTTGCCTGGCACATGTTCGACCTTGAAATTATAATGCTCTAATCCCAGAATCCACCTGCTGATGCGTGGGGTACAATTTTCCAGGCCTTTCACCGAAAATACATATATGAGGGGCTTGTGATCCGTTCGTATCGTGAACCTCACCCCCCATAAAAAAAACTTGAAATGTCTGACCGCCCAAAAGCATGCCAGGGCTTCTCGTTCAATCACAGAGTAGTTTTTCTCCGGGGAAGAAAGGCTCCTGGACGCATAGGCAATTACCTTTTCTTCACTACCATCCTTCTGCACTAAAGTGGCACCCAACCCGTAGTTTGATGCATCTGTTGCAAGAATGGTTTTTTTGGTTGGATCAAAAGTACCAAGCGCTGGGGAGTTGATTAGATCCTCCTTTAGAGCATTAGCTACAGCCTCTTGCTTCTCACTCCACACAAAGTCCTTGTCTTTTTTTAACATCTCCCTCATTGGCTCACACTTTGTTGCAAAATTGTCCACATATTTAGACATGTACTCCATGAGCCCTAAAAAGGATTTAAGTTCTTCTTTGTTACGTGGACTCGGAGCCTCCTTCACTGCACGAATTAAGCTTCCTTTTGGTCTGAAACCTTGTTCCGTGATGGAATGGCCCAGGTATTCCACTTGTTTCACCTTGATCCTGCACTTATCCTTTTTTACAGTTAGCCCTGCATGAATGAGCTTTCTGAAAACCTGCCTTAGGACATTATCGTGTTCTTCTGAGTCTTTACCATAAACCAAAATGTCATCTTGAAAACACATGGTGTGTTCTACCCCTTCAAGGATCTTCTGCATGACTCTTTGGAAAATGGCTGCCGCTGACGCAAGGCCAAACGGCATTCTTTTGAACATAAAAGCTCCAAACGGCGTAATAAACGCCGTGAGTGGCCTTGAGTCCGGATGTAATTCAATCTGGTGGTACGCCATGGATAAATCTATAACACTGAAATATTTTGCAGGGCCCATGGTGCTTAGCATCTCATTTATGACTGGCAAAGGGTGTCTCTCCACCCATATACAGTCATTTAAACTGCGCAAATCCACACAGAGGCGGATTCCTTCCCCATTGGATTTGGCTGCAAGAACAATAGGGGCCAACCACTCAGAACAACTCACAGGTTGAATAATGTCCAAATCACACAGCTTGCGCAGTTCTTTTTCTAGTGGTTCTTTCAGTTTGAGGGGCACAGTGCGCAGCCCATGCACCACGGGTTTGGCATTTATTTTTAGCTTAATCCTATGCTGGAAATTGTGCAGGCATCCTAGCTCCTCTTTGAAAAGTGGGTAGAATTCATCACAGATCTTTTCACTTCCCGGAAAATTATCAGTAAGTAAAACTTGTTCTGGACTATTGGGGTCCAATATGATTCCCAACTCCTTTTGGTGAACCCATCCCAAAAGGTTTGAACCAGACTTGGCTACATATATTGCCCCATAGGTTTTCCTATCTTTGAATTGAATCTGCACATCCTTCATTCCCAGCAGGGGTATATTGCCCTTATTGTAACCTGAAGGAGAAATATCAGGATTCTTAAGGTCACTAATCTTATTTTCCCCCATGGAAACATAGTCATCCTTATTAATCAAGGTGAAAGGAGAACAGGAATCAGCGAACATTTCAATGCATTCATCATTAACTAATACATCACATTTAGGATACATGGAATTCACGGTGTCATCAATGTCCTTTACCTGCAAAATAAACTTTTCCATTTTCTGTTCAATACATTTTACTTCTCTATTTGCACCCCTTTCAGTTCCTCTTTCGTTTTCTCTTGAGTGTAACTCGCCATCACGGCACACCCTGGCAAAGTGCCCCCTTCTATTGCATTTCTTGCAAGTGACATACCTGGCAGGACATTGGAAATAGGTGGCAAAGTGGTTGTTACTGCCACACCGGTAACACTTAGGGCTCTTCTCTCTGTGCTCTATCTTGGTACTAGCGTTTTCTTTAAACTTCATTTTGTACACATCTAAACTCTCTTCAGAACCACTTATGGTAGCCACTACCTCCCCTTCTGGCCTCATCTCTTTGACACATCTTGCTGTATGCTCCACTGACTTTGCTATTTCAACAGCTTCTTTAAGCCCTGGATTCTTAGCCAACAACTTCTCCTGGATTCGTGGATTATTGGTACACCTCACCAATTGATCTCTTATTAGGGAGTCGGTGAGATCCCCAAATTCACATAGTTGAGTCAGTCCCCACAGAACTGCAATATAATTCTGTACTGACTCCTGTTTCCCTTGACACCTTTTAAAGAATGTATGACGCTCCAGGACCACATTGATTCTATCCCCAAAATGTTTCTCTAATTTCTCCATGGTCCGCACAAACACATCCACTTCCCCCACTGCATTAGCATCCTGCTCAGGTACAGGTAAATTCTCATATACTTTACGCCCTTGCACACCCAGATTGTGGAGTAGTATATGTTGTTTCCTTATAGAGTTGAACCTTTGTCCCCCAATTGCTATAAGGTAAGACTCAAAAAGCTTCACCCATTCCTTCCAGCTTATCTCAGGTTCCCCTATGTCATTTAGGAAAGGCGGGGGTTGATTCATGCTTGCTGCTGCCATGGTGGGTAGGACAGTTAAACCCAATCTCTAGAACTAAAAGTTAATATACACCCTGGGAAATGAACACAGTCCCTTTATAGATATGACCAAACGTGAACAGGAAGTCACTGCAATATAAAAGGATATAGGAAAGGTTGGTGTGGGTTCACCAGCTATAGAAACCTTCAGCCAGACGTTTATTCGAAAATGAAGCGAACACCAACAGTCAGGCAAATATTCCAGCGCTGCGCAGCTCTTACTATTGTTCACTTCCACGTAGCTTGTATTCTTCTCCGGGTTCTATGGCAGAAGCTAGCATCCAATGTGAACGATAACGCAGGGTTGTCATGAAAGAAAAAAACGGCCCTTTGCTGCGGTGCGCCAGCAAAGCTTCCCTGACGGAAACAGGCACCCAGACACTATTTCCTTTCCTCAGACAGGGAAAGAGAAGGATACGCAAGAGCTGTAGGGAGACACTGCCACCCCCGGATGCAGGTGGCTAATAAAGAACTGACAGGAAAAAGGGCGGGTTTAAGTTCACTGAGGTGCCGCGGAGCTAAGACACTGCTTCTCAGGCAGGACTCCTCACACCAACACTTATCCGGATACAAGGGCGGGTTAAGTTCGCTGAGGCGCCGCAGAGCTAAGACGCTGCTTCCCCAGCAAGACTCCTCACACCAGCACTACTCCGGAATCGAGGGCGGGTAAAGTTCGCTGAGGCGCCGCGGAGCTGAGACACTGCTTCTACGCAAGACTCCTCACACCAACACTTCTCCGGAATCGTCCACCAGGATAATTATTCAAACGTGGACCCCGCTATTCCAGGCGCAGCTCAGGGGCAGGATTTGTTACTCACCGACGCCGCAGTATGCTGTAAATGCGACTCGGATTTGAAAAGGAGCCCAAGACGGACTCTCGCCGATAACTGAGGCGGTGACAACCACAACCTCCTCTGTCTTCCGTCGATAAGTTCACCACAGCTCCCTTCACCAAAAGGTACGTTGAACAACAGGGCTTTAGAGGCGCTACTCGTCCCGATTTCCAGCGCTCCACACAGTAAAACGGCTCCTTTGATTTCAACCGGCTACTTCTCCCACCGTATCACCAAAACCAAACGAAAGTCATTTTCATTCACCATAGGAGCAATCTCATTTCTCAAGCTTTCTTACTTCAAATTATTTTCCGTGTGGAGAGAGCACACAAAGGGGAGATGGCCACAACTGCCCCCTGCACAGGTCCGTCGCCAGTGTTAGAAGATGAGTAGTACTGAAAGAATTAGGACACAGCTGGAGGAAGTACAACTCATTTATTGGCCATCCACTCTCCTCACTGGAGAACATTCCCAACATTCTACAACAAGCTTCACAGCGGGCAATTCCACAAGGGTCAGGGAGCAGGGGTGGACGGAATGAACCAACTGGTTGTAACAAATACCTTTGGAAATAATTTCTCCCATTCAGTCATTTTATTATCATCATCAACCTGAGCTATAAAATCGCTGTAACCTAAAACATGTTCAGGATGATTTGGATTTAGAGTAATGAGAAGATCCCTTTGCTGTTGTCATGCTAACAAACAAGAACCTTCTTTGGCAACATACACATTGGCTGAAATGCTCTTACCTTTAAAGTTTATTTTAGCAACAAAATATCCCAAAACATCAATGGGTCTGTTACCATAACCAACCAATCTTATGTCGGATGACAAAAGTTGAATATTGGGAAATTTCTTAAGATATTGATCACCAATTAGAGTATGACAAGCACCAGAATCAGCCATGACCTCTATGTCTACACCATCATTATTGATTACACAAAATGGAGAATCTTTTTCATTAACCTCATACATGCAAAGCATAAGTTCCTCATCTATATCATCAGGATCTTGAGATATTTCCTTGACATGAGCAGGTTTATTTGTAAATTTGTTCTTGTTCCTACACATTCTGGAATAGTGACCTTTATTTCTAATATCTACACATCTGTCCAATAGCTGGCCAGGATTTGTCATTCGCCAAATGACCCAGTATTCCACATTTAAAACAAATGTAATTGTTTCTTTTCGCATATTGAGCACTAAACTTTGATATTTATTTACTACTGTCACTATCTTTTGATGATTTATCATCGGATTTAATATCACTAGTTTTTTCTTTACAACTTGTACATCAGAAGTAGGTTTTGCAGCTAATTCTTGCATTTCTAATTACATGTCTTCAAATCTATGACTAATGTCAATAGCTTTCTCTAAAGTAAGATCTTTCAAAGCTAGTAACTTTTCTTGTAATTTAGAGTTGCCAATCTTGTGTACTAGTTGATCTCGTAGCATTTGATCTTGAAAATCACCATACTTAAATTTTGCAGCCAGAATTCTTAGACCATTTAAAAATGAATCCATAGATTCATTGGGTAATTGAGCTCTACCTAAAAATGTATGTCTTGCAACTACTTCATTAATTTTTGTGATATATAATGTGTCTAATTGAGAAATGGCCATATCATACACATCTACATCATCATCTTCATTAAGAAGAACAGGTGGTAGGAGACGTAAGACAAATCTTCCTTCTGTGCCTAAGGAATGTTTAAGAACTGCAAGTTTTCGTTTATCAGTATAATCCTCACCTCCAATGGCCTCTAAGTATGCTTCAAAACCATCTTTCCATTGTTTCCATTCTAATATAGGTTCACCTGGATTAGGTAAGAAAGATAATGGTGCCACAATACCATCCATTTTAAAAACTTATAGGCTAGCCGCAGAGGATCGCAAGTTGCGTACAGGGACATGCCAACCATACCTGCCCTGAAGTGGCTTGGGCCCGGTACCGTGAAGTGCCTTGAAGGCAATACACAGCGACTTGAACAATATCCTTTGGCTCACCGGGAGCCAATGTAGCTCAGCTAATGCCTGGGAAGTTGATGAGCCTCGAGGTCTCCTCAAGACCAATTTTGCTGCTGCTGCCTAAATACTCTGAAGCCTTGATATTAAATACCTGGGGGACTCTAGCAGCAAGGCGTTGCAGTAATCCAGGCTGCTAAGGATAACACTCCTAACAACTCTCCCTCTAGTCTGAGGGAGTAGAAGTGGAAGAATCTTCCGGAGTCCTCTGATTAGCATGAAGCAGTTCCTGACTACCTGATTAACATGCGATTCCAAGTTAAGTTTGTCATTAAAACTGACCCCCAGTTTACGCACCATGCTCACCGGTCCCATAGGGACATCTGTGGGGAAAGGCCAGAGATCCGAAGGTAGAACTGAGGGCACTCTGCCCACCCCACAGTGCAGGATCTCTGTTTTGTAGCTGTTAACCTGCAGTGTATTGTCTCTTAACCACAACACCATTTACCTCATACACTTATGGAAGGTATCCTGGGAATCCGCCTGATCACCATCCAGGGTCACTATTAATTGGGTGTCGTCAGCATAGTTTACCACACTAATATTGTGGGCTTTGATGACATCTAAAAGCGGCCGCATATACACATTACATTTTATCGGGCTGATAGATGACCCCTGCGGTACCCCATACAGATATGTTTTTAGACTTTACAGAATTGCTCTTTTCACACATGTTACAGTATACATTAGTGTGACTCTGAACTTTGTGGTTCCAAGAGAACTGAAGCTGCACCCTAGGCAGCCTATCCTTTTTGAGTATAATGGAGTGTTACTACATTTAAGGCATTAAAGCACACTGACTTCCCTATACGTGTCCCCCCACCATAAGGCTTCCACCCAACTCTGCATAGTGCCTTCTGCACCAGGCTACCTTTGAGCAGTTACTGGGCTGTGCATGACAGGAATCTTCCACCCGCATTCCTCACACATGTTCACACGCATGTGTACATGTGTCCACATGTAACCAGCCCAGTGCCCCTTACCCTGCCTGCATTGCAGCGGCCTCATCTAACAAGGCAGCCACTGGAGATAACATGAGCAGTCCATTTTACTATGAATTTACTGTGGGTGAATCCCAGGTTATGAGGTTCTCCCACGGTAAAAGGTCAAAAATCAGGTGAAGAAAAAGCAAAAAATCCAAGTGGATTAGATGGTCAGAACCACCTTTTAACAAGGGCCCAAATAAACTTTTGAGGAGAGGAGGGCTGAGTGCCAACCCTGAGCCTTTATTAGCCCTGGGTTCTGCTTACACTAGGGCTAGCTCCCTCGCTGTGTCCTGGGGAGCACACCCCTGGGATACAGCAGTTTTTCTGCCCCCACTGGCATGGGCAAGGAAACTGTGTTTGCTCCTGCCTGGCGGGAGCATTTATAAAAGTCCCATCAAACACGAGCAATTACAAAGTATGCTCCCAGTTCGCGAGAGCTTTAAAAATGCTCCCGCCTGCTGGGAGTAGACTTGAGATCTCTTTCCCTGTCCACACTAATGCAGGCAGGAAAATATATCAACACATTTCTCCCACCCGCATGGAGCAGCATAAATAGCTGCTCCCTCCAGTTTTGACAAATGCTGGTTCCCGCAGCATGTGGGGAGCAGGCAGTTGCTCTGGTCACCCTTGGGCTCCCATAAGCCTCTAATGTTATGAATGTTGGGTGCCATGGGTGGACGCCAGGGGCACCCACCTATTTAACAAGCATTTGCAATGCAATAGGTCTCGCATTAGGAAAGTTTGAGCTATTGGTATTGTAAATGACAATTTTTTCATTTATGTGTTGGTTTTGAAAATAGCAAAATTAATAGCTTCGTTATTTACAATGCTAATAGTTTTAACTTTCGCAAATGTGCCACCTATAGCATTTGTAATGCAATATGTGTTGTATTTACGTGACTTAGATGTATTGATATTACAAATAAAAATGGCTTATTTTTTTAATAATTAATACTTGAATAAAAATTATTGTAATTTATAATGGCAAATGCTTTGGTAAATAACTTTTGTGAAGATTATGTTCATTGTATTTTATTGTGACGAAAATCCAGGAACAGAAGTGAAATATTAACATATTTCTGTGACATTTGTAATAAAGCTTGAAACATTGAGAGAACATATTTGAACCACTTGTTGAATGGTTGCACAGATTGATGCTGTGGTGGCGCTGACTGATGTTGTGGTGGCGACGAGTGATGCTGTGGCATTCAGTGATGCTGTGGTAGCGCATAGTGATGTTGTGGTGCCCCTGAGTGATGCTGTGGTTGAGCTGAGTCGTGCTATGGTGATGCGATAGATAGATAGAGTGAGGGCGATAGAGGGAGGGCGACAGATATATAGAGGATGGTGGTGGACATGGTGGTGGTGGACGTAATGGTGGTGGATGTGGTGGAGGTGGTGATTGTGGACGTGCTGGTGGTGGACGTGGTGGTGGTGGTGGGTGTCGTGGTGGATGTGGTGGTGGACATGGTGGTAGTGGTGGACATGGTGGTGGATGCGGTGGTGGTGGATGTGGTGGTGCCCAATGTTCAGAGGGGACTGGCCCCTTAACACAACAATAGTTGTGTTTACACAACAGAGCTGCTGGTTGCTCTGTCAGTTGTTGTCAAGATTTGTTTGGGTTTAGAAACCAGTTCTGAGGCACTTCAAACAAGGAAATAATTCTTCTGCAGTAGAAATCTACCTTTAGACATTTTTTCGATTTTTCATTTTGCAAAACAGCAGTTTTGGAAGTCTGTAATCTTTATGAAGAGTTTTAGAAAGCTCAAGAAACAATGAGAGGTGCAAAGTTTCGCAATTTACTCCTCAGCTTAGTGTACCTCCTGGGTGAAGGAAGCTTACATTACAGCTGCTTGTCCTGAATGGGTTTTGTGTGCTATGGTCAACTTTCTCTGCTTTTAGCATTGTACCACTTGGTCTGTGTGTGTGAGGAGATGCTGCACTGCTACTGCTGATTGTAAAGGACTCCCTAAACGTGTGTGTATACACAGAAGGCTGTCAGTACAAATATCAATTACAAAACTATTGTGTACAACACTTCATATCTGCGTACGTTAGAAATATACATATCGTCAAAGTACATATATGGTAATTTTGTAGCATGTGATTTAGTACTGGACATTCTGAAACTTCAACATGCTCTCTCGCTCAAGCACACACGTGCACACACACACGTGCAGACACGCTCACCAGTGTGTACCTTTTTGTGATTTTAAGCCGGGACCCTCAATGGTGCCCTGTCCTGTACTGGTGTTAGCTGGACATCCTTGGTGATGAACAGAGGGAAAGAGCTGCTGAAGGAAACAGGAACAATGGCTTTGCCTGTACCACCAGTGTGACTGGCTGACGTGGATTAAATGATTTCCTTTGATTTTCAGAGCCTGCTGCTGCACAGTCGGTTTCACGTATAATTGGCTGAAGCTGAGCCAACTTCCGGCGAGGCTTGAAGTACTCATGTTCAACCAGTAGAGAACCGAAAAACCAGTAATCAACACATTCCTTAAACGAAGGTGACACTGGTGTACTTTTAGTCTAGATTTAAGGGTCAACAACCCCTCACCAATGTAGCTTGCAATGCAATGGGCGGAGCACGGGTACGAGCTGTGTGTGGAGAACAAAGGCCTGCATGAACACGCCTGGTTTAATTAGAGCCGTATTTAACGCATGATTTTGAGACAGCTTTGTTAGGAAGGAAGAGCCACTAACCGTGCAAGCCCCTGAGTGTGCAGGCCGGTCAGCACAGTGCTGTCTGGTTTTATTGCTAACTCTTCACCTTTGCGCTGCTAATACTCCTCCAGTGAAGCACAAACTGGAAACACGCAGTTACCTCTTTGACAGGCAGAGGAAGTGTCAGCGAAGAGGTATAAACTATTTTTTCTGCACTCTAAATAACCATACGTTTCTGTGCTTTTATTAATCTTTCAGGGAGCGCAAGTGTGGGACTCTAGCGCCTGTTGTTTTACAGCTCGAGTCGTAAATTGCTGGTATAAATCCAAAGTTTCTAGTGGCTCATGTTCTTGAAACTCAAACGCGAAAAGGATTCCACTATGACAACAGTAACTTAGTAAACCCCAGGATTATCTACTGTCACTGGAAGCCCACGTGCCGAAGCACAGAATTCTAATTTAGGAGTCGTTTGTAAAAGGACTGCTCTGTGGTGCGGGAGGGGGAATGGCAAAGTGCCGGCGCCGAGTGTGAGCGGGAGGAAAGACGGACAGACATGAAGGCCAGCGTGACAGCGACAGCAACTGTGCAGGGCCTGCAGAGTTGTTCTTTGATGGGGATTGCTTTCTTCGTTCCTGGCTATGTCGGCACATCTTTCACTACAACATTATTAATATTTCGAGGCACGGTTATCAATTTATAGCATGCCAGCCCCCACTGAAGAAAATATGTCATAAGGTGCTTCCATTTGTCTTCCAGGGAGAGAGGAAAAAGCCCTGTTCTTTTGCACCGTCTGTATTACAAATCACCGCAGCCCGGATATCTTAATCAGTGCGTGAAAACACATCCTTATCAGCCTGAGCTGTAAAATATGTATCCGGGGCCCAGGATTCGCGCGGAAAGAAGGGAAGAATGGTGAGCTTTTGATGGAAGAGCTTTGTGCCACAGCCCTGTTCATTTTCTCGCAGCGCTATTTGTTCTAGTGAAGTGGATAACAAAACAAACCAGTAGGCCGTCAGGTTTGCTGGGCTTCTCATCCAACCTATATCTGTAGCAGGTTATGTGCTACATAAAGATTTCAACCTCATGCAGAGTTTATTGCGTCCCTCCTTTGTCAATTTAAACAGTGTCTCAAACATTGTTTAACAAAATCAAGAGTGGTTCTTAGCAATTCATTTCTGCCGTCAATAGTGTTCTCGAACCAGGGGAGCCACAACAGAAGACAAGCATTGGCCGCGCGGCCGCAAAGGAATAATTAAAAAAAACAAGCCTGGGATGAAGACGTGATGTCAATGAACGACACCCCCGACAGGAGCCTATCGATCAGGGACAATATTATGAGTCCGGCCAGAAAGATGAGCGGCATCTGGGATGGGACAGAAAGAGGCCCGAGTAACGACACGGAAACCGGAGCCGGCCCCCGGCCAATGAAAACCCGGCGCAAGGCCGCGAGCTGAATCATTTTATGCAATCATTGGGGCTGATAATAATAGGAAGTTCAAAGTAGTACATTTAACAAGATGTTGCAATCTAGTCTTTGCACAAAGACAAAATACAAATGCACAGACTACATCCTAAACATACATTGCTTGAATGCACAGGAGCTGTGGGGAGGGGGGAGGAGAAATGCGAGACACGCCTGGCGGTCATGAAAGTGAAAGTACGGCCGGCCGACCGTGGGAGGAGGGCAGAGCCTTTGAAGTGAAGCCCTTTGAAGTGAAGCAGCGCACGCTGTGGGTGGAGCCTTTGAAGTGAAGCCCCTTGAAGTGAAGCTATAGGAGGCAGGCGGCTCGGGGAGAAGCGCGTTCAGGAGCACATGCACTGTTTGAAATCCGCCGTTGGTTTGAGAACTTTTTTTGCCTCCTAAAATTCTCCCCTATCCATTCCTTGCGGAATGGGATAGGCGAGACCTAAAAAGGAGGCCACAGGGGACAGGGTCCCCAGGGCCAAAATATGCCCTAGTCCCCCTCCCCTTTAAAAAACAATAGTGCTCGGGATGGGGTTTCTGGGGACTAATAAGGTTGGAGAGGGAGCCACAAGGCTCCCTTCCCTTTAAATAACATAAGGCTCTTGAGGATGTGATTCCCAGGGACAAATAAGAATGGGGGAGCAGGCTATGTGACCCTCTGCTTTAAATAAAAGGTCCTAGAGGATGAGATCCTCAGGGCCTACTGAGGCTTGGGGAGGAAGTGGGGTTACATGTGCTTAAGGTTAAAGTGATGGTATAGTTAGGTGTGATAAAAAGATTTGTTTTTTGTTTATTTAAAGAAAACATTGAAATTCACTGAAAACACCAAAGATTGAAGTAACGTTCTAGTTAGGTGAATATGTCAATGACAACATTAATGTTTTGAACTAAAAAAAAACACAGAAATTCACCAGTCATAATAAGCAGAGCTAACTATAACGTATCCCCCACAATACACTGCTTATGACCTCACATATTACATCACTCATGACATTCTATTATATCACTGACGACATCTCAAATAACAAATGTTATAATTAGGTGACTATTTCTGTCACAACATTAAACATAAAAAACCCACAGATATTTACAAGATATAGTCAGCGTAGTTAACCATAGCTTGTGTACCCACCATGCACTTCTTACAACCTCACATATTCCATCACTCATGACATGTTCTAAAAAACATTGCTGATGACATCTCAAATGGCATCATTGATGTCATCACCATCCAAGTTACTTTTGTACATATTACTCGATAAAGGAGTATGGCTTTAGTGGCATGAAATTAAATACGAAATAGCTCAGAATAATGTAAGGCATAATTAATGTCATCATACATACAACCACCTTCGGTGAAACAAGATGTTGTCATTTGCAGCATTGACCCCATACCATACACTTCATGGGTAGCCGAGCTCATGTTGATAATCAATCACACACAGATGGGTGACCCCTACTGCACTTGGTGCTCAATCTGTTCAGAGAAATCCAAGTCCCTCCTGACACTTACGATCTCTTACATAACTAATGCCCTACTGCAGAAAGCCTGTAAACTATATCAACCCATCACAATTAGTAAACCTGTCCTGAAATATAAAGTGGATATGAGTGGAAAAATAAGTACTATAAACAGTGTTTGGCATTTGTAGGGACTTTACCCTGTACACAACTGTTTGCTTATAGTCAAACTCTTATGAGGAATACACCACAGATTATTGAAAAGTAATACACTAATTGAACACCTCTTTTTCTTAGATGGCCTTCTTAAAGTTGCTGATGGACTGAATGTGGACCTCTCTGTGTCCATCACCCCATGGATGCAATATGTTGATTTGTTAATACATACCATAGTGATTGCTGATTATTTGGAGTGCTTTCCTTTTATTGATTTGTATACATATTTTGTCTTATAATTGCACTAGTTAATACCTAGATCCCATTGTTAAGTTGCCACTAACGGCCATAAGTTTAGAAAAGTATAGAAGACATAGAAAACAGATAGGAAATAATGGCTAGAAGAGTAATAGACAAAGGGAATCAAGAATCACAGACATCACAACAGTGTAACTAAAAAAAACGCATCAATGCATCACTACGAAACACGATCAATGTAAAAACTCACCAAAAAATACAAGACCCAATCAATATTTTGGAATATGATAATCATCTAAATTCAAACTAGTCTCTAAAATAATGATCATACAGAGGGATCAGGAAGTGGACACAGGACACCTTTAAAGGACTCATTCTTATTTAAATGATACCCAGACAATCTATATCTATATTCTTGAATGTATAGACTCACCCTAAACAGCTGATCCTTATGGTCTGTTAAGACTTTCATAAAAACCTATCAGTATTTTACTGCTGCAAAGCATGACCATTGATAATCATCCAAGTAGTCCCTAAAATAATAAGCATTAAAAAGGTCAAAAACCTGATGTAAAACACATTGTTTTATGAAATCCTGCTAAAGCAAGAATGTAGTAAAATGATCCGCACAAACCTAAAAGTAATTAGCTTTATTGTTCATATTGACCCCAGCGAAGAAGCAGCAAGGCGCACATCCAGCTGGTCCAGCCTCTTCAGAAGCTCAAGGTAGAGCGCATCATGTACATTCCATACTACATCATCCATTCTTATATCTAAATTCCATACACTAAGGAAACTCTAAAGGGACAATAATGAATATGGATAATAAAGAGGTATAAGATTACAATAATACAATTCTAATTAAAATTCACCTTTCCCTTAAAGAATAGAAACAACATGCTAAAAATATATACCTGACAAGACAGCTAAACCTGCAAGAAAGAGTATATAATTAGTTCCATACAAAATCCTGAAATGTCTTTGGTCTAAATAAACTTTCAATCCCATCTACTCATTCTTGCCTAATCACCTACTTTGGTGGTAAAAGGTGATTGCTCTTCCTCTTCTATTTTGGAGGTAGAAGCTGATTGCCCATCTCTTCCTCTAGAAATAGAAGGTAATTGCTCCATCTCTATTTGGACCTCACCATTATAATCACTTGTTGCAAACATTCAAGACCACTTCTACTTTCTTCTACTCCATCTTCACTTGACATACTGTGACTGCTATCGCACAATAACCAATCAGAATTCTTAGTATTCACAGCCGTGGAACCCCAATTGGTATGCCTAATTTCTCCTTTATACAGGGCAATACACCCCAAGTGTCAGATTTTTCCACCACTCAACTAAACTTAATTGCACAGTACTTTTTCCGCAAGCAAAGGCTGCAAGAATTTTCCTCTACCTTTTTCATTCATACCAGGTTTTTTTAACTCTCACCCAATCTCCAACCTGAATCGCCATGTCCTTACATTTGTTCTTCTTATCATAATATGTTTTGCATTCATCCTGTGCCTTACACAACTGTTCCTTGATACCTAAAGAAGTCCACCACACTTCATCCATCCCACATGGCCCTTCCCATGAGCAGTCCTACCCCTCATTACTTTAAAAGGGCTGAAACCAGAAGAACATGGTTTAATACTGTACGACCACACAGTTCTCCACACTTCTTTCACCCAAGAAATCTTCGCTACCGTAGCTAGTTGTATGGTATTTTTTAGCACACTGTTGAAGCCCTCTCCAGCTCCATTGCCCACTGGGTGGTATAAAGATGTGATCTTGTGCAAAACACTATTCCTTCTTAAAAACTCAGTAAACATCACTGAACTGAATTGGGGTTAATTATTAGTTAAACCATTTTAGGTAAACCTTCTCTTAAAAACAACTCATCTAAAAAACAAACAACGGTTTGGGCATCAACCTTGTTAACCACCTCAATTTCTGGCCACTTTGCAAAATGACAAATCAACACAATTATATACTTAGGGCCTAATTAGGATCTCGGTCGGAACCCCTCCGAACGCCGGTCGGAGGCTTTGTGACCAACATTCCTGGTTTGACTTCCGACTGCCGAATTACAATCATGGCGGTCAGAATTCAAACCGGCCGGTCAAACCGACTAACTTCGATGGGCTCCAGGAGCCCGCCAGCCAGTCGGAAGGGCCGCCTAATCCCATGAATAAGGCATTTCTGCCTTTGGGATTATCATGGTGCATTCTGAGAGGAAATCCATGTTGGCCGTTCCGACATGGATTTGCTCTGGTAAAGTGCCTTTGGGGGTTTAGCGGGGTCCTCTTCCCCCTTGGCCCTCCAGTTGGGAGCTAGGGAGGCCCCCATTGAAAAATGGAAATATGCAAAGCACCATGTGCGGTCGCATTGTAATTGTGGTGACGGACCGCTGACTGGAGGTCGGTCAGTTTTTGAGACTGCACTGGTGTCAGGCAGACATGAGTCCGCCCGACATCGTAATTATGCCCTTAGACTGGGAACCAACTGGTACGGGGCCTAAAATGTCCAACTCAATCTCTGGGCATTAGAAAGGACAAAGAGATGGTTTCATAGTGTTGAGCGTTTTCTCCTAATTTTTGCATAACACACAATCTTCACCTTCTTTTCTATCTGTAGCTCTATGCCAGGCCATCACTACAACAATTTCATCCTAGATTTGGTTTTAGTAATCCCTAGATGGTCCTCAAAGCAAATATCTAGGGATGTATGACATTACAACGCATGCTTTTACATCGCATGCCTTTACAACGCAGTATTTACAACGAATAATGCTTTTGGGCGCTGGATAGTAAATAGTTTAATTTACTATTCCAACTCCAGTCCCCGTGGATAGTAGGGAAGGTGTTGGATAGTACATTAAACCTATTCCCTATCCTAGAGCGCCCCCCAGCGCAATGCGTTGTAATGGTTTGCGTTGTAAAAGTTGCGTCATAAAGGCACTGCGTGGTAAAAGTTGCGTTGTAAAGGATGTTTACCAATATCTAGCAACCTGTCTTTAAAACATCCTGGAGGAATTATCCTGCCCCCACGTAGTACTTTGCCTTTTTCGAAAGACAGTGGATGTCTTAATTCCCAAGAAGCAAGCAAACAGTTTTCTATGTTCCTCTTGATATGTCAACCCTCTGGAATGCAAACCTTTAATTTCTGTAAAATATCATCTTTTTTAGTCGCCTCAACCAATTCACACTCATGTATACCGTCCGTGATTTCTGTGACACACGTCTTCAAACTCTTCTTCTGGTTTGGTTTTCAATGGACGGGGCAATCTGCTTAGAAAATCCGCAATCATATTCTTGACCTCTGGAACATAGCATACATCATATCGCTGCCGTTGAGGCTGGAGGGAGTGCGGGTTTTGTGCAGTGCTTGTCAGTGGGTCATAAATATAAAAATAAAAAGGTACTTACCCACAAAATGCGCTGGCTCACCTCCTCCGGTCCTCATGTTTCCAGGCCGTCACCGCTAGTCTTCAGCAATTCTCCACACCATTTCAGACGCTGCTGTCATGTTGCTGATATTAAGCAGCATGAGAGCAGCACCAGGATTGGTTGGAGCGGGCTGCGTTAACGCTCTCGGGTAGAGGGAGTTGTGCCTGCTGTCCACCCAGCTGTCTAGGACAGCTGGTGGGAGAGGTTTAAAGTGCGTATGTCAAACTGGCCGTCGTAAAACAGCCATCCGAAATGACATGTGCACTCCAAACTGGAGTGAGCACTGCTCCCCTGCTGCCAATCAGCAGCAGTGGCCCTAACCCCAAACACAGCTTGGCCTGGAGAAAGTAAAAAATAAAATGGTAATAAATTAATTTTATTGCAATTATATTTTTCACCTTTGCTGCACTGGCAGCAGTGGGGCAATGCTCCTCCGCCCTAATGGAGGGGACGCCACTGCTGCTGATACTAGTATTAGCAAAGACAGGACTGTGTCTGTGGTTCCCTGCTCGACGAAAAATCTTCCCTGAGCCCACAGACAGAAGAAAAGACTCCAAGAGTTAGTTGACTTACTTCCTGTTTACAGCTAGAAAGCCACAAAAACTGAATGTGTGCCAGTTTGAATCTTCCCTAGATGTTGCGTTCGGAAAGTAAACAGGCATAATTATCTTCTAATCCAAGTGAAAATGAGAACAAATCTTTGGAAGGAAACCTGGTCGGGCCCTAAAACTACAGTGTACAGATTAATAATTAAGTTTGATTCATCAGTTGCTAAATCCCCAATTCCCCTAAACACAGAGCCAAAGTTACTGCCAGTAAAAAAGATGCATTGAAAGCGAGGACATGAAAAGCCAGTGAATCCAATACTTCGAATGGATGCAGTTGTAGGCTTCATAAGACCATTGAGAAATCCCAGATAGGAAGCAAGGACTTTGTTTATGCTGTTGGAAAATATGAAAGTAACAGTTTTCTATTTCTGCTAAAGCCTGATCGTGCACTCTTACTGCTCTGATGGCCCCCATTGGACTTGGAAGGAGGATGCTGACAGGTATTGAAAAAATCTTTCCTTCACGAAATCTGGGATTTTGGATGGAACACAAGATAGGGCAACAAACCCTTGTGTGGAGTACCACTGAGAAACAAACTGTTCACATGCTTGTTGCAAGTGGATGAGGTAGAAGGTTATTGTATTCATTTTTATTATGTCTTCGAAAAAAACCATTTGTTTGAAGAGTGAATCATTTGACCTTCAAAGTGTTAGGTGGAGTCTAAGGAATGCTGTTTAGTGGATATCTGACTGCAGTAAAGGGTTTGACAACCTGTTTAGTAGAGAAACCACGGTCTTCTTGGAAAAAATGGGGCAATTAGACTATAGCCTACAGTTCATGAAGTGCCATCTCCCTCGGCCCAACTCCCACTTACAGAACGTCCACCACAGAGAAACCATAACATTCTAATAGAAATGTTCTAACTGAGAATACTACACCTAGGGCTATACCAGTTGTTAAAGGCCCTGAACCTGATTTATTGGCCCAAGCTCCATGCGATGGCCTTAATGAGGGAGGAGGCCTTTATCAAAGGTATAGTCCGAGGCAGAAGGGCTATAAGGCTATTTGAACATTCCACCCATGAAAAGTAGAATGTTCTAAATTAAATGGGGAGAAACAAGAAGATAAGCTGTGGAATGTTGGAGCTCCGGGCTTACACCTGGCGTTATGAGCCCACAGCTATTCCACTATCTTCAATGGAGCTGTCAACATTCCAAATATCTGAGCTTTCTCCTGCTGAATATTCCTCAGCACCCATGGAGGAGAGGAATAAGATGAAATGCTAAAGGAGAACTGTGGCCCACCCGTAGGAGAGGACTACTATTCCCAACGCCATTGGGCATGTTGATCTGGTAAAAATATTGCGGAATTGGAGCCCCTGAGGAGGATGTGAGTAGGTCCATCCGAGGAATGCCTAGATGGAGAATCAAGAACCAAAATGGGTCAGAATGGAGATGAACGTCAAAGAGAAGCAAAGCACTCCGTCCAGATCATCTACCAGGGAATTCTCTGTCCTGCAAGAGAAAATGACCTGAAAAACAGATTGAATGCTCCACCGAACCGAAGAAGTAAGCTATATTTGGTAGGGGTTGACTTTGCTTTTTCCCTTGTCCTATTTCCATACAAGCAAGACAGGTGATTGTCTCAACAAACTAATACAGCATGACCTGCCAGGAGAGGAGTGAATGCTATAAGAGTCTGGACAACTGCAAAAGCCCTCTCCAATTAGTTGAATATTTTCCTTCTAACTTTAACCACTGTCCTCAAACCACAAAGTAGTAGAGGGTGGCCCCCTCCCATTTACATGGCGTCAGTGGTTAAAACCTTCTGAAGGGGAGAATCCCGGAGTCATCTTTGAGCAGGCTTGAGTCGACCAACCACCATGACCATTCCCTTCTGATGTTCTGAGAGAATTGGATCAGAAATTACAGGTTGGAAATACAGGATCACCAATGAGACAATAGATGGTGGTTTGAGGCAGAGACAAGAACAGGGGATCAAGGCTCTTGTATTTGATATGAATCGCTGACTTTGTAGTCACTCTTTTTCTAGAGCCCAACTCTTGATGAACAGAGATATCAGAGGAGATTTAAGGGTGGCTATCCATTTAATGAAGAAAGGCCATCTCAAGGTCTGTGCAGAACTTGGTTCTCATGAATCCTAGGATGCAATCAGCTGTGATTTCTCCCAAGTTAGTATGAATCTGACATTTTGCAGAGCCTGGCATACTGTAGATACATATTTTATATCTTTAAAAATTGATGGAATAAGGAACACAGTCATGGATGGAACGCTTGAATTGATCTCAGCCACTGTCAAGACCATTGTTTATGGCCCACTATTCAATTCAAGACTGATACCTCCCATATGCAAATCATCCTGGGTCCTGGCCAATATGAATAATTCTGCCCTAGCTTCCAGGCTACATCTCCTCCAGATGGGACCACAAGCAATACTGACCGGTTTAGACCTACTTAGATCTCCTCTATACCTGCTTGAGGTGAGGATTGCTTGTGTTTCCTTCTGAAGGGGAATCGTCTGGCTGTTCGGGGTGGACAGTTCCCATGAGGCGCAGGGTCAGCATTGATTTACAGAAGGTGAGCTACTCTCTGGAATGGCACAGTGAATAAAACATGATGGCTTGGAATACTATCCAGAGCGAATGCCAGTGTGTTAGACTATTTGCATGCATTACTTCCATTACCTTTGTATTTTTCGAGAGGCATGGGTATAACCAGACCTGGGTCTCTTGCTTACTTTGCCACATAATCCATGCTATACCTCACTGATGAAGCCTGACGAGGCTAAAACTGGTCTGGGGTTGCTTGTGTTCTCTTCAGGAGGGGGCATCAGATGGCACTGTGGGATGAAGTATCTCCAGGACGTTCAGGGCCAGTACTGGTTTGCATAAGGTGGGCTTGTGTCTAGAGTGGGAGAAAATGATAGGTTGGAATCTTCCACAGTGTGATTGCCAGTGCTTTGAACTATTCGTAAGCATTCCCGATCATCTTTTGTGTGTTTGATATAGCGTTATAAGTGGCCATGTCTGTGCCCAGACGGGGGTCCCTTGCTTGCTGTGCCACCTCACCCTTGCTCCATCTCTCTGATGAGAGGTAAATGGCCATACTCTTTCTGCTGCTGTGCTCTCTGCTGGAGGGGAACTTTGCCTGGCACAGCTGCACTCTTCCCATGAGGAGCAGGGTCAGTACTGATTTGCATATGGCAGGTGTCTGTTTAGGGTGGCACTGTGGGTGAACATTGATAGGTTGGAATGCGTCCAGGTAGACACAGCTACAGAGCCAGCCACAGCAGTAACTCATTGAAATGTTATGTTATGTTAAAAAATGTGTACCGCGCTCGGTCACCAGACGGTTTCATGGCGCTCAAAACAGTTGCGGGAAAACAGGACTACAGAGAGACTCAATCAATAGGCTAACTAAAAAAGGTGAGTCTTGAGTAGTTTGCGGAAGCAAACATAACTAGGGTAAATCCTAAGGGAAATGGGGAGGGAGTTCCACATAGTGGGGGCCAGAAAAGAGAAACACGAACCTCCATGCTTTTTACGTTTAAACCTTGGGATCGACAGCAATTTGTGAGAGGCAGACCGAAGGTCTCTGGAGGGGGTGTAACGCTGAAGGCTGGAGGTAGTAAAGGCCGGGGCTAGATCTGTGAGGGCCTTAAAAACAGTACAGCCAAGTTTGAACAGGCAACGATAGGCCACGGGGAGCCAGTGCAATCTTCTCATCAGGGGCGAAACATGTTGGAATTTAGGCTGATGGAAGATCAGTCTGGCCGCCTGGTTTTGCACCAGCTGCAGCCGATGGAGATGGTAAGCAGGAATTCCAACATAGAGGGTGTTGGCGTAGTCAATACGCGAGATGACCAGAGCCATGATGACAAGAGTGAGGGCCTCAGTATTTAGAAATCTATGGATTTTGCAGATCCTGCGAAGGTGGAAAAAACAGGAGGATGTTACTGCATTAATTTGAGGCCTCATGGACAGGTCACTAGATATAATAACGCCTAGACTCTTGACCGAGTTGACGGTGCAGGGCGAAGGCCCAAGGGATAGCGGCCAAAAGCTGGAAGTCCAAGGGTTGGCTGGCCCGCCCGTCAACACCAACTCATTCTTGTTAAGATTCAGCTTAAGCTGACTGTAGTGCATCCACTCGGAGATCGCAAGCATGGTAGATTGAAAATTGGAGGAGGAAGAAGGGGAGGGATGAAGTGGAAAAATCAATTGTAAATCATCGCATAATTAAAGATAGTAACGGGGGGGTGACGGAGGGAGGCCAAAAGGGGCTGCATGTAAAGGTTAAACAAGAGTGGCGACAGAGCAGAGCCCTGAGGGACTCAGCAGGATAAAGGGGAATAAGAAGCAGAATAAGTGGACAGGTGGACTGCTTGGGAACGCTGGTGCAAAAAAGATGTAATCCAGGAGAGAGCCACGCCTTGAATACCCGCATTGTTGACACGGTCGATCAAGATGGTGTGATCGACCGTGTCAAACGCCGCCGACAAGTCCAACAGTACAAGGGCTTGGGCGATGTTCTTGTCGGCGCCTTGCCTCAGTACATCCATCACAGCCACAATAACAGCATCGGTGGAATGCGCTGGCCGAAAGCCAGCTTGCTGATTATCCAGAAAGGAAGAGCTCTCGATGAATGCACTGAGGCAGCGGGTGACGTAGGTCTCCAAGATTTTACCCAAGTTGGGAACGAGGGAGATCGGTCGAAAATTACTCATGACCTAAGGGTCAGCGCCCGGCTTTTTTAATATGGGCAATACGACCGCCTATTTGAAAGAGGCTGGGACGATGCCAGTGGCCAGTGATTTATTGAGAAGTGACAGAGGGGGTCAGGACAGGCCAAAAAAGTGTCTTTGAGAATTTGCGAGGGATAACAATCGTTAGGGGAACCAGAACTCACCAAATGTAACAAAGAAGTGAACTCGGCCGAGGAGATAGGAGGGAAAACATCGAATCGACAGGGGTTCATAGGGGGCAAAGGAGGGGGAACGGAAAAGGACGGGGATGGGATGTTATTTTTAGGTGAATTTTTTTTCAATGAAATACAAATTCAGAGGGTCGCAAAGAGCTTGGGTAGGTAGGGGTTGGGTCGTATCACGGTCCGGCAGGGAAAGCTCCTCGACACTAGAAAAAATGTCCTTCGCTTTGGAAGCAGAGTTCAAGATTTTCTGGGAAAAATAGGAAGTTTTGGCCAATAAAATAGATTTTTTATATTGTTTCAGTAGATCCATATACTCCGTTTTGTATGTGGGGTCGTAATTGCGCCTCCATCGGCGCTCCGCTTGGCGGAGGGCCAGTTTATCCGATTTTAATTGATCTGTAAACCAGCGCTGAGCGTCATGGGGACGTTTGGTTTTTATGGTTTTTAACGGGGCCACTTTATCACTGGCAGATACCAGCCATTGCTCGAAGAGGCGAGCCTGATCAAACAGCGAGGCCTGGTCACTAGGTGCAGTAGAAGCCAAGATGGCATGGAATTCTGCAAGATTAACACGTTTCCAGTTGCGGGCAGTAAAATTGGGAACGGGGATCGGGAGGGCAGGCAGAGTGAAGTTAATTGAAAATTAAATGAAAGAATGATCGGACAAAGAGCAAGGAAACACTGATGGGGAAGAGATGTCAAGGTTGGTCGTCCACACTTGGTCAAGAATGTGACCTTTGTTATGGGTAGCTACAGTGATATGTTGGCTGCAATTCATACCAAGTAGGAGATCAGTGAAATCCTCGGAGATATTACTCTTCCGGGGGTCGGTTGGCCAGTAGTTAAAATCGCCAATAATAAGAATTTTGGCGGAGTTAATAACTAGTCTAGAGATCAGTTCGCCAAACTGTTGAGAGAAGAGAGGCGTGCTGTCAGGGGGTCTATAAACCAGAACACAAATAAAAGTAAACCTAGGAGAGGAAAATTTAAAAGTGAGGCAGTCGGTTTTGGCAATGGTGAGAGTTTCCAAGGTAGTGAACTTGAGCTGGGACCGAATGATGGCAGCAACCCCTCCGCTGGCTCTCCCACCGGACCTATTGGACTGTAAGATGTAATAACCAGTGGGGATAGCAGCAAGAATGTCCGGGGAAGAATCTTCCGTTAGCCAGGTTTCAGAGAGTAGGAGGATATCCACTTTATCATCATCCAACAGCTGGAATATTTCAAGCTGGTCTTTCACCAGCGAACGAGATATTGAGATATACAACCGCTAGAGAGAGAGGGCCAGCGGACCCTACGCCAGATAAGAAGGTAGGAGAAAAAGAGTGTCGTGTCGGGGCACAGAAATCACAAGTACCAGGCGAGGAGCCCGGGGAGATGAAAATACCACAATTTTGGGCGGCACCAACTGTGCGAGAGTCCAGGGGGCCTGAGTGTTGAAGGGCTAGAAGGTCCGTGCGGGAGTAGGTGGTCAGATGGGCATGAGGAGTGGCCGCTAACGCGGTCGGCCGCGGACGGGCGCAGACTGGCTTAACTTTGGCGCAAAATTACAAGTGAATGCAACACGTGACACCTCGAATATCATCTATATGATTAAATGCCCGTGCGGAAAAGCGTATATTGGTCAGACTGAAAGAAAACTAAAAGTGAGACTTAATGAACACAAAAGTAACATCAGGACCAAAGCTTTAAAGTCAGTTGTAGCTGCACACTTTATTGAAGCTAACCACCAAGTGAGTCAAATTAAAGCATGTGTGTTGGAAATCATAGCAAAAAGTGAAGATAGAGACAATAAGAAAATGCTTCTCAAACGAGAGAAATTTTGGATATACCACTTACAAACTTTGAAACCCAAAGGAATGAATGAGCGCACTGAATTTGGATGTTATCTATAAATCATTTTTCTGTTTTTTATTCTTGTGATTTATGGATTAATGAATCTCAACATACGCTGGAACTGACTGATGCAGGGATGTTTTCACAGCAGAACTTTATGTTTTATTTCCTGTCCTTTTATGCATTAGCATTTAGTTTACTGTTTCATTAATTGCTGATATCGGAGGTAGTTCTGTAAGGTTTGTGTTTACTTTATTGAGATACACGTAAAGGGACAAATGCTCCCGTCTCTTTAAATACGCTTCGCGCGTTTAGTAAACACGGCATTTAACCACACCCCTTAATGCGCGTCACACGCTGAGGTTTTGCCCAAACCGCGATAGCGATGGCCACCTGCCGGTTAACTTGTTGAAATACTTGTAAGTTCGTATGAGCTGCGTATATAACACATCAGCTTGTTCCGGTGTTAATATTTCTCATGTAAACAGGCGTAACATTGCGACTCACTTAGATTGTTTTTAATAAGCTAGCGATCCACTAATCTTACATGTATTTGTTTGAGCTGAGAGTCTACTTAGTACGAATAGCCTCCTTACATCAACGCACGATATTAGTGTAATGAGTTTGTCATAGCGAGCGATTAATGAGGTTGGGAAACGTCCTTTACAACGCAACTTTTACCACGCAGTGCGTTTATGACGCAACTTTTACAACGCAAACCATTACAATGCATTGCGCTGGGGGGCGTTCTAGGATAGGGAATAGGTTTAATTTACTATCCAACACCTTCCCTACTATCCACGGGGACTGGAGTTGGAATAGTAAATTAAATTATTCACTATCCAGCGCCCCAAAGCACTATGCGTTGTAAAGGCATGCGTTGTAAAAAACGCGTTGTAAAGGCATGCGTGGTAAAAGCCTGCGTTATAATGTCATACATCCATGAGGTTTCTTGTATTTGATAACAGTACATTTATTTTTCAGAAATGTTTTTGCTTTAATGATTTCTTGAAAGATGTATTAACATGGTGATGGATATATGTTCAGAGACGGATACAGATTAGTACAACATAATTTATTAATTTCTCAACAGATTACCCCTGATGAAGGCACATGCCGAAATGCATTGGGATTGAATATTATGATAGCTTGTAAATACCGCTATCTTGTGAATCACGTCATTGAAGTACCAAGAGATAATGTAACTCTCCATTGGATCCGTCATGATTAAATTTGAATGACAAGCAAATATATTCGTGTCTTTTTGAAATTCATCGAAAAGATTGCTGTTGGTTAACAGCCTCCCTTCACCAGTGCCCTAGGGGACACCCACACACCAGTGTCGGTGCTACTTCTATGTGATACTGTTTACTCCCGAGCGGGGAGTTATCCCTAGGAGCGCGGTTTAATAGACGTTAAAAAGAGTTGATATTCAGCAGTGCACAGCCACTTCCTCCTGAATTTAAAATAGAATTTTGTTTTCCTTAAAATCTGCAGATTATGCAGTAGATGATGGATTAAGTAGTAAATGTGGCAAATCCACATTTATGCAATAAATGCCATGGGTGCAAAATCACATAGTTCCAGTGGCCCTGCGGATGGGTGAGGCGAGGCTGCCAGCATAGAAGACAGGGCCTCATCCTGCCTCACCTCAGCAGGATCACAGATCTGTGCCCGTCTCCAGCTGGAGACATACAAATGAAAGACAGACGGGAAGTAGGAGAGGAGGTATGTGCTCAGGTGTGAGCCATAAATAGAGTCAAATGTTTAAAAAGACATCTGGGAGAGGATGTGGCCTAACGGCTAGAGCGGTCGACCTCGATGTTGGAGTCTTGGCAGGGATCCTCGCCATACTGTGATTCCAGGCAAATTATTTAATCTCACCGTGCCTAACAAAATGAATGTGTCTGTTTGCAAGGCAACGGTGCTCATGTAAAGCGCTCTGATAACTTCGGATCGAGTTTGAGCTATATAAAACTAGAAAATAAATAAATAATAAACAATCTTAGGACATTCAAGATTTTAAAAATTCATGTACATTTTACTTTAGCGGTGCCCGTCACAAGGGTGAGGTCACCCTTTTCGTAACTAGTATGAGGAGGTTGTTTATTTGTCTACCTTAAGAAGGGTTAATATTTATAGCAGCAATTCTGATGTTACAAGTAGATGTAGTGTTGAAGCCTGTCTGCCCTCTCCTCACTGACACTGTATGTGTGTGTTTTTAACAGAAATCATCTTAATACCTGAGACCATTCCAAGCGACTCTACAACACCGGCCCCTCCAACCTCTCCGTCACTTGAGACCTTCGCGATCATCGTAGATCCTGCAATAACAGGTACACTTTGTGTCTCCATTTCTGCTGAATAATTTCTTGGTAACAAAGTAACCTGATGTCTGCCCTAGTGCTATCCAACTTCTTGTGCAGAAACTGTTTTAGGACTTTAAAGGAATACTGGGTCATTTTTTTGTCATGTTTTACTCTGAGGGGCTTAATTACGAGTCCCTTGCGCCACTTTTGCGTCATTTTTACATGGGAAAAGTGACGTAGGGGTGGCACAAGGGGCTTGTAAATAAGCCCCTGAGTCAGGAGAGAGCATACATTATGTGGTCTGTAAGAGAAATCAAGTAACTAATGCTTCCTTCTAAACATGAGCTGTCTTTCTGTCTTCTGGATGTTTCATCTCAAATGCAAGACACCAATGGAAAACATAAATCATATTATGTTGAGGTAGCATTAATTTTCAAGCCAAGCACACTTTGCATTCTGGTATTTGTCATTTCAGTTTTAGCATCCCAATTGTATATCTACAGTTCTCAGGATGCGCGGTCCTGTTAGCTTACATGACTGGCTAAAAGTGTCACAGATAGCATGTGCAAGTCAAGATTACTGCTTGGGCTGTTCCAGATGGCTTGCACTGTTTAAAAAGGCTGCTTGGGCTGTTCAAGATGGCTGCATGAAGTGTTCAAGATGGCAGCTTGGGCTGATCAAGATGGCTGCGTGAAATGTTCAAGATGGCTGCTTGGGCTGTAAAAGAAAACACAAGATGATGGGCGAAGTGCTAAAACTTTTTAACCACTCACACTCAGTCACACATCTAGATTTAATCCATGATTCTCTTGCTCACTGTGTCACCCCCGTTCGGAACCAGTCATATGCAAATAAGTCTTGATCCTGTTCCTCATGGGAACAGTTCAGCCCGAACAGCCAGGCCAGGTCCTCCCTGGACTGGAAAGAAGCATCATGGGACCAGTTTCAGGGTATTACCCCTCATAAGCCAGGCTAGCTTGAATCCAGTGGCACGATGAGCTAGGGACCCATGTCTGGGCGTACCCATCCCTCTTAGGGTGAACATAACAGTCACATATCTAGGTTTAATCCATTGGTCTTTTGCTCACTATGCCACCCCAGTTTGGACCAAGCCATATGCAAATCAGTCTAGACTGATTGGGCTGTTCAAGAAGGTTACATGAAGTGTTAAAGGTGTCTCCTTGGGCTGGTCAAGATGGTTGCTTGGGCTGTTCAAGATGGCTGCTTGGGCTGTTCAAGACGGCTGCTAGTTCTTGGTGCTCCTGCACCCAGTTCAAGCTGCCTGCCCATCTCTCCACTCCGTCTACTGAAAATCCACCAGGGCATGTAGAACTGGGATGTCCATAACATGGTGCCCACAGGGCATTAGTGTTGTAGGAAACATTCAAGAACTTGAACAGCAGACAACAGAAGCTAAGGCCATAATGGACAAAACGGTTTCCTTTAAAAACTGCTATATTAAAGGGCCTCAAATCTGATTATAAAAATTGACCTACCCTTAGATTTGTGGGGGAGCCTTCTGCAATCCTGCAGGATTTGTCAATTGCTGAAAATTACCATGTGTTGTGTGACCTAATGTGCGCACAGACTGACTTTGAGGGACAGTATACAGGGTAAAGAAAGCCTATAGACTTCCCCAAAAATGTAGGGGTGGAAGAGTGATGGTGGCACTCCACTCTGAGGAGGTGAGGGAGAAAATACTGCAGGAAGTGACTTGGAGGAGGTCAGTGATGATGGGTGAGTGTTCCCAAACCTGAATCAGGATACCCTGGTAAGGAAAACAAAACACTAATTTCAGTGAAATAGGAGTTAGTGGGCTGATGGTTTGTGGCATCTATAACTTTCCCTATTAAGTTTACAGTGGAATATTGTGCCCAAGGTCTGTCCATGGTCATGCATTGCCATCAGAAGAAGAATGAGTGGTCCAGTGAGGGCTGCGGGAGGTGCTCCAGCGAATATATGATGTTACAATGCAAACAATTACAACGCATGCTTTTACAACGTGGTTTTTACATCGCAACTACCATTACACCGCATGATTTTACAACGCATTTTTAAAAACTACCTTTACAACGAATTCCATTACATTGCATAATACTTTTAGGGCAACAGTAGGGTAAGTGTTGGATAGTGTAGGGGTAGAAATTACTATTCCAAATCCAGTAAGTGCAACAGTAGGGTAAGTGTTGGATAGTGTGGGGGTAAAAATTACTATTCCCACTCCAGTGAGTGCAACAGTAGGGAAAGTGACAGTGTAGGGGTAAAAAATACTATTCCTATCTGCCCCAAAACCCAGACCCACCCTAAAACTAAAAAGTCTCCATTACTTACCTAATAATGCGTTGTAATGGCATGCATTGTAATGACATGCGTTGTAATGGCATGCGTTGTATTGGCATGTGTTGTAATGAAATGTGTTGTAATGGCATGAGATGTAAAGGCAGTTGCGTTGTATCAGTTGCGTTGTAAAAAAAGTGTGAAGTAATGATTGCGTTGTAATGGATGTTTACTGCTCCAACATCTTCCCAGCTGCTTCTTATATCCTTTCCCTGAAGCAGCTGCTTCCTGGTTATGTTATGTCATGTTATGTTATGTTACATTACATTACAGTTGTTTATATTGCCTACCTACTCTGAAGTTCAGAACACACAAAACACAGCTGCTCTGTTGCTGAACATGTTGGCTTTCACCATCAACCTAAAACAAAGGAGCGAGTGTTCAGATTGTACAGAAAGAGTTGGAGATTTTCATCCTTTGACTGCCGCCACTGAGAAGGCGCATTCATGAAGGGAAGAGGCTCTGAGTTTTCTAACCTCCTGAATCTAAGAGGAAAGGAATCCAGAAGCTCTTGGAGAATGGCCTTATGTACAACAACCATTGATTTGGAGAATATTTTACTACGGATGGGAGGACAAATGAGTGGTATTAAGAGGAGTGGAAGACTATGTCTTCTTTCCAGCCTACAAAGAAGCGTGGTGTCTGTGTCTTGAATTAGCTGAAGGAGATTCAAAACATTTTTGAAGAAGTTAAATGAATCGCTTTGAGATAACCAAAGTGAGATTAAACAAATGCATTCATTACAGAGGGGTAAACTTTCCTATCAACAAAAAGAAGGATGTTTTTTTTTGTTTGAATATGTTTTATTGGTTTTACAAAAACATGAACATAACATCATTTGTTGACTTAAGCCTTAACAATGCATATTGTCACCACAAGTCAATACATCAATCACATTGTTTCATTGTACTCAGGATGTTACCAGTGTTATATCTTGTGAAAAAGGGGGGTGAACTGGCGTGTGGTTGGTCACAGTAGTCTAGTGATTTATCAAATGACATGGACTCTACTCCCAATGACCGATGTCATCCAGTAGCCACTGGAAGGAGCCACCCTGTGGCATGTGACTCAACCCCGGTGTTTTGGCCTTGTGTGTCTGCACAGTGTTAGCTGCGAATTCTGGTGGCAAGACCAGAGTATCGTCCTCGCGACTCGGGGCTGACATGAGGCCCGTTGCCTTCTTATCACGTGGCCAAAATCCATTCACCCAGTGTGTCCGTTGTCTCGTTTGGGGCACTAGCGTGTATCCCACCCTCTCAGGTCATCCGATGTGCACATATGTAGCGTGGGTGGGTGGACAGGCGGAGGTCTTACTATTGGGGAAGTATGAATAGGCCGGAGACTTATTCTGCGTAAGGAGGGCTTTATTTTAATAAAGGTTTTGCGAGTCCTGAAAGTCAGCCTTTCTCTTGCAAAGTCGGCCCGGTCCGTGGTGGCGTCTGTTCTGGTCGAGGATGACAAGGCCGTCCTCTTTCCCCCGTGATGGTATGGATATCTTCAAGGGACCTTGTGGACTCCGAGTCAGCTCCGAGAAAAGAGAAACCAACAGAGGGATAATGTCAGTTTTGCTATCTATTATCAAGCGACCCACGGGACCCGAGTGCAGTGAAGGAACACCAGTGCTTCACAGTTTCTTGCCGGTGCTCTGTGCTCGGGAGATAGTGAGGTACGAGGGGGGGGGTTTAGGAAGGTAGGATGTGAGTGAAGGTACAGGAAGGTGAGGACTATACACACTATGTAACACGGGCCCCCTTGCCCCCGACCCAAGCTGCCCAACGCCGCCGTACCTGTGACAGCCACACTCCTCCCTCGGGAGTGTGGCACGGCTGTTCACCGAGTCGTTGGCCTCCTGGCTTTCCACCGTCTCCCTCTCTCTCTCCTTCGGTCTTTTCACGTCCTCTCCTGGGCTCTCCGTCCTCCTCGTCCCGATGCTTGTCTCCCGTCCTCCGCTCCGCTTCCTCCTGGGTGTAAACACACCCCGAATAGAGGGTTTCCTGGCTTATGTCCAATCCGGATCCTCCTACGTCATGAGGGGGCGTGGTCTCGCCATCTGCGAAGGCCCAGTTAAAGGTGCCCTCCTGCAATTCTCCTCCGTCCTCGGAAAGCAATGGACTGGTGTCCCATTCGGACTGAGGGGAAGGAGGGGAGGGACAATCAGCAATCCACCACGGAACAGGGGTTCCTGTTCCCACCCCGTTACACACCTCCCCCCCTGGCTTCTCCCGATCGGGGAGAACAGGAGTCCTGGACAGGTAGTCTGCATTACCGTTCTCCACTCCCTTTCTATGCACAACAGTAAAGGCATATGGCTGTAGGAAGAGGAACCACCGTAGTACTCTTGAGTTCTGGGATTTGTTTTTCTGCATCCATTTGAGGGGAGCATGGTCTGTATACAATGTGAACGGCTGCCCCTCTAAATAGTATCTTAGTTTCTCTACAGACCAGCGAATCGCTAGACATTCTTTTTCCACTGTAGGGTATTTGCGTTCTCTAGGGTGTAGTTTCCTACTAATGTACAGAATTGGGTGCTCTAACCCGTCCTCCCCCTCTTGGGACAACACTTCTCCTATCCCTGTGTCAGAGGCGTCCGTGGCTAGGGAGAACGGTTTCCTAAAGTCTGGGGGGATCAACACTGGGCTGGAGGTGATCGCGTTCTTTAGGGTCTCAAAAGCCATTCTCGCTTCTTCTGGGGGTGGTTTTACGAGGATGTTCTTTACGTTCTTTTTCAGGAGGTCTGTTAAAGGCGTAGCTACGTTTGCAAAGTTCTCAATGAACCTTCTATAATAACCGATGAGACCTAAAAACGCCCTTGGGTCTCTTTTGGTGGAGGGGAAGGGGGTATTGGTTATAGCCCTGATCTTTTCCTCCTGTGGTGCTATTACTCCCTCACCTAGCATAAACCCCAGATATTTGACCTTGGGAAAGGCAGCTCTAGATTTTTTTGCGTTTACGTGTAGTCCAGCGTGCTGTAGGGCGGTTTGGACTTTGGTTATGTGATCCATGTGTTCCCTCCATGTCGTGCTAAAGATGACAATGTCGTCTAAGTAGACTGAACTGTACAGGGTGTGGGGGGCCAACACCTCCGTCATCAGCCTCTGGAAGGTTGCTGGGGTCCCGTGAAGGCCGGAAGGCAGGACGTTAAACTCGAACAGGCCATCGTCTGTAGCGAAAGCTGTTTTATGCTTGTCCTTTTCCCTCAATAGTACCTGCCAATAGCCCTTGGTCAGGTCCAATGTGGTGATATATCGGGCCCCACCTATTCTTTCTATGAGTTCGTCCACTCTTGGAATTGGGAAATCGTCGAAGGTGGATATTGCGTTTAGGGCCCTGAAGTCCATACAAAACCTGGTGGACCCATCAGGTTTGGGGACCATAACTATCGGGGATGACCAGTTGCTCTTAGACGGCCTTATGACCCCTAGATCAAGCATGTCCCTTACTTCCTTTTTCACATCTGCTCTTCTGGCAGCGGGTATTCTGTAGGCCTTCTGTTTAATCACCCTTCCATCTGCAGTATCAATGCAGTGTTCTGCCATATGGGTGAGACCTGGAGTGTCAGAAAACATGTCGGAAAAAGGACGTAAGTTGTGGAGTAATTCTCTTTGTTCGACCTCGGACAACTCCGGGTTGGTAGGGAGGTGTTTTAGCGTTGAGTCCTCCCCTCGTGTGGGCAGCATCAGGTGGGTTGTTTTGGGAGGGGGGCCTATCCATTTTTTCAACATATTTATGTGAAAGGTCTGTTGGCGACTGGGTGTGATCTGTATTTTGTAGGTGGTCCTGCCTATGGTCTCTGTGATTTTACACGGTCCCTTCCATTCACTCCTGAATTTCTGTGTGGAGGAGGGAAGGAGCACCAAGGCCCAGTCACCTTTCTCCATTGTCCTCCATTTTTTTCCTTTGTCATAATACTGCTTTTGTTTTTGCTGGGCTCGCTCAAGGTTTGAATAGGCGAGGTCTCTAAGCTTACCCAACCTGGATTGCAACTGTTGTGTGTATTCCAATAACGATCTCTGTTCGTTGGCCTCTTCCCGCTCCCAGGCCTCTTTGGTGATTTCCATGAGGGACCGTGGCTGACGACCATAGAGGAACTCAAACGGGGAGTACCCATAACTGCTCTGTACCTGTGCGCGCAGGACGTATAGAGCCAGAGGCTTCTTTCGGCAGACAACATTTTTTTTCAGTGTGGTTTTCAAGGTACGATTGTAACGCTCTACCAACCCATCTGTTTGTGGGTGGTAGGCGGAGGTGCGTATTTGTCGGAGGTCTAGGGTTTTACATACCTCCTTCATCAACCTCGAGACAAAGGGCGTCCCCTGGTCCGTTAGGATCTCCCGGGGAAAACCTACCCGCGAAAACAGTTCTATCAACTTGTCTGCCACGTTCTTTGTTGTCGGAGAACTGAGTGCAAAGGCCTTGGGGAACCGGGTATTGTAGTCCACCACTACCAGGGCATACGTATGTCCCCTTGAGGTGCGTGGAAGGGGTCCGATTAGGTCCATTCCCACCCTTTCGAACGGGTTCCCTATTATGGGCAATGGTTGGAGGGGAACGGCTGTTGGTCGATTCATGTTTTTCTTTTGACATACCTCACATTGCTTACAGTAGGTTTCGGCTTCTTTATATATACCGGGCCAAAAGAAAAGTTTTACGATGTTGTGAGTTGTCTTCTCAGGCCCCGAATGACCTGCTGTCAAATGAGTGTGTGCAAAAAATAGGATTTGTTCCCTAAAATCCTGTGGCACCACCAGCTGAGGTGAGTCACCTGCTTTCCCTTCCCTATACAACAGATTGTTGTCGATCCTAAACCGTGGATATGGAGTGTCTGGGTTGTCCTGAGCAATGTGAGCTGCTTCCCATGCATTTAGAAGGGTGGGGTCATTGGCCTGAGCAAATTTAAAGCTACGGTATAAAACCCATGGATCTGTCGTCAAATAGGTACCCGGTGGATGCTTTGCAGTCTGTTCTCTTATCTCCCTCCCAAATAGTGCCAAAAAGTCAGGGTTGTCTACTCCTAGGATAAGGTCCTCTGGTAGCGAGTCCACCACCCCTACCCTAACCGTACAGGGGTGACTGCCTACTGGATGGAGGATGAGATGGGCCACTGGATAGGGTTTTACGTCCCCGTGAACGCATCTAATGTGTACCAGGACATTGGGCCCACCCCGTTACAACATATAACCTTGTGGTCGCGGTTGAGCGTGACAGTGTTGCTGTGGACATATGTACTTATCTCTGACTGCCTATTCAGTGTGCCTGTCAGCGGAGCCGTCTTAGCCCTCAGAACCTAGAACTGGCTATGTAGTCAAGGGAACAAGGGAGAATGAAGAGGGAAAAGTAAAAGATAAATAGGAGAATAAAAGAGAGGGTGGGGGGAGTCAACTTGGAGGTGCGTGTTGTGCGACTTGGCGAGAGCGTGCTGATGCAATAGGGGCTGGGTGTGGTTGTTACTTACGGTGGGGTCCGACATGCCTATTAATAGACAGTCAATTCGGTAGTTGGTGGGCGGGTCGTGGCGGGGCGGGGGGTGTATTCGCGCAGATCCGCCGTATGTATGGTCGTTCGGGGTGTAGAACCCGCATGAGCAGGCTGCGGGCACCTCGAAGCTGGCGCGTCGCGTCCGCATACGGTGGGGCCTCGGTATCTGCATGTTATGGCCTCAGTACTGCACACTACGACGCGGCCGTGTCAGGGGGGGGATTGATCGGGGGACTCCCCTGAGTCTGGCATTCTCGGTGGAAGGAGCATAATGTCTCATCCCAAAGGTTCGCTATGGGGAATTCCCTGAGTCCCGCGATCTCCTCTCTGTGGAGAGTAACGCTCTCTGTCCTTGCCCAGTTGTCAAATGAGGTGCGCCAATGTTCCGCGAGTGGTGATTCTTTGCGTTTCCAGTGTTTGGTGAGGAGCCTCTTAGCCATGATGAGGCCCAGGTCCCAGAAGCGGGAGGGGACTTTGTTGTGCTTCGTTCTCTTATAAATTGCAAAAAACACAGTTGATGGACAGAATGTAGAACAATGTCATACATTCATCCCAGTACAAGGATCTGGGCCTAAATCCATCGTTTTTTTCCACTCCACACCACCCTGGGTTAAACACTGGCTATATGCAAATCAGCTCTGACCCTGTGCCTCATGGGAACAGTCAAGTCCGAACTACCGAGCCATGTCTTTCCCAGACCGGAATCAAGCATCCAAGAACCGGTTTCTGGCTATCAGCCTTCATCAGCCTGGATAGCTTGACTCCAGTGGTGTGGAGAGCCTGGGACTCACGTCTGAGCATACCCAGCCCACTCGGGTGAAAATTGCAAAAAACACAGTTGATGGACAGAATGTAGAACAATGTCATACATTCATCCCAGTACAAGAATCTGGGCCTAAATCCATCGTTTTTTTGCACTCCACACCACCATGGGTTAGACACTGGCTATATGCAAATCAGCTCTGACCCTGTGCCTCATGGGAACAGTCCAGTCCGAACTACCAAGCCATGTCTTTCCCAGACCGGAATCAAGCATCCAAGGACCGGTTTCTGGCTATCAGCCTTCATCAGCCTGGATAGCTTGACTCCAGTGGTGTGGAGAGCCTGGGACTCACGTCTGAGCATACCCAGCCCACTCGGGGTGAAAATTGCAAAAAACACAGTTGATGGACAGAATGTAGAACAATGTCATACATTCATCCCAGTACAAGGATCTGGGCCTAAATCCATCGTTTTTTTGCACTCCACACCACCCTGGGTTAGACACTGGCTATATGCAAATCAGCTCTGACCCTGTGCCTCATGGGAACAGTCCAGTCCGAACTACCAAGCCATGTCTTTCCCAGACCGGAATCAAGCATCCAAGGACCAGTTTCTGGCTATCAGCCTTCATCAGCCTGGATAGCTTGACTCCAGTGGTGTGGAGAGCCTGGGACTCACGTCTGAGCATACCAAGCCCACTCGGGGTGAAAATTGCAAAAAACACAGTTGATGGACAGAATGTAGAACAATGTCATACATTCATCCCAGTACAAGGATCTGGGCCTAAATCCATCGTTTTTTTGCACTCCACACCACCCTGGGTTAGACACTGGCTATATGCAAATCAGCTCTGACCCTGTGCCTCATGGGAACAGTCCAGTCCGAACTACCAAGCCATGTCTTTCCCAGACCGGAATCAAGCATCCAAGGACCGGTTTCTGGCTATCAGCCTTCACCAGCCTGGATAGCTTGACTCCAGTGGTGTGGAGAGCCTGGGACTCACGTCTGAGCATACCCAGCCCACTCGGGGTGGCTTGGTAGTTCGGACTGGACTGTTCCCATGCGGCAAAGGGTCAGAGCTGATTTGCATATAGCCAGTGTCTAACCCAGGGTGGTGTGGAGTGCAAAAAAACGATGGATTTAGGCCCAGATCCTTGTACTGGGGTGAATGTATGACATTGTTCTACATTCTGTCCATCAACTGTGTTTTTTGCAATTTCACCCCGAGTGTGCTGGGGATGCTCAGACGTGAGTCCCAGGCTCTCCACACCACTGGAGTCAAGCTATCCAGGCTGATGAAGGCTGATAGCCAGAAACCGGTCCTTGGATGCTTGATTCCTGTCTGGGAAAGACATGGCTTGGTAGTTCGGACTGGACTGTTCCCATGAGGCACATAGTCAGAGCTGATTTGCATATAGCCAGTGTCTAACCCAGGGTGGTGTGGAGTGCAAAACAACGATGGATTTAGGCCCAGATCCTTGTACTGGGGTGAATGTATGACATTGTTCTACATTCTGTCCATCAACTGTGTTTTTTGCAATTTCACCCCGAGTGTGCTGGGGATGCTCAGACGTGAGTCCCAGGCTCTCCACACCACTGGAGTCAAGCTATCCAGGCTGATGAAGGCTGATAGCCAGAAACCGGTCATTGGATGCTTGATTCCGGTCTGGGAAAGACATGGCTTGGTAGTTCGGACTGGACTGTTCCCATGAGGCACAGGGTCAGAGCTGATTTGCATATAGCCAGTGTCTAACCCAGGGTGGTGTGGAGTGCAAAAAAAACAATGGATTTAGGCCCAGATCCTTGTACTGGGGTGAATGTATGACATTGTTCTACATTCTGTCCATCAACTGTGTTTTTTGCAATTTCACCCCGAGTGTGCTGGGGATGCTCAGACGTGAGTCCCAGGCTCTCCACACCACTGGAGTCAAGCTATCCAGGCTGATGAAGGCTGATAGCCAGAAACCGGTCCTTGGATGCTTGATTCCGGTCTGGGAAAGACATGGCTTGGTAGTTCGGACTGGACTGTTCCCATGAGGCACAGGGTCAGAGCTGATTTGCATATAGCCAGTGTCTAACCCAGGGTGGTGTGGAGTGCAAAAAAACGATGGATTTAGGCCCAGATCCTTGTACTGGGGTGAATGTATGACATTGTTCTACATTCTGTCCATCAACTGTGTTTTTTGCAATTTCACCCCGAGTGTGCTGGGGATGCTCAGACGTGAGTCACAGGCTCTCCACACCACTGGAGTCAAGCTATCCAGGCTGATGAAGGCTGATAGCCAGAAACCGGTCCTTGGATGCTTGATTCCGGTCTGGGAAAGACATGGCTTTATTAGTTCGGACTGGACTGTTCCCATGAGGCACAGGGTCAGAGCTGATTTGCATATAGCCAGTGTCTAACTCAGGGTGGTGTGGAGTGCAAAAAAACGATGGATTTAGGCCCAGATCCTTGTACTGGGGTGAATGTATGACACTGTTCTACATTCTGTCCATCAACTGTGTTTTTTGTCGTTCTCTTATAAAGGCCTAGTAAGCATGTCTCCCACGTATGTGGTACTGTCATGGCAGTGCTTTTCTCTAATAGCAACAGCACCGCCTGCCAGTATGCCTGTATCTTTGGGCAGCGCCATAGCATGTGGAGGAGGTCCGCTCCTGTCCGAGCGCATCTCGGGCACCCCGCGGAGGTGTCAGAGAAGTACTGATTTATCTTGTCTGGCGAAAGGTATGCCTTATGTAATATGTAAAACTGTATAAGTTTAAAGCGGGCGCTGCGGGGAATATATTTGGGGCTTTCTAATACCATTGTCCACTATTTGTCCGTCCACTCCCTCCCTCTGTCCATCGCCCACTTATCACGCAGCGGCTGCAGAGTGAGTTGTGTGTGTGACAGCAGTGCCTGTGCCAACCAATGGATCACGTGTGAGCCATTCCCCATGACGTGTAGGTATTGCACAAGCTGATGTATAGGTGGCTCCTCCGCGATGCTTCCCCATACCTGTGTGTATGCTCGTATTATGGATGCATGCTGTAACAACTGCCCGGCAGGCAGTCCCGTGTCTTCGGCAAGTGTCGCGAAAGGGAGCAGGGCGCCGTCTGCATACAGATCCGCCATGGTGTCTACTCCCGACCGCGTCGATTGCTCCATCGCCGTCTCCGTCACCACACCTGTGGTTCTAGGAGTACCCAAGAGCGGGAGCGCCGGAGCGTACGGCCTCAGCGCCTTTGTGAGCCGGAGGCTTCTGGAGTAGCATTTGCGGGCCACTACAATGTGTAGCCTCGTCTGGTGTGTTGCCTTTGCTAGAGGGTGGAATATCGTTTGTATTTGGGTAAGAGACAGCACATCCGTATCCGTGGCCGTATCACCCAGATTTCTGCCACTTAGCCAGGCCGCAACCCACTGCAACTGTGCCGCCAGGTAATAGAGCTCTTGGTTTGGTACCGCGAGGCCCCCGGCGTCCGTAGGGGCGTATAATTTCCTCAGCACTACTCGGGGTCCCCCCGCATTCCAAATGAGATCCCTGATCATGGTTTCTAGTTCCCTGAATATACGGGTCGGGACATAGGTTGGGATGTTGGCATAGTAATATAGCAGCTTTGGCAGCACAATCATTTTTACCAGTGTTACTCTGCTTGGCACGTTGAGCGGGAGGGTCTTCCAAAAGGAGATCTGCAAATGTATGGATGTGATGGCTCGTGTCAGGTTACCATCCAGTACTACGGGTAAGGTCCTATATATGTTCACTACCAGGTATCGAAACGTGGTGGGGTACCAGGTAAGCCTCACATCACTGATCCTGATCTCGGGCTCCGGGGTATCTGGGCCGAGCGAATATACCCCAGATTTGGTCCAGTTCGCTTTGAGTCCTGACATTGCCTCGAAAGTCTGGAAGATGTCTGTTAACTCAGGCGGCAGGAGGGTCAGGTCCCTGACGTACAGGAGCAAGTCGTCTGCATAAAGCGAGATAGTGTGAATTCCATCTGCTAATGGGATTCACCTGTTCGCACCTCTGCTTTTCAGTAATACTGCGAGAGGCTCCATTGCCAATGAGAAGAGCAACGGAGACAACAGGCATCCCTGCCTGGCACCGCGTCTGACTTTGATTGTAACGGACAGCAGCTTGCCCGTGCGGACTCGAACAAAAAGAAGGATGTTCTGTAGAGTTTACAACTAGAAATAACAGGAACCGGCTGCCTTGACTACCTGTGCATCAAGCAGCAAGCTAGAGTCAAGCATGAGTCCCAAGGTCCGAAGTACTGGGGACGAAGAGGGACAAGAACCAATAGTGAGCGGCCAAGCAAGAATCTCAGGTGGAAAAGTCCAGCTAGACAGATCATTAGTTACACTTTCTAAGAGTTTTGTTCCATACAATACTCTGATATCAACCAACACACCAAGGCTAAGCTATGTGCCATATTGGAGAAGATAGACACCCCCCAAGACTGCCCAAAGATCACCTGGGTCTCCTCAGCATAGAGGTCAAAGTGCACATCCATCTGGTTGAGAAGGAGCAACAACAGTCTCATATAGCAAGGGGAAAGAATTGAACCATGCTGCACATCACAATCAAGAGCTTCTGGCTAAGAATTAAAAGGTGGTAGTATGACAATTTGGTGATGGCCGATCACAAACATCAGCTATTTGAGTACTCTTCCAGACATAACCACATTCCCGAATCTGGTGGGCAGAGTAGTATGGTCAATAGCAGGCTGCTAAGAGATCTAATGAAACCAGGGCCTTAGTTTCACCTTTGTACACCAGCCTCTGCAGATCACCGATGAGTGAAGCAACCACCAAAAAAGCCTTCCTGAGAAGAATCCAAAATACTGGTCTGCTCGATACGTACTTTGAAGCTGTATAAATGACCAATAAATATGAAAAACATCAGTCTAAAATATTAGGATCTCTGATCTCTGAAGTTGCTACTTTTTTGCTTGACAAACAGATGCTTACTAGCAGTAGCGGCTCGCATGGGGCGTGCTGCGGGCGGTGTTGCGGGGGAGGGGCAAGGTGGGAGGTTAGTAAACTCGGGCATACGACGTAACAGAGGAGTGATTACTTTCCTCCATTCCGTTGTATGTCTAAGTTTACTAGCCCCCACCCTGCCCCTCCCCTGCCCCACCGCTCCCCAGCAAGCTGCCACTGCTTACTGGCCTTGGCATTGATGCAGCTGCTCCATGGACCAAGGTGCTTACTGGTCTCGGCTCTGATGATGCTGCTCCCTGGAACAAGATGCTTACTGGTCTTGGCTCTGATGCAGCTGCTCCCTGGAACAAGATGCTTACTGGTCTCGCCTCTGATGCAGCTGCTCCCTGGAACAAGATGCTTACTGGTGTCGCCTCTGATGCAGCTGCTCCCTGGAACAAGATGCTTACTGGTCTCGGCTCTGATGCAGCTGCTCCCTGGAACAAGATGCTTACTGGTCTCGGCTTTGATGCAGCTGCTCCCTGGAACAAGATGCTTACTGGTCTCGGCTCTGATGCAACTGCTCCGTGGACCAAGATGCTTACTGGTCTCAGCTCCGATGCAGCTGCTCCCTGGACCAAGATGCTTACTGGTCTCAGCTCTGATGCAGCTGCTCCCTGGACCAAGATGCTTACTGGTCTCGGCTCTGATGCAGCTGCTCCCTGGAACAAGATGCTTACTGGTCTCGGCTCTGATGCAACTGCTCCGTGGACCAAGATGCTTACTGGTCTCGGCTCCGATGCAGCTGCTCCCTGGACCAAGATGCTTACTGGTCTCAGCTCTGATGCAGCTGCTCCCTGGACCAAGATGCTTACTGGTCTCAGCTCCGATGCAGCTGCTCCCTGGACCAAGATGCTTACTGGTCTCAGCTCGGATGCAGCTGCTCCCTGGACCAAGATGCTTACTGGTTTCGGCTCCGATGCAGCTGCTCCCTGGACCAAGATGCTTACTGGTCTCAGCTCTGATGCAGCTGCTCCCTGGACCAAGATGCTTACTGTTCTCGGCTCCGTTCTTGTAGTCCTTGCCTTTGAAGCAACCACTTCAATGGCATTCCAACTCCAGGCCCTTTAAACAGCTGATCCAAAATTCGACCACAGAAACCACTGCTCACTCAACTTCTGCTTTATGCCTACTTTATTAAGGTTCAATATGGCCTGCATTAAAGTCTCTATTTTGAATCACACGTTTTTCTAATTCTGACTTTATGCATGTTTTGCACTGACACAATAATATACTTTAAATTATTCTGCCAGCAGTACATTTCCTAGTAGACATATTATCAAGGTTGCCTGTACACTCTGTCCAAGATTTGGGACATTGAACATGATGCCCTTGCATTTGGTTGTCCAATTGGAGACAGTTCTAAATCTTCAGACAAACCATCACATCAGCTCTGCATCTTTGACACGGTGCAAATGGAACAGCATTTTATATTATAGAAACTACCTCAGTGGCACATTGCGGTAGAGGAGCACTTCTGTTGGGAATATCCTGGAACGCTGTGCACTGTGACTGAGATACAGTCCTGCTAACTAAACCTCATCCTGCCAATGATGATAGCTTGCTCTTCACCAAATCAGCTTCCTGATACATACAAAGGTTTGGGGGTTGGTTGTCCCAAGAGATATGGCGGAGGGTACACCCACTATGCTCTTGCTGGTGCAAGTAAAATTAGATAAGAATATAAATATAATTATATAACAATATAATCACATTATAATGTTATAATGGTTGCACTGGTTATCATCTTCACCATTCCTGTAATGCTGGTTAGAATGTTATGTTTCATCATACTAGTAATTGCAACTCAAGCTTTTTATACAAGAATACGATTGTTTCAATAAATGTTTGAAAAGTCAATGCTTATCATTCTTGTGTCTCCTTTGGGCATGGTAGATCCTTTTCCATGATTTTCTTAGAGATATCGAGTGATCGTGTTCTGAAGTTGCAGATACCATCTGGTGCCCTGGTAAGCTTAGGGGTTCAGATAGGGCACAGTGACCTAGCTATGAATTGGGACAACATATTCTGATGATGTGTGTAAACTCAGTCCCCATTTCCTAGCAAGGTGGAATGAATGCTTCATTCTAACTGCAGAATTGGAAGAATCTGGTGACTCACGTTAATGCAGAGTTCTAGCCAAAGTCCGCCAAATGCTGTGAGGCATAAATTGTTGAATCGAGGCTCAAAAAATGCGAACAAAATGTGTTGGCCCCTAGCACAATTTCTAAAGCGGGTGGTCGCAGTCAGAGGGCTGCTTCTTGAGTAGATCTGCTTCACTCAACTAGATTTTCTACTCGAGCGGCAGCAAAATCAACTCGAATGGCAGCACATCCGAGCACTGCCTGGCACTGCTCGCACTATGGACACTAAATTGTGGCACAAGCAACACATTCACTCAAATTTCTTGAAAAATGAGACCACTCACCCATCTGGATGTTAAGTCGCTGTAGGGGGGGGATCTGCTGTTCAGTTAAAGTGCCATGTCTTGAGGCCTCTCCTGAATTGAGGCAGTGATGGTGATTGCCTGTGATGTAGAGGCAGGGAGTTCCAGGTCGTCACAGCAACGTAGGAGAAGGATCTTCCTCGAGCCAAGGATTTTTGGATCCGTGGAATAGTGGCAAGTTGGGTGGAGCAGAGAAGTCTGGTGGTTGTGCAGAAGGAGATGCTGTGGTTGAGGTATACAGGTCTGGCGTTGTGGAGGGCTTTGTAGGCATGCATGAGGGGCTTCAAGGTAATTCTTTTGTTGATCGGGAGCCTGGGGATGTTCAGGATGAGTCTGGCAGAGGAGTAATGGATGTACGGCAGGAGTGCATTGCCGTAGTTGAGTCTGCTGCTGATGAGCATATGGGTGACCATTTTCCTGAACTTGGTGGGGATCCACTTGTAAATATCCTGAACTAGGCAGAGAGTGTGGAAGCAGGAGGACAAGACAGCATTGATTTGGCAGTTCATTGAGAGTGATGAGTCCAGGATGATGCAGAGGTTTTATGCATAGCCCGTGGGTGTGGAGATATTCCGAACACTGTGGGCCACGAGGAGGCATCCCAGGCAGAGGGAGTGGAGCCCATGATGAGGACTTCAGTCTTGTCTGAGTTGAGCTTGAGGCAGCTGTCGTCATCCAGGTGGTGACTGCCTTCATCCCGTTGTGGAAGTTGTGCTTGCCAGCTGTGGGTTCATCAGTGAGGGAAAGTATTAGCTGTGTGTCATTGGTGTAGGAAAGGACTTTTAGTCTGTGGCTTCTGACGATGGCTGCTAGTGGGCTATGTAGATGTTGAAGAGGGTGGGGCTCAGGGAGGAGCTCTGAAGCACTCTGCATCTGATCTCTGTAGGTTCCGAGTAGAACTGTGGAAGTCTGACTCTCTGTGTTTGGCCAGTGAGGAAGGAGCTGATCCATTCTAGGGCTTTGCCGCGGAGGCCGACCTAGTGAAGTCTTGTGCAGAAGGTGTGGGGGGAGACAGAGTCAACGATGGCGGAGAGGTCCAGGAGGACAAGGGCTGCAGTTTCAAGTGTATGTTTTCTTCCTGTTGCCGGAACTCTGCGCAATCTCGCAGAGTTTTTATGCAACTCAGCAGAATTACGCATAGTGAAACTCCACAAGTTCCACCAACACCTACCTTACAGCAGCTGATCCAAAGTCTGGCTAGTTTGTGGTCACTGACTCTAATGCAGTTGCACCCTTTTTTCTACCTCAGTAGTTCCTGAGTCTAAAGCAGTGACTTCCTGATTTCTACTGCTGTGGTTCTTGACTTTGGAGCAGTGGCTCAGTATTTTCTACCCCTCAGGCAGCTGTTCATGATTCTTAGACTCTGAAGCACTACTCCATGGTCTCGGGAGCTGAAGCAGCTGATCAGATGTAATGGCCGCAAAAAAGCAGATACTGTGGCTTTCTTTCCCTCTTGAACCAGCTCTTCACTAAACCCTGCTTCTGGAGCAATCACTTCATTGCACTGGCCACCCCGAAGCAGCATCTTCCTAATCAATAAACAGCTTCTTGCTGCCAGACCCTGAAGCTGTTGCTCCCTGGCCTCTGACCTGTAAAGCTGTTCTACTTGTTCTCTTTCCCCAGATGTTGAATTTTCCTACTCCCTGACATTGATGAAGCAAATATGAGGTCCTTACACAGAAAGCAGTGGCTTTGTAGTCACTGCATCTAAGGGAACTGTTTCCCTTATTTTTTCAGCTCCCTGTCCTTCAAAATGGCGACATAAAAGCAGACCACTGATAAAAGTGATTTGCAGACATTTAACTAGGTGGTAAACACCAACTCCCTCTTGATGTTTGCCTCACAGTGATTTGGTGCTTTGTTTTAGTTTTTATTTGTATTGTTCCCCCCCCTTCTAGGATTCATGGGGGCCTTCCGTCTGGGGACTCTGTCATCCTATTGATCGCCCCACCCTAAGTTACTAAGTCCACTTCAGCTGTCTCATTCCGCCTTGTAAGCCACTGCCCATTCCGTCAAATCCTTCCTCTACTGCCCCCTGCCGGGTGCTATGTTGCCTGCCAGTGTATGGTTCTCTGGTGTCTCACCAGCACCACTCTTAATGCGAACATTCAGGCCACCATATTGGCAACCGTCTGCTGCAACCTAGGGACAATGCCTAAGAGACACAGTTTAACCAAGCTCTCCGAAGCCTGTCCCGTAATCTGTGTAAAGTGCAGCACTACATCTCTCTAGAATTCCAGTATATGAGAGCATTCCAAAGTTATGCAGAAGAAGTGGGAAACAGCCTTTACAACAAGGTTTTTATCTCATTGTGCCTTTACCACGCATTTGTCAGCACAAATGTTTTTACCACGAATATGCATTTACAACTCATGCCAATACCACGCATTTAAGGTAAGTTGGGGGAGGTGGCGTTCTCCCCCTACAAATACATTGTTTTTAAATCTAAAAACAATGCATGGTATGGGCATGCATTATACATGCATATTCATGGTAAACATGCATGCTCACAAATGCGTGGCAAAGGCATTCGATGCATTTACCTGCGTTATACCGTAGTACAACTGGAAGAAGTCTGCTGCAACTTGGTCACATTGGCTACACGTCACACGTAACTCTGGATATATCCTAGTAAGCTTCTCTGCGGCGGTCATGAAGGTCATATGTAAAAAATTGAAGTGTATAAGCTAGAATAGTGCATTGGATTACACTTGTTTAACTAGTGCACTAGATTTTTTCCATTCTGTCAATTTCACGTCATCTGGGTAATCCACGTTCCAGCGCTCCTGAACATGCCTTGTGTCTCCCCCACAATCTTTTTCTAAGGCAGCATATATGTGGGTTATCAGCTGTTTGCAGCTGGCCAGTTCCAGCAACTGTCTCACTGTAACATGTTCCTGTGACCTGGCGGGGAATGATGGTCAGATGGCACACGCCGTATGTACCATCCTAGCAAACAGTTGGAATTGCCCTGGTCCCACATCAAACAACTCTTGAGCCTGGGCAAAGGATGCAAAAAGGTCATCAAGATACAGGTCCCCAGCTGTCATGTAACCCCCCTCGTGCCATACTGCAACCAATGTATCTTTATTTATATAATTAAAAGGCTACAACGTCCACAGGGATCAGGGATGATCCACCGCAAATGGGGCCCTGCGGCATACCTTACAACTACCTTGTACCACAACATTGACTATTGCCTGATCGGGTATCTGAAGTCTGTTGGGGGTATTCACCCCCATTAGGAACATCTCACGGAGCGGGTAAGGGCTGTGCATGTCTGCCAGGCGGGTTTTTTCCCAATTCGGACCCTCGTCAAGCCAATGCACTGCATGCTAATGCTGCATGGTTGCTTAATAAAGGCATAGGACCAGCAGCTCCAACTCGTCTTGTGTCAATCAGAGTTTCAGCATGGACAAGTATATGGGGCTTCTCTTGTCTGCCCACACCAGGTCTGTCAGCAGCCTATCAACCAGTCAAATGTAGACGCTGGTACTGGGCACATCAAATTTTTCAGGAAGTGCAGGCAACTTAGCAAAAACACCATTTTCATCAGGGAAACCCTCCCCATCATAGACAGTAGGAGCTCTTTGCAGAAGTCAACAGATCTTGTCTGCCCATATATCACTCTTACTACATTCAGATCATATTGTTCCGGTTGGCCTCGGGTCACCTATATCCCAAGTACTGGAACGCGTCTCGTTCCCAGCCGAGTCAAAGCTCCTCTAGCAAAGGTACTCCCTTGTGTCGCAGCCCACCCAGTAGGAATACTTTAGATTTATCTCTGTTGGTCCAAACTCTAGACACTTCAACAAAGTTGTGTAGTACCTCCAATAGCAGGGACACTGAATGCTCCAATGTCCCTGAGATAGAGTAGCGTATCATCTGCATACATTGAGACTACATGGGCTGTATTCGCTGTCCAGATGCCCTATGGTCCAAGAGGCCCCCAAAGGCAACAGGCCAACTATTCCACCACTAGTGCAAAGAGGACCAATCCCAGCTTAAACCTCTGTCCTACATTTCGACACGCCATTAAGCAAATCAAATGCATATTTAAGTTATAGGCCTAAAGACCGTACCTATACCCACATTCCGTCTGGAGCAAAGTGTGCTCATTGACGAAGTCTGGTGGGGGTTTCCACTCACTAATAACACACTATACGGAAAGCCCTGAAGTATAAGGCCTCCATATATATTTCATTGATTCTGATGAAGGCCATAGACCCATAGGGGCTGTTCCAGGCCAAAACATGTCGACCCGACCACTAGGTTTCGTGGACCAGTGATTCATCCACTAAACACTGCTTTGTTTTTAGACTCCTTCCTATCCTACGCTTTTCCCCCAATGAAGATTCACCTAAAGGATAGGAGATAATTTAATCCACTCACCACTGTCAACATTCAGACAGTCACCCTTCTGGTGGAGATTTTGATGTTGCTTGTAGAACAGGACACTCAAGAGATAAAACCCGATGATGACACTATCCATCAAACCACACTAAAAGGACATTACATACACCGCAGTCTATGAACATGTGGTTGAGGGTGTCCGAGGCTAAAGGTTCTAAGACTCTGGTATTGAGACTTATGTGGTTCATTTCCCCTCTTTCTGGTAGATAACCCATGTTGAAGCATAGACATGACATTTTGAATGACATCAAATACAGATAAAACAATATTATTCAATCAACAATACGCGTAGGCAATGTGGTCCTCCTATTATCCCCAACTGTCAAAGCATTTTCAAAATTTTCCTTATCAGGTTGTCGTAATCGTTCAGCAGCTCCCTGGTAATACATTTTCCAAAGTTCCTTGCATGTGGCATAAATAAAATTCTTAGAACGATGAGCTCTGGGGCCAGAAAAAAATCTTGTAAATCCATATTTTCAGAAAGCAGTGCTAGGTGGTCTTTAACTTCGGACAACGTGGAATGACCTACCCGGTGCTGGTATAACTTTCCTACACTATACATAGTACCCACTTCTGATTGTTGCACCTGAATATACTGGGAGTCTGCCCCGCTTGCTGTAAACTCCTCTGACGAGTTTTAGAAAATGGGCATTGCAACCCTTAACCCCTTCAGTGCTGCGCAAATTTCGCTGCAGTGCTGAAGGGTTTAAAAGCGTATTGGCTCATGACGGAAATGTTCCGTCATCAGCACCGGAGCACCGACGCTGATGACGGAACCGTTCCGTCATGAGCATGGAAGGGGTTAATATCAATAGGCCATAATAACTACCTACCTGAATTAGAAATTGACGAGTTGTAAGCAATGTTCCCTCTAATTTTCTTTCTCTGTGTGTTGCAATAAAAATGCTTTGTGCACTGCAACTAAGGCTGCATGCACTGAAGATAAGCAAAAACTTAGTATACAAGCATGTGTGGTGTGGAAGCTACCAAAATCGGTGGTATAAAAAGGGTGCCATGGGCTCTAATACGAACCAGTAAAAGAAGAACACCTCCAAAAACTCACACACTCCTCTGGGTTGGTATTAAAAGACACCCATTACTGGGGAGCAAAGGGCTCCTTGCACCCTCTGGGCATAGGTACCATTCACTGCATCTTGTGTTCTAATCATTCTACCTATAAATCCTCTCTATTTCCTAACTCCCTGACACTATTATCTCCCCCTCTCACCTTTTCTTACCTCTACCCACTTCCACTTGATCTTCTAGCGTGTCCTTATAGCCTTCCTCCTTTTTTTAGCTTTTTTTCTCTCATTGCTCTTCCTTACAATCACACTTTTCTTTCTATATTTCAGCTCTGCTCCACTTTGTCCTACTCTTCTCTCCCACAAAGTTTCTCTAATCTCCCTGTTATCGCTCATTCCACCCTCAATTTGTCAAATCTATATCTTGACTATGCTTTTCTCTCATCGTGCTCCTCTCCTTGGCTATGACATCCTTGTTTGCCACCTCTTGGTCAACCTATCCCCTTTGGTTTGTTTTATCCCTTCCTTCTTTCTTTCCCTACCATTTTCTTTCCTTTCTATGTTTCACTCCCCTTTCTTTCTTTGCCTCTCTCTTTCTTGCTTTCTATCTCACTTCCATATCTCATCCTCTCCATACATGTTTCCTTTTCTCTCTACACTCATATCTCCCCTTTTCCCCACACTCCTAAATCTTCTTTCCTTTCCATCTCTCTATTATTTCTGTCCTTCCTACTTTTCTAATTTCCTATCCAGTACCTTTTCTTACTTTCCAATCCCTGTTCTCTTCCAATCCAAAACCTGTCTACAGAAATTTGCCAGGCTCAATGCCAGACGCAAATCATTTTTCTTGCATGCTTCATTGGCCCCTTCTCTGTGGCATCTTCATTGCCTTCTTATTTTGCACAGTAAAGCAACATTTGCTCTGCATTGGTCATTTGGTAACCTTATATTAGCTTGCGGTAAGAACACAAATCATCCTCATAATATTGACCTGTTTAGAGATTCTGATCCAGATCTATTAACTCTGCGATTTGTTTACATCACAAAAGTGACACAAACCCAGCACCTAGTGTTGTGGTTGAATTTACTTCCCACTGCTACTTTGCATACCATAGGCAGTACATGGGCATTCCATTGCAACCGTCCAAGGATTTGGAGGCAAAACCCTACCTAATAACATTTATAGATGGGGAATGGAGCCAAAAAATGATGTCCCTCAAGGCCGGTGTAACAGTGGAGTCACTTTTAAAAGTCTCCTTAATTTTCAAACTTGGCAAATGTGATGGACTTTACAGCACAGATGCAGTGAGAGATGTCTTAATGTATATCTTTTGTAATGGAAGGCTCCCATTCCAGTACAAAACCTATGCTTGACAGAATGCTCACATCCTTGTACTAAGGTCAGGCACTGGATTTCTAAGATTTTGCATCCATGGCCTTTTCTGCTTGAGAATGGATTTGCCACGTGTACCACATAATCCATCATCTGCTGTATAATGTGCTGATTTTAATCCCATAACATTGCTTCTAGCTTGAATGGATAAAAAAGTTACTAAAACTGGGTCTGCCTGTATTGAAGTTAAGTGGAAGACCATTCGCAAAGGTTGACTTGTCACTTTTCTATTGCTTATTGTTATATTGGGTGTTAAAGTGGTACTAATGAGGCGAAACATTTGCCCAGTTAGTGTTAGCATGTGAAATGTCAAAATAATAAAGTAATGCTATCACAAAATGTGCAGCATTTGGCTTCATAACTTGCCTTTTCTTGCTGCATAATTCAACCCTGCTGCATAATTTGGTTCCCTCCTGACGCATCATTTCAGTGGCCTGGACTATGGCAAAGGCAAAGGTGGGCGAGACAACAATTTAACAGGGACAGATGAGCCAAGGGTCTGCGCTGGCTCTCAAGAAATCATACACAAGTAAAGTCTAGAAAATATGTGGCTTGTCAATCATGAAGCACAGATTATGTTAGACTATAGTAAACTATCGGAAGCACCTCATTTTAGCGCATCAGATTATGTGCAAAGTATTTATTAAACATGAAATAAGAATCATTCCTGCTCCCCAACCATCTCCCGGCAAAAGACAGTTTTATTAGTGAACTAAAAGACAAGTCAGGGGTCATGTGCACGCTTATGTGACCTTCGTTAAAATTATAGATGGAGCAACTTTCTTTTGTACAGTGCAAAGCCTGAATTAATGTATTTTAAGGTGCATTCTTTATGATGATGAATAAAAAAATAGGATTGGTTTAACAGTATTTGCCTATTCTTTAAGATTAAAATTTAATGTTTTTTTAACCGTTTTTTGAGCAATTATGACTGGAAAGTATTGGAGCTCTTTGCTTGATCATTTAGACTGAATCCTGTTTCCAGCGCTGGCTTTAGCGCTGTTGGTGCCCAGTGTGACACTGTTTGTTGGGCACGCCAATGACCACCTCTGCCAGAGATTCTCTCACTACATTTACTAGTTTTATAGGTCAACTCATATCAGTGAAGGGTGTCAGAGCACTTTACATCATACACACATTATACAGACAATCAATAATATGTGTGTAAATCAGGGTATAGGAAATGTTACACGAGACAGAGGATTACAAGATGTACCAGTTACAAGTCATCCATACTAGAAGTCAGCATAATTTAAGAGTGCTTCGTGTGGAGAAGTGCAAGCTGAGGATTTAAAACGTAACACTACGGTTGGGGGGTTCTCTTTAATAATAACAATTTCTTTCGACCCAAACAACTATTTTTCGCAACATTAGTAAAATGAAAGACTGGGGAAAAACCATAATTCTCTAATATATACCTTGCAGTTTGCATGCAGCTCTTTGATAACAGTTAATAGCTTGATGTTCTATTTTAGGATTTTAACTTATAAACTGCAAGTAACTAAAGGACCTCTCTAACAAAATCAGTAACCCACTGAACTATCTTCATGAATATAATTTGGTGATTTGCATGGTACAGGTCATTTGCATCAGGCATATTAACCTACGCTACCTGACAATGAGTTAAAACCTCTGCTAGAGAAAACTCTGATATAACTCCAGCAAGAACATTAATCACTGGAGATATCTTAACATTTTTATTATTGTCAGGACCGAGGCAGCAGGTGCTTTTTAAACTTTAATATGCTTGCCTTAGAGCCAGCCCTGCAATATTCCCCCAGTTCCAATGTCCGCAGCACTGGCGCAATGACACATCCACACCCTCTCATTGCAGTGTGAAACACATTCATATATGTATTTTTTCATAATGCCTGCTAGGGGCCTCTTCGAACACTGGAAGCAGCCCCTTTGTCATTTTCTTGATTTACTGGGTCTCCTGGTGCGCCGCCCACTCTGAAAAGGGACGTTTTCACGCTGCCCTTTAGTTATGTATTCTGCTCCTCGATGGGAGAGCACACTTGCATAGAGTGTCTGGGCGCTGTAAGAAGCAAGGTTGCACGCGCGCACACATGCGCAGCCTTGAGGGAACATAGGTTGTAAGTACAATTTAACACCATCTCATTGTACTGTTTTTCTGTGAAATGAATACGCTGTCACCAATTGTCAAATTTTGCAACAAAATTGTTATCAACAAAGCCAAGAGATGAAGTTTGATGTTCTGTTTTGTTTAAAAGATAATAATGGCCAAGGATTACACAAACCCTAAATAAAGCATCAGTGCCCTAAACCTGCCAGTGTAGTGTTTTCCACACAGATTTAAGCCCAATATTGTCCTTCCAACATTCATAACCCTGTAGGGCTCGTTGTAAAATAAATGAATTTGGAATAAATCAATTTTGTTTGCGTGAGAATAGTTTTCTTATTTGATGAAGGTGTATGATTATGAAAATACTAAGCAGGATTGACCAGAAAAGTAAGGGAAGTTAATTGAATAGGATTCAGAAATTCCCACAGGTTCTGTTAGTCAGGTTTTCCACGGTGTACAATTAAAAACAGCACGTGGAGTACTATCTCTGTGTAAATAGTGATGTGTATGATGATGGTAACAAAACAGTTCACCGTAATTTGCGTAATTCAAATTCAAATCCTCATTCTCAAATGCAGTGTAACATTCAAATTCAGTTAGCATATTAGACACAGTCATAACATCCCTTTCATCAGAAATAGAACCTGGGGAGAAAATCTCATCCATAGCAAAGTTAAAAACGTAGGGAATTTGCAATGTTTTTGTTGGAACAAAAATGTCATAGGGAACATTATTCCAAACAATACCATCATCGATAAGGAATTCGGTAATGTTTGCCAGGGACAAGTCTCTTCGGAGCTTATGTGATGAAGAATTGGGTGTAAGCACCACAGCTACAGTTTCTGGTGAAGTATAATCAGGAAGATAGTAATCATTCAATATTAGAAAGAAGACTATAATAAATTCAATCCAGAGGAGGAGAAGAAACAAGGAAAGAAAAATGCAACGGTAAGGACCATGGAGGAATCATATGAGTCTGTTTCAGCCAAAGAAAAAGTGCACGCACATAAACACAGGGAAGTATGCAAAGAATCAGAAGGAAAATCATCATTGTTGACAAAATAACCAGAGGCAGTCTGAGTAAAAACAGGGACCTCATTGGTCAAAGGAGAGCAGGTGGATACCTCCAAAGACAGTTGATACTATATAACTACTACTGGGAGCAGCAGTGATAAGCAACAAATGAATGTTAGAAACACATCCTGTGTTCTCATCATTATCTGGAACAATTGAATTTTCAGAAGCTGAAGACCTCGGCCATGGTGTAGAAATATTTGGACGGGTTGGTGTATGTTGAGGGATTTTGTGCAGGGTAGGTAAAGGTGTGAAGGAATGACTCGGAAACCCTTGTGGCCTACTATGGAGGACTGGCCTCATTGTGTAACTTGATCGAATCAATTGAAACTAGTCGACTATATTTACAACCAGCAAACTCACAGTTCGAGTACCTTTGACATCAAGAAAGACAGAAAGCGAGGACCTGGATTCAGCTGTTAGGAAATATGAAGGTACCAGCTTTCTATTTCTCCAAAAGCCTGATCTTGCACTGTTACGGCTCTGAATACCCCTCTCTTTGGACTTTGAAGAAGGATACTGACAGATATTTTGAAAATTCTTCCCATAAAAATTCTGGGATTTCTGAAGTAACAGAAGAATGGGCAACCAACCCTTGTGTGGAGTTAAAACTGTTCTGAAGCCTGTTATAAGCAGATAAAGTAGAAGGTCAGCAACATTAATGTATTCATTCTGTTACATCTTTGAAACAACCTATTTGTTAAAGAGTGAATTCCTTGACCTCCAAACTTTTAGGTAGATTCTAAGGATTGCTGTTCAAAGGCTACAGTAAAGAGCTTGGCAACTTGTTTAGCAGAGAAAACTGTGGGCTTCTTTGCAAAAATGCGGCAATTAGAATTAAAATGATGTGAACATTTGCCTGCAGAATCTTCCTCAACATCCATGGGAGGAGGGGAATAAGGTGAAATACATTAAGGAGAACTGTGGGCCACCTGGAGGATAGGTCAGCTTTTCCCCACACCATCGGATATGCTGAACTGGTGAAAAATGAAAAATGTTGGAAGTAGAGCTCCTGATTCGGATGAACGCCTTTGCTTCATGAGGGCTAGCAACTTGCTACTTGTGCCCCATTTCACCCTGGTGGGACTACCAGTCCCAGGGTGCATCGGCTGCCTTTCGCTTCTGATGGCGTCATGGGGGAGGCATGGTCATTGCGCTTAAAGGGCAGCCTCTTCTCCTGTCGTGCGGGATGCTCTGCTGAATGCCTCTACTCTATTGGGGGCAATAACTCGCTACTTTTGCCCCATTTCCCCCTGGTGGAAATTCCAGTCCCAGGGTGTATCGGTTACCTGTCAGTGCTGCTGGTGTCACTGGGAAGGTGTGGTTATTGCGCTTAAAGGGCAGCCTCTTACCCCATGGTGCGGGATGTGCATGAGCCTCACCGGTCCACACCTGGGCCAAGGGGGGGCCCTTCCTGCACCCATCAGCGACAGGAGCAGGTGGGGCGGGCCACCCCCCTTGGCTGTGGATCCAGGCATTCAGTGTCATTCAGTTTTATCTCAGGGGATTTTAATTGCACATTTGAACATCCTTGCCCCTGCCCCATAAGACTTGGCAGAGGAGTGGGATAGCTGTTGGCAAATCCTGCAGCTAGATCTCCCAGTGGTTAGATGGACCAAGAGAGGAGGACAATTGTTGGCCTTTACACTGCAGCACGATTTGAGGACCAGACACGGCAGGCCCAAATCAGATCCTAATTGTGAAATGACCTTCAATGGACCTGGCTATGCTAGCAGAATTAATTACTATCTGGTTTTCCTTAGTCTTTGGCCCATTGTGTCCAATATGACAGTGGTTAAAAGATCTGATAGTGACCACAATGCCTTGAGCCTTTCCCTAATTAATCATGGAGAGGGTGAACCCTATTTTAGGGGCTGGATTGATTTGGGCAAGCTATCCATAACCAATACCGTAAGAATAATTAGATGTGATTGGGTGGAGATCAATTGCAAAACAACAGTAGATGGACAGAATGCAGAACAATGTCATACATTCACCCCAGTACAGAGATCTGGGCCTAAATACATCGTTTTTTTGCACTCCACACCACCCCAGTTCAGACATGGCCATATGCAAATCAGCCTTGACCCTGTGCCTCATGGGAACAGTCCAGCCCGAACTGCCAAGCCATGTCTTTACTGGACCGGAATCAAGCATCCTAGGACCGGATTCTGGCTATCAGCCGTCTTCAGCCAGGATAGCTTGACTCCAGTGGTGTGGAGAGCATGGGACACACGTCTGAGCATACCCATCCCACTCGGGGTGACAATTGCAAAACAACAGTTGATGGACAGAATGCAGAACAATGTCATACATTCACCCCAGTACAGAGATCTGGGCCTAAATCCATCGTTTTTTTTGCACTCCACACCACCCCAGTTCAGACATGGCCATATGCAAATTGGGTGGAGATCAATCCAGGCGTTCGGGAAGTTGTTAAGTCCAAAGTGCTTGATGACGTGGTGGTGCTATCTAAACTTTCCAGAGTGGAAATAATAGAGAAGTTGAGTAACCAGCATGAGATACTCTACACACAAATAAGGGAAACACTGGGGCAATTGAAAAAAGGGAGGGGTTGCTATGTCAAAAGAGGAGGGGAAAGGTGGGCCCCTGTGGTTGACTGGTACAATCAGGAAAAGTAGGAATGCCAAGAGTAAGCTCCTTTAGGCAGTTAAATCTAAGATCTGCCAAGGCATGGTGGCATGTAGTGCCAGATACAGACATGCATTAGATTAGGCCAAGAAACAATGGGAATGTTCTCTATGATCCTTTCTACATAGTGCCCAAGTAGCTAAGGACAATAAGTAATTTTGGAAGAAAGCGGACCTTTGTTTGAATGGACCTAAGTCTGCTCTAGAATTTACAGTACAGCCGGAAGTGTAGGTATCCCATTTTGGGGGCCTGTATGCTCTTGGAAACAAATAGGATAAGGAGAATGTAGGCATGAGGTAGATTGTTCCATCTGGCACTGTATAAGCTCTAGAAATTTTTCTTGAACAAATAAAGTTATTAGCTCCTGTATCCCAGCCGGAGCGCCTGGCCCTGATCGAATTCCTAACGATTTATACAGCAAAGACTGAGGCGTTTGGGTCCCCTACATTAATATGCTAACCAATCTATCCTTTCAGGCATGGAAATTCCTCCCGGCTGGAATTAAGCCGAGATCACACCTATTTATAAGAAAGGATATATGGCAAATTTGGGGACTTATAGACCCCTTAGTTTAATTGACTCTGTGCAGAAAATAATTTTCTGCAAACAGTTATTGGCCTGTATCCAGGATTGGATCTTGGAAAAATATATCATTTCTAATTACCAGGCAGGTTTCCATACCAATATCTGTACTTTGGACCAGATCTTCCACTTCCTTTGTATTTATTGGAAAGAAGTCTTTATTAAAGGGGGAAAGTTGTATGTCACCTTCGTGGATCTGCTTATGGCTTTTGACTTGGTCCCTCAATGCAAACTTTGGAAGGTGGTATAGGAGTTGGGATTTCCTCAAAATGTTTTGGATATTCTTATTCAGCTACATTCAGCACATAAAGTCCACGTTAGGTGGGGCCCTTCATGATATACTGTGAAGTGAGACAGGGGTGCGTTCTTGCTATTTATTAATCAATCAATCAATCAATCAATCAATCAGGGATTTGTACTCGCGCAACTCACCCGTGAGGGTCTTATGGCAAGTGCAGGGGGAGGAGGGGGTATGCAGATCCATTTCAGCCGAAAAGCCAGGTCTTGAGGGTCTTCTTGAAGGTGTTCAGGGAAGGGGCGCGTCGGATGTCTGTTGGTAGCTCGTTCCAGGATTTGGCTGCCACGTGGGAGAACGATCTTCCGCCTGCTCTGCCTCTGTGGATGCATGGGGGAGTAGGTTTCCTTGACAGGGATGGGTGTGACGCCCCAAAAGTCTGGGAGAGAAGAGCACCTGCTCTACTCTTTGAAGATGACATGTTATTAATATCAAAGTCTCCCCAAGGGCTCCAAAAGCTATTAAATGATTTCAAACTTTTGTGTGATGGGTGCGGTTGGAGCTCAATGATTCAAAAGCAAAGTATATGATATTTTCTGAGGGTACTCCATCCAAGAGACGTATGTATGTAGGGGACCATACTATTCAATTTTTCTGTCTTTGATTACTTGGTGATTAGTTTAACCCCAAGTTTGTGTTGGGCCCCTCATATGCAGAAAGTACGCCTGTCCTTAATCCAGCAGACTGCCCACATAAATAAGATCCATAAAAGAACAGTGTCTAGGGAAGTGCCTCCATCACTAGAAATATATAATACTAAAGCCCTAGGAGCAGTTTTGTATGGAACAGAATTGTGGGGTAGTGCGAACACTGAATGTTTCCCCCACTAAACATCGTTTTATAAGATTAGTTCTCAACATACCAGCCAGCACTTCCCTGACTCCTTTTTTTTTCTCGATTTGGCCCAAAGAAAATTTGTTCACAAGCTGGACTATAAGTACTTATTGTTCTGGCATTGCCTCTGGAAGATTGAGGAGCTTTCGCCCTACCGAGTGGTTATTAGGGATCTTATGACATAGGCGAAGAAAAGTAAAATTTCCTGGTTTTGTTCCATGAGGGAATTATTGAGGAAATTGTGGTTGGAGGAATATTGGTCAAGACTGGAGGAGCTGTGCTTGGTAATGAAGAGCAGGGTAAAAAGTATTTACCCTACTCTTTACTATCAAGCACAGTTATCCTGATGAAGGGTGTGTCAAATCAAATTCTATGGGCTCACTTACTCTAGAGTTTACAGATTTCAAACCCCTCCCGCTCTTTCAGGAAACTGTAGAAGAAATTGTTACCCCTCCCGCACAGAAACTGTTCCTCCAATTCAGATATAAGACAGTTCCAACCGGATTGTTTTGTAGCAAGTGGCGAAGTAATGTATCCTCTGATGGTAAATGTCCGGCCTGCAAAGAAAGTCCGGAATCCCTAGTCCATCTGTTATTTCTTTGCCCATACTTTTAGAATTTGTGGCATAGGTCGATTATTCCCTTCTGTAGGCACATTGGACTTGGTCACTATCTAGATGTGCTTAGAATCCTTAGTAGCGATACCCATAGAGTAGTAGTCTTTGGCCCAGCAAAATTCTTATTAGCTCTATGGATCAGGCGTTCATAGTGCATGGTATAGTTATTTTTCTACTGTAGCTTTTTTAATAATATATATTTTATATAGATGATATTCTCATATGGAATTTTTAAATGATTATAGAATGCCTTATTATTATTTGGCCTTTTTTTTTACATTTGTTTTTTAGTCCTTATACCACCGTAAGCGTCTGCCATCGTAACATATTAGTCCCTGTTGATCCTGGACGCCCTGGGTCCATGTTCCTGCATTCGCTTTCGGGCCCACCAGGCCAGCTTCTTTGTACGAGGCTTGGTGTAATCATCAGACTATTTCAGATCAGCCTTAGTTCCTTACCCCAGCATACCAAGGGCGACCAAATATTTCCCTCACTACGACTCAAACCCGCTTCTCTTAGGATGGAGGAACCAGATCCTTCCATAGTATACAAAGTGCCCTTCGGGCTAACAAGATCAAACACAGAAAAAGGCCCATTTGTAGTCTTGATACACGGTTTATAATATCCGGGCCTAAGCCAAATATAACCAACTGTGGATCTAGGTTAATTTCAAATCCAAAGATTCCCGTCAATGCCAGCTCTATATTACGCCAGTAGCCCTTTAGCTGAGTACACTCGTAAAACATGTGCAGATCATCTGCTTCTATCAAACCACATTTAGGGAATCGAGGAGATGGATCCAAAGCAAACTTAGCAATTTTTTGGAGGGTATAATACAGCCTATTAATAGTGAAGAAATGATTTTTCTTGAGGGAAGCGGACGTGACAAACTTATATAGATTTTTAATAGACAGAAAGTAGAGCTCCAAGGAGCTGCTCTCCAATATAGATGAGCCCCAAACTAGATGTGGTGAAGGTAGCTCGATATCTTCTCTATCTAATAGAGTGCCATACCATAACCCGACTTCTTTTTTCATGGGGGCTATATTTTGGAGCTTTAACTCCACCTCTTAGTTTCTGCCTATATTCTCCTTTTCCGCCACATACCATGAACAAACTTGTAAAAATTTAAAGCGGGAAAAGGAATCACCAATCTTTGCTCTTAAAACTTCCCACGGTAGGACCCCATCTGAAGATATTAAATCTGACCACACCAGGGTACCCGCACGCTCAATTGGAATGGCCAGGCTATCTTTCAAACAATTGGGAAGTCCCGGGGAATCCCAAATTGGGGCCAAGTCCGAGTAGTACTTTATCCCCCACCTTGATTTAAGATTTTGCCAAATGTTTAGTGCAGATCTAATTACATTTAGGCGGACTTTCTTGAAGAACCTGGGGCCCCCGAATTTATACAGAAATCCAGCCCCCCCCCCCTCTTGGTTAGCCATGGCACTCGGGATCCTCCCCCAGTTACTATCAGTGGGGCTGGCCAGTAGACAACGAATATTTTTAAACTGAAAAGAGAGGCAGTAGCAAAAGACGTCCGGTAATGCTAACCCCCCCTTGATTAACCTTCTCTTTAACTTCTTCCAAGACAATCTGGAACTCTTACTGGCCCAAATAAAACTCCCAATCTTACTCTGGATTTCCCCCAGGAGTTTACCAAGGAAGTCTAGAGGGTTAGCACTGAAGAGGTAGGTCAACTTAGGTAGAATTACCATTTTGACTATGTTCACTCGACCGTGCATTGTAAGTGATAAGTTTTTCCACCTTAGGAAAAGATGGTCAATTTCCATCGAGACTCTCCTCAGATTTGTCAAGGGAATATTCACCACATCCTGCTCTATACTTATCCCCAGGTATTTGAATCCTGTGCTGGCTCTCCTTTCCCAGCCTTCAATCCCCCAACACATTATCTCCGTTTTAGAAGGATTGACTGCGTACCCAGAATACCGTCCAAACTCACATAAAGTATTCTCCACTTTAGGGAGAACCTCTGTGGGGTTACTGGTATAGATTAACAAGTCATCTGCATAGAGAGCGAGTTTGATGATGAGGTCTTGCACACAGAAGGGAGTGATTTGAGGGTCTAATTTGAGTGCTTGAGCTATGGGTTCAATGTATATATCAAACAACAGGGGGGAAATAGGACACCCCTGACGTGTGCCTCTCTGTATTTCGAACCTTGGTGTTAATATTCCATTGAGAAGAATAGTGGTCAAAGCCCCCTTGTAGCATTTAATTAAGGATTTTATAAACATCGGTCCGAATCCCATTACTCTAAGGGTTTCCCAGAGAAAGACCCAGCTGACGCGGTCGAACGCTTTGGCTGCGTCGTACGCGGCCACTGCGAGAGGCCCTGCCCGCGCTACTGCCAAGTCTATACATCCTATTAGTTGTAAGGTCTGTTCTTGTATGTATCGGCCCGGAATAAACCCTTTCTGATCTATACCTATTATTTGTGGTACCACTTTGACCAGATTGGCCTATAGGAATCCGCCTTTAACAGGCTTTTTCCAGGTTTTAATATAAGCACAATTGTTGCTTCTTTCCAGGACGGGGGAATTCCACCCTCTGATATATAAATATAGTTAAATAGCTCGTGTAGTCTAGGTATAATTATTTCATCTAGAGCTTTATAGACTTCTCCGGGGAGGCCATCTGTCCCTGCAGCCTTATTATTTTTGATCTTTTTAATTTGAAGCCTTATTTCTTCTTCAGTGATCGGCCTTTCTAGCTTCTCTTGGCTATCCCTAGTCAATAGTGGTAGAGCTTTGTTGTTTAACCACGCTTGAATGCTATCCGTATCTGGTGTAACATCCTCTTTATATAGTTGGGAAAATAAAGAGAGAAGGCATTGCTGCATATCTTCGTGTTTACTTGACTTAACACCAGCCTCATCATTTATTAATTTATTGATGTTATTCTTTGCTCTATCAGCTTTTATCTTCCAATGCCAGGGCAGCACTTGCTCTTTCTTCGTATTCATAGTTCTCCATTCTATGCACCTCCCACTGGGCTCTCACTTTTTCTTCCAGCTTAGTTCTATACTTCGAGCGAACTCGGTCTAACTCTTTAAGAATTTGAGGGGTTTCCTCAGGTCGACAACGCATCTTTGCTTCTTCTAGTCTAGATACCTCCGTTTCCATTTTTTTTAATCCCAACCTGTCTTCCCTGTTTTTAGAGGATATCAAACTATGAAATACCCCGCGTATATAGGCCTTAAAGGCATCCCATACGTAATCCGGGGATGTTGACCCTACGTTGTCTAGAAAAAACCTGACAGTGGATTCCTTAATGTTACTGATTAACTCCTGGTTTAGCAACATGCCTCTATGTAACGTCCACCGAAAAGGGGATTTAACTGTACTTCCCATGTATAGAAATGTTATAGGGGTGTGATCAGAAAGGATACAAGGAAGGATAGAGATATCCACCACATTATCCAAGCCCACTCTGTCAGTAAGTATATAGTCTATTCTTGAAGAATGGCCGTGGTTTTTACTGAAATAGGTGAACCCAGATCCCGTTCCCCCTTTAGCTTCCCAAATGTCCGCCAGGCCGAGATCTTGAATCATGTTGATCATTGCTCGTCGTGTATGCGGAGCTGTCACATATTTGCGGTGATTTGATCTATCTCGAGCAGGGTTGAGAAGTACATTAAAATCTCCCCCGACTATTACAGGAGTTGTAACCTCTGTCAAGTTGGCTTGAACCTTAAGTAAACAAGTGGGATCGTCTAAATTAGGGCCATAGTAGGATACTAGAGTGACTTCAGTAACCCCCAAAACTGCCCGCACCTGGATCCACCTACCAGAACAGTCGGTTGAAACAGATTTGATGGTACTATTGACTCCCTTTCTTATCAGGACAGCAACCCCCTTGTTATGCGACGAATGTTGCGAACAAAGAAAGTGCTCTATCCATTTGTATTTACCAAAGACATCCTTGGTCTCTGAGTAGCTTAGGTGTGTTTCCTGTATAAGAAATACCTGTGCTGTCGACTGTTCAAGGTATTTCATAAGCAGCCGCTGTCTTCTACTGCACCGCATCCCATTAACATTCCAAGAAATAAACTGTATCTTTGTACTGGTCATTTATTTGCCGACCCCTTTACCCTTCTAAGTCTGCTGACCTGGGCTGACATATTCAATATTGATGAAACTGGATATGAGGACATTTTATTTTTATTTTTTTCCCACTGCAACCCCACCTCTGACCCCCCCTACCCACTACACCCCTGGGGAACCCTCCCTTCCTCTGGGGCATAGACCCTTGGTCGGAGCTCCCCCCCGGTGTGTGGCTAGATACAATGAAAATGAAAGAAAAAAAAAGAAGAAAAAGAGATGAAAGAAAATATGATATGCAGAACGCTAAGTGATGCAAGCCTCGGCTCTACACCTCTTCACTGCCTCAGATAGGAAGTTAATTTACTCTGACGAAAAATCTATCTACTGGACCCCGTTTGTTTTGATCTATGTTGTGTTATACTTTGCAAACAGCTCCTCCCCCACTGCCAAAGTTTGCATCCTCCTCCCCACCCCCTCTCTTTCTAATCTTGTCTATTAGGGAATCCACCTACCCCAAGTGGCGCATGTTGTACATATGGTTATCCCACATAATACGTAGAGATGCAGGGAATCTAAGTTGGGTCTTGGCACCTAGTTGGTTCAGTATGGCCATCCTTTTACCCAGTTCCCACTGTCTCGTGGCTGTTCGATGAGACACATCTGACCGAATAGAGAAAGAGAATGGGGTAGGGGTTAAGTTACATTTCAGTTGACCCACTTTTAGGGCAAGGGATAAGATCCTCTCTTTGAGGGAATAAGTTAGGAAATTAACAAGTATTTTCCTAGGGCGTTCTTTACCAGGAGATCTTCTGTACGGGTCACGATGGACCCTTTGAATGTCTGATGACAAATCCAGATCTTCGTCTGGACCTTTTAGTATGCATGTCTTTAAAAGAGAGACTACAAAGTTCTTAATATCGCCCCCCTCAATGTCCTCCTGCACATTCAATAGTTTCAGATCATTTTTTCTGGAATGGTTCTCGAGCCGTTCAATGTCATCCTGTAACTCCTGATTTTGCTGGATCAACTTATTCATCGTGTGGGAGGAGGCATTAATAGATTCCTTTATTTTTGGTATCAGCTTCTAGTGCGTCGGTTCTCAATGAAACCTCCTTGACCTTTGATGATCCAAAGATCACATGAAACCTGAATGGCCTCTTGATTTGCCTCTGAAGTTGTGAATCTCTTGCCGATATCGTCAAATCTTCTGCCTATGTCGTCGCGTAGACTCAACAAAATATCTGCTAGAGTCCCTGGGGTGGAGGTATGGGGCGGCAGAGATACACTAGGAAAATGTTCCTGGATATCTGGGACGTCAGGGGTATCGGAATGAACAGTTAAAGGGATAGCCGGTAATACAGTAGCTTGCACATGTGCTTTCATTTGGCTCTTTAATGCTCTCCCCCCTGCCTCCTTCCCCAAAGGAGTCCCTGATATGCCTTCAATGCCTAGGGTCATATCTAGATCTTGTACATCAAGAGCTGAGAAGCTATTAGAGAGTTCCACGGATGAATGTACTCCTGTTAAGCACTCTTGTATAGGGGCAGACCCTGCCGGTCTGAAAGAGGGCTAGCGAAGGACAAGTCGCTTGCCTTACTGACCACGCTGGAGGAACTTAGGGTAGGAGCAAGAGCGGCCGAAACAGTGGCTCCCTTTGCGGCCATGCTTTGTTTAGGGCCCGGAGTAGAGATAGAGGTAGAGGTAGAAGAGGTGCTGAAAATATTATAATAAGATTTCAATGATGGGGTTATTTTTAGTTTTGCAGAAAGACAAGCTTTCTTTTGTTTTTTACTTTTTCGCCTTCCCTTGCCAGGGGTATCCTGCAGTATCGCTTGTGGGTTGTTGATCTCTCTTGTCTGCCTATTCCCAGCTATCACCTCCACAATTGGTGGCAGACCCTCTCTTAATTTGGGCTGAACTGGCAGGCTAGCCAGGGCTCTGTTGCATAGCGTATATCGCCCCACCGCTTGTTTAGGGGAGATAGCAGCTTTGCTTTTTGAGAGATTGCAGTCCAACTCCGGCTCTCCCCTAATCTCCATGCACTGCAGACTGTTAATATGCCTTTTGTTATCACAGGTTGTGTTTTGCCGCTTTACAGGCCCCCACAATAGTCCCCAGTCTGATGCTCTGACCCCTGGGGTCCAATGCCCCCAAAGATAATCGCAGTTAGAGGAGCCGAGTAGACCGTAACAGTTGTAGGGTGATTGTGGGCACCCGTTTCCCCCAGGCACCTCTCCCTCTCCTACCTTACTCCCTCCAGGTAAGGGAGCCGCCACTATCGCCGCCGATGTAGTGCTTTCTCGAGGGACTCCCCCGAGGGCACCAGGAGCTCGCCGCCTCCATCTCCTCGCGGCGTCCAAAATGCGGCAGCCCGGCAGCCCCACAAGTGTGTTTCCGATCCCAATATCTGAACATGGCGGTCGGAAGCTAACGGCCGCAGGCGGAGCTCCCGGGATGTGTGGCATTCGAGAATTGCGCTGAGAGTGTCAGCTGACTGCGTGGAGCCTCTGCCTCAGATTGCGGTGTAGCCGGGCAATGTCGGAGTGTCCCGGCGTCGCTCCTTGTCTTACTTGATTACTGCGGATCTATCGCGGATTCCACAGCTTTTACGACTTCTTCCGCATGCAGCCCCGCTGCCTCGTCGCTGCTTATTTTTTCTCAGCTGTTCCACTTGGGAAGTGAAGAGTGGAACGAACTTCGAACGAATATCGATGGTGAGCAAGAGGGATATTGGGATCGGAAATTATTATTTGGTCTTGTCATAATCCTCTTGGTGCCTGTAATTTATGCTTGCATGTATTTGGCTGCAATGTACTTTTTAAGATCTTTGTGATTGAAATAAAGTTATGATGATGATGATGAATGGGATGTGAAAAGCTCCTTCAATGGAATCCCTAGTTGGAGAATCAAGATCCAAAATGTATTACACTGAGATGAAAGTTGAAAGCAGAGAGAAGCACTTAGCTGAGACGGTCTACTAGGGATTTCTCTGAGCCTGCCAGGGAATATGTCCACAAAAATAGCAGATTGGACACTGCCCCAAATCCCAAGAAGTAACCAATTTTTGGTGGGGCTTGACATTGTGTTCTCGCGCATCCGCTTAAGTAAAAGCAAGTCACATGATTGTCTCAACAAACTAATACAGCATGACCTGCCAGGAGAAGAGTGAATGCTATAAGAGACTGGACAACCGCAACAACCCTCTCCAATTGGATCAATGATTTGCTTCCGACTTTAACCACTGCCCTCGAACCACAGAGTACTACATGGTGCCCCCCCCTCCCATAAGCATGATGTCTGTGCTTAAAATCTTTAGAAGGGGAGGGTCCTGAGAGTGATCCTTCATCAGGCTTGAGTCCACCAACCACCATGAACATTCCTTAACGTGGTTCTGAGATACTGAAAACAGAAATTCCAGATCATAAACACAGTATCCTCAATGAGACAATAGATTGTGGTTTGAGGTGGAGAAAAGATCAGAAGACAATGGCCCTTGTGGCTGATATGAATCCCTGACTCTGCAGCCACTCATTTGCTAGATCTCACTTCTTTGTGACCAGAGCTATTGGAAGAGATTTAAGGGTGGCTATTTCTTCTGATGGAAGAAAGCCCATTCCTACATCTGTGTGGAACTTGGCTTAATGAATGCTCAAACCTGGGATGGAATCAGCTGTGATTTATCTCACGTTAGTAGGAATCTGAGGTTTTGCAGAGCCTTGTTTATGTGTATGTGTTTTTTATATCCTTAAAAATAGATGGAACAAAAAATATTGTCATGGATGGAACATTTTGATTTTATCTGTGCCACTGTTGGTTGTTTCGGCCACATTCAGACCATTGCTTTTGTCCACTATGTCACTGTAGACTGAGACCTGCCATATGCAAATCAATCTTGGTCCCGCTCCAATATGAACAGTCCAGACCAATCATCCAGGCTACATCTCCTCCAGACGGGGACCAGAGAAACCCCAGACCGGTTTCAGCCTACTTCGATTTCCTCAGCGAATTACCGCTTGAGGTTAGGATTGATTGTGTTTCGTTCTGGGGGGCCTCACCTGGGAGTTGGGATGTTCATTGCCGGAGGAGTATGGCCAGTAATGATTTGCATAAGATGAGCTTCTCTCTGGAGTGGCACATTGAGGAAAACATGATGGCTTGGAATACTATCCAGAGAGAATGCCAAAGGGTTAGACTATTTGCATGCATTCCTTCCATTACCTTTGGTGTTTTTGATGCAACGCACGAGAGGCCATGGGTATACCGAGACGTTGGTCTCTTGCTCACTTTGGCATAGGATCTAAGCTATACCTCACTGATAAAACCTGACGAGGCTAAAAAACAGTCTGGGGTTGCTTGTGTGCTCTTCAGGAGGGGGCGTCAGATGGCACTGTGGGTTGAAGTATCCCCAGGAGGATCAGGGTCAGTACTGGTTTGCATAAGGTGGGCGTGTTTCGAGAATGGTATAAAAATGATAGGTTGGAATCTTCCCCAGTGTGATTGCCAGTGCTGTAAACTATTCGTAAGCATTCCCCCATTTTGTGTGTTTGATATAGCGCTATAAGTCGCCATGTCTATGCCCAGACGGTCCCTTGCTTGCTCTGCCACCTCACCCTTGCTCCATCTCTCTGATGAGATATAAATGGCCATGATCTTTCTGCTGCTGTGCTCTCTTCTCTTCTGGAGGGGAATTCGCCAGGCACTGCTGCACTCTTCCTATGAGGAGCAGGGTCAGTACTTATTTGCATACGGCAGCTGTCTGTTTAGGGTGGCACTGTGGGCATAAATTGATAGGTTCAATCAATCAATCAATCAAGTAATTTGTAAAGCGCGCTACCTACGTACCTACCCGCTAGGGTCTCAAGGCGCTGGGGGGGGGGGGGCTGCAGTTAGTGGTCGAAGAGCCAGTTCTTGAGCAGTCTTCTGAATGCCGGGAGGTTTGTAGTCTGTCGTAGGTGGAGGGCGTTCCAGGTCTTGGCGGCGCGGTGGGAGAAGGATCTGTCCCCGGAGGTGGTTCTGTGGATGTGCGGGACGGCGGCCAGGGAAAGGTTGGCGGAGCGGAGTTTCCTGTTGGGTGCGTAGAAGGAGAGTCTGCTGTTGAGGTAGGCTGGGCCGGTCTTGTGGAGTGTTTGTGTCCGTTGATCATGAGTTTGAAGGTGATTCTTTTGTCGACGGGGAGCCAATGCAGGTCTCTCAGGTGGGGGGTGATGTGGTCTCTGTGAGGGACGTCTAGGACCAGGCGTGCAGAGGCGTTCTGGATTCTTTGGAGTCTGCTGATGAGTTTGGCCGGGACTCCGGCATAGAGGGCGTTTCCGTAGTCGAGTCGGCTGCTGATGAGGGCGTGGGTGACTGTTTTCCGAGTGTTCATTGGGATCCATCTGTAGATCTTGCGGAGCATACGGAGGGTGCGAAAGCATGAGGAGGAGACTGCGTTTACTTGGTTGGTCATGCTGAGCGTGGAGTCGAGAATGATCCGGTTTTGGGGGGTTCCCAGGGAAGGAGGCCACCAGGAGTCGTCCCACGCCGATGGGTTGGGCCCAAAGATGAGGATCTCCGTCTTGTCCGAGTTCAGCTTGAGCCCGCTTGCCTTCATCCAGTCGGCGACGGCCTTCATCCCCTGGTGCAGGTTGGATTTGGTGATGAGGGGGTCCTTGGTGTGGGAGAGGATCAGCTGGGTGTCATCGGCGTAGGAGATTATGTTGAGGTCGTGTAGTCTGGCGATGCGGGCGAGGGGGGCCATGTAGACGTTGAACAGCATCGGGCTGAGGGAAGATCCCTGTGGGAAGCCGCAGATGGTTTTGGTGGTTCCGGAATGGAACGGGGGAAGGAGGACTCTCTGGGTTCTGTCTGTGAGGAAGGAGGTGGTCCAGTCCAGGGCCTTGTCTCGGATCCTTGCGTCGTAGAGGTGTGTGCAGAGAGTGTGGTGGCAGACGGTGTTGAAAGCGGCGGAGAGGTCCAGGAGAATGAGGGCTGCTGTCTCGCCGGTGTCGAGGAGGATTCTGATGTCGTCTGTGGCGGCGATGAGGGCGGTCTCGGTGCTGTGGTTGCTGCGAAAGCCAGACTGGGACGGGTCCAAGATGTTGTTGTCTTCTAGGTAGCGGGTGAGCTGGGTGTTGACGGTCTTTTCAATGACTTTCGCTGGGAACGGAAGCAGGGAGATGGGCCGGAAGTTCTTGAGGTCGCTCGGGTCCGCCTTGGGTTTCTTCAGGAGGGCGTTGATCTCGGCGTGCTTCCATCTCTCAGGGAAAGTGGCGGTTTCGAAGGAGAGGTTGATGATGTTGCGCAGGTGGGGTGCGATGAGGCTGTTGGCGATGTGGTGGGGGAGAGGGTCCGAAGGGGCGCCTGAGTGGATGGTGCTCATGGTCTCGATTATGTCTTTAGTGCTCACTTTGGTCCATGTTGTCAGAAGGTCGTGGTCGGTGGGGTTGGGTGTGCTTGTCGTGGTGGGGTGCGTTGGGTTGATCTGAGTGTTGAAGCTGTTGTGGATGTCGGTGATCTTGTGGTGGAAGAAGGCGGCGAGGGTGACGCACAGAGCTTGCAAGGGCGGGATGTCGTTGGTGCAGGAGCTGGGATTGGAGAATTCTTTCACGATGTTGAAGAGCTCTTTGCTGTTGTCGGCGTTGTTGTCGAGGCGGTCTGTGAATGAGGCTCTTTTGGTTGTTCTGGTGAGGTGGTGATGGTTGCGGATGGCGTCTTTGTGGGCTGCGTGGTTGGGGGGTGTTCTAGGTTGGAATGCTTCCTGATAAATACAGCTACAGAGCCAGCTACAGCTGTAACTCATTGAAATGCCTACAGCAAAGGCACCGGAACAAGGTTTCTTATATTCACATAATTATGTACACTTTAAACTATCATCGTTTTTATGTGTAAGAGAATGGTGAATTTCTTTGTGATGGAACAGGCCTTTTAATAGACACATGTTTACTAGTGAAGCGATGTGACCTAGAGGTCAGAGTTGTCGACTTTACAACTGGGAACCAAGATCGGATCCTGGCCTCATCTCAACAGGCAGAGGTTCTGAGCAAATTATTTTGCATCCTTGTGAATGAATCAAAAACTTCACAATGATTAGGTTTCATGTAAAATAACTGACTCTTGTGCAAAGACCTCTAATGCCCTTGCACCAAGTTCGCGCTATAAAATCAATATTTAAGCAGCTTGCTCTGAGCACCGAGGGTGCTCTTTGGTTGCCCACAGGCCTCATCTGAAAGCACTTGTTGTGACCTGTCAATGGATGGTGAGGAATGATGGTTTAGAATAGGTTCATTTACTTTTTGTTTTCATATGAAAAAACCCTGCCCTTGCTAAAGGGCCATTGGAATCATGCAGCATTCATGGACCAAATTATATGTCAGGTTTGGTTGACTAAATTATGTGTCAAGAAAAGGCAAATATTGCTGCATGATGCAGCATAATTTACTCTAGTTCTACATCATAGTCTTTTCATTTTTACATGTTAACACTCTCTGAGTAAAGATTTCACCTCATTACTACCTGTTTTACATCTAAATATAGCAATAAACAACAGAAAGGGGACCAGTGAATATTTTCCAAGGGCCTTCCTTTCCGCAGCAATATTTTGCTGCGCTTTTAGTAACTTTTGGTCAGTTTATGCTAGAAACAATCTTTTTACTTAAACTCTGCAGATGTTGCAGCAGATGGTGGATTAAGTGGCAAATATGGCGAATCCACATTTATGTGGGAAATTTAGTTGATGCAAAATCGCATAGTTCCAGTGGCCTTGCTGATGGGTGAGGCGAGGCTGCCAACATAAAGGCCTCAACCTGCCTCACCTCAGCAGGCTCCCAGATCTGTGCCCGTCTCCAGCTGGAGACATAAACATGAAAGACGGACTGTAGGTAGGAGGGAGGTGTGTGCCCAGAGGCGTGAGTCGTATATGTAGTGAAAAGTTTAAGCACTCTTAAGATATTGAAGATTTAAATTGTTATTGACATTTTACTTTAGAGGTGCCTGTCGCAAGGGTGGGGACATCCTTTTCATAGCTAGTAGGAGGAGGCTAAGTTTTTTGTACCTTATGGGGGAAACTTTTTATATCCGCAATTCTCATGTTACAAGTAGATGTAGTGTTGAAGCCTGTCTGCCCTCTCCTCACTGACATTATATGTGTGTGCTTTTAACAGAAAGCAGCTCTACAACACTGACCTACCAACCCTCCGACACACCTGGGACCACCCCTGGCAGGTCTACAACAGCGACCACCACAAGCTCAGCAGCCACAACAGCTGAGATCATCCCAAGCAGCACACAGCTTGGAACAACAGGTACACTTTGTGTCTTCCGTTCTGCTGAATGATTTCTTGGTAACAAAGTAACAAGATGTGTGCCCTAATACCATCATAGAGGGTTTCATTTTCAAAACACAACTTCTTGTGTAGCAACAGTTTTAGGACTTTAAAGGAATACTGGTTCATTGTTTTGTCATGTTACACTCTGAGTCAGGATAGAGTCTACATTGTGTGATGTGTGAGAGAAGGCAGGTAACTCATACTTTTTTCTAGACAATCTTCGGGTGCACACGTTGTCTGTCTGTGTTCTGGTTGTTTCATGTCTGTAGGTTTGTATCTCAAAATACAAGAGACCACCGGAAAAAATAAAACTTGTTATGAGTGAGACAGCCTTCATTTTCAAGGCAAGCACACTTTGTGTCATGGGGATTGTATTTTCGGATTCAGCATTCCAATTTTATATCTACACTCTTCAGCATGCACAGTACTGTCAGCTTACAGGATTGACTAAAAGTGTCACAGACAGCACGGGGAATTCAAGATGGCTGATTGTGCTTGTTAAGATGGCTCCTTGGGCTATTCAAAATGGCTGCTTGGGCTGCTCAAAATGGCTGCATGAAGTATTCAAGATGGGTGCTTGATCCTGGAGCTACTGCACACTGTTCAAGCCACCTGTCCATCTCTCCTCTCCAGGCACTGTATGAATAAAGTACTAGGTACAAAGTTTGGTTGCAACTCATTCAAAGTTTAATTATCTTTAGGATTAAGCTAAAAGAATTTCTTAGTTTTTAAATGTCTGATGAATTTGAATAAATCAATCTTAATTTTACAGATGTTTCCCACACTACTAGGGAAAAAACCCACTCCCTTTTGTAAAAGTGAAATCATGTCAAGTTCAAGTTCAAGTTCATGAATTTATAAAGCGCACTACTCACCCAGAGGGTCTCAAGGCGCTGGAGGGAGGGGTTTACTGTTTATCGAATAGCCATGTTTTCAGTTCTTTTCTGAAGGAGATGTGATTCTGAGTACGGCGGAGGTGGGTGGGGAGTGAGTTCCAGGTCTTGGCAGCTAGGAAGGAGAAGGATCTGCCACCCATGGTGGTTTTTCGGATGCGCGGGACTGCGGCGAGGGCCTTGTGTGCGTGGGTAAGAAGGCGGAAGGTAATTCTTTTGTTGACGGGAAGCCAGTGGAGGTTTTTTAAGTGACCGGTGATGTGCTCTCGGCGCGGGATGTCTAATATGAGTCTCGCTGATGCGTTTTGGATGCGCTGGAGCTTTTTCTGCAATTTTGTTGTAATTCCGACGTAGAGTGTGTTGCCATAGTCCAGTCGACTCGTGACCAGTGCATGGGTGACAGTCTTTCTTGTTTCGAGGGGGATCCAGCGGAAGATCTTTTTGAGAATGCGGAGGACGTTGAAGCAGGAGGACGATACGGCGTTGACTTGTCTGGACATTGAGAGGGAGGAGTCTAGAATGAAGCCAAGGTTACGTGCATGGTCTGTGGGTGTGGGCGCAGATCCCAAAGCGGAAGGCCACCAGGAGTCGTCCCAAGCTGAGGGGGAGGATCCTAGGATGAGTACCTCCGTTTTGTCAGAGTTGAGTTTTAAGCGGCTCTGTTTCATCCATTCTGCTACTTCTTTCATACCTTCGTGAAGGTTGTTTTTGGCGGTGTTGGGGTCTTTGGTGAGGGAAAGGATTAGCTGGGTGTCGTCGGCGTAGGAGATGATGTTGAGATTGTGTTGACGTGCGATGGAGGCGAGGGGACCCATGTAGACGTTGAAGAGGGTGGGACTGATTGAGGAGCCTTGAGGGACGCCGCAGATGACTTCGGTGGGCTCTGAGTAGAAAGGGGGGAGTCGGACTCTCTGGGTTCTCCCGGCTAGGAACGAAATGATCCAGTCCAAGGCTTTTCCTTTTATGCCGATGTTGTTGAGGCGTTGTATGAGGGTGTTGTGACAGACCGTGTCGAAGGCAGCGGAGAGGTCGAGTAGAATGAGGGCCACTGTTTCACCGTTGTCCAGGAGTGCTCGGATGTCGTCGGTCGCCGCAATGAGGGCGGTTTCGGTGCTGTGTTTGGCTCGAAAGCCGTTCTGTGAGGGATCCAGGGAGTTGTTGGATTCAAGAAAGGCTGCGAGTTGGCTATTGACGGCTTTCTCGATGACTTTGGCCGGGAAAGGGAGGAGGGAAATGGGTCGGTAGTTTTTCAGTTCTGAGGGGTCTGCTGTTGGTTTTTTGAGAAGGGCGCTGAGTGCGGCGTGTTTCCATATTTCTGGAAAGGTGGCGGAGTTGAAGGATCAGTTGATGACATCGCGGAGTTGGGGAGCGATGATGGAGTTAGCTTTGTTGTAAATGTAGTGGGGACAGGGGTCAGAAGGTGAGCCAGAGTGGATTGAGTTCATGAGGCGAATGGTATCTTCAATGGTGATTGGGTTCCAGGAGTTGAGGTAATTAGTTGGAGGGGTGGGATCTGAAGGGGGTGGGGTGAGTTGGTCATTGGGGGTATTCTTGAAGCTGTTGTGGATGTCGGCAATTTTGTTGTAGAAGAAGGAGGATAGCGCATCGCAGAGGTCTTGGGAGTTAGTGATGTCGTTGGAAGCTGCAGGGGGGTTGGTGAATTCTTTGACGATATTGAAGAGTTCCTTGCTGTTATGAGAATTGTTGTCGAGACGGTCCTTTAATGCTGATTTCTTGGCGGATCGAATCAGTTGGTGGTGTTTGCGGGTTGCTGTCTTGAGGGAGGTCATGTTGTCTGAGGTTGGTTCTTTTCTCCAATTCTTCTCCAGGGTGCGGCATGTCTTCTTGGATTTTTTAAGGTCATCATTGAACCAGGGAGCTTTTTTGCTGGATGATTTCGACTGGTGTTTTTTCAGGGGTGCTAGTTCATCCGCACTGTGGGTAATCCAATGCCTGAGGTTGGTGGCCGCTAGGTCTGGGTCCGTTGCTAGGGTGGGAGTGCTTTGGCTGAGTGATGTGAGGAGTTGGTCGGTGGTGATTTTGTTCCATTTTTTTCGGGGAATGGGTTGTGGACGGTTGTGGGTCAGGGTTGTTTTGTAGCTGAAGTGAACACAGCTGTGATCCGTCCAGTGGAGAGCTGTAGTGTGATCGAAGGAGATGTGCTTGCTGGAGGTGAAGATAGGGTCGAGGGTGTGTCCGGCTATGTGAGTGGGGGTGTCAACAAGTTGTTTGAGTCCGAGATTGGACAGGTTGTCCAGAAGGGTGGTGGTGTTGTTGTCGAGAATGTTGTCAAGGTGGTAGTTGAGGTCTCCTAGAAGAATGTAGTTCTCGGAGGCGAGGGCGTGCGGGCTGACGAAGTCAGTGATGTCGTCGCTGAATTGAGATCGGGTACCTGGGGGCCTGTAAATGAGGGTTCCTCTAAGTGTGGTCCTGGGGTCGGTGTGGATCTGAAAGTGGAGGTGTTCGGCGGTTGCAAGATTGTCGTCAGAGCTGGATGTAATTTTGATGGTGTTTCTATGGACGATGGCGATGCCTCCTCCAGTTTGATCGATGCGGTCTTTTCGAATGATCTTGTAAGTGTCCGGTATGGCTATGGCGATGTCGGGGGCAGAAGAAGCATTCATCCATGTTTCAGTAAGGAAGGCTATGTCAGGTGATGCAGTGTCGATTAGGTCCCAGAATTCGGTTGCATGTCTGTGGACCGAGCGGGTGTTCAGTAGGATGCATTTCAAGTCGTTGGGTTCGGAGCTGTGCGTGGAGGAAGTGTGTTTGGTGATGGTCCTGAAGCAGTTGAACTTGCAAGAGAGGCAGGTGAATGGGCCGTGGGTACGTCCTGGGGTAGCTTTGCAGCAGAGTGGGGTGTGTCCGGGGTTGAGGGCGAGGAGAGTAGCGGCATCATAAGTTACTCTGGGGGGTTGGGAGCGGCATGGAACAGGAGGACGGGCGCTGGGCGCGGTCCAGGCGCGGACGGGCGCAGACCGGCTTACCTTTGGCGCACCTTCGGCGTGGCCGTAGCGCGTGGACGCTGCGCGTTGGAACATCTGCTTTAAATGAATAGTGGAGGGGCGGAGCGTGGGAGGGTCAGCTGGGAGGCGGGAGCGGGGAGGCGGGCCAGGGGATAGCACAACAACAAAATGGAGGGCTGAAATGAAACTGAAAACAGCGAGGGCACAGCACAATGCTCGCCAGCAAGCAATCAAAGGCTCCTAAATCTAACAAATTAATTACACCTAAAGCGCTATTCAAATAAACAGCCAACCTTCAAAGCGTTACACAACAATGATGTCAAAGCTATTATGCCAGGAGAAGCTTCGATAAATACCGTAAATTGCCCAATGAATGAAACACAGAGCGCGATGCAAGTGAGCAGAGTTAGGTTTCCAAAGCGCTACACGATAATGAGCTTCAAAGCGCTATTATGGTAGGAGAAGCTACGATACACGCTGTTAATTGCACAGTGAATGAAACACAGAGCGCGATGCAAATGAGCAGAATTAAGTTTCCAAAGCGCTGCACGAAGATGGGCTTCAAAGCGCGATATTTCTGTGTGAAGCTACAATACCAGACGCTGACAAGAGGTCGCGGGTGCAAGGGGCTTCAGCTGCGGGCTGTAGGTGCTGCAAATAATTCGAGCAAGGGAGCGTGGGGGAGCGACCGTTCGGGAGGGAATCCTGGCGGTCACAGTTAAGCTTGGGATGAGGAGAGCTTACTATTCGTGTGTAGGAGGGTCAGCTGGGAGGCGGGAGCGGGGAGGCGGGCCAGGGGATAGCACAACAACAAAATGGAGGGCTGAAATGAAACTGAAAACAGCGAGGGCACAGCACAATGCTCGCCAGCAAGCAATCAAAGGCTCCTAAATCTAACAAATTAATTACACCTAAAGCGCTATTCAAATAAACAGCCAACCTTCAAAGCGTTACACAACAATGATGTCAAAGCTATTATGCCAGGAGAAGCTTCGATAAATACCGTAAATTGCCCAATGAATGAAACACAGAGCGCGATGCAAGTGAGCAGAGTTAGGTTTCCAAAGCGCTACACGATAATGAGCTTCAAAGCGCTAATATGGTAGGAGAAGATACGATACACGCTGTTAATTGCACAGTGAATGAAACACAGAGCGCGATGCAAATGAGCAGAATTAAGTTTCCAAAGCGCTGCACGAAGATGGGCTTCAAAGCGCGATATTTCTGTGTGAAGCTACAATACCAGACGCTGACAAGAGGTCGCGGGTGCAAGGGGCTTCAGCTGCGGGCTGTAGGTGCTGCAAATAATTCGAGCAAGGGAGCGTGGGGGAGCGACCGTTCGGGAGGGAATCCTGGCGGTCACAGTTAAGCTTGGGATGAGGAGAGCTTACTATTCGTGTGTGGGAGGGTCAGCTGGGAGGCGGGAGCGGGGAGGTGGGCCAGGGGATCGCACAACAACAAAATGGAGGGCTGAAATGAAACTGAAAACAGCGAGGGCACAGCACAATGCTCGCCAGCAAGCAATCAAAGGCTCCTAAATCTAACAAATTAATTACACCTAAAGCGCTATTCAAATAAACAGCCAACCTTCAAAGCGTTACACAACAATGATGTCAAAGCTATTATGCCAGGAGAAGCTTCGATAAATACCGTAAATTGCCCAATGAATGAAACACAGAGCGCGATGCAAGTGAGCAGAGTTAGGTTTCCAAAGCGCTACACGATAATGAGCTTCAAAGCGCTATTATGGTAGGAGAAGCTACGATACACGCTGTTAATTGCACAGTGAATGAAACACAGAGCGCGATGCAAATGAGCAGAATTAAGTTTCCAAAGCGCTGCACGAAGATGGGCTTCAAAGCGCGATATTTCTGTGTGAAGCTACAATACCAGACGCTGACAAGAGGTCGCGGGTGCAAGGGGCTTCAGCTGCGGGCTGTAGGTGCTGCAAATAATTCGAGCAAGGGAGCGTGGGGGAGCGACCGTTCGGGAGGGAATCCTGGCGGTCACAGTTAAGCTTGGGATGAGGAGAGCTTACTATTCGTGTGTAGGAGGGTCAGCTGGGAGGCGGGAGCGGGGAGGCGGGCCAGGGGATAGCACAACAACAAAATGGAGGGCTGAAATGAAACTGAAAACAGCGAGGGCACAGCACAATGCTCGCCAGCAAGCAATCAAAGGCTCCTAAATCTAACAAATTAATTACACCTAAAGCGCTATTCAAATAAACAGCCAACCTTCAAAGCGTTACACAACAATGATGTCAAAGCTATTATGCCAGGAGAAGCTTCGATAAATACCGTAAATTGCCCAATGAATGAAACACAGAGCGCGATGCAAGTGAGCAGAGTTAGGTTTCCAAAGCGCTACACGATAATGAGCTTCAAAGCGCTAATATGGTAGGAGAAGATACGATACACGCTGTTAATTGCACAGTGAATGAAACACAGAGCGCGATGCAAATGAGCAGAATTAAGTTTCCAAAGCGCTGCACGAAGATGGGCTTCAAAGCGCGATATTTCTGTGTGAAGCTACAATACCAGACGCTGACAAGAGGTCGCGGGTGCAAGGGGCTTCAGCTGCGGGCTGTAGGTGCTGCAAATAATTCGAGCAAGGGAGCGTGGGGGAGCGACCGTTCGGGAGGGAATCCTGGCGGTCACAGTTAAGCTTGGGATGAGGAGAGCTTACTATTCGTGTGTGGGAGGGTCAGCTGGGAGGCGGGAGCGGGGAGGTGGGCCAGGGGATCGCACAACAACAAAATGGAGGGCTGAAATGAAACTGAAAACAGCGAGGGCACAGCACAATGCTCGCCAGCAAGCAATCAAAGGCTCCTAAATCTAACAAATTAATTACACCTAAAGCGCTATTCAAATAAACAGCCAACCTTCAAAGCGTTACACAACAATGATGTCAAAGCTATTATGCCAGGAGAAGTTTAGATAAATACCGTAAATTGCCCAATGAATGAAACACAGAGCGCGATGCAAGTGAGCAGAGTTAGGTTTCCAAAGCGCTACACGATAATGAGCTTCAAAGCGCTATTATGGTAGGAGAAGCTACGATACACGCTGTTAATTGCACAGTGAATGAAACACAGAGCGCGATGCAAATGAGCAGAATTAAGTTTCCAAAGCGCTGCACGAAGATGGGCTTCAAAGCGCGATATTTCTGTGTGAAGCTACAATACCAGACGCTGACAAGAGGTCGCGGGTGCAAGGGGCTTCAGCTGCGGGCTGTAGGTGCTGCAAATAATTCGAGCAAGGGAGCGTGGGGGAGCGACCGTTCGGGAGGGAATCCTGGCGGTCAGGGCTCAGGGAATTATCTGCCACATTGACGATTGAGTCATCCTCTAATTGCTTGTGTTCCAGGATCGTATTTTCATGTATTTTCTATCTTCCTAAGCCACCCCCTCTTCTTCCCCTCGGTGTTCTCTTGTCGTGTTCGTCCGTCTTTTCTGCTTTAAGTTGCCTCTCTTGATTCTTAGCAATTCCCATAAAAAATAATTTTCTGTTGCATTATTTCTTGATGTGCCCTCCCGCTTCTGATTCACTGTCGCTAGTCAATGGGCGGTTGAGTGATATGGAACTGGAACCAACTGATGCCAATTTGTGTGTCTAATCTCTTATATCATTAGGAATGAGAGGATCATATTTTTGGGAGAAGGTGAAAATCCTACCACTCTTATAATCTATCTCATTCCTTTTTTATATTTTTAGCTTTACATTGTTTGACATCTGCCTGATGTTTAGTTAGGACATCATTCAGAATCGTGTCATTTTTCTCAAGCGCCTCTGTGAGCTTGAGATCTTTAGAGCTCTATTTTCCTTTGAATTAATCACCCTTTTAGTTAATATTCATAGACAGATCAGTAGTTACATTTTCTAAGGGTTTATCTCCATACAATTCTCTGACTTCCACCAACACACCAAGGCTAAGCTATGAGCCATATTGTAGAAGATGGAGAACCCTCAAGACTGCCCAAAGATCACCCGAGTCTTGTCAGCATGCATATCAAAGTGGACACCCATCTGGTTGAGATGGAGCAAGGTGAGAAAATGGGACCCACCTGGACACCACAATCAAGCAGGCTGCTAAGAGATCTAATGAAACCAGGGCCTTGGTTTCACCTTTATCCACCAGCCTCTGCAGATCTCAGATGAGTGAAGCAACCGCCAAAAAAGCCTTTCTAAGAAATCCAAAATACAGGTCTGCTTGATACAACTTTAAATCTGTATAAATTACCAATAAATAAGAAGAGATATCAGTCTAAAATATTAGGGTCTCTGAAGCTGCTACTTTCTTGCTTCACAAGCAAATGCTTACTGGTTCCGGCGCTGATACAGCTGCTCCCTGGACCTTGCCCCTTATGCAGCTGTGCCCTGGTCCCTGAAACAACTGTTTCATAGTCTTTTATGATGATGCTCAGCTGTCTCGGCCAATGAAGCAGATGCTTTATAGTCTCCTGAATTAGCTCTGTCCTGGTCCCTAGACATATGCGTCATGGCCCCTCTGAGGTGGCTCAGTGATCCCTGAGACTGAAGCAGTTCTTGCATGCTCCCTGGGACAGAATAAACTGCTCACTCAACGTGCACCTTGAGGAATCTGCTCTGTAGTCCCTGCAATTCATGTAGAGGCTCCAAGGTCTTTGCGCTGAAAACAGTTGCCTTCCAGTCTCTTCCCATGAATAAGCTGTTCACTAGCCCCCACCTCCCCCTCCTCTGAAGGACCTGCTCCTTGAGCCTGGATAAGCTGATCTCAGGTCAGATCCCTAACGCAGCTGCTCTGTTGTCCCTTCCAGTGAAGCAGCAAGTCTGTGTTCTCTGCTGCAGACATAGCTTCTCTTTCTTCTATGTGATTAAAGGGTCTGCTCCATCCTTCCTGTGCCAGCTACTTTTTGCTCCCTCAATCAGCTGCCTTCTTGTTTAATGAGCAGCAGCATCCTGGTCTCTGCCTCTGATTCACATCCACTAAAGCAGATACTCTTTACCACTTAAATAGGTTCTCAGTGGTCCTTGCCACCACTGCGCCTGATCCATGGTCCGTGTTTTGCATTGGCTGATTCCACATCCATAAAACAGATGTTCCATGGCCCCTCAAGCAGCTGCTTCAAAGTCTCTGGTGCTAAAGCAGCTGCACCCTAATTTCTCCTCAGATGGTCCCTAACCATAAAGATCCCTGACCATATAGAGGCTACTCACTTCTTCCTATCCTTGAGGCAGCTGCTTCCAGAAACTCTACTACATGGTCTTTCAACTAGGTTTGGGTGGACATTCCATCAATGGAATTGGCAGAATTTTGAGACTCTTCGTTACTCTTATAATGCAGAGCTCTGGCCAAATTCCTCTAATCAATGCATGGTGGAGTGAGTCCCTTGACGCTACAGAGATGCAAGCTAGATTTGGAGTCCTCTAGTGTGGGTTTCTAACGAGTGTGTTCCTAGGCGGTGGTGAGCAGGTGAAGTCAGTGAGCTGCCACCCGAGTAGCATTACTACTCAAGCGGCATCAATACAACTCCAAAGGCTCTGCTTTCCTGCGTATCACATGGTGCAGTTTGTGCTGATTTTCTCTGCGCTGCTCGTGCAGCTGGCACTAAATTACAGCACAAGCAGCATAACGTGTATAATTTGCACCCTTTGACGGAAATCCTCGGAATCTTTTTGAGTTTTTATGTAACTCTGCAGAATTCTGTAAAGTGACGCTTCATGAGATCTGCCCATCCCCACTTTGAACCTGACGCAGCTGCTCAGTGGTACCAGAGCGAAAGTAGCAGCTCTGTGATCATTGATCCTGAAGCAGCTGCGCCATCAGCCCTTCCACTGTAGCAAATATTTCATAGTCTGGTCCACTAAAGTAGCATCTTCCTGGTCCCTGTGAAACAAAACGCAATGCGGCTGACCAAGGTTCTGCACTTCAGCTTCTCAAGTAAGCCAATTACCTGTATTGTCCGTGCAATCTCGTCTGGAGTATGCCGCACATATACTCTACTGGAAACCAGATAAGTAGATTCAAGAATGGAAGGACGGTGCACCAGAATGAAGCTGGAAATTCTCAGATGTATTCCAAAATAAATTCTTTATTAAATCTTCAGTTTAACATTTTTGAACATCAGCCAAAGTGTTTTGTTCCGAGAGGAACTTCATCAGGTCTGAAATAATATACAAATAAAAGCACACACTAAGTGCAAAATACATGAAACAGCACATAGACAAATGTAAACAATGTACATACACAAGTACCCACATCTACAACCTATAAATTGATGGCATTAGGAGAACGGCTGACTACAAAAACAAACATATTTATCACAGAAAAACCGAGACACCTAGTCAGAAAGCTTCATACAATCTTTATAAATGACTTTTTTCTTTAAAATGCTAAAGGCGAAGGGGAGCCAAATATGAGCAGAGTGTAAAGATCAATGCAAGATCCATGAAAAAGGTAAACAAAGGCAGAAAAAGCTACAGTAAGAGACGTTATGTAACCACCTCCAATGATACACCTAGTATAAACACAAAATATAAAAATCATAATGTGCCCAAAAAAAGCAGAGAAAACTTGAACAAAAAATGAACAGACAGAATAGAAAATAAGAATAGAAAGTAATAAAGAAATGGAAACTGCTGCCATGCGCCGGAGCAGGCACCATTACACCATGGTGCAAGGATGCCTGCGCTATGGGTAGATTCCTTTTGTGAAGGAAGAGGCCCCTTCCTGCACAAAAGCAATCACTTCAGGCATTTTCCTCTTTCAATGCATGCTGTAGAATGCAGCACGCATTGAAAGAGGAAAAATGAGGACAAATGAAAACATTTCTCCTCGTTTTGCTTGCCTACGCCACCCCTATGGTGGCGCAGCAACCTGGCGCATTTACAGGTTTACGATTTCTCGTAAATCTGGAAATGCATCAGTGGACATGGGTGTTGCGTAGGAACAACCACAGCAACACCAATATTCTGCCCTTAACACGCAAAATGTAGTGTGAACAGGGGCGCTATTTACAAGCATAGGTTAAGTCACGCAGGGTGATTTTAGCTGTGCTTGTAAATATCCCTTAGCAGGCTGCGCCACGGATGCATCATGTAACATGATGCACTGGCGGCGCAGGCTTGTAAATCATACAATGTTATTCTAGACAAGCAACACTACTCCTTGGACTTTACCAGGAGAAAAATATTAATCGTATTATAAACAAAAACACCAGAAACAACTCCTCACAAATTAAAAACTTACCTTTCAAATTGATTAATAGATTAAGAAGTATGTCAGTAACACACCAGATTTTCTTACATAGAATTTCTGTACTGCACTACTAAGCAAAACCAAAAAATGGCAACGTTTCCCTCTCATTCTGCACACATATACATGTAAATATCAAATCACATTGCTTCCCTCATTAATTTAAAAGCTAACACACATTTCTATTGGTTACACATTTCAACCATTTCCAATTGACATAAGTTTGAACCCTACCCCAATCTGCTTACTGCCTGTTACCATGGTAACAGTACATGGAACACTGAACTAAGCACACAGGTCACAAGTTCAACACACAATGTTGCTAATCCAAACAGCAAGTGTGCTGGACTTTTCAAAATGTTTTACCTTATCTAATGTAATGTTCTATTCAAACAGTTTTTCTTAACCAATAAGAAACATGCACCCTACTTTTTAGACTAGAATGTTTTTAAACAGCCAATCATTTCTATTTTTTTTCTAAACTGTATCTTATCCACCATTTAAAAAAAATCTTACTTTTCAAACTGCCATTTGATTTACAGAGACCATCTGAGTGCATTCAGACCTCCTTTCAAGATGCTTAGAGTGTGGATTGTGGGACACAGCTATATTTTTGGAGCCAAAAGTACGCAGAAAATAGAGCCATTGACAAAGACCTAGATTTGCCAAATGTAGACATTACATGTATTGGACAGAGAGGGTTAAAGTGGCACCAATTGATTCCATTGGTTAAATACTTTTTACATCTCCAACACCCTGACCTCATAATTGTGTGCACTGTGGTGGCAATGACCTATGCACTTTGACTGGGGTAGGTCTGGAAATGCTTATGAAGGACACCTTTGGAGAATTTATGTCACTTTCCCCCCAAACTGCCTTTGTCTATTCTAACATGGAACTGGTCCGATACATTTTGTCCACAGATTGAAAAAGCTAGGAAACATGTCAATAAATCTGTTTTTGCTTTTCTCCGAGATTATAGGATGGGGTCCATTTACCACAACAATCTGCGTTTCAATATGGATGGCATCTATAGGCGAGATTGTGTAAATTTTACAGATTAGGGTAACAGAGCCTTCCTCATGAACTTTAGACTCTGCATAGGTACTTACTTATAAGTACCAAAATCTCTCAACACATAGGCTCTTTTTAGAGCCACCCAAGATCTAAACACATAAGCTTCATGTATATGTGAAAAATATTACATTTTTTTTGCTTGCAGTTGCATACCCGATGCGCTAGTGTAGTACATCCAACGCATACACACCTGGGGCTGCGCAGAGAGCTGCAGTTAGTGCGCAAATCCTAATTTTGCCGTTAAAAAAAAATAGCATCTATCACTCATTTCTATTCTCCCCGGAAGCCCATACCCCGGGGCTCATATATAACATTGGGGACCGTGAGGGAAGCCCCAATGCCCCCATGGTCCCAGCGGCTCCCCGCGTCCTTCGGGTACCGGCATTGCTTTTCCACACAGGGAGCTGCTAACATGCAGCTCCCTGTGTGGAAAAGCATTTTTTGTTTTGCCAAAAACTTTGGCTTCATTTGACAAATCTTTGTGAAAATTGCAAAACTATTGGGGCGCTCTGATCAGCTCCTGCACTGACAGTTTTGGGGTGATTCGTCAAGCGGGGTCAGAGAAAAAATGGGGGTCCAAAAACGTATTCCCCCCATGTTAATTTCCATAGGAAAAATTGGAACAGGCTACAGCCCGAACTGCTGAACGAAATTACACCAAATTTGGCAAAAAGGTAGCCATAGGTTCAGAAAGAGACCTTTTTTAAATGGTGTAAAACCGTTCTGTAGTCCTGGCAAAATGAAAAAAAGAAAAATATCGATATCTGAGCACCGAGGAGGGTTTGCGAACCCTCCGGGGCACAAGCTTCACTCTGATTGGCTGCCAACACTCCAAACCAGGAAGTGTTGGCAGCCATCTTGTGACTCGAGACTTGTGCTCAGGGGGTCCAGCAGGGTCCCATAGACGCAAAAAAAAGCATTTAAAAAAAAAAAATCCCAGAATTCGCGCTGCGTCATCATTTTAATGATCCCCCTGGGTGTGCCAAATCACGGGGGCAGCCCCGGGGACCGCCGCCTCCCCAGGGCTTCTTTTAAAATGAATGTGTGGTGGGGTCCCAACCTCACCATGCTGCCCGGGGGACCCCCACTTCCCTCTGGCTTTTTTAATTGGATGCAGGGGATACGCGCCCCTCCGCAGCCCCGGGTCTGCCACCTCCCTGGGCCTTAAATACGGCAATGTGTGGGGGAACAGGAGCCCCCCACATGCCCCGGGGACCACCACCTATCTGGGACACTCTTTGTTCAAATTCAGTGGTCCGAGTGGTCCGTTACGGACCCCCAACCCCAGGGACCTCCACCTCCCGGGGGCTCTCAAAATGAAGGGAGGGGGGCTGCGTGGCCCCCCTCCAGGAGACCTTGATGGCCTTGGGGACCACCACTCCTGCAATATCCCGGGGTTGCCCACCCAGGGACTTTGCTGTCTTCTATGGCAGGGCGGGAGCCCAGCTCCTGCCCCGTGATAGCAATCAATGCTTTGCTTGATTGAAGCTAGAGTAGGAAAACCTGCTCTCGCTTCAATGAATGAAAGCAGGATTGCTTTTGGGCAAAGGGAGCTGCTCCCCCTTGCTCAAAAGTAATGCCGGCTCCCGCAGAAGGCAGGGAGCTGTTGGGACTGTGGGGGCATTGGAGCTCCCCCCACTATCCCCAATGAAGAGGCCAGGCTCTGGGGATGGGGTCCCCGGAGCCAAAAGTGCCCTGGGTGGGAGTGCCACTCGGCCCCCTTCCCCAATAATGTAAATTTTTAAAACACAGAAAGGCCAGCCTCGGGAATGGAGTCCCCGGGGCCATAATTGGTCTCCCCCAAAAGAAATAAAGTAAAAAGGCTGCCAGGCCCTGGGCGATTGGGTCCCCAGGGCCATAATTGGCCCAGGGAAGGGGTGCCACGCAGCCCCCTCCCATAAAAAAAACAAAAAAAGAAACCGTCAACTCGTCAGAGGCCCTGCAGCTCCCTGGCAAGTTCTAAGATGGGGAATTTAGTCCCCTTGAATACTGAGGGTCTCTGGGGGCCAACAAGCCAACCTGGTATCTCCAATAAGTGTCACACAGCTGGATTGCAAAGAGGTGGTCCGAGGCCATGCCCCTTTTTACACCACTCTGACAACGTACCTCTTGGTGCACTGGTGGTGGGGCGATGAGAACCTCCTGTGTCCTGAGGACCTCAGGACATAAGTGGACTACATCCCCGAGTAGCAGTGCTCCAAGGGGCATGTTTGCAGAGTGGTGTAAAAAGGGGGCGTGGCCTGTGTCCACCTCTCTGCAATCCAGCTGTGTGGCGCTTACTGGAGGGACCTGGTGGGCAAGTTGGCCCCCAGGGACCCTCACTATTAAAGGGGACTTAGTTCACCAACTTAGAACGTGCCAGTGGACATGTTTGCAGAGTGGTGGAGAAAGGGGGCATGGCCTGTGTACACTTCTCTGCAACCGAGCTCTGTGGCGATTACTGGATATTCCTGGTGGGCACATTGGCCCCCAGGGACCCTCAGTATACAAGGGGAATTAATCCCCCAACTTAGAACGTGCCAGGGGTGGCATTTGCAGAGTGGTGGAGAAAGGGGGCATGGCTGGTGTCCACCTCTCTGCAATCCAACTCTGTGGAGCTTACTGGAGGTACCTGACGGGCAAGTTGGCCCAAAGGGACCCACAGTATTCAAGGGGAATTAATCCCCCAACTTAGAACGCATCAGGGGCTCGTTTCCAGAGTGGTAGAAAAAGGGGGCGTGTCCTGTGTCCACCTCTCTGCAATCCAACTCTGGGCGCTTACTGGAGGTACCTGACGGGCAAGTTGGCCCACAGGGACCCACAGTATTCAAGGGGAATTATTCCCCCAACTTAGAACATGCCAGGGGCTGCTTTTGCAGAGTGGTGGAGATAGGGGTCATGGCCTAGTATGAGAAATTAGCAATCCTGCTCTGTGGGACTTACTGAAGGTAATAGGAGGGGACGTTGGAGACTAACTACCCCTCCTGTTACCTACAGTAAATCTCACACAGTGGGAATGCAAAAAGGTGTAAGGGAGCCATGCTCACCTTTCTCCACCACTCTGCAAACGTGACTGCTATGTTATAGTTAGAAATTAGCATTTAATAAACTTTGAAATTCACTGAAAAAACCAAAAGTTTCAGGGACGTTATAGTTAGAAATTAGCATTTTAAAAACCTTTGAAATTCACTGAACAACCATAGGGTTCATGGACGTTATAGTTAGAAATTAGCATTTTAAAAACCTTAGAAATTCACTGAAAAAACCACACATTTCAGGGACGTTATAGTTAGCTGGAAATGTCACTCATTCAAAACCAGAAAGCTAACAATAGCTTGTGTCCCCTCAATGCACTGCTGATGAAGTCACATATTACATCCTTCATGACATGGTCAGTAATATCACTGATGACATCTCAAATGTGGATGCGGGCGCGCAAGTTATAGTTAGTACAACTAAGTACAACTAACTATAAAGGGGGAATTTCAATGTTTTTATACGAGTGAAATGTGTAGCTAACTATAACACCCCTAAAACCTGTGGTTTTTCAGTGAATTTCCTAAGGTTTTTTAAATGCTAATTCCTAACTATAACACCCCTAAAACCTGTGGTTTTTCAGTGAATTTCCTAAGGTTTTTTAAATGCTAATTCCTAACTATAACTTGTCTGAAACCTATGGTTTTATCAGTGAATTTCAAAGGTTTTTTAAATGGTAATTCCTAACTATAACGTGTCTGAAACCTATGGTTTTTTCAGTAATTTTTAAGGTTTTTTACATGCTAATTCCTAACTATAACATATGCAAAACCTATGTTTTTTTTTTAATTTCAAAAGTTTTATAAATGATAATTTTTAAATATATTTATTGTTTTTTTTACATTTTCTAACTAAATTTTTTTGATCTTTTTATTTTTAGATGGTATTTTTTGAATTTCATTACACATTTTTTTTTCATTATTATATATTGTTTATAATATACTTAGATTATTTTTATTCTTTTTTTTCTTTTTTTGGGAGTTGCGCACCCTACGAACACCCTGCTCGTTTACTGTGTGAAACGTGTCTGCCATTTTAGGGTCACTGTCTAGGATCCGCGCAGGGCATACGACGGGTTGCTATGCGACTGGTGCGCGACTCCTGGTGCATACGCGAGATGTACCTCTAATGCAACGTGACAGACGCGCGGTAGCGCGCGACGTCATATGCTTATCGGACGCAGTGGGTGCGCGACTTCCGCGATTTCTTTCATGTTGAAAAACATATTTATATATATTTAATATAAATATTAAGACAAGATATTATCTGAGGTTATTATAAAAATAATATTCTTTAACTTTCTTAAAAAGTACATCACTTTTTAATGCAATTTTGTGAAGTCACGCTGGTGCGAGCTCGGTGCGAACAGGGTGCGTGCTGAGAGTGCGCATCCTACGCGCACCCCATGTGATTTAAAAAACAGAGATTGGATTGGTTCATTACACTTCCTATTGAAACTATTGAAGGACCCCACCCATTTCAATCACTCTTCTTAGAACTTTTCTTAGGGAAAGACCTCCTGAGGAGATCTGCTGCTCTTTGTTTTTTGGAGAAGAGATTAATTTAAAGATGCTATGGCTGCTAATCCACCATCATCCTCTGATTCAGAGAACTCATCAGAGCAGGAATTTGTTTCTCAACCTCCACCAAAGGAAAAATATACCAGCATTGTCTGGAAATTTTTCACCTTTCCACCAGGCTTAAAAAAGGTGAATGCAACAAAAGTTACTTGCCGCATATGCAAGGAAGTGCTTTCAAGGGGAGATCCCAACAAAAAGTACTCGTGCGAAATTGCAAGTATGCAGAAGCACATGCAATCTAAGCATCCAGTCAACTTTGCAAGGGAGGAGTTAAGGAGATATACAGAGGCTCCTCCTGCTTCATTAGAAGGCCCGAGTAGGAGTGGAGCAACACCATCAACCTCTACCACGCACCCTGATATTCATCCCCCAATTTGGGAAACTTAAAATGAGCTGTGTAAAATGTGGACTGCTGATAGCATATGGAGAACAGTCAGTGGATCTGGTGTGTCGAGCTGTTGGCCACCACCATTGTTAGATTTATTTTCTCCTATCCTCCAGGTTTTTAGTTCTCTTTTCCCAGTTCTCATTTTTCCCGTTTTAAAAAACAAAAAAAATACAAAATCGTTCCAAAAATCCCTTCCCCCCAAAAAAAACAGCAAAAAGAAAAAAAAAGTTATTTTCAGAACTAACTACTCTGGTTAAAAAAATGCCTAAACTAGTATGCTAGTGGGTGAAAGTTGAGATGAATGTATGTGCAATGCATAATTGACTGTAAAACTACATTTCTGATGTGAGGTGAATGCATAAGTGCAGAATTATAAGTAAGTGCTGTAGCATGACACTGTAAACTGTTTAACTACAGTGTGCTGTGGTACTTCCGAAGCACAAGGATATAACATATGTACATAAATATGTTGCAACTCTGTGCTTCTCTCTGCACAGCTGCAGAAACTGCAGGCATGTGGTGATACAGGCACCCTTGCACCATTGTGCAAGGATGTCCGTGTCATGTGGAGATTGTTTTTGTGCAAGAAGGGACACCTTCCTGCACAAAAACAGTAAAGGCATTTTTTTCCTTCAATATAAGCTTATTGCAGCATATATTGAAAGTGAAAAAATGAGGAGAAGTGAAAACAATTTTCTTCGTTGTGCTTTGCTACACCTATAGGAAGATGGTGTAGAATTCACAAACATGTCCAGATTCATGGTTTCTGATAAATCTGGAAATGTGTCTTGTTCTAGGAGTGTTCTGTGCAAACACACACAGCAAAACCTATAGAACACCTTTTCAACGCAAAGTACTGTGTATGATGGAATTATATGTCCACATGGAAAAGAAAAGGTATACAGAATGCCTTTTCCTCACCTTATAAATAAGAAAGAGAGTTAATGGCTAGGCAAATTGTTATTATAGGAGTAAATTTGTGTACTGATAACAAAGAACAAGATACATTTACAACTACTTACGTTTTAGCAAACTGATAGAACATTATTATATATTGCTGAAGGGAAGGGATGCAAAAATACTGACTGATGTTGTTTAAGTTAAAGAGTTTCATTTCTTTTAATTCTGAAATTATCAAGACCTGCATAACAACCATATTAGTTTATTCTGTACTATACCATATTTCTTGCAGACAGAAGCTGTCCCCTATTTTATACCTTTTTGCATTACAAATTTCTGACAGAAATCTAGTCCATCCATGTTCCTTTTCTTCAATTGTGGGAAACACAGTCCATTGTGCATATTAAGACTTACTTAAACTTACCTCAACAGTAATACACGTAAAAAACAGTACATATTTTATTCACTTGTTTTTTATCATCAGAATGGTGGTAAATTTGATATCTTAAAATTAAGATCTGCAAAAAATAAGATAAAAAAGTTATAACATATAATAATACATTTTTTACAGCACAGCATAATTTTTACATTTTACAAAGTCATTTCTTTGCCTTTTTTGCTGTTTTCAGAATATATTGAATTTCACTAGAAACAGTGATTTCAATTGTACTCATCACCTAACAGCGGGCAAAATAAAAAACAATCAATTAGATTGTTTAAAAAAACAATAATCCATCTATAGTAAAATACTAGATAATACAAATCACACATATATAAAATGATTACTGCTAAGAAAATGTTATAACTTAAACTTATAAACACTATAAATAATGGCAGTTAAAATTATACACCGTGCAATAAAACGTCCATCATTCAAAGAAATTCATTTCCTTGAGGCCAAATTATATTTTTGCAATCATTTTCATGTAAATTGTCCAATGATAATCCTATGAAATGATAATAATAACTGCCTCAGAGGCTGAATTATCTTCCTAAAACTTTGGCTTTAAAAATATTAGGTAGGAATTTGGTAATTCCAGAGACAAACGTGTTTTGAAAACCAACTCCGCATCATTACAAAGACTCCAGCCTTTCTCACTTTTGAGATATGCAGTGTCATATCCAGATGTTATTGAAGGACCATCGTGGAAAATTATTGCTACTTCTACAAAAGTCCTTCCAGATATTGATAGTTGTGTAGCTACAAAATGTTTTATTAAAGTGTCCAATTTTCTTCCGTCAGCTGTACAACGTTGCGTTCATTAAAATTATATATTTTCCATCTCTTTGGATAAATTATGTTATAACATTTCTGATTTGCATTGCCTACACCATGTTTTTGTTTGCAGCTTTAATTAATTTACTGAAAGACCCTAATTTACAGTACGGTAATGTCAAATATAAAAATCTTTCAGTGTCTACATTAGTGCTACATGTATACATACAATTTTCACATTGATGTTTCCATTTATAACAAAGGCCAAAAATATTCTCTATGTCTACACCTTCATTTTCCAAATCTGTAAGCATATACATTAGAAACTCCTGAGCATCTTGTTGGATATTTTGTATAAATTGTGTAGAACCAGAACATACATCCAAACGATGACAAACATCAGAAACGCTTTGTATTTTACTTTTATCTGTTCTCAATTTTTCATGAAGAGAGTGTAACGAGGAACAAATTCTTTTTTCACGATTCTCCATAATTTGCTGTTGTAAACGTTCAAGAAAAAAACAACATTGACCACTACATTAGCATAGCAGTTGACACCAGAACTATTTTCAAACTGAAAACCAACAATCTCTTCAACAGTGTCCTTTTCCTTTTTTGCTTGCAATCACATCATCTTGTTTTTTTCCCTTCTCTACAACTTCAGTACAGATATTCTCATACCTTCTTTTTCGAGCAACCACACACTTTTCAAATACAGAATAGTGACCCGAATTAGGAGCATATGTTCTTCTTAACCTATTGTACTCTTTGACACAGTTGGCATCTGCAGTAATCTTAGTATCATCAATAAAAAAAAAACAGATAATGTTCTGACTCGCGAAAAAAGCAACACATGCCATACCTTATTTAAAAAGAGATTTTCCAATGTTTACTAAAGCACTGTCAATAATTAAACCTTGAGATTTATGAATCGTCACTGCATATGCTAGAGAAAATGGAAACTGTTTTCTACAGACACATAAATCTTTAATAAGCAAAAAAAGAACAGAACAATGATCAATTTGTTTCACTTTTTCAATCTGATCAAATTGAATCTTTAAGAATTCAATACCATCTTTATTTTGATAAATAACAAAATCCACAACTTTACCTATTGCTCCATTAACTAAACCTTTTTCTACATCCAAATGACACCTTAAAATTATCCGACAGTTCCTACATGCATATAGATTCTTTTCTAAACCAGCAGTTTTAGATATTGATTTTTCTAAAGAATCCAATTTTGTCTTCAATTTTGCGGACAAAATAATAGTGATTCCTTCATGTTCTATTTTATCGATGGCTTCCATTTTTATTATTTCTTCATTTTCCAGTTTCAAAAGTTGTTCATTGAATATAGAACACTCACGCAGTGTTGGCATTAAGCAGATTACAGATTTCTTATCTGCAGTTTACATGTATATTTTCTCAGGAACTATATTTTCATTTGGAAACAAATTTGAAAGTAATCGAGTCTGTAAAGCTTGTTTGCCATGTTCTGTCAGTAGTCCAATTCTTATATCTTGGAGAGTAGTTCCATAATCAACATCATTTGCCTGTCGCATATTTGTAATGAGTTCTTTGTATTAAAAATATGACCAAATGTTCACGTTTCCAACACTAACCAGAGACTTTCTGGTGTCTTCATGCACAAGTGTTTTAAAAACTGTTTGTCCTTTTACAGGCGTCAATTGCAGTAGATCTCCAAAAACTATGACGCGTTTTCCTCCAAATAACACGTCATACTCTGTTTTAAGAATTTGCTGCATTCTTAAATGCACAAAGGCAAGCATTAAGTTGGATACCATGCTTACCTCATCAATAATGAGAATTTTCATTTTCTTCAAGACTCTTGAAACTTCACAACAAGCTTCTCCAGATAGCTTGTGGTATTCCAATTTGTTTTCATGCTTTACTGGTAGTATTAGTAAATGATGTAAAGTAATTCCTTTAATGTTGTGTGCTGCCAACCCAGTTGGAGCAGTGACAACACAAGACAAATGTGACTCAGTTGTTTTCTGTCGATAACTTGTAATTACTTTAATTAAAAAACATTTTCCTGTTCAGCTTGTCCACTCATGTACATTCGGATAGGTTGAAATGACGTGCATAAGCACTCTTTCTTTTCATGAAGTAATCCATGGTCAATCTGTTGTCTCACTTGCTCATATATTTGTTTTTGCTAAACATTTAGTTGTTCTTCCAAGTTTCCTAAGTTTGTTACATCTTCTTGAGCTTGATACATTGCTGTTTCCACCTCATTCATGGCGATTGCTACTTCGTTTTCAACAATTGGTTGTCCTAGTGGATCTTGACTCAGCACAGCAGAACTTTGTCTTGAGAACTGTCTCTAGCAATCTCAGCTGCAATTGTAGCTTCTTGATCAATTTCATTGTTCAACATTTTGACATAATTTGCAAAAGCACTGCATTGTATGCTATCTTCACAAGCATTAAAGGAATCTTCATAGCTCTGGAAATCTCCAAGTAATTCCAGTGTCACAACTCAGCTTCCTGTGATTAATCAATTTCCTTTCGTTTGGTTTACCAAACATCCTTCATAACCAATTACTCCATATTTTCCATCATTGATGTTCTCTGTAGTATTCTGTTTAAAAGTGCAATTTTGCAGCACTTCATAGAGACACATGTTCTCAAGATGATGACTTCTGTTTGGGTAATATGTATCCAACAAATTCATTTTCAAAATATCTGTACTTTCTGGATCTTTTGCTGCTAAATATTCAATTTCTTGTACAGATTTCAGTACTCGATTTCGCATTGCTGCAAGACCTAGAGTCACATAAATGATTCTTGTAGATTAGAGTTTAGACTGCAGATGATAACCGATCTGAGCATTCATATGCTCCGATTTCTCGATGCGATAACATCTTCATACTGAAACTGTATAATTTCTTACTTAGAGTCTTCTTGTGAGAAACCTCTTCCCACATTTCTTTCAATTCTGTCTTTTCTGATTTTGTAATATAAGATGTTACATATCGAGCAACAGCAATGGAATTGTCTGCAACATAATGAATATCCATGTTAGCATTCCACATTGACAAAATGACTGGGATGTAGTCATTTATATTTTGACTCTTCATTTCTTAAGTTGTAGGTATTTTCTGGAGACTTTCTTGTGATATTATGTCGCAAAGATGACATAAAACTGTTCACTTTTCCTTTCGATATTACAGGATGTGGAAATCCAAAACGACATTTGGTGTAGAACTTGTCCTTAGATTTGTACTTTCGTTGACAGTATTTTCCACATCGGTAGCTTTAGAATCGTAACACTTGTGTTCTTAAGTTGTTTTCTTCTGTGCTTTTGAGTACAGCACATGTTTCATATTGTTCAATAAAACTCAAAACAGTATCATCCACATTTGTTCCAAATTTGGGAGCATCCTTAATCCATAACAGCATGTGTATATGAGGAGCACCTTTTGCTTGATACTCCTTTCTCCAAATGAAATCCACAACATCTCCAAGAGGAGGATTTTTTTTATTGCAGAAAAGACATTATTGCCTCAAATCTATGATTGAAATACCTGCATAATTAACAGGATCCCAAGAGCACAATTCTCCAGGTGTCTTGTATTCAATGTTTTTTATATTCAAAATTTGCCTCTCAAAGATATTCTAGTAAATCATCCCACTCACCACAGGTCAGGGTAAGGAACCATGTTGGAGTTCCTAAGTTCCATAGCATACATTTCAGTTCTCCATGACGACGGTACCAATATTCATTAGACCCACGCTGACATGCCATCAAATTAATGAGCTGAGATTCCAGAAGATATTCTCTCTGGTGCACTTTATCCATAAAATCATTTGCAGATACATTTTGCAGATGTATTCCAGATTTTAGAATATGGTTGACTGCATATGAAAGTCCAGACAAGTCACTTTCAAACAAAAGATGAAATATATAAGGGATACATTGTCGAAATCTTGGATCTTCTGCATATAATCTTGAGGTCCGATATTGAGATGCAGGAATCTGCACAGGACGTTCATCATATCGTCCTCTTTTCCAGTTGGGAACAACTGTGGAAAACAACGAGCTTCCAAGCTCTCTTCCCATACACTCATGGGACTTCCTTTTGCTTTTTTCATTTGGAACAAATCAATAGTGTTTCCCATCACTTCTTTTGAATTAAGTGGATGCACACTGTAATGTTCATAGATTTCTTCACATCTTAACATATCCACTTTTTCAATTTGTCAAATTGACGTTTCAGTATCTTCTGCTAAAACTATTTCTTCTCCTATATACACATTCTTATAGTATGTATTGTTTTTTATCAAATACAATGTTGCCTTTTGCACTTTCCTAACATCCACTAACTCCTGCCAGATTTTCTTATACTTAGTTGGCATGCCATTAACAAGAATAACTAGTGGTTCACTTTCTAAACTGTCTACACCAATAGTTTCAATATTTTTCTTTAAATCTAATGGTAAATAAACAACTCTTCCTTTTAATCCTCATTGTAAATCTGAAGGAGGCAATTTACCTGTTTTAGGCTCCATACGAACAATAGCCTGGAACGGGTGCACACATTGAATGAGAATAGAATTTTAGGTATTGAGATCTGTCAGTTTGGAGGAATAGCACCTAACTCTAAATTATTATGCACAGCTCTAGCAGGCATTCTATTCTCATCTAATTTGTTATAACAATATTTACAAATACGCTGATCAGAACACAAATCAAAACAATTCTCTACCAACAATTAAGCTGCAAATTCCTTCCACGTAACATTATTTTCTTTTTCACTTTTTAAATACAGATCAACACTCCTAGTCTGATTTTTGTAGTGAGTTAGGCGACAACAAATACATGAAAAATTTGGCTTTTAACCTGAAATTACCTTAAACTTTGTAATTTCATTTTCAACATTTTTCGTACAACTATGTTCAACATTCTCTACAACATTCTCTTCTATTAATGTCTGTGTTTCTTCACTCTCTTCTTCAGGATCAAAGTAACAAAACTCAATATCATCACAAACCTTTTTCACATCGGATACTGACCCTCGCAAAAAAACACTGTTCAACTCATTTATCTTTAATGCTGGACGTTTTGCATAATACAATCTTCTCACTAACTTCTGCATTTGAGTATGATGTACTGCCAACATCCTGAAATGGTGAAAAACACTTTGACATACTTTCCTAGAAAGACAAGCCAGAGAATGACCTTGCAAATCCGTATGTTTTCTCACTTTGCAAGGGTCTAGTCCTTGCAACAGCTTAATCTTTTGTTTAACACTTTTTTTGCGTAATTTATCAATAGATTCTTGTCGTACACTACAAATTCTACCACAATCCCAAATGTACACTGGGGCTTTAGGACTTCTGCCTAGAACTTCATCAGCTATCACTTCTTCTGCATTTCTAGGAACCATTTGCTCTTTCTCAATTGGACAACCATCTCTAACCTCATAAGCTCGACCACTGGTGTCAACTGCATGCAACAAATTATTGTTCTGTAAATAACTTTCTTCATTAAAAAAAGGCTCAGAACTTGAACTATGTTTCCATTGCCCTAAAAAAATTCACAAAAATTAGTTTTGTTAATTACTCTTTTCCTCTTACTTTTGGCCTTCATTAAATGGATTGGTTTATCTAGTGATCGAATTCTCTTCAATACTAAAATGAAGAGTTTCCTCTTTACTTCAAAAGCCTTTTCAACAATGGATTCGATATGCTTCTTCTTTTTATAAAATTGTGTTCTCTTCCTATATTTCTTTGTGTGTTTCAGTAAATTATGGACAACTCTTTTCTTTTCTTTATATTGATTTTCCCTTCTTTTACTATAAGTTGTATCCTTTGTTTTTACAGTGCCTTTTTTACATTTCCTATTCTTTGCACTTTGTTTTGTGCTTGGAACATTTTCACTGCTTTGCCCATTTGCATTTATTTTTCTAAATCTAGTAATGTTTTCTATGAAGTCTTTTGTAATCTTACCAGAAATTTTTCTCTTTTTAGTCACATTATGTTGGTCTTCCAATACTTGTGGTTGAGTTTTTTTCAAATAAACATCCTTTTTCTGACTTTTTCTTCTTCTTTCCTTCTGCGGCATAACTTTATTTTAACAATGATAAACAGTATCTGCTAAAAAATAAACATAAATAAGTATTTATTAAAAACTTTAAAAAATGATAAATTTGTATTACTATACAAACACATTTCCTACAAATTCTGACTAAAAAACTGTAGGCCTAAAGCACAACTGTGAAGGTGCACTACATACATAATGCATAGCCGTTTGAAGCACTCCAATAACACTTGAACCCGACTACATGCATATTTACTAAATGATTACAATACTATAAGGAAAGACACTGAGTGAATTCATAATTGGATCACTTTTACCTTAGTAAATAGATTATTACATGGTACATAAACAGTCACTATGGTTTTGCAACAGTACAGATTTAGAATTTACAGTAGTGCAGTGTTGTTTCTCTAGGGTAGGGAATCGTGCTGAGGTTTCATCCTTGGCCCAGAATGACCTCCAGGCCAAAAGGGGCCTCAGACCTGTTAAGTCAGTCAAATATTCCAGCCCCACTCAATTATGAACCAGCATATTGGAAGCCGACGTTGGGAGACAAAGAAGCCTCTTTAAAAACACATTTTCAGCAACTTGCAGATCCCCTTGTTTGCAATATCCCCAGACACCTGAACCATAGAGTGCCACTGAGGCACATCTATGTCGGTAAACAGTTAGTATGTCAGGTAGACAACGACTGCCTAATTTAGAAACGAATCTAAAAAACCCTGAGGTCCCTTTACCCATCTTGGCCTTAACATTAAGAATCTCAGGGGCCCACGAGCCATTGTTGCTAAATGTATAAATGTAATTCCTAAATAGCAGAATTTGTCCACCACTTCAATTGTATGGTCCCTGAACTGGAACGGTCTAAGCTTATTCACCTTTTTCCCACAAACCATAATGAAGGTTTTAGAATTATTAATTTTAAGTTTCCTCCCCTTTATAAAATCAAAGAAACAATTCATTAGTCTCTGGAGACCAACAGGAGTTCTGGAGAGCAAGACAGTATCGTCTGCATAGAGCAGTACCGGAATTGCTTGGCCCTCTACTTGGGGGGCATCTGCTTGAACCTTCTTCAGATCAGAGTCCATGGCGTTTATAAAAAGGGAGAAAAGTAACGGGGCTACAACACAACCTTGCCTGATTCCGGATTTGACCTTAATCTTCTTAGTACATTCCCCCGCTGGACCAAAACGAATATGGGCTGACAGCTTGTTATATAGTCTGGCCAGAAAGTATATAATTGCAGCAGGGGCTCCCATTTCAAGTAATGTGGACCATAATAAAGCATGATCCACCAGATCAAAAGCACTGGTAAGATCTGCGAAGCTTTCGTGTATTTACCAATGATTAATTCTAAATTGATGCACTGCTCAATAGTGCCGAGGCCCTTGCGGAATCCAAATTGTGAATCCGCAAGGATACCGTTAGCTTCAGCCCACTCCTCCAAGCGTAACAATAGGACCCTACTCATTATTTTAAGTGAAGAATTAAGAAGGGAGATATGGCGGTAGTTCTTGGCCTCTCCTCCATCTCCCTTCTTGTAGATCGGCAAAATAATGGATTCACTCCATGTAGACGGGGGGCTTTCTATAACAGATGCATTGAAAACCTGGGTCAGGAGGGGGCTCCATAACAATAGATCCGTCTTATATAAGTCAACCGGAACGCCGTCCGGTCCCGGGGACTTCCTTCCCTTGCTATTACGAATAGCGTTATCAACCTCTAACAATGTAATCTCGAGGGGTAGCTTCGACCCACTGATGTCAGCACTAGGGCTTACATAATCCTCCCCAGCCGGATCAAAGATTCCGGTAAAATATTGGACCCAGCTATCCTCACTGACACAAGCCGTTAGGACAGGAAATTCCTCTTTTTGGAGGAAAGGGCTGTTAACGGTGTTCCAAAATAGCTTACTATCTCGCAGCTCCGCCGCTTTGGTCAAATTGTCCCACGCCTGTTCCCTTAGCTCCTGTTTTCTAAGGTTCAAATGGTGTTTATAAGTTGCCCTAAGGAGTTTTACAGCTTCCCTGTCCCTAGGATGGTTTGAGAGAGCCTTCTTCAGTTCTTGAAGAGATTTCGTACAGGCTCTGTCAAACCATCCCACGGTAGCCCTCTTAGTGTTAACGTTAGTTATAGAGAGGGTCCTTTTAATAATACCGTTAAGTTTTTCAAATACGGCAATGGTACACGATGGGTCTGCATCGTCATCTAGACAACGAACCAGCTCTTCAGAGCTAGCTTCCAATATTTTGCACAACAACTTATCAGAGTTGTCCCCGCACCATTTAATCCTGATACCATTCTGCCTACAGGGCATTATTTCGTCAACAATCCCACGCTTAGCTGTAGACTTTGACCCCCAGATAGATGTCGACATGATAATGGCATTATGATCACTAAGGCTACTAAACTCATTTTGAAAACACATAACCAATGACTATTTTCTAATTCTACCAAAATGTGAGAACACAATACGTTTTTAACCAATAACATGTCGGGAAACAAATAAACTACCAAAATGCTTCTCTCGGAGTGATTCCTAAATGCACAGACTCACTGTGTGATTCTAGACAAATAACAATACTTCTCATAAAGACAGTAGTAGGATACTATAGTGGTGTTTGGCTAGTGTAAGGGTTCATGCTGTAATAGATTTAAGCTTTAGAGTAGTAAAATGGTGATTAGTTAGTATAGGGAGTCATACGGGGGTAGTGTTCTAGCATAGTGCAGTGGTGTTTATGTACCATAGAAGATCATGCTAGGGATAGCGTTTTAGGCTTTAAGGTAGTTCAGTGGTGTTTGTGTAGCATAGGGAGTCGTGGTAGGGTAGTGTTCTAGGAAATAAACTGGTGTTTGGGTAGTGTAGGAGGTTCTGCTGGGGTAGGTTTAAGGTTTAAGGTAGTAAAGTGGTGAATAGGTAGTGTAGGTAGTCATGCTGGAGGTAGATTAAGGGTTTACAGTAGTGCAGTGGTGTTTGGGTAGTGTAGGAAATCATACTGGGGGTAATGTCACTGCAAGACTACATGTACTTATTTGTCTGCAAAAACATCAAGCATGCATTCCATATATTTCAGAACTGCATTTTACTATTAATACTAAACTCATTTTGGAAACACATTCTGCCTACAGGGCATTATTTCGTCAACAATCCCACGCTTAGCTGTAGACTTTGACCCCCAGATAGATGTCGACATGATAATGGCATTATGATCACTAAGGCTACTAAACTCATTTTGAAAACACATAACCAATGACTATTTTCTAATTCTACCAAAATGTGAGAACACAATACGTTTTTAACAAATAACATGTCGGGAAACACATGAGCTACCAAAATGCTTCTCTCAGAGTGATTCCTAAATGCACAGAAGACTCACTGTGTGATTCTAGACAAACAACACTATCCCTTTGATTTGACCAAAACACATTTCATAGTGTAGAATAAGTTCTGCATTTTAATGTAGAAGCTTCACTCATTTTGCAAATACATAAAAAATAACTGGTTTCTAATTCTACCAAAACATTAGAACAGCATATTTATCTTTGTGCAAACACATAAAATAAAATAATTCTTATCTCAGAACACTTTCTAAATGCACACACACAGAAAAAAAGTATTCCCTGCACTTTAGCAGGACAAACACATTACTCTGATTAAAATCAAAATGCACCACATACATTCCCTCACAAATTAATAACTCACCTTTCCAATTGTTTAGTAGAATAAGAAGTATGTCAGTCACACAGCAGATTTTCTTATTCAGAATCTGTTTTCAACACCTCTCACCAGAACCATAGAATGGCAGAGTTTCCCTCTCATTTTCAACACATATACACCTTCAAATCACATTGCTTCCAACATTAATTCAAAACCAAACACACATTTCTATCGGTTAGACATTCAATCCTTTCAAAACGATATACATTTAAACCCTACCCCCTTCTTCCTTCTACCAGTTACCACAGAAACACTTCATAAAACACTTAACTGAGAACACAGGTCAAAAGTTCATCATACAATGTTGCTAATGAATACAGCAAGTGTGCTTGACTTTTTAATATACCAGCTTATCTTATGTAACGTTCTTTTCTATCAGTTTTTGTTAACCAATAACAATCAGGCTTTTAAAAAACAGAAATATGCACCCTAGTTTTCAGTTTAGAATGTTGTCAAACAACCAATCATTTCTTTTCTTTTTTCAACACTGCATCTTATCCACCATTTTAGAAAAATCTTAGTTTTTAAACTGCCATTTCATTTACAGAGACCATTTGAGTGCATCCAGACCTCCTTTCAAGATGCTTAGAGTGTGAAATGTGGGACACAGCTATATTTTCTGGATCCAAAGGTACGCAGAACAGAATATAATTCACAAAGACCTAGCTTTGACAAATGTAGACATTAAATGGATTGGACAGATAGGGTTAAAGTGGCACCAATTGATGCCATTAAATAAATCCTTGTCGTATCTCCAACACCCTGACCTCATAATTGTGCACTGGGGTGGCAATGACCTAGGCACTTTGACTGGGGTAGGTCTGGAAATGCTTATGAAGGACACCTTTGGAGAATTGATGTCAATTTCCCCCCAAACTGCCTTTGTCTATTCTAACATATGCCAAAGGCAGAAATGGAACTGGTCCAATCAATTTTGTCCACAGATTGAGAAAGCTAGGAAATATGTGAATACATCTGTTTCTGCTTTTCTCCGAGACTATAGAATGGGGTCCATATACCATAACAATCTGTGTTTCAATATGCATGGCATCTATAGGAGAGATGGTGTACATTTTACAGATGAAGGGAACAGACTCTTCCTCATGAACTTTAGACTCTGCATCAGTACTTACTTGTAGGTACTAAAATCTCTCAATAAAGTTCAAGTTCAAGTTCAGGCATTTGTAAAGCGCACTACTCACCCAGAGGGTCTCAAGGCGCTAGAGAAAGGGGGGGGTTCACTGTTTATCGAATAGCCAGGTTTTCAGTTCTTTTCTGAAGGCGATGTGGTTCTGAGTAAGGCGGAGGTGGGTGGGGAGTGAGTTCCAGGTCTTGGCAGCCAGGAAGGAGAAGGATCTGCCACCCATGGTGGTTTTTCGGATGCGCGGGACTGCGGCGAGGGCTTGATTGGATGATCTTAGTTGGCGGGTGGGATAGTAGAAGGACAGTCAGGTGTTGAGGCATTCGGGTCCTAGATTATAAAGGGCCTTGTGTGCGTGGGTAAGAAGGCGGAAAGTAATTCTTTTGTTAACGGGAAGCCAGTGGAGGTTTTTTAAGTGACCGGTGATGTGCTCTTGGCGCTGGATGTCTAATATGAGTCTCGCTGATGCGTTTTTGGATGCGCTGGAGCTTTTTCTGCAATTTTGATGTAATTCCGGCGTAGAGTGTGTTGCCATAGTCCAGTCGACTCGTGACCAGTGCATGGGTGACAGTCTTTCTTGTTTCGAGGGGGATCCAGCGGAAGATCTTTTTGAGAATGCGAAGGACGTTGAAGCAGGAGGACGATACGGCGTTGACTTGTCTGGACATTGAAAGAGAGGAGTCTAGAATGAAGCCAAGGTTACGTGCATGATCTGTGGGTGTGGGCGGTGATCCCAAAGCGGAAGGCCACCAGGAGTCGTCCCAAGCTGAGGGGGAGGATCCTAGGATGAGCACCTCCGTTTTGTCTGAGTTGAGTTTTAAGCGGCTCTGTTTCATCCATTCGGCTACTTCTTTCATACCTTCGTGAAGGTTGTTTTTGGCGGTGTTGGGGTCTTTGGTGAGGGAAAGTATTAGCTGGGTGTAGTCGGCGTAGGAGATGATGTTGAGGTTGTGTTGACGTGCGATGGAGGCGAGGGGATTCATGTAGACGTTGAAGAGGGTGGGACTGAGTGAAGAGCCTTGAGGTACGCCGCAGATGACTTCGGTGGGCTCTGAGTAGAAAGGGGGGAGTCGGACTCTCTGGGTTCTCCCGGCTAGGAACGAGATGATCCAGTCCAAGGCTTTTCCTTGTATGCCGATGTTGTTGAGGCGTTGTATGAGGGTGTTGTAACAGACAGTGTCGAAGGCGGCGGAGAGGTCGAGTAGAATGAGGGCCACTGTTTCACCGTTTGTCCAGGAGTGCTCGGATGTCGTCAGTCGCCGCAACGAGGGCCGTTTCGGTGCTGTGTTTGGCTCGAAAGCCGTTCTGTGAGGGATCCAGGGAGTTGTTGGATTCAAGGAAGGCTGCGAGTTGGCTATTGACGGCTTTCTCGATGACTTTGGCCGGGAAGGGGAGGAGGGAAATGGGTCGGTAGTTTTTCAGTTCTGAGGGATCTGCTGTTGGTTTTTTCAGAAGGGCGCTGAGTTCGGCGTGTTTCCATATGTCTGGAAAGATGGCGGAGTTGAAGGAGCAGTTGATGACATCGCGGAGATGGGGAGCGATGATGGAGTCAGCTTTGTTGAAGATGTGGTGGGGACAAGGGTCAGAAGGTGAGCCAGAGTGGATTGAGTTCATGAGGCGAATGGTGTCTTCAATGGTGATTGGGTTCCAGGAGTTGAGGTTGTTAGTTGGAGGGGTGGGATCTGAAGGGGGTGGGGTGAGTTGGTCATTGGGAGTATTCTTGAAGCTGTTGTGGATGTCGGCGATTTTGTTGTAGAAGATGGAGGATAGTGCATCGCAGAGGTCTTGGGAGTTAGTGATGTCGTTGGATGCTGCAGGAGGGTTGGTGAATTCTTTGACGATATTGAAGAGTTCCTTGCTGTTCTGAGAATTGTTGTCGAGACGGTCCTTAAATGCTGATTTCTTGGCGGATCGAATCAGTTGGTGGTGTTTGCGGGTGGCTGTCTTGAGGGAGGCCATGTTGTCTGGGGTTGGTTCTTTTCTCCAATTCTTCTCCAGGGTGCGGCATGTCTTCTTGGATTTTTTAAGGTCATCATTGAACCAGGGAGCCTTTTTGCTGGATGATTTCAACTGGTGTTTTTTCAGGGGTGCTAGTTCGTCCGCACTGTGGGTAATCCATTGCCTGAGGTTGGTGGCCGCTTGGTCTGGGTCCGTTGCTAGGGTGGGAGTGTTTTGGCTGAGTGAAGTGAGGAGTTGGTCGGTGGTGATTTTGTTCCAGTTTCTTCGGGGAATGGGTTGTGGATGGTTGTGGGTCAGGGTTGTTTTGTAGCTGAAGTGAACACAGCTATGATCCGTCCAGTGGAGAGCTGTAGTGTGATCGAAGGAGATGTGCTTGCTGGAGGTGAAGATAGGGTCGAGCGTGTGTCCGGCTGTGTGAGTGGGGGTGTCAACAAGTTGTTTGAGTCCGAGATTGGACAGGTTGTCTAGAAGGGTGGTGGTGTTGTTGTCGAGAATGTTGTCAAGGTGGTAGTTGAGGTCTCCTAGAAGAATGTAGTTCTCGGAGGCGAGGGCGTGCGGACTGACGAAGTCAGTGATGTCGTCGCTGAATTGAGATCGGGTGCCTGGGGGCCTGTAAATGAGGGTGCCTCTAAGGGTGGTCCTGGGGTCGGTGTGGATCTGAAAGTGGAGGTGTTCGGTGGTTGCAAGATTGTCGTCAGAGCTGGTAGTAATTTTGATGGTGTTTCTATGGACGATGGCGATGCCTCCTCCAGTTTGATCGGTGCGGTCTTTTCGAATGATCTTGTAAGTGTCCGGTATGGCTATGGCGATGTCGGGGGCAGAGGATGCATTCATCCATGTTTCAGTAAGGAAGGCGATGTCAGGTGATGCAGTGTCGATTAGGTCCCAGAGTTCTGTAGCATGTCTGTGGACTGAGCGGGTGTTCAGTAGGATGCATTTCAAGTCGTTGGGTTCGGAGCTGTGTGAGGAGGAAGTGTGATTGGTGAGGGTCCTGGAGCAGTTGTACTTACAGGAGAGGCAGGAGAATGGGCCGTGGGTGCGTCCTGGGGTAGCTTCGCAGCATAGTGGGGTGCGCCCGGCGTTGAGGGCGAGGAGAGTAGCGGCATCATAAGTTACTCTGGGGTGTTGGGAGCGGCATTGAGCAGGGGGACGGGCGCTGGGCGAGGTCCAGGCGCGGACGGGCGCAGACGGGCTTACCTTTGGCGCACCTTCGGCGCGCAAGGGGCGCGTCCGCTGCACGAGACCGCTGCGCGGGGATGTCTCTGTCATAAAAGGGTGGTGAGGGGGGAGGGGCGAGGGATGAGCAGCTGGGAGGCGGGTGCGTGGTGGAGGGGGCGTGCTCCGGGGCCAACAACAACAACAGCAATGGCGGCTGGGGCGGAAGCGCCGACCGTGTTGGTGAAATAGATGAAATAGTCACACAAACTGAAGTTGCACAGATAATGCAGGCACGTTACACAAATAATGCAGGAAAACAGTGTATGCAGTACAAAACACTGAAAACAATGCAGGCGCGGGCACACGAATCTCAATACAAGCAATGCAGCAAGATATTAATAAATAAAAGATGCAGGCACGGACAATCGCTGTGAGAGCAGCAGAGCAGCGCAAACGATACTCAGCTGGGAAGGCAGGAGAGAGCAGGGGCAGGAGGGAGCGACCGCAGCTGACGGACAAGGACTCTTTTTAGAGCTACTCAAGATCTAAACACATAAGCTTGATTAAATTTATTTTTTTATTTTTTTGCCCAATAGGTCCTTATGGGACCCCCTGAGCAGTCCTAGGGGGTCAGGGTGTGTCTATCCTGCCCCCTTTTCACGTTTTGCACACATATTTCACAGACTTCTTCAGCCTTGCTTATACCGAGGAATAAAATGGCTGCCAACAGTTCCTGGTTTCGAATGTTTATAACCGATTGACAGCCAATCAGCATTGAGCGCGTGATTGTGACGGTGCGCTTATGCTATGATGCCAATCATCGCACAATCCGCGGATCCACCGTGCCTATAGATATATAAATGATTTTAACCGTAATTTTATCAGGAACTACTGAACAGATTGACACCATATAAGCAAAAGGCACAGGTTGGAACTGAGGATTACCTTTCTGCCAAATTTGGTGTAATTCCGTTCAGCCGATCGGGCTGTAGCCGTGGTTAAAGGTCCTATGAGAAATTGCATTGGGAAAACACGTTTTGAGACCCCTCTTTTTTCTCGGCCCCCACTTGACCAATCACCTTCCGGGTAGGAGCGGAACTGAGCGGGCCAACAGTGTGAAAAATTTCGAGAAGATTCATCAATCAACGCCAAAGTTATTGCCAATAGATTGTAGCAGTTTTCCTATGGATAATAGGTCCTAACTATAACTACCTACTGGCGACCGCCAGTAGGTAATTTATATATATATATATATATATATATTACCTACTGGCGGTCGCCAGTAGGTATATATAGTTAGGATTTTTTTCCTATGGGATTTTTGAAAATTCTATGTCGAATAGCTTTGGAGTTTGAGACGGAATTGGCTGAAATTGTCAGGAAAATGGAACATTTTGTTTCTGAGCAGCCCCTGAAAATTTGGGGGGGGGGGGGTTCGTCAAGGGGGGCCGAGAAAAAAGGGGGGTCCCAAAACGCGTTTTTCCCATGTTAATTTCCATAGGGAGGTTGGTCTCACTTTTAGCCCAAACGGCTGAATGGATTTGCACGAAACTTGGCAAAATTGTAGGGACTGTTAGCCCGATGTGCCTTTGCTAGGTCTCAATATATGTGCTCCAGTGGATTTTGATAAATTAACGTTAAAAAAAAATATATATCTGTAACAGCGCCCCGGTTCGCGTACCTGACGCGTAACGGAACTTCGCGAAGCGAAGCTGATTGGCTCTCCGGTGTCTGTCAACATTCTAAACAGTCCGGAGTGGCCGCCATCTTGTCTCTCGGTAGGATCGAGAGACAAGAGGAGGCCAAAACAAAGGGGGAAATGACTATAAGGGGGCATAGTAGATCCTCCCTGACCCCCTAGGTTTGATGTGGAGGCTTTAAAAGGGCCCCGCGGTTTAAAAAAAATAAAAAAAAAATCCTTTTTTTTTGCGTGGGGAGCGCCCGGTACGCGCACCGGGAAGCGGTCCGGGGAGCGTACTATGAGGAAAAAAGAATGATAGACTTTTCAAATATTGTATGTTTATTGATTGTTCGTTTTGTTGTTTTTTTTTTGTTTTTTTTTATTTAAGTAGCAATATGTAGGTACCAATGCAGAGTCAAAAAATTAATATATACCGTCTCCTTTGTAGATATCTTGCATGTTGTTTCAGAAGTTATTGTGGAATATGGAATTCATACCATAGTGTGTCAGGAAAGCAGAAACAATATGGAGGCAGGAGATGATAAAGAGATGTTAAATACACATTGAAGATAATATAGTTGGGGAAAGGAAGTAACTATGAGCAAAAACTATGTAACATAAAAAAGTTGCACAGTATACTATAAGTCTGACTTTACATTATAATCAATTTGGTACTAGTTTATGAATTACATATAAAAATGATTAAAGTCTCAAACAATTTTTGATTATTAAATATACATTTATTTTTCTGATTCTTTTTCAAAATTTAATAGAACGTCTAACATTTGACTGTCCGAAATGTCTTCTTTTTGACTGAACATAACTTCCAACATTTGACTGTCAGAAACGTCCTCATATTGAATTAACAAATCCACAGATTCTACACATTGTAGAAGTTCACGGTCCTGTGATTCATCCATGAATTCCAAGTCAATGGGTTCAATGATTTCCTCATTGTTCATCTCTAGGACAATTTCAAAGGAAACGTTCTGTTCTCCTTCCATTTTTGTGCTGAAATTTGCATAAAAAATAAATATATCAGTAGAGATAGGGCACTGTTGGGTTTAAGTTCAGACAGGTACTTGTGAGTTTATAACAGAGAAGTTATCTATGGGCACTGTATGGTTTCAGGCGTGAAGTAGTACTATTAAAAAGTGCCTGTGAAAAAGCCTAAGTAAATTCATAATTATAACACAGAAACGTAAATCAATCCATAATTATAATAAACAAGCCTTTCTCAATGTCTAACTCTTACAGAGGGACAGTATATAACTATCTGAAAATGTTTTCCCAAATTAATTTAAAGTGCATAACATAGTTCTCTTGTCAAATTTATAAAATAACATCTTACCTTTTAAAAACAAGTTTAAGTTGTCAGTGAAAATGCTCTTGCAATGTACTTCAGGAAGTAGTAGTCAAAATGGCTGTGTTTCTCTCTCTTTCTTTATATATATTCAGGTACATAACCAATCAAATGTCAGGTAAAAAAAGTAGAAAATGAAAGTAACATTTTCATTGGTTGTCAATTCCAACACTTCAGATGTGTTTTGTGAAGTAATTTACCTCAGGGTATTTAGAGAGGTCTACAGGCTAAATGGCTAAATGGAATTCCAACCAAATTTGTGAAAATGGTAGGGATTGGTATGTAGTATGAGCTAATCTATATTTGGTGAAAGTGTCTCCAGTGGTTTTTCTGTAAATTACTTTCCCACCTTTTTTAAGCGAGCGCTTCCCAGTGCGCGCCCCGGTACGCGAACCGGCAGTGTTACGGGAGTCCTCCATTTTGTGTTTCGGTAGAATTGAGATACAAGATGGAGGGCAAATAATGTTCAGAATTGGTAGAAGGGGGCACGGTAGACGTATCCTGACCCCCTAGGTTTTCTGAGGGTGGCTGAGGAGGCCCATATGTGAGAAAAAAACCCATTTTTTTTCAAATTGTCGCGCAGTTAGCGTCCGGTGCGCGTACCGGGTAGCGCTCCGGAAAGCGTAAATTGTGAAAATTAGTAAAAAAAAGTTACATTTAAAATTTGTTTATAGTGATCATAGTTAGGGTAGCTCTGAGAAGAGCTTTTGGGTCTGTGGTAGATTTAGGTACTTATAAGTAGGTACCAATACTTAGTCTTAAATTCAGGATGAAAATTCTGTTTCCCTCATCTGAGAAGTGAACTCCATCTCCTCTGTAGATATCTTGCATGTAGTAACGCAAGTTATTGTTGTACGTGGAGCCCATTCCATGGTCTCTCATGTAAGCTGAAACAGACTTATTTACATGCTTCCTCGATTTCTCAATTTGTGGACAAAATTGGTTCGACCACCTCCATTTCTGTCTTTGGCATATATTTGAATATACCAAGGCAGTTTGAGGAAAAAGTGTCATCAATTGGTCAAAGGTGTCCTTTAAAAGCATTTCCAGACCTACCCCAGTCAAAGTGCCCAAGTCATTTCCTCCACAGTGCACAATTAACAGGTCAGGTTTTGGCAAATGCAAAAAGGTTTTCACCAATGGCATCAATTGGTGTCATCTTAATCCTCTATGGCCAATCCACTTGATTTCCACATTTTGTAAATTGAGGTTGTGTACATTTCTGTTAACAGTATACCTTTGAGCCCAGTAGATGTAACTATGTCCAACAATCCAGACAGAAAACATGGTGAGAGAAGGTTCTGCAGTCAGATGAAGTGTGGTGATGAAATGGCAGTTGAAACAGTAGGAGTTTGTAATGAAAAAAACTGTGGAGTTTGTGTGCTAATGATTCAGTAGCAGTGATTGGTGGATTTTGATTGCTGAAAACAGAAAGTTAGGGTGCATGGATGAGTTCTTTGAAAGATGTAATTTGAATGGTCAAGAAAAAATTGCACTGGATACGCAGGTGTACTGAGAGTTCAGAGTTCAATTGAAACATTGTTGTGTGAACTTGTAAACATGAGAGGACTTTCAGGAGGTGGTTGCTATGGAAAAAAGGCAGAAAGGGCAGAGGGGGGAAGGGTGTTGATTTGAAAAAAGTGAGGGAAGAGTTTTGATTGGGTGACATGAGAGATATGTGTGATGAATTACAGCATTTCTGTGCCATTGTTGGTTGCAGCCTCTGGAGTGCATACCTTTTGCTCTGCTGAAGACAAATTGGTGTGTGTCTGAGACTGTTTTGAAACTCAAAAAGTATTTGCTAAGGTGAGAAAAGATTCATTTAATTTAGATAGAGAATAGTATGCTTTAGGGAGAAAATTATGAAGAAAGTTGTGTATTTAAAATGTTGCTTTGTTTCATAAGTTGCTTGGGGCATATTTACAAGGCCTTTGAGTCCCTTTGATGTTATTTTTCCCATTTTAATTTAAGACATTTCCCCGTGGTGCAAGGTCCTTGTAAATACGCCCCCATGTGTGCTTGGCAAATTTAGATTTTGTTTCTTTGAGTTACATAGCCATGTTAAAAGTGATGCAAGGGCCTTCAAAATACGCTTTCATGTGTGTTAGGGCATTTTAAGTCACTTCCCCATGAATGTAGTTAAATAACTGCTTTACTTGATGTGTTTAAAAACGTTTATTGAAGTCATTTAAGTTTCTTGATATGTACTGCTAGAGTTTCATAGGCTGCTTGGGGCATATTTACAAGGCCTTTGAGTCCCTTTGATGTTATTTTCCCCATTTTAATTTAAGTCATTTCCCCGTGGTGCAAGGTCCTTGTAAATACGCCCCCATGTGTGCTTGGCAAATTTAGATTTTGTTTCTTTGAGTTACATAGCCATGTTGAAAGTGATGGAAAAATGGTGCAAGGGCCTTCAAAATACGCTTTCATGTGTGTTAGGGCATTTTAAGTCACTTCCCCTTGAATGTAGTTGAATAACTGCTTTACTTGATGTGTTTAAAAACGTTTATTGAAGTCATTTAAGTTTCTTGATATGTACTGCTAGAGTTTCATAGGCTGCTTGGGGCATATTTACATGGCCTTTGAGTCCCTTTGATGTTATTTTCCCCATTTTAATTTAAGTCATTTCCCCGTGGTGCAAGGTCCTTGTAAATACGCCCCCATGTGTGCTTGGCAAATTTAGATTGTGTTTCTTTGAGTTACATAGCCATGTTAAAAGTGATGGAAAAATGGTGCAAGGGCCTTCAAAATACGCTTTCATGTGTGTTAGGGCATTTTAAGTCACTTCCCCTTGAATGTAGTTGAATAACTGCTTTACTTGATGTGTTTAAAAACGTTTATTGAAGTCATTTAAGTTTCTTGATATGTACTGCTAGAGTTTCATAGGCTGCTTGGGGCATATTTACAAAGCCTTTGAGTCCCTTTGATGTTATTTTCCCCATTTTAATTTAAGTTATTTCCCCGTGGTGCAAGGTCCTTGTAAATACGCCCCCATGTGTGCTTAGGTACAATAGTAATGGTCAAGGTCTATAGATTCAAAAAAACAATCAATGTAGTATATGCATATAATTATGTAGGAAGCAAAAGATTGCTCAATCCAAAGTGTGCTTCACTTTTTATTCATTATTCAAGCACATTATTACTTAAGTACCCAATTCAAGTCATTGAGTACCCGAATTGTATGGAGTAACTCTCAATTCAAACATCTAAGATACAGTATTCAATTACTTCATTGAATTACACAGTTGCCTTAAAGCATAATTCACATTTGATAATGTAAAATTTATCAGGAGAGAGCAGCACAGTAAATATCAAATCATCGTATTTCAACGCGCTCAAAGTGATGGAAAAGGGAAGTTAGATGGGATAGGTGTGATGGGAAAGAAGTGAGGACTAGGTAAAGGTGGTTGTGACCTTAAAACAATCACAGTGCTATAAAATACATCCTTTACAGTCTAGATTAAGATCTGCAGTTCCAATACACTCTTAAGCATAGGGTCCGTTTTGTTCTGTTAATTATTCCTATGCGTAGAGAGCATGTAAAGTCTGGTCTACGTTTCGACCCCCTGGTTGACGGGAAAGTTAAATCCTCAGGCTGGGGTCTTCTTCAGGACAAGGAGAAACAGGAGCGCTTATTGTGAGGCCCTTGGGTGGCCATTGTCATAGGACCGTCAAAGGTTCGTTCCTGGTTGTAGTTGTGCAATTATTGGGAACAGGACATTTCCATTTCAAACATCATGTTGTTACAATGGTCGCACCAAGCCAACCGCTGTTGCAGTTTAAGAATCATACAACCCACGTGGTTCGTTGGTTTACTCCGTGAGAACTGTCTCCGTGAAGCTGCCTCCTCGCTGTCAAAGCCGTGAATGACATGTGTGCTTGGCTAATTTAAGTACTGATAGGGTGTGCTTCGACATAGGACCTGTGTTGTGTTTTCAAATTATGACCAGAAAATCGTTTAAAAAAAAAAAACGCTTTTCACATTTATGAGAAGGTTATATTGGTGTCTGCTTCTTTAAATAAATATTGAACTGAGAAATATTAAACTGAGGCTTCTGTAAGTGTCAAAGGAGGTGAGTAATGTACATTGCTCTGTTGCATACAGTCCTCATCCTCTGCGTACTCTTGGATATGCTAGACTAAATCTGCACAATGAGATAACTAAGCTGAGGAAACACAGGTGATGTGATTGTGAATTGAGTATAAATATGTGCACGTTTTTCAATTACATCATCTGTGTTTCCTAACATTACGAATCACATTGTGCAGATGAGGTTTAGGCCTGTCCAGGGAGATAGAGGAGGTCTGGCCTTTGTTCAAGAGTGCAGTGGACATGACTCACTTCATTGTTAGGCCTGCACATGTATTATCTTCTCTGTACCCTTCAATAAGCCTAAATTTCATCTGCAACCCTGAGTAGGCCTCACCTCAAATAAACCTCTGGATAGGCCACACCTTATCGTCATCTTGAATCAATCATTTAAAATGTTAGGGGCAGATTTATGATGGCCGTGCGCCTCTTTTGTGCCGCTGTTGCGTCACTTTTGTGATGCAGCACTGATGCAAAAGATGCACCATGTTGCAAGATAGGCCTCACTTCATCTGCAACAAGATACCGTCAGTTTAAACTGTAAACATTTAGGACTGTGTAGGGGGCATGGAGAAGCTGAATCTTCTGTAAATGTCAACATTGTTGCATACAGTGCTCAACTTCTGCGTACTCTTTGATATGCTAGTTTCCATCTGCACAATGAGATACCTAAGCAAAGGAAACACAGGTGATGTGATTGTGAAATGAGGAAAAGAAATTCCACATTTTTCAATTACATCACCTGTGTTTCCTAACATTATGAATCACATTGTGCAGTTGAGGTTTAGGCCTGTCCAGGGACATAGAAGAGGTCTGGCCTTTGTTCAAGAGTGAAGTGGACATGACTCACTTCATTGGTAGGCCTGCACATGTATTATCTCCTCTGTACTCTTCAACAAGCCTAAATTTAATCTGCAACCCTGAGTAGGCCTCACCTCAAACAAACCTCTGTATAATCCACACCTTATCGTCATCCTGAATCAATCATTTAAAATGTTAGGGGCAGATTTATGATGGCCGTGCGCCTCTTTTGTGCCGCTGTTGCGTCACTTTTGTGATGCAGCAGTGATGCAAAAGATGCACCATGTTGCAAGATAGGCCTCACTTCATCTCCAACAAGATACCGTCAGTTTAAACTGTAAACATTTAGGACTGTGTAGGGGGCATGGAGAAGCTGAATCTTCTGTAAATGTCAAAATTGTTGCATACAGTGCTCAACTTCTGCGTACTCTTTGATATGCTAGTTTCCATCTGCACAATGAGATACCTAAGCAAAGGAAACACAGGTGATGTGATTGTGAAATGAGGAAAAGAAATTCCACATTTTTCAATTACATCACCTGTGTTTCCTAACATTATGAATCACATTGTGCAGTTGAGGTTTAGGCCTGTCCAGGGACACAGGAGAGGTCTAGCCTTTGTTCAAGAGTGCAGTGGACATGACTCACTTCATTGGTAGGCCTGCACATGTATTATCTCCTCTGTACTCTTCAACAAGCCTAAATTTAATCTGCAACCCTGAGTAGGCCTCACCTCAAACAAACCTCTGGATAGTCCACACCTTATCGTCATCCTGAATCAATCATTTAAAATGTTAGGGGCAGATTTATGATGGCCGTGCGCCTCTTTTGCGCCGCTGTTGCGTCACTTTTGTGATGCAGCAGTGATGCAAAAGATGCACCATGTTGCAAGATAGGCCTCACTTCATCTCCAACAAGATACCGTCAGTTTAAACTGTAAACATTTAGGACTGTGTAGGGGGCATGGAGAAGCTGAATCTTCTGTAAATGTCAAAATTGTTGCATACAGTGCTCAACTTCTGCGTACTCTTTGATATGCTAGACTCCATCTGCACAATGAGATACCTAAGCAAAGGAAACACAGGTGATGTGATTGTGAAATGAGGAAAAGAAATTCCACATTTTTCAATTACATCACCTGTGTTTCCTAACATTACGAATCACATTGTGCAGATGAGGTTTAGGCCTGTCCAGGGACACAGAAGAGGTCTGGCCTTTGTTCAAGAGTGCAGTGGACATGATTCACTTCATTGGTAGGCCTGCACATGTATTATCTCCTCTGTACTCTTCAACAAGCCTAAATTTCATCTGCAACCCTGAGTAGGCCTCACCTCAAACAAACCTCTGGATAGTCCACACCTTATCGTTATCCTGAATCAATCATTTAAAATGTTAGGGACAGATTTATGATAGCCGTGTGCCTCTTTTGTGACGCAGCGGCGGTGCAAAAGATGTGCTATGTTGCGACATATTTACAACTTGATGCATCTAGGCAGATGTGTCATGCTGTAAAGTCCTGTGCCACATGAAACCTGCGTCAGATTTCATGTGAGCGTTTTGTTGTAGGGTGGGCAGTCATTTGCATGAAAGCCCTGTAAAACTAACACAGTAAAATTAAGAAGATTTCACTGAGTCACCTTTATGGCATTGCTGAATCAAATCCTTACGCCTGTTTGAAACAGGCATAAGGAGTGATGCACCATGCAATGTGTGGCTTGCCCCTGTGCATTGCAGTAGATATGTCGCGCTCACGACGTGATTCCTGCAATGCGCCGTTTTTGTGGAACAGATGCGTGACACATCTGTGCTGTTTTTGCTCAATGGTGCTCTGCATTGTAAATGCGGCACATCATGGGTGGCAGAGCAGTGGCGCACGTTAACTGGTGCATCCCTCGGGATGCGCCAGTTAACATAAATCTGCTCAATTTAAGTATTAGCAGGGGACACAGTGTTGGTGAGGCTTATCCAAGGTTAAGAAGAGATGAGTCCTATTCACAGAAAAATTGGACATAGGCCTCACCTCCTCAGCATCGCTGGACATGGTTAAATAATATCTGCAAAATGTTACTCTTGTTAAACAATTTTACAATTATAGTCTCTGAGATTTGTCTCTTACTCTGCAACATCTCATTGTTGTTCTCTTTCTTTAAAGATAACGACAACATCAAGCATGAGTGATAATGAGCAATTTGTTGATCTCGATCTTATCATTGAACTTGTTATTGAAACGTCAGTGGAAGTAGATCCCTTGGATGATTTATATCCTGTGGATGATGAAGAATATGATGAGGATGCTGATTTGTCAGAATTGTATGACATAGGGTGGGCAGCTTACCTGCTCGAGCCTATTAACCTATAAAGACTTTTAAAAATAAATTTAAGTTACTCGAAATGAAAAGTAACCATGTAAACCGTTTCATTTAAAATTAAATACAACTTCAAAAACAGATTGTGTGAAGTGTCTTTAATAAAATAGTGAAATATGCTAATAAAATTAGTTCAGATTCACATATAAAAGAGCACAGGTCAAATGTAGAAGCATTCCATTTCTTTGCTACTATTTGTGAGTTTTAAATTTGCTAATGCACTAAAAATTATTGTATGTAGAATTGACAACTAGTATGTTAATTTTTTGACGAATGTTATTGATTTACTGTTTGGTAATAGTGGTTAATAACATTTTTTATTATATTTTACCACAGATTCAACTGCAGATCATTTCAAAACTACAATATGCCATCTAAAGAAAGAAGCCGAAAGGCTACAAAACGTCAAAGACAGCAGATTACTAAATGCTTGCAGCAGTCCTCTACAATAAAAACTCGTCAAGTCACCAAGAAAGCTCCGGGTAAGACAACGAAATCATTCCTAAGAAACATTTGTAGAAAAAAAATATCACTACAGAACATGTTTTAGTCCAGAAAAAGAGAGCCAATTTAAACGGAAAGGAAAGGCCAATCAAAAATGTTACTGCTAGAGCAGGAGATAACTCTGTGCATGGTAGTAGAAGGAACAATCAGTTTAGGGACATTCGTAGACGAATGTTCCGCAACAGGATAATTGGCAATTTGTTAAAAAATATTAAGAAAGGTCAACAGAAAGTGATTTTTTATAAGAGAAAAAATAAGTTGAGAAAATTATTGATCAGGCATTCGAAATTAAGCAAAAGTTATTTATTTTGATAATCAATAGAATTAGGAAACTAAACAAGGCAATTTATGATTTCAAAACAAATAGTAGATGGAAGAGAACAGTTAATCGTAGTCATTTTTGTGAAGTTTTTTCAGGAGAATGGATGCATAGTTCAAGTTGTGAGGCATTTTTTAATGAGGAGAGTTATTTCCAGGATAATGATTTGGTGCATGCAGTTGAAACCAGTGGTCGAGCTTATGAGGTGAAAGATGGTTGTCCAGTTGAAAAAGAAAAACTTGTGACAACAGAGGCAGAAGAGGTGTTAGGTAATGAGGTTTTAGGAAGACGTCCTAAGGGACCAGTGTATACCTGGAAGTGTAGTAGTATTTGCAGTGTGCGACAGGATTCCATCAATTTGCTTTGTGATTTTGTACGGACATTTAATAAGAAAAGTTTAAAACAAAAAATGAAGTTGTTGCAAGAATTAGATCCTTGCAGAGTGAGAGAAGTGACAGGTTTGCATGGTCATTCACTGGCTTGTCTTTCCAGGAGAGTATGCCAGAGTGTTTTTCATCATTTCAGGATGCTAGCAGTGCATCATAATAAAGTGAGGAAATTAGTTAGAATGTTGTATTATGCTAAGAGTCCAGCAATTATGCTTAAACAATTATGCACTGCTCTTTTGCATGGTTCTGAAGCAGATGTGAAGAATATTTGTGAAGAAATTGAGTTTTGTTACTTTGCAAGTAAAGAGGAGAATGTTGAAATTGACCCAGAAGAAGAAGGTAATGTGGAAGATAGTGTACAGGTTTCCAGTACAGATAATTTTCAGAAGGAAATTGCCACGTTTCAGGTGAAATCAAGTGAGAGGCCTAATTTCACTTGTGTGTGTTGTCGACGCACTTATTATAAGAATCAGACTAAGTTAGTGGATTTATATGCGAAAAGTGAAAGGGAAAATAATAGTGAATGGAAGGATTTTGCAACATACTTGATGGTAGAAAATTGTTTTGATTTGGGATCGGATCAACGTGTGTGTACTTATTGTTGTAACAAATTAAATCAAAACCGGATGCCTGCTAGAGCGGTTTATAATAATCTGGAATTGGTTGAGATTCCTTCTGAATTGAAGGATTTAAATACTTATGAATCTATTTTGACTCAAAGTATCCATCCCTTTCAGGATATTGTACGAATGGAGCCAAAGACAGGGAAATTGCCTCCATCAGATTTACAGAGAGGATTAAAGGGAAGAGTTGTTTATTTGCCTCTAGATTTGAAGAAAAACATTAATACAATTGGAGTAGAGAAAGTGGAAGAGGAACCTCTGGTTATCTTAGTTAATGGGGTTCCGACAAAGAGTAAGAAAATCTGGCAAGATTTAGTGGATGTTAGGAAAGTCAAAAAGGCAACATTGTATTTGAAGAAAAACAATAAGTACTACAAGAATGTATATGTTGCAGAAGAGGAAGTAAGTGAAGAAGAGGATAGCGATTTGTGTGCTGGTCAAATTGAGAAAGTAGAAGCCTCTAAAAATGAAGAAATATATGAACATTATAGTGTTCATCCTTTGCATTCCAAGGAAGTCATGGGGAATGCTATTGAGTTGTTTCAAATGAAACAAGCCAAAGGAAGTCCCATTAGTGTTTGGGAGGAAAGTTTGGAAGCTCGGTGTTTCCCACAGCTATTTCCAACAGGTCAAGGAGGAAGATATGATGAGCGACCTGATCAAATTCATGCTTCTGAATACCGGACTTTACGATTGTATGCAGAAGATCCTAGGTTTAGTCAATGCATTCCCTATTTGTTTCATCTACTGTTTGAAAGCGATCTGTCTGGACTGTCATATGCAGTGAACCACATCTTGAAAAGTGGTGTACAGATGCAAAATATCTCGGCAAGGGACTTTATGGATAAAGTCAATGTGCAAGACAGTATTTTGGATTCTCACCTGATTAATCTCATGGCGTGTCAGCGTGGTACTAATGAGTACTGGTACCGTCGTCATGGTGATTTAAAATGTATGCTGAGGAACTTAGGAACTCCCACATGGTTCCTCACTCTCAGCTGTGCTGAGTATGGCTGGGAAGACTTACTTGAATTTCTACGAGAGGCAAATGGAAACATTGAAAATATCGAATTCAAGACACCCGGAGAACTGTGCTCTTTGGATCCAGTGAATGTATGCAGGTACTTCAATCATAGATTTGAAGCTATGATGTCTTTCATCATGAACAAGAAAAATCCACCTCTTGGAGAGGTGTTGGATTTCTTCTGGAGTAAGGAGTACCAAGCAAGAGGTGCTCCTCATATACATATGCTGCTGTGAATCAAAGATGCACCCAAATTTGGAACAGATCCGGATGACTTAGTGATGAGTTTCATAGAACAGTATTCTACATGTGCTGTTCCAAAGGCAAAGGAAGACAAAAGCCTAAGAGAACAAGTTTTACGCTTCCAAAGCCATCGTTGTGGAAAGTACTGTCGTCGTAAATTCAGAAACAAGGACAAGTTCTGCACAAAATGTCGTTTCGCCTTTCCACGACCGGTGATTTCTAAAGGAAGAGTGAACAGTTTGATGTCTTCGCTGCGACATAATGTGATGAAGAAATCACCCAAAAATACCTACAATTTGAAAAGGAATGAAGAGTCCAAGTACATCAACGACTACAACCCAGTGATTTTGTCCATGTGGAATGCTAACATGGATATACAGTTTGTGGCTGATAACTGTATGGCTGTGGCTCGGTATGTGACATCTTACATCACCAAAAAAGAAAAGACAGAATTGAAGGATATGTGGGAGGACATTTCCCATGAAAAGAGCCTCAGTAAGAAGTTGTACAGTTTCAGTCTGAAGATGTTGTCGCATCGAGAAATCGGAGCTTACGAATGTTCTGACCGGTTGTCTTCAGCAAGTCTCTATGCCAAATCCAGGAGTATCATTTGAGCGAGTCTTGGTCTTGCTGCAACGCGTAATCGAGTTCTGAAACCTGTACGGGAAATTGAGTATTTGGCGGAAAAGGAGCCAAACAGTACAGATATTTTGAAGACCAACATGTTGGATACATATTATCCAAATAGAAGCAGTCACCTCGAGAATGTTTGTCTGTATGAGGTTCTACAAAATTACATATTCAAGAGGAACATCAAAGAAGATATTGATAAAGGAGTGTATGCTGTAATTGGAAGTGAGGGATGTCTGGTCAAGCAAAGAAAATGCCAATTGGTAAATCATCGAAAATTGAGTGGCGAATCTTCTGAAAGAAAAGAGTTTTTCTATTCAGCACTTTTGCAACTTTTCAAACCTTGGCGTGCAGAAGAGGAACTGCTTGGAGATTTCCTGTTACGAAGACTCTTTCAATGCCGCCAAGGAGACTATAGAATGTCCTGTTTTTTCCCAAATATCTAGAAATGTTGAATGCGGAAATCGAGCAGGAAGCAACGATTGCAGCCGAGATTGCTAGAGACAGTTCTCAGGACAGTCAGAGTTCTGTTTCATTGAGTCAGGATCCACTAGGAGGACCAGTTATCGAAAATGAAGCTGCCACTGCCATGATTGAAGTGGAAAGAGCCATGGCACATGCTCAGGAGAATGCGGTTAACTTAGAAGACTTGGAAAGACAACTCAACGTTGAGCAGAGGAAAATATATGACGAAGTTACCACCCAAATTGATCATGGATTAAGTCATGAGAAGAAAGAGTGCTCATGTACGTCATTGAAGCCTGTCCGACTGTACGTGAGTGGAGAAGCGGGAACTGGAAAAAGTTTCCTCATTAAAGCAATTTCATGTTATTTGCAGAAAAGGACTGAGTCATCGCTGTCTTGTGTTGTCACCGCTCCAACTGGACTGGCAGCACATAACATTAAAGGTATTACTTTGCATCGTCTACTGATTCTGCCAGTGGAGCATGATAACAAATTACAATACCACAAGTTATCTGGAGATGCTTGTTGTGAAATTTCCAGAGTCTTGAGGAAAATGAAACTTCTTATCATTGACGAAGTAAGCATGGTTTCCAATATCATGCTTGCCTTTGTGCATTTGAGAATGCAAGAAGTTCTCAAAACAGAGTATGATGTGTTATTTGGTGGCAAACACATCATTGTTTTCGGTGATCTTCTGCAGCTGACACCAGTGAAAGGACAACCTGTGTTCAAAATGCTCACGCATGAAGATAACAGGAAGTGCCTAGGGAGCATTGGCAACGTAATATATGGTTAAACTTCAATTATGCTGAACTGCGTGAAAATATGCGTCAAGCGAAGGATGAAGATTATGAGAATATTCTACAAGATGTTAGAATCGGAAAAGTGACCGAGCATGGGAAAGAAGCTTTACATGCACGATTACTGTCAAATTTGTATCCAGAAGAAGACGTGCCTGAGAATATTTTTCAGAAAATTACTGAGAAGAAATCTGGAATATGTTTGATGCCAACTCTTGCAGAATGTGCCATCTTCAACAACAAAATGTTGCATTTAGAAAAGCAAGAGATTGTGAAACTGGAAGCTATTGACAGAGTAGAGCATATGGAAGCAATAATTATTTTGTCTGAGAATTTGAAATCAAAATTGGATTCATTAGAGAAGACTATATCTAAAACTGCAGGTTTTGAAAAGACTCTGAATGTGTGCTTAAATTGCCGTATAATTTTAAGAAGGAATTTACATGTTGAAAGAGGTCTGGTAAATGGATCAATGGGTAATGTTGTTGATTTTGAGAAATACAGAAATAGAGATGGAATTGAATTTAAAAAAATTAAATTTGATGGCATTGAGGAAGTACAGCTAATTGGTCGTTGCTCTGCTAGGTTTTTGCTTGTAAAAGACTTATATGTTCGCCGTAAGCAGTTTCCTGTTTGCTTGGCATATGCGGTGACAATCCATAAATCGCAAGGTTTAAGTGTAGACAGTGCATTGGTGAATATTGGCAGTTCTGTGTTCAAGGAGGGTATGGCATATGTGGCATTGTCACGAGTCAGAACTTTATCGGGATTGTACTTGATTGAGTGTGATGTCACAAACATTTGTGTGGATCTAGATTGTGTTAAGGAATACAATAGGTTAAGAAGAGAGTATGTGCCACATTTGCCTCAATATCCTTTGTTTGAGAAACTTGTGGTAGGCCGGAAACGAAGAAATGTGACCAATAGTAGGAAGGTTGTAGCAAAAAGACGAAAAGTCGATGAACCCGAAATTATAAGCAGAAAGAAAATTGATTCTGTTGAAGATGTTGTTGGTTTTCAATTTGAAAACAGTTCTGGTGTCAACTGCTATGCTAATGTTGTGGTTAATGTTGTCTTTTCTCTAGAAACTTTAAAAGAAGAGATTGTTGTCAATTCGGATCAAAGATTTTGCAGTTTGTTGAATTCTGTGTTAGAGAAATGTAGCACTGATAGAACAAAAATAGAAAGTGTGTCTGAAATTCGAAATCTGTTAGACAAATGTTCAGGTCAAACGCAATTCTCTCAAAATATTCAGCAAGATTGTCAGGAGTTTTTAATGTATATGCTTGATGTATTGCAAGATGAAGGTGTAGATGTAGATCATCTGTTTGGCCTTTCTTATCAATGGCAGTATGACTGCGGGAACTGTAGGGTATCAAGTACTACTAGTGTAGACTCAGAAAAATGTATATATTTAACTTTGCCAGACAGTAAATCAGTGTCCTTTAATAAGCTAGTAAAAGCAGCCGATCACAACATGGAGTGTAGCCAATGTAAGTCAGCAATGCTGTCCACATTATTTATACGAACATATGGCCAGTATGTCATTTTAATGTTCCAACGATGTAGGCCTGATGGAACAAAATTGACAACTTTAATATAAAATTTTGTGGCTGCGCAGTTGTCAATATCAGGAAGGACTTTTGTAACTGCAGCAATTATATATCATGACGGTCCTTCAACAACATCAGGACATTACACAGCTTATTTGAAGTCTAGAAACGGCTGGTCATTCTGCAAAGATTCTGTTTTAACTTTAAAAAAAAATTGCCTTTTGACCTTAAAAATTCTTACCTGGTGTTTTTACAACCAAAATTTTAGGGAAAGAATCTCGGGATCTGCTCTGAGGAATTTCAAGAGGTTCTAATGGCTCCTACACTATTTGGCCTTGAGGATAAGTGTAGTACAGTTATTTTTGAGTTTTAAGTAGTTCCTGGAAAAAAAGAAGGTTTTCTTACAGAAAGTGGTGGGCACGGATTAGTTAAAGGACAACAGAGTATTTCCCAAAGCAAACAGTGTTCTTACCATAACACTTGACGTCATGGAAAAATAACTGCACTTTGAATGAGTTCAGAAAAACTGTTTCTTTTAATAAGCTAATTCAAGCAGCCAATCAAAACATGGAGTAGAGGTAATGTAAGTCTGCAATGCTGTCTACATTATTTGGACAAACTTTTGGTTATAATGTCATTTTAAAATTCCAACTATATAAACCTGATGAAAGTAAGTCTTCAACTTTAATTACAAATGTTGTGGCTACACAGTGGTTGATTTTAGGAAGAACATTTGTAACTGCAGCTATTATATGACATGATGGTCCTTTGACAACATCCGTTTATTACACAGCTTATTGAAAATGTAAAAAAAGCTGGTGTTTCGGAAATGATTCACATTTGACTATGAAACAATGTTGCCTTTTCACTTAAAAATATTCTTACTTTCTGTTTTCAGAAGAGAGAATTTTGGGTAGGTAACTGGCTTGTAATGATTCTAGGAGTTGATATAATTTTATGTAGTGTTTTAAATTGCTTTGTGATTAACAGTGATGTAGAGAATTAAATAATTGTAGTAGTCATAGAGGTAGTGTTAGTGTGCCTCATATTAAGTAGTATCAATGTCCTAAGAAATGTGGAACATGAGTGAGCAAGAAGGGTGAGATATTACTAGTACAGGATTGAGAAAGTGATCTTGAACGTTTTCTTTCTGAAAGTTGCGGAAAAAGAAAATGACGGGATTTTCATAGAAGAATTCTTAGAGTTATAAATGGCTCTTACACGATTTGGCCTTGAGGAAAAGTGCGGTAGAGAGCGAGAAGTCATTTATTGTATGTAACATATTTGTCAAAACGATGGAGCTTTTCTTTCAGAAAGTGGCGGGCAGAAAATAATAGCAGAACAACAGAGTATAAGCTGTTCATAGGATATCCTTCGACGTCATGGAAAGTAAGTTACTTTTAAGGAGTTCTGATTTCTGATTGGTTATGTTATATGGGTTTTTTAAACACAATCATTTTGATTGTGTTTTTTTTCCCCGCTGTTATATGATGAATACCTTCAAGTCACTGTTTTTAGTGAAATTTGATATATTCTGAGAACAGCAAAAATAAACCATTTAACATGTATAATTAATTCTGTACTTTTTGTATTTATGATGTACATTTAGAACTGTGTAGGAGGCATGGAGAAGCTGAGGCTTCTGTAAGTGTCAAAGTTGTTGCATACAGTGCTCACCTTCTGCGTAGTCTTTCATATGCTACACTACATCTGCACAATGAGATACCTAAGCAAAGGAAACACAAGTGATGTGATTGTGGAATGAGCAAAAAAATTGCATGTTTTTCAATTACATTACCTGTGTTTCCTAACATTACGAATCACATTGTGCAGATGAGGTTTAGGCCTGTCCAGGGTCACAGAAGAGGTCTGGCCTTTGTTCAAGAGTGCAGTGGACATGACTCACTTCATTGGTAGGCCTGCACATGTATTATCTCCTCTGTACTCTTCAACAAGCCTAAATTTCATCTGCAACCCTGAGTAGGCCTCACCTCAAACAAACTTCTGGATAGGCCACACCTTATCGTCATCCTGAATCAATCATTTAAAATGTTAGGGGCAGATTTATGATGGCCGTGCGCCTCTTTTGCACCGCTGTTGCGTCACTTTTGTGACGCAGCAGCAGTGCAAAAGATGCACCATGTTGCAAGATAGGCCTCACTTCATCTGCAACAAGATACCGTCAGTTTAAAATGTATATATTTAGGACTGTGTAGGGGGCATGGAGAAGCTGAGGCTTCTGTAAGTGTCAAAGTTGTTGCATACAGTGCTCACCTTCTGCGTACTCTTTCATATGCTAGACTACTTCTGCACAATGAGATACCTAAGCAAAGGAAACACAAGTGATGTGATTGTGGAATGAGCAAAAAAAGTTGCACGTTTTTCAAATACATTACCTGTGTTTCCTTACATTACGAATCACATTGTGTAGATGCCTCACTCAGTCTGTATCTGACACTCTTTCCTTCACTTCCTCTGTCTCCTCTCTCCCTCACTCTCTTTTCCTTATTCACCCTTTCCTTATATAGTTTACCTTACTCACTTTCTTTAAGTAGCTTACACAACTTCAATTTAGTTTTCTCTTCTATCCTTCTTTTTTGTCACTGAAAGTATCTTCCTTTTTTTTCTCTTAGTAATTTACTCTACTTCAATTTCTTTTTGTCTCTGTCTATCACCGTTTCTTTCTCTTTTTTTTCTGCATGTTTATCTCTAACTTTATTTCTTTGTAAAATTGGATTATTGTCAATCTTTTCCCTTGTCTTTTCTAATTTTTAAATACATGTTTTAAAATTTTTCAAATTTTTGTTGTTTCTTTCACAGATTGAAAGTATAAAAATAACAAGTGACTAAGTTAACGACAATTATAAGGTAAGTGTTTTGTACTCTTTTCGTTACATTTCTATCACATTTAACTTCTATTAGTTCCACTGCTTCGTTTCTTTAACCCTCAGTTTCCTGCCTTTGCTACTTCCCTCATTCCTTTTTCTATTACTTATTTACTCTACTCCTTCCACTCCTTTTCTCAGTCCCTCTGGGGCATATTATCAACACAGGCGATAAAATTATCGCTGCTTTTATCGGCAGAAAAGTGCCGCTAAAGCTGCTTTTGCAGCAGAAAACTGCCGCTAAAGCCGCTTTTGCAGTATTTTTCTGGCGATAAAAGCAGCGATAATTTTATCGCCTGTGTTGATAATATGCCCCTCTGTTCTCATAGTTCCTCACTCCTGTTCACTCACTCCATCTCTATTACTCTCACTATCTCTGACTCATCACTCTTTCACTACTTGTTCATTATGCTTTCTCCCTGTAGTCCAAACACACTAAGGGGCATATTATCAACACAGGTGATAAAATTATCGCTGCTTTTATCGGCAGAAAACTGCCGCAAAAGCGGCTTTATCGGCAGCTTTCTGCCGCAAAAGCGGCTTTAGCTGCAGTTTTCTACCGATAAAAGCAGCGATAATTTTATTGCCTGTGTTGATAATATGCCCCTATGTTATTTATATTTCTTTGTTGTTTCAATCATTCCTTTTCTGTCACTTCTTCTTTTTTGCTTTCTGTTTTTTTCTCTCTGTTATTCCACATGTTTTAACCTTAGTCACTATCATACATCTTGTTTTATTCCTATTTACTTTTGGTCGCTGTTTTCTTAACACTTTCCTTCAGGATTGTTCTTTTAGTCCGGTTCTATCCCTACCTCTCATTCCACATCCTTTACCGTTTTTCTTCTAAATTTGAACATTCACTCATATTCTCTAAGAAACTCTTGTTTATTATTCTTCTACTCTCCTTTTTTTCTTTCACTTCCTTATCTATTTTGTTTTTCACAATTATACCCTCTTCCATCTTTTCTTCGGTAAATAGATCTATTAAACAGTATCTCTGTGTTACTCCCTCTAGCTGTCTTTCTTTTAACATTACTATCTGTTTCCTTCCCTTATACTTATTTTTCTTAAAAAAAAATTTCTGGTTCGCTTCCGGTTCGCGTACCGGCGCGCGAACCAGAAGAAATAGAGTTTGCCAGAGTGCTAAACATTCTAGCAATTTTTTTATAAGGGCGAGGTAGTTCTGAAAAGAACTTTTTTTAAAATTATTTTTGTTGTTTTATATATATTTTTTTTTTCTGAACATTTTTTTACTTTTTTTATTTTTTGAACGGTTTTATATTTTTTTTGTTTTTTTTGGGGGGGAGAAACGAAAATGATTCATTGTAAAGGGCTCAACAGGAGCAACAAAAAAAAAAGATAATTTAATTTCTGGGACGTTTTGGACAATTATGATTCTGTCACAAAGCAAGGCAGATTGACTAACCTTGCAATCCTGATACAGCAGGAGCGATGTCGATGCTCTATTCGTCCCTCCCCGCATGCGGTACCTCCAGGGAGTATAATAAACAACACCCACCTAAAAGGACCTCACACAGGGAAGGGGAAAAATGGAGAAATAAAATATAAAGGCTGACAGCCAGAAACCATCTGCAGCAAGGAATGACCGACTAGGCACCCTCCGTAGATCTGTATTAGGTTTCCTGTAGATAAGACATAAGCAACACACGTCAATCCAACCCTCCCTTATCTTCTCTAATCGTGAGTGAATGTGTATGTGTGTTCTTTTCCACTTACTTGTAATGACTGCCACTAATACTCAAGAAAAGTCATGTAAAAAATAGAAAAAATAAAGCAAGAAAAAAGAAGGCACTGAATACCCATGAATTAAAGTTCTGATGGGCTATACAGTATAGCCATTCACAGGTAACTAGTCTTTAGAGTAGTAGCCAGCAGGCTTGTAAATCATAATCCTTCCCGCTTCAATAACAGTTCAGATTGGGATTTCCAATACGTGATACACAAGCAATAACTCTTGCTTCGTGCCTCTCACGCATTAACAGTCATATCCATGTGACTGCACAACACAGGACTCAATAGGAACCTCCGTTCCGTAATCCCCACACAACGTACCAAATGTCAGAAGAGAAGATATTCGAGAGAAAAGCGTCTCTCACTCGCTTTTCTTGTTCCTTCTCACGATACCTTCAAAAAAGATCCAAGCGTTATGTGGTCCACAAACAAATCCAAAGCAATCTGCGCGGCTCCTTCTCAGCGCGGCTCCTTCTCAGCGCGGCTCCTCGGAGGGGTCAAAGGTCACAGTACGCTGTGCTCGACAACATCCGCACAGTCTCAATAGCTTTCTCTGTAACCAGCGATGATCCTTCACAAACAAATCCAAAACCATCTAGAGTGCACTACAGGTGACATGCACCGGCTACATGGCAAAATAGGACTGATATAGGATACAGAAAGAAATCAGAGGAAAGGAAAGACAGACCTCCCATGTGAGCATTCTGGGACTTGTAGTTGACTGGAATATGAGCCTAATTCATGACAGAACCCCCTCACTACGACCGCCGTCCCGGCGGTCCACCAGGTTTAGTGGGATGCAAAACGTGGAACCTCCTCAATAAGCCAGGGCAATGTACATTAGTACTTGGTTCCCATGACCGTTCCTCAGGCCCATATCCTTTCCAATCTATCAAATACTGCAAGACACCCCTTACTCTCCTGGAATCCAGCACAGCTCGCACCTCATATTCAGCCTCCCCCTCAACCTCCAAAGGACAAGGTCTACCAACCACCCTGGTACCCTGTATATACGGTTTCAATAGGGACACATGGAACACAGGGTGGATGTGCCATGAAGGAGGTAGTTGTAACTTCATAGCGACAGGATTAACCACTGCAATGATGGGATAGGGGCCAACGAATTTGGGTTGCAAGCGTGTATTCCCCTTCAACTTCAAGTGTTTAGTACTTAACCACACCTTATCTCCCAACACATAACTAGGCTCTGTGGTTCTTTTCCTGTCTGCTTGCTGCTTATCACGGTTTTTGGCCGTCGCCAAATGCTCTTTAGCATCTTGCAAAACGGTAATAAGATGTGTATGATGCTGTTGAATAGAGGGAAGGGGAGACATACCAGGTTGTTCAAAAGGCATCGAGTTGGGATGAAAACCATTAAGGCAATAAAAAGGTAAACATCCCAACGAAGAATGAGTAGCACTGTTTTAGGCGAACTCCGCCATCCACAACAATGTTCTCCACTCCTCATTCTGCTGTAATGAAAAACACCGTAAATACTGTTCCAATGTTTGATTCGGTCTTTCGGTTTTTCCATCCGTTTGCGGATGGTAACTGGTTGACAAACGAGCATCGATACCCATCATACTACACAGAGCTTTCCAGAATTTAGAAGTAAACTGTGTACCCCTGTCTGTGATAAGAACAGAGGGGACACCATGTAACCGTACCACGTTCTGCAGAAATACTAAGGCCAATTCTCCTGACGTGGGCAACTTAGTTAGGGCGATAAAGTGACCCATCTTGGTTAAATGGTCTATCACCACTAGAATGGTATTGTTGCCGAAACTGATAGGCATTTCCACAATGAAATCCATGGAAACAGTGTGCCATGGTGCAGGGGGTATTGGTATAGGACGGAGTAAACCACTACTTCGTTGGTGCGTGGTTTTCGCTTGAGTACATATAGGACATCTGACAATATACTCTTCAATGTCCTTTCGCATTGACTCCCACCAGAAGTGTCTAGATGTAGTTTGGAATGTCTTTTGTACTCCCATATGTCCACTCAAAGAAGAATCATGAGTCTACTGTAGGACTAAAGCCTGTAAATCCTTTGTAGGTACATACAACTGCTTTTCTCTGAAAAGCAGTTTGTTCTTCCACGATCTTAATAGCGGTTCTTTCAAAATCCAAGTCGGGGCATCCAGATTTTCAGTTTCTTCCTCCACTTGTTTTAGGAAATCAGTAGAGCAGGTGATGGCTGAGACCATTGGAACGAATGAGGACGTTTGTAGGATAGAAGGAGGGTTCTCATTCTCCCTTTGTTGATGGTTGATACCTTGTTCAGGTCGTGAAAGAGCATCTGCCTTGCCGTTTTGCGGGCCAGGACGGTATTTAATCACGAAATCAAAGTCAGAAAAGAAAAGAGACCATCTCAACTGGCGTGGTGTTAAGGCCTTTGCACTCTTCAAAAAGAGAAGATTCCGGTCATCAGTAAAGATCTCCACAGTATGTCTAGCTTCCATGAGATGATGACGCCATTCCTCACACGCTCTCTTTATAGCCAACAGTTCTTTATCAGTGATGCTATAATTGATCTCACTTGCGGTCAATTTCCTTGAAAAATATGCTACCGGGTGTAATTGGCCTGTATCCAGATTTCTTTGTGATAAAATGCCTCCAATAGCATAATATGATGTATCTGTCTCCATCACAAAGGGTTGGCTAGCATCCGGGTGTCGCAAGATGGGTGCAGAGACAAAACGGTTCTTTAGAGCTTGAAAGGCCTCTTCAGCTGCTTCTGTCCACAGGAATACCACTCCTTTCTTTAAAAGATGGGTCAAGGGCTGTATGGTTCTTGAAAAGTCTTGAATGAACCGACGATAAAAGTTTGCGAATCCCAGGAAGCTTTGTAAGGCTTTTACACAAGAAGGGAATTCCCACTGGATGATGGCTTGAGTCTTTTTGTGGTCCATCCGCAAACCATTTGGTCCAATGACATATCCCAGAAACTCCACTTCCGTGGCATGAAAGAGGCATTTCTCCAGTTTGGCATAGAGTTCATGTTGGTGCAACCTCTCCAGTACTTCCAGAACATGCCGTACATGATCCTCCGGGGTGGGAGAAAAAATCAGAATATCATCTATATAGACAATACAGGATACATCAAGTAAACCCCTCAACACCTCATCCATGAAGAATTGAAACGCCGCAGGGGCATTGCACAAGCCAAAAGGCATGACTTGATACTCGTAAAGCCCATATCTGGTGCGGAATGTTGTCTTCCACTCATCGCCACGGCGGACTCGCACCAAATGGTAAGCACCCCTCAGATCAAGTTTAGTAAATATCCGGGCATCTTTCAACTGATCCAATAAGACCGGTATCAGAGGGAGAGGGTACCTGTTCTTCTTGGTCACACGATTGATCGCTCTGTAGTCAATACAGGTGCGCAACCCTCCTTCCTTCTTCGGGATAAAGAATAGAGGGGATAATGCCGGGGAAGTAGAGGGGCGGATGAATCCTGAGTCCAATAGCTACTTAAGGTATTGTCGAAGATAGATGTTTTCTTTCTCCGTCAGTGCGTATATCCTACTGCAGGGAATATTAGCTCCAGGTTCCAACTCGATCACACAATGGTACTCCCTGTGTGGTGGTAACTTGCTAGCTTCCTTCTCACTAAAAACTTCACGGTACCGATTGTAGACTTCCGGAAGTATAGTTACAGCATTCACGCTCAAGATTCTCCCTCCCTCTGCTAAAGAACTAGCAGGCGTTTCCATCCTTATTTCCTCATGCACACATTGCATGGTACAATGAACAGCGCAGTAATCCGAGCTAAGAATGATAGTACGGGCAGCCCATCGTACCACAGGATCATGTTGTGTTAGCTATGGCATTCCCAGAATCAATTTAAACTGAGGAGCATCAATTAGATCAAAAGAAATGTGCTCATAATGATTTTGTCCCACTTGCATGATTAATTGGCGAGTATGATAACACACTGGGCCCGACGTCAAGTCTGATCCATCCACAGCCTTTACTACTTCAGGTGTTTCTTTCCGAATGCATGGAACTCCCAGCCTCTTGGCATATTGTAGATCTATGAAATTGCCTGTAGCACCAGAATCCAGCATTGCGTGTACCATCACCGGTGTTGCCTCTGGCCATTTGATCGTAACGCACAAGTTCATATGGGGTACCGAAGGCTGCATAGTGTTTGCAACTGCATGTAAGACCACTTTCTCCACTTCCTGACTCAAACAAGGGGTCTCAAACTTGTTTGAGCATTCTCGTTTCCCGAAGCACTAAAGAAAGTTGCTGCTACCGGAACATTTCTTGCTCCCTTTGTCTTGGATGTACAATCCTTAATAAAGTGCCCGGCCTTTCCGCAGTACATACACAGTTTCTGGTTTCGTCTTCTTGTTCGTTCTTCTTGACTTAATGGACCCCGCACTCCACCTATTTGCATAGGTTCGGTTGTATCAGTTGGTGTTGCACCCTCCGTAACAGCTTTGGATTTGAAGAACGGAAGGCGCATTTCGTATCGATGTTTGTCTCCTTTACGTTCTTGTAATCTATGATCCAGCTGTACTGTCAGATCAATTAACTCTGCACAAGTCGTCGGCATATTCACCACTTGGGCCAGGACATCCTTTAACTCACCCCTCAATCCTTGATAAAACAAGGAGACACGTTTTTCAGGTGGCCAATCAGTTTCGACAACAAGACGGTTAAATGTAGTAATATAGGACAGTAGATCCTGTGAGCCCTGTCTGAGCGTAATCAGTTCTCTATCTAGAGACAACATGTGAGCCTTGCGATCAAATAATTTACGCATTTCCTCGCAAAACTCATCAAAATTGTCTAAAACCGGATCTTTTCTCTCAATCAAGGGAAACGACCAACTGGCAGCATTACCACCTAAATAAGACAACATAAAAGCTGTTTTGGAATGGTCGTCCTGAAAGACAGCGGGTTTGCACATGAAATGCAACTTACACTGTCCCAAAAATGTACTATATTTTTTGGGATCCCCCAAAAACCTCTCAGGTGGTGCCAACGGGAGTTGCACAGGTTGAATAACCTGAATAGTCGACGGACCCTGCATTCCTGAGACCCCGGAGGTCTGAGTCTGCACAGGAGGGAATAAGGTCGCTTCTTTAATGTAATGGGCTCCCTTTGCACCAATGGTACTAGTCCGAGCCGCTCCTGCCACCTCCTGTCTAAGAATACTCATATCATGCCTCAATCCTTGATTCTCCCCTCTAATAGCTTCTACCTCCACCCTTAAAGCAGAAACAGCATCCAACAAGGACACCAATACCGTATCCGTATCCATCGCTCAGGCTGTGTGACTACGTGGGCTTGTCACTCTGTCACAAAGCAAGGCAGATTGACTAACCTTGCAATCCTGATACAGCAGGAGCGATGTCGATGCTCTATTCGTCCCTCCCCGCATGCGGTACCTTCAGGGAGTATAATAAACAACACCCACCTAAAAGGACCTCACACAGGGAAGGGGAAAAATGGAGAAATAAAATATAAAGGCTGACAGCCAGAAACCATCTGCAGCAAGGAATGACCGACTAGGCACCCTCCGTAGATCTGTATTAGGTTTCCTGTAGATAAGACATAAGCAACACATGTCAATCCAACCCTCCCCTATCTTCTCTAATCGTGAGTGAATGTGTATGTGTGTTCTTTTCCACTTACTTGTAATGACTGCCACTAATACTCAAGAAAAGTCATGTAAAAAATAGAAAAAATAAAGCAAGAAAAAAGAAGGCACTGAATACCCATGAATTAAAGTTCTGATGGGCTATACAGTATAGCCATTCACAGGTAACTAGTCTTTAGAGTAGTAGCCAGCAGGCTTGTAAATCATAATCCTTCCCGCTTCAATAACAGTTCAGATTGGGATTTCCAATACGTGATACACAAGCAATAACTCTTGCTTCGTGCCTCTCACGCATTAACAGTCATATCCATGTGACTGCACAACACAGGACTCAATAGGAACCTCCGTTCCGTAATCCCCACACAACGTACCAAATGTCAGAAGAGAAGATATTCGAGAGAAAAGCGTCTCTCACTCGCTTTTCTTGTTCCTTCTCACGATACCTTCCAAAAAGATCCAAGCGTTATGTGGTCCACAAACAAATCCAAAGCAATCCGCGCGGCTCCTTCTCAGCGCGGCTCCTCGGAGGGGGTCAAAGGTCACAGTACGCTGTGCTCGACAACATCCGCACAGTCTCAATAGCTTTCTCTGTAACCAGCGATGATCCTTCACAAACAAATCCAAAACCATCTAGAGTGCACTACAGGTGACAAGCACCGGCTACATGGCAAAATAGGACTGATATAGGATACAGAAAGAAATCAGAGGAAAGGAAAGACAGACCTCCCATGTGAGCATTCTGGGACTTGTAGTTGACTGGAATATGAGCCTAATTCATGACAGATTCTCAATGGCTACATTGATTAAATTTATGCTACTTTCTCTGTAGCAAATTAATTGGCCGCAATATACACACACTTGCTTCACGTCCCCGAAGTTCATCTGTATATTTGGGACCGTCTCCCTCGCCTCTGGTCCCGTCACTGCCTCTACATTTGATCTTCTGGCCACAGGATGGGGGTTATCCTGCAGGTCACGTACCTGCGCAGCACTATAATTGATAGGGTGCCACCTCTCCATATGGAGATGCATCGTATAATTGCCATAACTATATTTTTTATCTGTCCCTCTTGACAGATCTTTCTTTCATATAAGGCAAGTTACATAGCGGGCATTCACTTTTTTTTGGCCCCGGGGATATTTGAAAAATTGCCAAATAAAATTTTCTTTGACATGAGACCTCCTAGGCTCCTCAGGCAAAAACTGCCTCCTCTCTTGCTCCTCCTCCTCTTCTTCCTCTTCTTCCTCCTCTTGCTGAAGCATAACCTGAGGAGGTGGTCCTCTCTTCCTAGGAGGTGGTGGTGGTGGTGGGGGTGCACCAGCTGAAGCTACAACACTTGCCATTGCTAAGTGATGAAAAAAGGTCTTCCTCTCACAAAGATGAAAGTCAGAGTGAGGAAACAAGGAGGGGTTTTCATCATTTGGGAAAAAAATAGTTCTAAACCAATGAAAAGTGTTATTTTTAGGTCACATGACCTAGCCTTACATCATTAGGAAACGAAAAGTGAAATGAACCAATGAAAAGTGTTATTAACAAGTCACATGACCTGTTATGCTTACGTTACGCGCTCCGCGCCCCGGATCGCTTCCGGGAATCTGCGCTTTGCGCCTCGCTTCGCGTACCGGAGCACTTCCGGGTGCGCTAACGCGACGCGTCATATGACGCATTACGCGACAACGCGATACGTCGCGGTTACGCGACGTGTCACGATGTTGTTTTCTAACGCGGCAGTTGCGCAAACGGAACGTTTACCGGTTCGCGGACCGGGTCGCAGCAGCAAATTGAGCTAACGGGAAGCTACCCGGTTCGCGGACCGGGAGCGAAACAAAAAAAAATAATTAAAAAAATACATAAAAAAATTGTATTAAAAACATATCAAATATATTTTTCGATTTAAAGTAGAATACATTTTAAAGCTTTTGATATTTGCTATTAAAAAACCATTGAAATTCACTGAAAAAACCATAGGTTATAGACCATATATAGTTAGGAATTAGCATTTACAAAACCTTGAAAATTCACTGAAAAAACCATAGGTTATAGACCATATATAGTTAGGAATTAGCATTTACAAAACCTTGAAAATTCACTGGAAAAAACATAGGTTATACACCATATATAGTTAGGAATTAGCATTTACAAAACCTTATTTTACTCATACAAAACCATTGAAATTCGCATATATAGTTAGCTGCACTAACTATATATCGTGCACCCGCAATCCACTGCTGATCATGTCACATATTACATCATTCATGACATGGTCAGTGACATCACTGATGACATCACTGATGAAATCTCAAATGACATCACTGATGACATCACTGATGACAACTCAAATGACATCACTGATGACATCACTGATGACATCTCAAATGACATCACTGATGACATCACTGATGACATCTCATTTGACATTACTGATCACATCACTGATGACATCATTTATGTGATAATACGATGAATCTCTTCAGACTCTAATATAACCTTAGATATACTCAGTGTAAACACAGACTCACAGATTGTCACTCATCCATGAAGTTACACACACACCTAGTCAGTCATGCAAACAATCAATCACACCTCCATTTTCTCAACTATACAGTTATACACACCTTACTTATTCAAACATATACTAAAAGATATTTACTCTCTTATACAATCCTGGATACAAGTTCACAATGATCCATACAGCCACTCACACATTCACTGGCTCTTATGCACAGTTATTTATATATGTCAACTCTCACATGTACTGTGTTTTACATATGTACTTACTTTGACATGTAACACTGAGATATCCATTCACTCACCAATACACCTTAGCACACAGTCAACCGCCCATACAGCTGTTTCCACATGCACTTTTGAACCCATACACCTAGTCAACCAACTGCTCACACATCTATGCACAGTCATACACCTCCCAGCCACCCACACACACACTCAGTCTCCCACACAAATACTTGGGCAACCAATCAATAACCCATATAGTTACTCATATAGCTACTGATCAACACATGCAGCAGTTTACAGAACAACAGACATAATGATGCACAAATTAAGACAGTTTAGTCACTAACCCATGCACTCAGTGAGACATATTTAATCACTCACTCATACAGTCAGTCATGCACCTACTAAATCCTTCATCCAGACACTTATACATCCACTCATTCTTCAATATGTAAGACATATTTTAACTTTACAGAAACATACAGTCACTGGATGTTGTCATCAGTGATGTCATCAGTGATGTCATTTGAGATGTCATCAGTGATGTCATCAGTGATGTCACTGACCATGTCATGAATGATGTAATATGTGACATGATCAGCAGTGGATTGCGGGTGCGCGATATATAGTTAGTGCAGCTAACTATATATGCGAATTTCAATGGTTTTGTGTGAGTAAAATAAGGTTTTGTAAATGCTAATTCCTAACTATATATGGTGTATAACCTATGTTTTTTTCAGTGAATTTTCAAGGTTTTGTAAATGCTAATTCCTAACTATATATGGTCTATAACCTATGGTTTTTTCAGTGAATATATATATATATATATATTACCTACTGGCGGTCGCCAGTAGGTATATATAGTTAGGATTTTTTCTCTATGGGATTTTTGAAAATTCTATGTCTAATAACTTTGGCGTTTGTGGACGGAATTGGCTGAAATTTTCAGGAAAATGGAACATTTTGTTTCTGAGCAGCCCCTGAAAATTTTGGGGGGGTTTCGTCAAGGGGGGGCCGAGAAAAAAGGGGGGTCCCAAAACGTGTTTTTAACATTGAGTTTCCCATAGGGCGGTTGGCCTCACTTTTAGCCCGAACGGCTGAATGGATTTGCACGAAACTTGGCAAAATTGTAGGGACTGGTAGCCCGATGTGCCTTTTGTAGGTCTCAATATATGTGCTACAGTGGATTTTGAGAAATTAACGTTTAAAAAAAGATATATATCTGTAACAGCGGACCGGGCAGCGCTCCAGTAGCGTACTTTTCGCGCAACGGAGCTTTGTGAAGCGAAGCTGATTGGTTCTCCGGCGTCTGTAAACATTCCAAACAGTCCGTAGCGGCCGCCATCTTGTCTCTCGGTAGGATCGAGAGACAAGAGGAGGCCAAAGCGAAGGGGCAAATGACCATAAGGGGGCATAGTAGATCCTCGCTGACCCCCTAGGTTTGATGTGGAGGTTTTAAAAGGGCCCCGCGGGCAAAAAAAAAAAAAAATAATAATAATCGAACGGCTGAATGGATTTGCACAAAACTTGGTAAAATATTAGGGACTGGTAGCCCGATGTGCCTTTGCTAGGTCTCAATATATGTGCTCCAGTGGATTTTGAGAAATTAACGTTCAAAAAAAGATATATATCTGTAACAGCGCTCCGCTTCGCGTAACGGAGGTTTGCGAAGCTGATTGGTCATTCTGTCACTGGGCTATAGTTGGGCTACATCTGGCTGATATTTGGGCTACATTTGTTTTTTTTGTCTCTGGCGGCCATCTTTGGGCTACATTGGGCTACATTGGGCTTCATTGGGCTTCATTGGGCTACATTGGGCTACATTTGGGCTCCAACATATATATAGGCCAATGTAGCCCAATATATATTTTTCAAAGTTAATTTTCGTAAAAACCACTGGAGCATATATCTTGAGACATAGCAAAGGCACATCGGGCTACCAGTCCCTACAATTTTGCCAAGTTTCGTGGAAATCCATTCAGCCGTTCGAGCTAAAAGTGAGTCCAACCGCCCTATGGAAATGAAGGAAATGAATGGGTAATTTGTAATTAGCAAATAGCTCATCGCAAACTAGGAATGGTAAAGAATCGCTATTTATTCCTTAAAGTTCGCTATTTAGGAAATGCAAAAAACTTTGATGATACATATGGCGGTTCATCTCTAACAAGATAAGAAGCATAGGGATAGATTTATGATGACTGGCGCATCACCAGGGATGTGTTAGTCATTCTGTGCCGCTGTTCCGTCACCTATGGTGTGCTGCATTTACAATGCGGCGCATCATGGGGCAAAAACAGCACAGATGCGTGATGTATCTGTGCCGTAAAGGTGGCGCATTGCTGGAGTTGTATCGCAAGTGTGATGAAGCTCCAGCAAGGGTCGGGGGTGCCCCTGTCGCAGGGTTTCTGTTCTCACACAGAACTGTGGACAGAGGATTGGAACCTCTGCGAATTAGGGTGCCCCAAAACTCACCTTAGTAATCAAAAACCCCTTAGCAAGCTAGGTACAGTGTCACATTGGATATAACAAACTCTTAATGTTTAGACAATCCAGAATATGAACTTATAGTACCTCAGGATACGTGGAACTCATGAACAGTCGGTCGTTATATATTTCTTAGAAACCAGAACATGGAGTTAAGAAGAACACATGTGTATTTGAAATGTTTATTTACTAATGCCGTCTTCTCAGGCGTAGTATCTTAGATAATACAAGTACACATATTATCAGTAGCAAAATTACCAGCATAGTTACTAGTACATAAAAAGCGAATGGTGACAGTATGTTAACATGCTGTAAATGAATAAGAGTTAGCAACACTTATAAGCAGCCACGGGCCGTGGAGGGAGTTACGGTGGGGCAGGGAGGCGGGGAGGGGGAGGGGCAGGGTGGAGAGGGCTCCACCCTGCCCCTCCCCCTCCCCGCCTCCATGCCCCACCGTAACTCCCTCCAAGGCCCGCGGCTGCTTATATCTCACCCTCCCTAATACACATATTATATTATTTGCTAAGAAGGTCTGTTTGTGTTGGTTTAGGGCGTGCCCATACTTTAGTGTCTTAGATTTGAAGGAATCACATCAGCATACACCAGCTCTCTCTTCATGTGAACCGCATCAACTGTTGTGTATGTGTGTTCGGCAAAGCAATATAAAACCCGCCTCATGCCCAGAATTGGCAGAAGCTGCACTTATGTTATGAGTATGAAGTCGTGGAGATCAGACCTCATAACAATTCTGTATCGTGTTGTTCTTGAAACTTCAGCACTCGCTGTACAGATATAGTTTAACAAGCAAAGCAGATAGTAGAGCAATAACATATTATTCTCATGTAAACCACGATGAACTACTAGGTTGAAAGCTAAAGCAACAACTAAGTGTCGTGTGCAGAAGTTGCAAAAAAGGAAAAATGGCGTTTAAACCGGTAATGAGCCCATGCTAACTTAACACGGTGTAAAGATATCCAGGACCTAGATGACACCTCCCCATGATCCGGAAACGAACTGAATAAGATAATAGAAGTGCCATCTCATGAGAGCAGATTGCAACTTTATATGTGGACGGTCCGCAAGGTAAAACATTAAAAACTAGGAAAATTTAATGCTAAAGAAAAATAAAACAGCCAAGTACTTTATCGAGTCTTAAGCCAATAGGCAAGCTAAATAATAAAAACTTGACAAATAACTCAATGAATTGTCAATGAAATGCTAGTACTCAGCATATCAAACATGAAAAAGGTCTATGACATAACTGTGTATGCAAAATAAGCTGCAACAGCCTCCAATAGGAAGTCACCGTCTTCATCCGAAAAGAGTTTAGCCATCCAATTTAAAAGCGGAAAAGAACATACGTGCTCTCCCAGCACCGGATCCTCTATCACCATCAGAGGACAGCTCGGTGGGTTTTCAAGAAAGCTCTGTTCCAAGAAAGACTGTGTTGCCGCCAGTAAATTCCAGGGACCAATTAGTCCATGCATCAATGCCACAGCCATAATCCTTTCGCCAGGACAAAACGACTCGTGAGTAATGATAGGAGTCATCAGCTGATTAAAGTCGACGTCAGGAGAAACCGGTCCGCAGAGACACAAATCAATGGCCCAATCGAAATCACAGGTCAGGCAGTGAAATACAGGCTGGACACAGGTGAAGTAGGAGAATCGAAAAGATAATCCATATGCCGTGCTTAATATCGCCAACGGCATTGTGCCATAATATTCTAGCATGCGATTGCGGAACAGTGTCAGCAGCTGCAGGGCGGGAGCTTGCACAGGAGGGACATCCATATTTAAAAATGTAAAAAAGCACAAGAGCGTCCGCTGGTAATGCAAGTAAAAATGGGAATCCACGAAGCACAGTGGAGAAAATAGAATGAAAGAAAGCAGGGATGACTCCAAAGATTTTCTCAAATGAAGTCCCGAGACCACTGGTAACAACTTTAAAAAAGTGCGCCAGGGCCTTTGTGGAGGACGCGTTAAAGATAGTCCGAACCATCTTGCTGAAATGGAAAGGCGAATCAGTATTGAAAAGGGTCTGCACCTCTGTACGGGTGTTCGCTATGTGAAGCACGAAAGTTTCACGGGCCGAACTCAAGGCCACCTCTCTCTGAGACAAAAGAGCTCTTATTCTTGCCATGCCGTTGAAATCTGCTCCCAAGGTTGGTATTTGTGGCCAGATTGAAAACTCCCTATGTTCATGTGTGGGAGGAAATAGAACATTTCTGCAGCAAATAACCCGTTCACTTACTGTTACGATAAAAGGAATACTTTTAATTAACCCAGAACAATCTTCATTATTGAGCATCAAATAACTACCATTTTCCAACAACTTGAACGTGGGGATGATAGCAGGAACTGGCGTGCCTTGCAACACGCAAGCCATATTTGGTCGGTGTTTGTTGCATGAACCGTGTAACTGTATGTGCCTACACATTAGTGAATGATCTGGCGTCTCAGTGCATTCCTCTCCATTCAGATAAACTTCTTGATCATCTTTGAAACATCTGTATGTGTATGGAAGCGACCAGACCTCATGAAGAAAAGCACTACCTAAAGGTTCATAACGACCTATTGGTATATATTTCATACAATTTGAAAACTTATATAAAGCAAAAGGCAGCGTTATTAAACCGTGGATAAGGCACGTTGCCAAAAAACCCGCAATCCTCTGCTGATGATGTCACTGAGCATGTCATGAATGATGTAATATGTGACATCATCAGCAGTGGATTACGGGTAATAGTATCTGTAGTTTACTCCCCTATAGCTGTCTTTCTTTTAACATAAGTGTCTGTTTCCTTCCCTTATACCTACTGTTCTTTTTAAAAAAAAAAATTTTTGGTTCACTTCCGGTTCGCGTACCGGCGAGCGAACTGGGAAGCGAACTACGAGAAATAGAGGTTGGCACAGTTCCAAATATTGTACCAATTTTTTAATAACGGGGAGGTAGTTCTGAAAAGAACTTTTTTTTAATTGTTTTTGTTGTTTTATATTTTTTTTATTATTTTTCTGAACATTTTTTTACTTTTTTTGAATTTTTCTGAACAGTTTTATATTTTTTTGGGTTTTTCTTGGAGGGGGCAATGAAAACGATTCATTGTAAAGGGCTCAACAGGAGCAACAAAACAAAAAAAAAGTATTTATTATTTGGGGCGTTTCGTACAAACTTGCATATGATAGTCAATAGCTCTGTTGATCAGAGTGATGCTTCTTTCTCCGTAGCAAATGAATCCACTGCAATATACGCAGACTTGTTTTACTTCATGAAATCTCGTTTGTATATTTGGCACCATCTCCCTGCCCTCCGGTCCCGTTACTTCCGGTACAACAGATCTTCTGGCCATAATAGGGAGATTATCTAGGTCGTTACGAAACTGTGCAGCACTGTAGTTGTCAGGATGCCACCTAGTCATATGGCGATGCATTGTGTAGTTTCCGAAACTGTATTTTTTGTCGGTCCCTCTGGACAGTCTATCTTGACATATAAGGCAAGTTACGTATCTTGCATTTACTTTTTTCTGACCTTTGGGAATTTAAAAAAATTGCCAAATGAAGTTTTCTTTCCGGTGAGACGTCCCGGGCTCCTCAGGCAAAAAGTGCCTCTCTTCGTGCTCGTCGTCCTGTTCCTCTTCTTCCTCTTCTTGCTGAATTATAACTTGAGCAGGTGGTCCACTCTTCCTTGGATGTGGTGGAGGTGGTAGGGAAGCACCAGCTGAAGCTACTAAAGAAGCCATTGCTCACTGGTAACAAAGGGTCTTTCTCTCACAATGATGAAAGTCAGAGTGAGGAAAGAAGGAGGGATTTTCATCATTTGGGAAAAACAATAGTTCTCAACCAATGAAAAGTGTTCATTTTAGATTATATGACCTAGTCTTACATCATTAGGAAACCAAAAGTGAAATGAACCAATGAAAAGTGTTATTACCAAGTCACATGACCTGCTGTGTTTACGTTAAGCGCTTTGCAGGGCCTCCCAGTTTGCTTCCAGAAACCTGTGCTTTGCGACTCGGTAAGCGTACCAGTTCGCTAACGTAGCACGTCATATGACGTATCAAGCGACAACGCGAAACGTCATGCGGACGGGAGGCGTCACGATGTTGTTTTCTAACGCGGCAGTTGCGGTAAAGAAACGTTTACCGGCTCGCGGTCTATTTCGCGGCATCAAGGTCAGCTAACGGGAAGCTTCCCGATTCGCGAAGCGGGAACGAAGAAAAAAAAATATTTTAAAAAAAAATTATTAATAAACATATAAAATATATTTTTGGATTTAAAGAAGAATACATTTTACAGCTACAGATATTAGCTGTTAAAAAACCAATGAAATTCACTGAAAAAACCATAGGTTATAGACCATATATAGTTAGGAATTAGCATTTACAAAACCTTGAAAATTCACTGAAAAAACCATAGGTTATAGACCATATATAGTTAGGAATTAGTATTTAGAAAACCTTATTTTACTCACACAAAACCATTGAAATTCCATATATAGTTAGTTGCACTAACTATATATCGCGCACCCGCAATCCACTGCTGATGATGTCACATATTACATCATTCATGACATGGTCAGTGACATCACTGATGACATCACTGATGACATCTCAAATGACATCACTGATGACATCACTGATGACATCTCAAATGACATCACTGATGACATCATGACACACCAATACCAGTTACTACATACGCACTCACTGATTCCTACGTCTACACACACATTCACTCATTCACCCATACAATCACTCATACATACAGTCACTCATTATTACAACACTATCATATGCACTCATACACATATGCAGACAGTCACACACTGCCACTCATCCATGGAGTTACTCACACACCAAGTCAGTCCTGTAAAGAATCAATCACACTTCCATTTCTTCATCTATACAGTTAAACACAGAACACCATACTTCAGTGACATCACTGATGACATCACTAATGACATCTGAAATGACATCACTGATGACATCTCAAATGACATCACTGATGACATCATGACACACCAATACCAGTTACTACATACGCACTCACTGATTCGTACGTCTACACACACATTCACTCATTCACCCATACAATTACTCATACATACAGTCAGTTATTATTAGAACACTATCATATGCACTCATACACCTAGTCAGTCCTGTGAAGAATCAATCACACTTCGATTTCCTCATCTATAGGTAAACACAGAACACCATACTTTTCACACATATACTAACACATACTTACTCTCTTATACAATCACTGATACAAGTACACATTGATATGCACAGCGTCACACACCTCCCAGCCAGCCACACACACACTCAGTCTTCCATCCATCCAGTCATTCTTCAATATGTAAAACGTATTTAAACTTTACAAAAACACACAGACACTAGATGATGTCATCAGTGATGTCATCAGTGATGTCACTGACCATGTCATGAATGATGTAATATGTGACATCATCAGCAGTGGATTGCGGGTGCGCGATATATAGTTAGTGCAACTAACTATATATGGAATTTCAATGGTTTTGTGTGAGTAAAATAAGGTTTTTTAAATGCTAATTCCTAACTATATATGGTCTATAACCTATGGTTTTTTCAGTGAATTTTCAAGGTTTTGTAAATGCTAATTCCTAACTATATATGGTCTATAACCTATGGTTTTTTCAGTGAATATATATATATATATATATATTACCTACTGGCGGCCGCCAGTAGGTATATATAGTTAGGATTTTTTCTCTATGGGTTTTTTGAAAATTCTATGTCTAATAACTTTGGCGTTTGTGGACGGAATTGGCTGAAATTTTCAGGAAAATGGCACATTTTGTTTCTGAGCAGCCCCTGGAAATTTGGGGGGGGTTTGTCAAGGGGGGGCCGAGAAAAAAGGGGGGGTCCCAAAACGTGTTTTTCCAATGTTAATTTCCATAGGGCGGTTGGCCTCACTTTTAGCCCGAACGGCTGAATGGATTTGCACGAAACTTGGCAAAATTGTAGGGACTGGTAGCCCGATGTGCCTTTGCTAGGTCTCAATATATGTGCTCCAGTGGATTTTGAGAAATTAACGTTCAAAAAAAGATATATATCTGTAACAGCGCACCGGGCAGCGCTCCGCTTCGCGTACTTTTCGCGTTACGGAGCTTTGTGAAGCGAAGCTGATTGGTTCTCCGGCGTCTGTAAACATTCCAAACAGTCCGGAGCGGCCGCCATCTTGTCTCTCGGTAGGATCGAGAGACAAGAGGAGGCCAAAGCGAAGGGGCAAATTACCATAAGGGGGCATAGTAGATCCTCCCTGACCCCCTAGGTTTGATGTGGAGGTTTTAAAAGGGCCCCGCGGGGCAAAAAAAAAAAAATAATAATAATCGAACGGCTGAATGGATTTGCACGAAACTTGGCAAAATTGTAGGGACTGGTAGCCCGATGTGCCTTTGCTAGGTCTCAATATATGTGCTCCAGTGGATTTTGAGAAATTAACGTTCAAAAAAAGATATATATCTGTAACAGCGCTCCGGGTAGCGCTCCGCTTCGCGTACTTTTCGCGTTACGGAGCTTTGTAAAGCGAAGCTGATTGGTTCTCCGGCGTCTGTAAACATTCCAAACAGTCCGTAGCGGCCGCCATCTTGTCTCTCGGTAGGATCGAGAGACAAGAGGAGGCCAAAGCGAAGGGGCAAATGACCATAAGGGGGCATAGTAGATCCTCCCTGACCCCATAGGTTTGATGTGGAGGCTTTAAAAGGGCTCCGCGGGGCAAAAAAACCCCCAAAAAACGTTTTTTTTGGTGGGGTGCGCCCGGTTAGCGTAACGGGAAGTGGACTGGGGAGCGTACTACAAGGAAACAAGAATGATTGACTTTTAACTTATTGTATGTTTATAGACTTTTTTTTTTTTTTTTTTTCTGCTGAGTGACGTCTCGGCCTATCTCCACGGGATGCAGTCCCTACCATCTCGGCGTTTAAGCCCAGGAGGACCGGTAGTGTGGGAGAGATAACGTCTGTTAACGTTCGATTCGAAGGAAATCAGGAAGTGTTGAAAAACATTGTCTGCGCCATCTTGCCTTTTTTCAAATGCCACACTTTTGTCGTGCACGGCAGCCATTTTAGATGCCTTGACCAGACCTACTCTCTGCACGCTGTCGATCCTTAGCATGGCTCCCCACCCTCGCAAGCATCTCCCCCAGGCACTGGTCACCCCCGCTCTCTGTCTTATGCATGGGTAATAAACCTCCCCCCATCTGCGCTGCTCTTCCCTGAGAATCACACCCTGTGCCCGCCTGACACCTCCCTTTTGCCCTATTCACTACCGCACCCTCTGACACTCCTCTTCCTCTGTGTCCGATTGTCCAGGCCGGTCCCAGGCTATCAGCTAGCCCTGCAGATGTAGTTTATGGCCCCAGCTGTAAAGAATCACCCCTCTTCAAAGGAGTTATAGTAGATCAAGGCCCACACCCGATGAGATTCGTCACACCACAAGCGTTCCTACTATCTGAAAACCATCCTGTATTGTGATTGGGGAGGGGACCGAGCCTGAAGCGGAAGATTCCAGGGATGACTCTTTGTACATCAAAGTTTTTACAATTATGTGTCACATTAAAAATATATAGCACTCCAACAAAGTAGTAGGATTATAAAACTTTAATAACTTATAAATATATACAACAAAACAAAAACAGTAAAAACATTAAAACATTTTTAGGGAAAAAGAAGGAACAATGGTCAGTAGCGGTCGGTTGTGCGAATAGTCCCAAGGCAGCACAACGTCCAGATTTCTGGACGGCACCCAGGTGATGTTGCCTGGGTGCCGCACTGATTTTGGTATCCGGCGTGGGACGTCCCGGGGGGTGGGTCGTCAGTAGCGGTCTGTTGTGCGAATAGTTCCAAGGAAGCAGAACGCGCTGAAATGTGGATGGCACCAAGGTGATGTCCAGTAAGTTGCCGCCCTCCGAATAACGGCGTGGGGCGCCCCGGGGGGGAGGCGGCGTGAACGGGCCTCCCCAGGTGGAGTCTCGTCTGCTGTAGTGGGGCGCCCTTTTACCGTTTCAGTTGCCATTCCGTCCGCTTTTGGTCCACTGTGTCAAAATCCGCCATTCAGCTGAGTTGCGCCCACTGTTGCGGTGCAGCGATAGGCGGCTGCCACAGGACTCTCAAAATGGCGGCCGGCTCTTCAGATTTGGGCGTGGTCCACTGAAATGGCCCTGGGACACCTTGGAAATCGGACGCTTGTCTGCTAGGTCTTGGACCCCATTCTCGAAAGCGTCCCCTCAGCCTTGAGGATTCTACAAAAGTCTTGGGGGCCCCCGACTCCTGCAGGCTTCCGGTGGGGAGCGGCTGCCATGATTGCTCGCGGAATGACCACGACGGAGCAACGAGATGGTGGTGCTTTCATGCTGACGCCAGCTTCAGTCTGAAACATCCAGAAACAAGGTGGGGCTTTCATCGTTTAGGAAAAAAAAAAAGTTTTCATCCAAAGAAAAGTGTTATTTTTAGGTCATATGATCAAGCCTTCCATCATTAGGAAACCAAAAGTAAAATGAACCAATGAAAAGTTTTATAAACAAGTCACATGACCTGTTATGCGGCATAGGGGATAAAAAGCGCAGAAAATCCGTTGGCACGTGAGGCGCCGTCAGTAGTGGACCGATGTGCGAATAGGCCGAAGGCAGCACAACGCGCCAAGATCCGGATGGCACCGAGGTGGTGTCTAGCAAGTTGCCGCACTGGTGTGGCCATCCTACAATGCTGAAAGTCGGCGTGGGGCGCCCCGTTGGCCTGTGAGTTCGCGTCAGTAGCGGACCGATGTGCGAATAGGCCGAAGGCAGGACAACGCGCCAAGATCCGGATGGCACCGAGGTGGTGTCTAGCAAGTTGCCGCACTGGTGTGGCCATCCTACAATGCTGAAAGTCGGCGTGGGGTGCCCCGTTGGCCTGTGAGGTGGCGTCAGTAGCGGACCGATGTGCGAATAGGGCCAAAGGCAGCGCAACAATATTTTCTGAATAGAAGACACCACAAGGCGCTGAGATGCCAAGATCCGGATGGCACCGAGGTGGTGTCTAGCAAGTTGCCGCACTGGTGTGGCCATCCTACAATGCTGAAAGTCGGCGTGGGGCGCCCCGGAGGCCTGTGAGGTGGCGTCAGTAGCGGACCGATGTGCGAATAGGGCCAAAGGCAGCGCAACAATATTTTCTGAATAGAAGACACCACAAGGCGCTGAGATTCGGTTGACACCGAGGTGGTGTCTAGCAAGTTGCTGCACTGGTGTGGCCATCCTACAATCCTGCTCCGAATAACGGCGTGGGGTGCCCGAAGGGGGTGGGGGGGGAGGCGGCGTGAACGGGCCTTCCCAGGTGGAGGCTCGTCTGCTGTAGTGGGGCGCCCCTTTACCGTTTCAGTTGCCATTCAGCTGAGTTTCGGCCGCTCTTGATGCTACAGCGACAGGCGGCTGCAACAGGACTCTCAAAATGGCAGCCTGTTCTTTGGATTTGGGCCTGGTCCACTAAAATGGCCCTGGGACACCTTAGAACTCGGACGCTCGAATTTTTTTTCCTTTCCTCTACATGCAAAAAAAGGTAAATGCCCGGTACGTTACACGCTTCATCTGCCACGATGTACTCTCCAGAGGAACCGAAAAAAAATATAGTTATTGTAACTATACCATGCATCGTCATATGGAGAGGTGGCACCGATTAATTATAGTGCTGCATAAAAGAGAGATTTGGAGGAGAACCTCCGACCTGCCAGTACATTCATCAAAGAAGTGGCACTGACAGCATCAGAGGCAAGGGAAACGGTCCCAAATATTTAGAAGAACTTTGGAAAGATTAAAATGACATGTTTAGATTGTGGCAAATTAATTTCATGTGGACAGATGAGTGTTACTCTAATAAATACAGCATATGAACATCATCATAGTCGATGGTTGGTAGAGACATTTTGACTATATCCTGGACCTGCCCGTCCTCGCCCAAAATGGCGCCGGAATAAATGGGACTCGTAACTCCTTGTTGTGTACTGGTTGCACAACCTTGATATCACGAGATACGTATGCAGTTTTGAAGCACATGGCGGGCGGGGACGAGAATAGATTGAATATTTCGACATCCCTATTGATATTAAGTTCTGATGTGTTATTGATTACTGTACTATTGAAAGTTCGAATTAACGTCACCCATGGTACTTGCCCGCAAATGTATATCTAGATAATTGTATTGTAACTGGCCCTGTCGTATTTTAATTATAAAATATACGTCCACCGATTCCGCAACTGTTAGACACCTTAGTTCTTGCAACCTAATGGCCCGCCCGTTACGTTCCTCTACAGTGTAAATGTCTACTCATCATATACGATTACAGTTTGCTCCGTGGCCGGCCCACGTGGTTATAGGCCCGTATTTTATTACTGACATTTTTACAATAAAGGTTTTTAAAAGAAAACATGGTAGTAGTATTTACATTGGTAAAGTTTTTAATAATAGTCACTGTTTTAGAATCAGTAAAAGGCAAGTGAAATAAAGCAGTCCAATTACATGAAGGGTAAAAGGTATAATACGCAGGAACGCAGTAAAGATAAATGGTCAAGGGCTGTTGTGTTTTCTACTCCTGCAACATAAAGTGATCGATAAGAATCTCATATTCAGGCGTATCGGCGACTAAGACAGCAGGCCGACCCTCTTTTGCTCAACAGCTCCGTCATGGGACGAAGAAACGCCCTTTTTCTCGAAAAAGGAATATATTTTACTTGCAGGACAGTTGTAAATTTTCCGGGAAAGTACATTAGCCTGGAACATTATAACATATGTTTAAGAAAAAATAATGTTCGAAAGTAATAAAAAGCGTAATTTTTAGGTCATATGACCAAGCCTTTCATCATTAGAATAAGAAAAGTAAAATGAACCAATGAAAAGTTTTATTAACAAGTCACATGACCTGTTATGCTTACGTTACGCGCTGCGCGCCGCGCCCCGGATCACTTCCGGATGCGCTAATGCGGCGCGTCATATGACGCATTACGCGACAACGCAGGTCCAGAATATAGTCAAAATGTTTCCACCAACCAGCGGTCGGAACACAACCCCTTTCAGCAGGCTAAATAGTTCTGTTAAATGACAACAGAAGGGACAGGCAACAAGAACCATCAGTCAAAGAGGGGAGGGCAAGTTCTTCTCTACCGGGTCACGTTGGGGCGCTACCGGAACTGATCGAATTGGTAGTCTACAGTGTTTCTGGATGTTTCAGACTGAAGCTGGCGTTAGCATGAGAGCACCACCATTTCGTATCTCCGTCGTGGCCATTCCACGAGCAATCATGCTAGCCGCTCCCCACCAGAAGCCTGCGGGAGTCGGGGGCCCCCAAGACTTTTGTAGAATCTTCAAGGCTGAGGGGACGCTTTCGAGAATGGAGCCCAAGCTCTAGCAGACAAGCGTCCGAGTTCCAAGGTGTCGCAGGGCCATTTCAGTGGACCACGCCCAAATCTGAAGAGCCGGCCGCCATTTTGAGAGTCCTGTGGCAGCCGCCTATCGCTGCACCGCAAGAGCAGGAGCAACTCAACTACATGGTGAGCGAGACGCTGTAGTCGAAAGAGCGGGCGGTAAACAGCTGAATAGCGGAAGAGGCACAGTGTAGCAAAAGCGGGCGGAATGGCAACTGAAATGGTTAAGGGGCGCCCCACTACAGCGTGTCTTTAGGTGAAACGGATTGTGGGACAAGGTCAAGAATGGAAGAGTTACCAAAAGGCAAAAAGTTCCGCTTGATCCCGGGAGCCGGCCACCTATGTCGGGGGCGATCTCAGGCCACACCAGGAGAACACGACTTGGGAAGGGGGCCGGAGCCAAGCGCCCCCTCCGAGTCCACGCCATCACACCGTCCCTCGGGGGCCTCCGTCAAGCAGTTCAGGGTGGCACCGCATCACATTGTTTACAAATGCAGTCACGTCCTCAAACAGCCCCCACTTACTTTGAGAATAGTGAAGCTGAAGCAAGTGCAAATAGGCTTCAGACAGTGTTACAAGCACTCCTCAAAACTTTGAACCATCAGAGTGCATGAGTTTCATGCTCAATCGATTGAGCTAGCCGGATCGGGCAACAAAAAGTATAAAATAGTTATGTAAATAGTTGTTTAATAAAATGTTTTACCCTGTTACTTTGCTGGTGTGTTGTATATATTTGTAATATTTGCATAGAGTTTATCGTTATTTTGGGCGGGGTGGGTGGCGGAGCCGAGCTGTATTGCAGCCATCATGGTGTGGAGTTCAGTTCATCTCACTAGTTTCGTATTTGTCATGAGGGGTTGTTCCTAATGTTTCTATTTTAGCGAGGTCAAAAAGAGATCCCATTAGTGGCCTACTGATTTTGCTCGATTCCTTTTGTTTTTTTACACGATTTTTCGCTATCTGCAAAGACTAAACAGAGTATTGCGACTCTGTGCTTGTTTGTAAATAGAGAATGAACCAAAGAGAACCAATTCTAAAACAGTAAATGCTTGGATAACAATCAATCAAATGGAGAGAGAAGCAGGCACGACGGATTACAACGGCGGCAAAGGCCTGCGTTAACTACCCTTCACTATCTGCAAAGAGAGAGTACTCCAAATAGAAATGAGGGGGGGCAGCATTGAAAGCAGATCAGTGTGCATAAACACGAAAATGTTTTTTCTTACCACGTACTTGACAATCGACAGCTTATGATATTTGCTATTAAAAAAACATTGAAATTCACTGAAAAAACCATAGGTTATAGACCATATATAGTTAGGAATTAGCATTTAAAAAACCTTATTTTACTCACACAAAACCATTGAAATTCCATATATAGTTAGTTGTACTAACTATATATCGCGCACCCGCAATCCACTGCTGATCATGTCACATATTACATCATTCATGACATGGTCAGTGACATCACTGATGACATCACTGATGACATCTCAAATGACATCACTGATGACATCACTGATGACATCTCAAATGACATCACTGATGACATCACTGATGACATCTCAAATGACATCACTGATCACATCACTGATGACATCTCATTTGACATTACTGATCACATCACTGATGACATCATTCATGTGATAATACGATGAACCTCTTCAGACTCTAATATAACCTTAGATACACTCAGTGTAAACACAGACTCACAGATTGTCACTCATCCATGAAGTTACACACACACCTAGTCAGTCATGCAAACAATCAATCACACCTCCATTTTCTCAACTATACAGTTATACACACCTTACTTATTCAAACATATACTAAAACATATTTACTCTCTTTTACAATCCCTGATACAAGTTCACAATCATCCATACAGCCACTCACACATTCACTGGCTCTTATGCACAGTTATTTATATATGCCAACTCTCACATGTACTGTGTTTTACATATGTACTTACTTTGACATGTAGCACTGAGATATCCATTCACTCACCAATACACTGATGCACACAGTCAACCACCCATACAGCTGTTTCCACGTGCACTTTTGAACCCATACATCTAGTGAATCAACTGCTCACACATCTATGCACAGAGTCATACACCTCCCAGCCACCAACACACACACTCAGTCTCCCATACAAATACTTGAGCAACCAATCAATAACCCATATACTTACTCATATAGCTACTGATCAACACATGCAGCAGTTTACAGTAGAACAAACATAATGATGCTCAAATTAACACAGTTCAGTCACTAACCCATGCACTCAGTGAGACACATTTAACCACTCACTCATACAGTCAGTCATGCACCTACTAAATCCTTCATCCAGACACTTCTACATCCACTCATTCTACAATATGTAAGACATATTTTAACTTTACAGAAATACACAGTCACTGGATGTTGTCATCAGTGATGTCATCAGTGATGTCATTTGAGATGTCATCAGTGATGTCATTTGAGATGTCATCAGTGATGTCATCAGTGATGTCACTGACCATGTCATGAATGATGTAATATGTGACATGATCAGCAGTGGATTGCGGGTGCGCGATATATAGTTAGTACAACTAACTATATATGGAATTTCAATGGTTTTGTGTGAGTAAAATAAGGTTTTTTAAATGCTAATTCCTAAATATATATGGTCTATAACCTACGGTTTTTTCAGTGAATTTTCAAGGTTTTGTAAATGCTAATTCCTAACTATATATGGTCTATAACCTATGGTTTTTTCAGTGAATATATATATATATATATATATATTCACTGAAAAAATCATAGGTTTTACACACGTTATAGTTAGGAATTAGCATTTAAAAAACCTTTCAAATTCACTGAAAAAACCATAGGTTTCACACATGTTATAGTTAGGAATTAGCATTTAAAAAAACCTTAGAAATTCACTGAAAAAAACATAGGTTTCACAAATGTTATTGTTAGCTGGGCATTTCACTCATATAAAACCATTGAAATTCCCCTGTTATAGTTAGTTCAGCTAACTATAACTTGCGCGCCCGCAATGCACTGCTGATGATGTCACATATTACATCACTCATGACATGGTCAGTGACATCACTTTTCAAAAAAATGCAAAACTTCAAAAAACACCAAATAAACAGTTCTTTTCAGAACTACCTTCACTGGTCAAAGAAAGAGCTATATTTCTATGATGGTGTGTAAAACTTTGTCTGAATGAATGTGTAGTGCATAAATGAATGAATGAATACATTAGTAGTGTATGGTGTAAGTGAAAGTGCAGAACTCTAAGGAAGTGCTACAGCATAAATCTATAAGGTGTTTATTTCCAAAGCACTTGAATGTAACATATGTGCCTAAATATGTTAAAAGTCTATGCTTCGTCGGAGGAGCTTCATGCGCAACCGAGATGGCTGCGTGAGCACAGGGCTCCCGAGACCCTCGCCACCTCCCGCATCTATCCTGAACTTTATCCTGATAATGATGACGGGTTGTTGAAGACGTAACCCAGCTGATATAATAGCTGCTTTCAGAAATCGATTTGGACTCTGGGAACCGCAACTACGGCACTTTGAATTTTTATGGCCTGCTCCATGGCACTGCCCGGGGCTCGAGTCAATGTGGTGCCCAGGTAGTAGTTGAACAACAACGGCCTACGGGGCCCTGCTCATAACCCCGGAGTTAACTTTCGGTTTCGTTTTTGGCTCCTTGGCCTTCTCCTGTCTCAAGACTGCTTTGGCAGCCCGGGATGCAGTTTGACCCCGCAACTCCACTGTATGTTTGCTACCGAGTGTCTCTGGTCGTGTAACATCTGGCTGGAACTTGTTTTTGGAGATCCCGGAGGGTGAATTGAGAGGAGCCATTTTTACCAGGTCTCGACGGCCCCTCAGGGGCACAACATCCAATATGGCAGGCAAATCCGACAGCGAGAAAGGGAAGACCGAGACCGTTCAACGGGGGGGGGCGCTGTTCAATCGAATAATATGGATCGATACACTCATCCCAAGGGGTTCCCCGGTGGCACGAGTAGGTCCCTGGGAGATGCGAGAGACTACTCAGCAGCTGCCGATGATTTGACCCTGCATGATGTCATGGGCGCCATTGCTAGTATGAAGACCTCTATCGGCCAACAATATGAGGCTCTGGCCCTAAAGCTTGACACTGTTGCAATCGATGTCCACTTGATCAGGGCGGACTTATCGAAGACTAACGAAAAAGTAAAATCCTTAGATTTGAAGACCTCCAGCCTTACGGCTGATGTGTCCGATTTACAGCCGGAGGTTCGCAATCTACGATCCTCCAATGATCTCTTTTCTCGTCGGCTGGAGGATTTGGAAAGTCGGTCCAGACGCAACAACGTACGTATTATTGGGGTCCCTGAAAAATCGGAAGAATCAGCAGTGGATCTCTTTGTTGAAGACCTCATCCTAAATCATCTTGCCCCCAAAGGCCTGAGCAACTTCTTTGCGGTGGAACGCGCGCACAGAGTGCCGGGGCGGGAAGCCAAAGCTGGGCGCCCCTCCGCATCCTATCATCGCTAGTATTTTTAACTTTAGAGATAGAGACGCTATCCTGCAGGCATCGCTGGTGGGCGGCCCTACGAAGTTTGAAAACACTACGGTGAGCTTTTACCCAGATTTCACCCAGTTCGTTCAGAAACAAAGGATGGGGTTTCAGGGGGTGAAGCGACGAACGACTGAGAGACATGGGCATAAAATATGCAATGCTTTTTCCAACTCGGCTGCGTGTAGAGTACGAGGATCGGATATTTTTCTTCGACCGCCCTGAGAGAGTGAGTGACTGGCTTGATACCTATGCAGCGTGATCGCTCAGAACATTCCAAAGGAGCTGAAGGCGGCCCGCTGGAGCAGGAATGAGCAGTGGTTTCTGATTTACGGACATTGTGCACAACTGGCAGTTGTGGTTTGATGACTTTTACTCTTGCACTACTTGTGGTGGGATACCCAGAGGTGGCGGGGGGTGAGACTCTTTCCTCCTCCGGGTTTCTTTTTGTAGACTAGTTTAATGTTAGGGCGACAGGCACACTGCAAGTTGGGGTGGCTTTTGAGTCTAACGCAGGGGTGCAGGGTGGGGGGTGTGTTTTGGGTATTTGTTGGGGGGTCGGAGGGGGGTTTGGGTGTGTTTCATTTTGTTTCAAGGCAACGCATTGTTTAACTTTTGGACCTTTGTGTTGTGCTCGCTGTGGGGTGGATTCTGCACTTATTTCCTGGGATGGGGGGGTAGGGGGTTGAAGTTATTGTGCTGGAATGTTAACGGGTTGGGGGATAGAATAAAACGTGGTGTGGTGAGGCAGCTACTAAGACGCCTCTCCCTTGTTGTAGTGCTACTGCAGGAGACATTTGATCAGAAATACATGCCATGCCATGAATCTGCGAGGTTATCGTCTTGTGGCACACTCTGGATTCACTACTGGTTCTAGGGGGGTGGGTATCCTAGTCAGGGGTTCCCTCCCCCTGGAGGTAGACGACATAATCCTTGACGACAGGGGGCGCTATGCTGCTCTCACTGGTAGATGGGAGGGGAAAACTGTCTCACTGCTTTCCGTATATGTTCCTCCTGGCCTGCAGACTACGACCTTTGCAGATTTGGGGAGAGTCATTTTGGGGCTTCCCGAAGGTATCCTGGTGATGGGTGGAGATTTCAATTCTGTCGTCTCCGGTAGGGAGGACTGTTACCGCCCAGGGATCTCCCAAGATCACAGTCTTGGTTGGGTGGCTTTCTGGAGACGCTGGGACTGGTAGATTGTTGGAGGCTACTGCATCCGGGACAGTCGCAATACACCTTCCAGTCTGGTGCTTATGGTAGTCTCTCTAGACTTGATTACGTCATGATGCCGGTAGCGCAGGTCTCTTCAGTCAGGGAAGTCAGACATCTGGCTAGGGGTATTTCAGATCACTCCCCACTATGGCTTTTGGTGGACACAAAGTTGGGGGCAGAGGGTCGAGTGGCCCGATCAATCCTTGGTATCTCCGTGACCCCAAAACCCGGGCGGAGTTGGTCAAGGCTCTGGATCATTATTTTTCCGAGAATTTGGGGTCTGTGTCCTCTTATGCTTCGCTGTGGGAGGCTTTCAAGACGGTTATCCGTGGCCAGGCGCTGTCGTTAATTGCTGGCGCCAAGAAAAGCAAATGCGAGGCGGTAGTCCGCCTCGAGACCGAAATAGCTGAGCTGGAAAGGGATTTGGAGTTGGGTATCACTCATGACAAGATTCATCTCCTCAGTCTCAAACAACTTGATTATAAGGCGTTGGTAACGGACGCTGCTAAAGTCATGAGTAGAGAGCAGCAGGGACGTTTATATGATGTGGGAGATAAGGCTGGGAAATGGATTGCTTGGCTAGATAGAAGGGAGAGGGGGAGTCGTGTGGTCCCAGTGGTTGACAGTGTGGAGGGAGTGAGAGTGACTGATCCTGCCAAGATTGTGGAGTGTTTTGCAGAACATTTTCGAAAAGTGTATTCCCCAGTGTCCGATAGACCAGAGGAAGACTCACATCTGCTGTTACGAGACATTGCGTTGCCTTGCCTGTCGGATTCAGATTGGGAACTGATGGATGCAGCACTTTCTGTTGACGAGGTGGCAACTGCTATTCGTTCCGTATGCTCGGGGAAAGCTATGGGCCCTAATGGTCCCCCCATCGAGCTTTACAAGCTGCGTCCTGACAAAATGGCGCCGTATCTTTGCTCTATGTTCCTGGAATCGCGAGACATCGGCTCCCTCCCTTGTGATCAGCGACTTGCGACCATTGTAGTGATTCATAAGGAGGGGAAGCCGCGGTATCGCTGCGCATCTTATAGGCCTATTTAGCTCTAAATGCGGAGCCCAAGATCCTCGCAAAATTGCTGGCAAACCGTTTGATAAAGGTGATCAGCGACCTGATCCATCCGGATCAGTCCGGTTTCATTCCACATCGTAATACAGCATTGAACCTGCGGCGCCTGCATGGCGTTCTTGCGAGAGCAGCATCACTGCGTGAACCGGCCATCTTGGCTACCCTGGATGCTACGATGGCCTTTGATACATTGGAATGGCCGTATCTGTGGGCTGCTCTTGCAAAGTTCGGTTTTGGTCCTGGTTTAATCGTCTGGGTGAAACTTTTGTATGAGGAACCACTGGCTCAGATTGTGGTGAATGGTCGGGTTTCTAAGTCCTTTATTCTTGGGAGGGGCACGCCGCAGGGGTGTCCATTGTCCCCGCTTCTTTTTGCCCTCGCTCTGGAACCCCTGGCTACTTGGCTGCGGTGGGAGCCGTCGATGAGGGGTATTCGGTGGACCCTGGATTTTGAGGACCGAATATCATTCTATGCAGACGATATTTTGTTGTATCTCACGTCGCCTCGAAAGTCGCTGATTGTGTTGTTTGATGTGTTGAACTCGTTCGGGAAGAACTCCGGCCTTGTGATTAATTGGACCAAGTCCTGTGTCTATGTACTCTCGGGAGACACTCCTTCTTTGCCGCGCGGTTGTCCCATACAAGTGGCGCAGACGGGATTTAAGTATCTGGAGGTGTTTATCACGTCAGACCCCGTGGTCCGTTATGACTGCAATCTGCTTCCCCCGCTCCAACGGTTAAAATCCGACGTGGTCGCCTGGCGCAGATTGCCATTGTCCCCCCTTGGGCGTGCAGCTCTTTTCAAAATGATGTCTTTGCCGCGTTTTTTATACGCGCTTCAGAATACATTTGATGTCATTCCGACGAGCTATTTTCGGGAGGTGGAAAGTTTGCAGAGACAGTTGATATGGGGCGGGCGTTCGCGTATCGCCCTCGCAAAGCTTACGCTTCCCTGGTATGACGGTGGTATTGCACTTCCGGATATCAGGCGATACTATCCGCCTCCCAGCTGGGAGCAATTAATCATGGAATGTACAGTCCGGCGCTAAATCCTGCGTTTGAGATGGATAAGTGGCTACTGCCAGGTGGCGATTATAACAGGGCGCTTTATTCCAAATCTGCTGGGAAGAAACTTTCGGGACCCACTAAGATAGCGGTACGAGTTTGGCAGTGTGCGAATGCGGCAATGGGATGGAGAGATCGACTGACTCGAGCGACCCCGCTATATGCATCTGAAAAACTGGGCAGCCTGTGGTAGATGAAAGGTTTCGAGAAGTGGGATATGATTGGTATTTGCAGGGTGAGTGACATCTGGGCCAAAGATAGGGTTAAGACCTTTGAAGAGTTGAAAGTAGAATATGAGCTGAGTGACAAGGAGTACTTTCGTTATGCGCAGATTCGCCACGCGCTGAGTTAAGTCTTTCCTGCAGGTATCGTTAACCCGGAATCATCCCCTCTTGAAGATCGGGTGCTTAACGGATATGTTCCCGACAGCACTATTTCTCTAATATATAAGAAATTGATTAATGATCGAGTTGACTTGTTGGTCCACCTTAGAGAGGTTTGGACCAGTGACGGTCTGGAGTTGGATGACGAGGATTGGCAGTCGGCGATATCCTCACCGAAGGAGGTTGCGATTCCGGTTCGTCTCCGCCTCGTACAGCTCAAGATCCTGCACAGGATTTATGTGACCGGCCCTCGCTTGATTCTTATGGGATATTCTGTGGATGGATTGTGTAAGCGTGGATGCGGTTTAATTGGTACTTTCCTCGACATACTTTGGGAATGTCCGGAAGTGGTAGTGTTCTGGAGTCGAGTACATGCTATGATGGAAGAGGTCACGGGTATCGCGCTGTTGCCTGTTGATGATTTGTATCAAATTGTAATGCACTTCCTTCCTCTCCGGGCACATATCTAGCTGTACTGTCTTTTATTGCCTTGCTTGTTTACGTTTTTTCATGATAATAAAAAGAAATATAAAAAAAAAAGTCTATGCTTCCCTTTGCACTGCTGGTGAAACTGCCTTGGTGAATTTGTAAGTGTTAGGGGCAGATATACAACCTTCTTGTGCCTCTTTTACACCGCCATTGCATCACTTTTCTGACGCAGCGGTGGTGCAAATGATACGTTATGGTGTGTGGTATTTACAATGTGACGCATCTGGGAGGTGAGTCACAATGTAAATTCCTGTACCAAAAAAGACATTCCTAGACGGAGAGGGGGCGTTCCGGCGCAGGAACGCCTCCTAAAAGTGGCTGAGTGAAATCTACAAGATTTCACATCGTCACTTTTGGGCTCGTGGTGCGTCAAAACCTTGCTTGAAGCAGGAGTAAGGATTGACACAGCATTCTGAGCATAGGGTCCCCAGAGGGGTTTGAAGCAGTATATGGACTAAGGCATATTTTAATGCATGAGTACTTGGGTACTGAGTGGATGATTATAGTTCTGCAAGGAAAGTGCCTGACTGAATTTATAACTGCTTCAGTTGTACCACAGCACATAGATAAGCACATACTGCTGAATGGCTCACTACAATACTACAACAGTAGTGTGAGAGTGTTTGGTGAAAGTGTAACGATACAGACTGGGGAATTGAAGGTATAAAAGAGAAGTTTGCAGGTGCATAGAAGACTGCAATCATAGTCTATAGGGGGTTAAAACCGTCCATGGCCTAAGGCCTACTTTGCTCCATGATTACTTGGTACTGACTGGATGATTACAGTTCTGCAAGGAGAGTGCCTGACTAAATTTATAAGAGCTTCAGTTCTAGCACAGTGCATAGACAAGGATTTTCTGCTGAATGTCTCACTACAATACTGAAACAGTAGTGTGAGAGTGTTTGGTGAAAGCGTATCGATACAGACTGGGAAATTGAAGGTATAAAAGACAAGTTTGCTGCTGAATGGCTCACTACAATACAACAACAGTAGTGTGAGAGTGTTTGGTGAAAGTGTAACGATACAGACTGGGGAATTGAAGGTATAAAAGAGAAGTTTGCAGGTGCATAGAAGACTGCAAGCATAGTCTATAGGGGTTTAAAGCATTTCATGGCCTATGGCCTACTTTGCTCCATAATTACTTGGGTACTGAATGGATGACTACAGTTCTGCAAGGAGAGTGCATGACTGAATTTATAAGAGCTTCATTTTTTGCACAGTGCATAGATAAGAACATTCTGCTGAATAGCTCAGTACAATACTGAATCAGCAATGACAGAGTGTTTGCTGAAAGTGTAAAGATACAGACTGGGAAATTAAAGGTATAAAAGACAAGTTTGCTGGTGCATGGAAGACTGCATGCATAGTCTATAGGGGTTTGAAGCAGTCTATGGCCTAAGGCCTGTTTTGATGCATGAGTACTTAGGTAGTGAGTGGATGATTACAGTTCTGCAAGGAAAGTGCCTGACTGAATTTATAACAGCTTCAGTTTTACAACATTATATAGATAAGCACATACTGCGGAATGGCTCACTACAATACTGAAACAGCAGTGTCAGAGTGTTTGGTAGAAGTGTAAGGATACAGACTGGGCAATTGAAGGTATAAAAGACAAGTTTGCAGGTGCATACAAAACTGCAAGCATAGCCCAAAGGGGTTTAAAGCAGTCCATGGCCTAAGGCCTACTTTGCTCCATGATTACTTGGGAACTGACTGGATGTTTACAGTTCTGCAAGGAGAGTGCCTGAGTAAATTTATAAGAGCTTCAGTTTTAGCACAGTGCATAGGTAGGACATTCTGCTGAATGGCTCAGTACAAAACTGAATCGGCAATGACCGAGTGTTTGCTGGAAGTGTAAGGATACAGACTGGGAAATTGAAGGTATAAAAGACAAGTTTGCAGGTGTATGGAAGACTGCATGCATAGTCTATAGGGGTTTGAAATAGTGCATTCCCTAAGACCTGCTTTACTGCATGATTACTTGGTACTGGCTGAATCATTACCGTTCTGGAAGGACAGTGTCGAGCTAAATGTATAACTGCTTCACTTTTAGCATAGTATATAGGTAAGCACATACTGCTATATGGCTCACTACAATACTAAAACAGCAGTGGCAGAGTGTTTGAAGGACGTGTAAGGATACAGACTGGGCAAAGAATTTAAAGAATGTGTAAGTGAATCTGTAAGTGCTACACTTTTAGTACAGTGAATGTTTTAGTACATAGTACTCAAACCATTATTATTATATAACAATACATTTTTTCTTTTAACATCTCATAATTTAACAGAGCTTCTAAAATAATTTCATCAGGAATTTCATTGATATCAATTTCCTGGTTATCAATTTTGGAATTTATATGATAAAAAAACTCAATCATCTAATGCTTCCACAAATTCAGCATCCAAGCTTTCGTCTAGGAAATCACAGCTGATATCTGCAGCACTTATTTCTTGTTCTTTATTCTCGCTCCCTGTGAAACATTCGTTTAGCTCTTCTATGAGACTTGCTAATTTCCAAACGGTCTTCCATATTGTTCTGTTGTTTTTCCATAATCAATTTTGTTATGTTGTAGGTCCTTGTACAAAAACATAAACACTTCATTTTATCAGTTTTCCTAATACATAACACAAAACTAGCTTTATCAACTGGCTTGCCCTTTAAAAAATATCATACAAATACCATTCTCTACTACTTTATAAGGTTATATAAATATAATTATTTATATGAATGTTCTGTTTTAAAATTTTCTTACATTTTCAAACCAGTCACTCCTTATCACTATCGGAAAAGACTCAGGCTGTTATAATAAAATGCAGTACTAAAAAAAGTACAATACGTCTATTTACCTTACCCGTTCCAAACTAGTAAATGTGTTCTAGTAAAAAGGAAAGGAATACTGTTGTTTGTCCAGAATAACACTATGTATATGTGTATATTTAGGTACCGTTATCCCACTAGTTTTTCGAATACTTCATGTGTTTTCACACACATTCATTTTTAAAGACCTATCCAGTAGTCACCTTTTAACATAATAAGAAAGTAGTGATTCCTTATATAAGTTCGAAAATACTCACAGCAACAGGTATAGAACAACACTTCAACACAAAGTATTGTGTATAATGAGGACATATTTACATAGAGAAGAGAAACTACACACAGTAACTTATCCTGTCCTTCTAAACATAAAAGAGCATTTGAAAACTCTCTCTGTGACATATTTTATGAGAATAATTTGATCTCTTTTAATCCTAAAACTCTCATCTCTTCTAATCAAGCATGTCTTTCTATTCAGTACCATAGTGGTACGTTGCAGAAAGTTGTTCTGAACTCATGTTTCATTGTAAAAATCTCTATAATAAAAGTCTCCGGCATTTTTTCAATATATGGTCGAAGATAGTAGATCCTCAGGTACACTCAGAATATATGTTAACTTTTTCAAATGTCTTTAAAAGATACAAACCATCTTTGCACGGATATGTACTCCATCCATCTCTTGTTACTTCAGCTCTGTAGAAGCACATCAGATCAACCATTTTTAATGGTTACTTATACTTACCTTAACCCCTTCAGTGCTAATGACAAGGGTAACTCGTCATGGAGTTTCCATTGATTTCAATGGAAATTACATGGAAGATCTAAAATAGCCTTAGCATCCAAGTGGTTAAACATAATAAATAATAACAAAATTGTATATTATAAAATTAGCATCTGTGGAAGACAAAAAAAAATACTGTTACAATTTATATTTTACAACACAAAATAATTTGTAAAGCATTTCATTTGCCTTTTTTGCTGTTCTCAGAATATATTGAATTTCACTAGAAACAGTGAGTTCAATTGTACTCATCACATAACAGCGGGCAAAAAAAAGAAAATCAATAAGATCATCTTAAAAAAACATTCAACATTCTCAATAACAATCTAAAAAATAGAAATAAAACGTTAAATATTTTTTTCCAACAGCAATTTCTTATGTAAGTATGAGATATCTCAAACAATCTTAAAAGAACAAAACACCATCATTAATTTTCATACAATGCAAATAAAGTTACTTACAAATATATGCTGACAAAATATAAAACAAATAGTCCTTAATGGTTTTACATACTTTCCTCATGGCCAAATAGTATATGTAAAATTCTTAGTTTGGATGTTCTTCAATAGTAATCCTCAGCATCCGCCTCCCACCCTTCTGATCCAAAACCACCAATATCATTTGCGGCGTCCCCCAGGGCTCATCCCTCAACCCGGCACTATTCAATTTATTTAATTTTTTTTCATTTTTTTATTTGAATATTTTTATTATTGCATTTTAAATATTAGGTTACATGGATGCGACAGACAGGATAAGATACAACAGCAATCAGGCTAGTGCATGTACCACTTGTTATACATATTTCTCATGTCCGAGCAAAGGGAAAATGAAATGTGACAAACGCATCCAGTAATTTACGCAAGGATATCTATAAACAACAACAGTCCCACACAATAGACACCAGTACCACACACGCCCTGTAAGGTAAATAAACTAAGTTCAACATCCTTCACCGAAACCATACAGTGCAGGCGCTAGGCAAGGCTTATACTAGCCAGCTGGCACGCCTCCAGCAAGGTGGTGTTGGCATTTTACTGTCAACAGTTACTGTTTCGGGTAGAAGATGCGCCAGGGCATATGCAATCTGGACATTGAGAGCGTTCCCGTGTGTTAGGGCGCAGTTATCCCGTTCGAATATCCCTGCTCATGGTATTGTGTCATCCGTTTATCAACCAAATAATGCACTCTCACCTCTGGGGACCTTTGTGTGTCAGCGCAGTGTGATCCGCGCTAGCGGACTCTAAATGAAGCCCAGGGGGAGTCATAACTGACACAACATTCAATATCCCAGTCTGAGAACGATAAATCCAAACCAAAACTCAATAAAACAGTAACCGAACTAGATGCAAATCAAAACCGATCAAAAATCAAATGCGTGAGTGTGTAGGGTGCATGTTCTGCCAACCGCAGCGTAAACAGGTCAGTGCGAGCGCGGGCTGCCGCAGCGGGGGAGAGGGGGGCAGGGGGGAGGAGGTGAGGGCGAGAGGAAAAACGCTGTTAATGCAGTAACGTCCAGGATCGCGTGGATATAACCATGCGACCGTACGGAAGTGATATCTGTTTCTTTCAAAGGGCGCAAGTGTGGGGGCGCCGTCAAAGTAGGTCTCTTCTTTCAGTGCCATCCCAGGGTCGGGGGAATAAAGGGGAAGCGTGTCTAAGTAATGCCTCTCTGCAAATACACCCGGTGAAAAACGACCAGGATATCATCCCAGGTCTGGGCTATAGGATATTTATGAAGACCTGCAGTCTCCTCCCTGTGCAAAGCTACACTCTCTGCTCTCGCCCAATTATCAAATGAATGGCGCCAATGTACAGCCTGTGGGGGTTCTCCATTGTTCCAGCGCTTGGTAATGAGCCTTTTTGCAGTTATGAGTCCAAGGTCCCAGAACCTGGCCGGGACTTTCGTCAGCTTTGTCCGCCTGTATAGGCCCAAAAGACAAGCCTCCCAAGTGTGTGGCAATCCACCTCCTGCCCCTGTTGCCAGTGTAGTTGAAACCTCTGTCCAGTAGCCATGCAGGGAAGGGCAGGCCCAAAGCGTGTGTAAAAAGTCCGCATCTATTAATCCGCATCTAGGACAGGACGTAGTTGTCAGCCCAAATGCATACATAGCATTTCCGTGCCACCGCCAGGTGTATCTGTACAGGGCAACGGGACTTGGACAGTGGATGAAAAAGCTCATGTGTCTGAGCAGCAGATAAAACCGTCGCGTCTGTGGTAGTATCATTCAGACTTTTCCCACTCCGACAGTGGGCCACCCACTGCAATTGTGCAGCTAAGTAGTATAATTCATGATTCAGTACAGCCAGCCCACCAGTCTCCAGCGATGCATGCAGGGTGTGTAGTGCGACTCTGGGTCGCCCTGTGTTCCAGATCAACTGTATGCTTAGAGTCTCCAGTTCACGAAATATACGAACAGGGACATAAACCGGCATATTGGCGTAAAAGTACAATAATTTGGGCAGCCCCACCATTTTTGTCAGAGTGATATGAGCTGGGACATTTAGTGGGCGAGAGTTCCAGAACTCCACTTGATTCCCTTCCAACACATCAGCAGGGTCTCGATAGATAAACAACCCTAGATAGCGGAACGTGGTAGGATACCACACAAGCCGTTCTCCCATAACAGCAATATCACACTCTTGTGTGGCAGCATTAAAGGGATAGACTCCCGACTTCGCCCAATTGACCTGAAGGCCCGACATGTCGCCAAATTCACAAAAAATGTTAGTGAGTGCCGGTGGGAAGCTGGTCAAGTCATTGATATAGAGCAGCAGATCGTCCGCGTATAGTGACACCGAATGTATCCCGTCCGCAAGCCGTATACCCCAATCGTCGCCTGAAGCACCCAGTCGAGCCGCTAGCGGCTCCATCATAAGGGCGAATATAAGAGGGGAGAGGGGACACCCCTGTCTAGTACCTCTGCGTATCCTGATCGGGTCAGAGATGAGTCTGCCCGTTCGGACGCGTACTATGGGTCTCTAGTATAGGAGCTCCACCAATTGTAGAAAGCCCTCCCCCAAGTCATATTTACGCAGCACCGACATAAGGTAAGGCCACTCTACAGAGTCGAATGCCTTTTCCAGATCAAGCACCAAGCACCCTGAATTAGGCCACCGGATCATGGCCAGACTCTGCACTCAAAATAATCGTCTGATATTATAGGACGTGCTGCGCGTGGGTACAAAACCGTTTTGATCAATGTGGACAAGAGTGGGCACCAATGGTGCCAGCCTCTGTGCCAGCGTGGAAGCCAGGAGCTTATATTCTGTGTTGAGGAGTGCTAGGGGGCGGTATGATCCCAGATTGGTCCCGTCCCTGCCTGGCTTCAAAAGCGATATAAGATTCGTCTCATTTAGTGTGGGAGGAAGGCCAGAATCACGAACAGCCGCCGCAAACATGCGCAGCAGTTCCAGAATCAATAGAATGGAAAAGGCCTTATAAAACTCTGCGGGTAATCCATCGGGACCCGGGGATTTGCCATTTGAAAGAGAAAATATGGCCGTTCTAAGCTCTTCCGATGTAAGGGGTGCTCCAAGGTCGTCCCGTTGTGTATCGGTAACAGCCGGCAAAGGCAGGGTAAATAAATATGCCGAGATCTGCTCGACAGTAACCTGTATGCGAGAACGATAGAGGCCCTCATAGTGTTTCGTGAAGGCATTGTGTATGGCTTGTTGGGTGTATACTATGGTATTCAGGGCCGTAGTTATGGACATCACCGGGGTGGTATGGGTTTCACGCTTAATCAGCCAAGATAGCAGTTTGCCTGGTTTGTCCCCAGAAGTATGTGTGCGCACTGAGTGTGCTGCGTAGTTCAGATGCTTTTGCCTGTCTAGTAGTTTCGTGTGGCGTTCTCTGTTTGCCAACAGATCCGTGTCGTCACCCTCAATCGCCTCACGCTCCCCATTCATCAGTGCAGATTCAACTCGAGCGAGCTCTCCCTCAATCTGCCTACGCATCCCTGCTTGTGTACCCAGTAAAGTATGGGGATTGTGGTCAGAGAGGGTGCGGCCTAAATAGCTGGAATCTACCACTTGGGGGAGTAGATCGCTGGTCAGCATGTACCTGTCCAATCTCACGTGGAGTGTATGTGCTCCAGAGTAATAGGAGTACGTCTTCGTAAAAGGGTTACGCATTCTCCAGGTATCATGAAGACCCCACTGTTCGGCCCAGTCCGCGAGCGCTCTCATAGCCCCACTCACCGGTGCACTAGCTAAGGGGGGAAACGAACGATCCAGGGCAACATCTAGTACACAGTTATAGTCCCCCCCTAACAGAAATGGCATTCCGTGCCATGGCGCGAGCACTGCCGACAGTCATTCGAAAAAGCGCGATTGTTCAGTATTAGGGGCATAAAGGGAGGCCAGGACGATTTATTTTATTTTATTTTATTTATTTTAAAAGCTTTTATAGCGCGCTCCATTACCATGGGGTATCCTGGCGCGGTGAGTAGTTCTGCCTCGAAAGTTTGAGCACATCTGTTATAATGGAGCATTAAAAAGATAGGTCTTAAGGTCTTTTTTTAAAACAGTGATGGTTGGAGAGGCTCTGAGAGAGAGGGGGAGGGCATTCCAAGCATAAGCTGCCTTAACTGAAATAGATTGGCCTCCCAATCGAGCATATCTATATTTAGGCACAATCAGTTGGCATTGGTTAGCCGACCGCAGGGCGCGATTAGGAATGTAAAATGAAAATCGTCTCCGCAAATACATCGGACCCTGACCATGTGCTGCTCTAAATGCCAACACCAGAATTTTAAACAAAATTCGGTGTGGTACCGGGAGCCAGTGCAAGCTACGTAAATGGCTACGCACGCTCGTCCTCCTAGGGAGCGAGAAGAGCAGGCGTACTGCGGCATTCTGTATCACCTGAAGGCGATGAATCATATACCCAGGCAAGCCGCAAAATAAGGCGTTGGCATAATCGAGCCGAGACAGTATCAGGGCTCGAAGAACAGTTTCCTTAGCAGCCCTGGGGAGGAGAGGAAAAAATCTTCTCAGGGTCTGCAAGGTGCCAAAGCAAATACCAGTTAATTTTTTTACGTGATCCGAAAACTTCAGGTCCTGGCCGAACCACACCCTCAAGTTCTTAGCTGGGCCCCCCATCGCATTAGGACAGGGTAGGTCTGAAGGCCAGATCTGGTCCTTGAAGTTAGCAGGGAAGGAGCCAAAAAACAAAACCTCCGACTTGTCTTCATTGCACTTAAGCTGGACTTGTGCAAGCCACCGAAAGACTTCCGACAGACAGAGCTGGATGGCTGATGGATCCAACACATCCTTAGGCCAGGTGAAAAGCAGCTGTGTGTCGTCAGCGTATGCCATTATTTTGGCTCCCAGCTGTTCCGCCAGATAGAGTAGGGGGGTCATATAAACGTTGAACAGTAAAGGGCTCAACGTAGACCCCTGCGGAACTCCAGTTGTCAGTCTCTTTGGGGCCGAAGAATGAGGGGGCAACCAGACCTGCTGAGTTCTATCACTCAAAAATGATGAAAGCCAATCAAGGGCCAGCCCTGAGATGCCAATGGCACCCAGTCTTGCGGTAAGCAAGGCGTGGGGCACCGTATCGAAGGCAGCAGAGAGGTCCAATAAAATCAGGACCGCTCTGCAGCCCCCGTCCAGGCACTCCCGAACTGCCTCGGAAACCTCAACCAGTGCCGTCTCGGTACTGTAGGCCGCCCTGAACCCCGACTGAGCAGGATGCAGGGCGTGAGAGGATTCGATGAAGCTATCCAGCTGCTTAAAGGCCACCTTCTCACACACCTTAGCTAGAGCTGGCAGTAGTGAAATAGGCCGGTAGCTCGATGGTATTGATGGATCTAGCCCAGCCTTTTTTAGCAGCGGAAGCAGTTTTGCCTCCTTCCAGCTTCTCGGAATCGAGGCAGTGGAAAGGGAGAGGTTGACAATCTAGGTCACCTCTTGCGTGATGGTATCCACTATCCCTCCCAAAACCCTGGCAGGACAAGGGTCCGAGGGAGATCCGGACTTTAAGGCCGTCAGGATTTGCCGTATGTCAGATTCCGATGCTGGCCGGAAGGCAGCAAACTGAGCCTCAGGACATCGTCTATCAGGTAGTGAAAAGACAGAAGAGGTCACAAAGGCCTTTTGAGCAGCTTCCAGGTCCAATTGGATTTTTTTTATTTTGTCCGAGAAGTAGCAGGACAGTTCTTCACACCATGGTGCAGAAGAAGGAAGCAAGGATTGGGCGGCGCAAGGGGATAGGAAGTTTTGGACAATCGAGAAGATCTCTTTGCTGTTGTTATCCGCCTTCTCGATTCTGTCCGAATAATGCCTGCTTTTAGCTGCCTTGATCGCAGCATAATATTCCTTTTGTGCAACCCGTAAGATCTTCTTATCGGCTGGCAGATAAGCATGTCTCCAAGCTCTCTCTAGTTTCTTACAAACCAGCTTCTGTTCTCGCAGGGTACGCGTGAACCATGGTTGAGAGGGTCTTGATCGCAGGCGACGATGGGTTGTCCATCTAGGGAACCCTGTATTACTACATATCTGCCGTCGGTGTCTACCATGCAATGGGAGAGCGCAAAGGGAACCCCCGGTCGCACCCAAATCAGTGCTCCCCGCGCATAAGCTGAATATCCAGTGGCAGAAATTTGTCCCCTCCATTTGCGGCGGAGCGTCAGCGTCTCCGCAGCGGTCAGATGGGTCTCCTGTAACAGCGCTATTTGGATGTGTTGTCCCTTAAGATAAGAATAGATTTGATAACGGCGGGATGGCGTATGCCTTCCCCGCACATTCCAGGTGCAGAATTTAACCATAGTCATAATAGCCACTCAATCTCAGTGCAACCATTACCCTCCCGCCTCCATCGGCCCACACCCACACCCCCGCACGTCCACTCAAACAGGGATAGAAATCTGTAGTAGATCGCCACACGCACCCATTACACAATAATAGAAGGGAAACAAAATACATAAAAACAAATAATCCTGAAAACAATAGGAACAACAGTGCAATACCAAAAGGTCGACAGCAGAACATTTTATCGTCCAAACGCTCTAGAGAGCTGAAAAAACGTAAGTACAGGGGGAGGTCGCTGAGCACTCGACTCTGAAGTTAGGGACCCAGCATGTGTGTAGGTGGAGGGTGCCTTCCCTCACAGGTGGTCGCTATGGCCCCTCGGACTAGTTCCAGCTGGTACTTACTATGTCTCTGGGGCACTCATCAGGCGGACCCCGGCACCCCCACGGGGGCAAGGCAAACTCAGCAGAGGTTCAGTGGGGCATGACGGAGACAAGGAAGAACCCATCGTGGGGCACAAAGGGTCTCGATTCCTAACAAGAAGGGCCAAACAATTCAGGTGGTCATTAGTCTGCAGTTTGTGGCGTGACGTCAGGTAGGTCCGCTGATACTTGCGAGTCCGGTAGGCCATATATGCGCTCATCATTGCTGGGGAGGTCCCGGGGGCTAGCTACTAGAAGCGGGTCCTCTTCCAACAAGCCACTGATCTCCGCCACCATCCGTAGAGCCTCCTGTTTTTCGCTGTGCATGAGTTCAGTTCGAGGGCCCATATCCGTTTCCGACCTTGTTAGTCCCGATGGCGAAAGCCTCCGCTTACGGCGACGTCAGGGACCTCGATTGCGTCGCACAGTTGGCCTGGTGGGCATGGCGCTGGGTTCCGTATCAGTGCCCGAGTCCAGCCAGGCTTCCACTGTCTCTGGGGTATCAAAGAAATAGAGTTTTGTCGTGGGCCACCACACGCAGCCGCGCCGGGAAACGCAAAGAATACTTCAGCGCTAGGCTGCGGAGATCCTGCTTCACTGCCAGGAAGGAGTGCCTTTGACGCTGTACCTGTATAGTATAATCAGGGAAGAGCATTATCTTCGTGTTCAACCCTGACTTCGGACAGCTTCCTTGTTTCTCGTAGCACAGCGTCACGATCCCGGTAATTCAATATTCGGATAAGCATGGGCCTCGGGTTGGAGCCCTCAAGGGGGGGGCCTCGCTGGTAGCCTATGAGCTCGTTCCACCACAAAGTGTGGAGAAAGGTATCCCTCAGGAAGGAGGTCCATAAGCCACTTTTCCACTCGCACTTCCGGTTCTCTACCTTCCCATCTTTCCGGCAGTCCTACGATACGGACGTTATTCCTCCGTGCCCTCCCTTCTGCATCCTCCGCGTGGTCTTCTAGGAACGCTACACGGTTGAGGAGGTCCTGGACATGTTTGTCCACCTGTGTTACTTTGGGCGTGACATCCGCTGCGGTGGCTTCACGGGCAGCCGTGCGCTCAGAAAGTTTCTTATGATCAGCTCGCAGGTGCGTGAGGTCAATGGCTACGCTATCGATCTTTGTCTCCAATGACATGCGAGTGAGTTGTAGGGATTCGTCCAAGCGCTCCATAGCAGCCAGCATAGTGTCTAGTTTGGAGGCAGTCTGGTCCTGGTCTGCCGGTTTCGCCATCTTCCCCTTTACCAGTGTGCCGCCAGTACCGGCTCTCGTCTTAGGTCCCCCAGACATGGGCAATGCAGTGCAGGTCTATACACTACTGCTCTCAAAGAAAGCCCTCAAAGATTCAAAGATGGTTCCGGCACCTGTGACAACAGGTAAGCGCAGCTCAAAGGAGCAACGGAGCAACAGTGCCCTCCAGTCACGTGGGCAACCGCTATGCACGCCAGGAGAGGTGTCCGCCCCTAGGTGGGCGCAATGGGATGCTCAGATTATGTCCCCCTCCTTAGTTCAGATCCTCCGAGCGGCAGGCGCTCTACCACAAGGGAAGGCCCAGCACTGGTAATGGAATCAACTCTCGGCCTTCACCAGGACAGCCCACCTGAGTAATCACTCGCCTAGCTGGGACTGGCGGTCCTGAGGGCCCCCCAAAGTGAACAATGTTTTCAGCTGCTAGGCGGACAGGCCCAGGTTCCCAGCCTAGCCAACAGTGACACCTCCCTTACCCCTCAGGCGCAGTACAGCAGATGGGTCTGCAATGTACAACATACCGTGCGTATCACAATTAAATGGGGACCACAGCTCACAAGTAGTAACGCATGCAGTTAGGGCCAGGGGTGGAGAAATGTCATAAACAAGAGCCTCGGGTGCTCTCTCCACGCATGTACACTGCCCCTCGGTTGTGCCCACCCCTCCGCACAGGGAAGTCCCAGCACCGTCGCCTGTAGGAAGATGCCTCGGTGAACTGGCCAGACTCGACCTCGGACCAGTGCACACCACAGTTAGGGGGGGTCAAGTAAACAAGTAGACTCTTCCGCCTCAGGACCGCAATAACGCAAAAGTCACCACTGTTCTTGTGAGGCTCTGGGCACAGTAGGCCACTCCGCAGTCCGTTAATGCAGGCGAGGGCAATGGGCGCGCCAACACAGTGGTGCCCTCAGAGGTCGCTGCGGATGGAGCTGTGGTCTCCTAGATCCGCGCGATTCGCACGCCGAGCAAGGAAGACCCACCAAGGTGGCCGCGCCGGCTTCTCTGCTGAAACTCAAGGACCAGGGGGCCTGGTCCGCCTCGCAGCAAGCAACCCTCCGATGTCACCAGGGGGAGGGCGGGGACAAAGACGTGGTCCTCGGGGGGCCGTTTTGTTTCTGGCCGCAGCCGGGCCTGTCTTGCAGCGCTCGGGTTCGAGCTCACCTAGGCCCTGATCGGGATAAGCTTGCCAAGATGGCCGTTCCTGTCCGTCGCCTCCAAAATGATCAGCCGCTCCCTGGTCGAGTCACAGCCACCAGGGGGTCCGGATCTCCACCCGACCAATCTCCACCGGCATCAGGAGGAGTGCAGGTAGGATTCTGACGTCCACGGGGGCCGGTATCTGCCTGGCTGCCGCCGGGCCCGTCCCACAATGCCCGACCCCGGGCTCGCGTATATGTAGACGCCGGCACCGAAGGTCCGCAGGAGGGGCTGGTACCTCGCACTCCCGTAGAAGCGACCAGGGACCGCCTTTTGGCCCCAGACTTCGTCAAAGTATGGGGAACAGTCACACGCAGCTTCGCTGCCGACAGAGACTGTGTGCTTGGAAATTTTATGGGGAAATTGCCTGTGGAAGGGGAGCTCAGCATGGAGCTCTACCCGGGCACGTCTGCTTCCATTGCGTGCTTAGCCACGCCCCCCCAACCGGACACTATTCAATATCTACATGGCCACCCTCACACAAATGGCCCGCCATCACAACCTCAACATTATCTGCTAAGACGACGACACCCAACTTATCTTCTCCCTCACTAAGGAGCCACATACCACCGAAAGCCGTTGCCAAATGCATAAGGATCAGCTCTCTAAATCTCAACTCGGCCAAACGACGACTACAACGAATCCAAAACACCTCCGCCCGACTGATCATAAATGTCCCCTGCCGCAGCCACATCACCCACCACCTGAGAGACCTACACTGGCTCCACGTCAACAAGAGGATCACCTTCAAGCTCCTCACCCTCACTTACAAAGTACTCTACAATACCAGACCAACCTACCTTATCAGCAGTAATCCCGAAAGGCCAAATTTTGTTCCTAAAATTTTGGCTTTAAAAATATTAGGTAAGAATTTGGTAACTCTTTAGGCAAACGTTGTTTAAAAAACAATTGACTATCATTACAATGTATCCAACCTTTCAGACATTTTAAATAAACAGTGTAATGTCCAGATGTTGTAGAAGGACTATCATGAAAAATAATTGCTACAGCTACAAAAGTTCTTCCTGATATTGATAGTTGAGTAGATACAACATTTTTAATTAAAGTTTCCAATTTTCTTCCATCAGCTCTACAACGGTGCAGCGTTAAAATTACATACTATCCATATCTTTGTATAAATAATGTTGATGACATTTCTGATTTACATTGGCTGCACTCCATGTTTTGACTTGCTCCTCTAACTAGATTGTTAAAAGACACTGATTCACAGTCTGGTAAAGTCAAATATATAAATCTTTCAGGGTCTATGTTAGTGCTACATGTAAACAAACAATTTTCACAGTCATGTTGCCATTTATAAGAAAGGCCAAAAAGGTTTTCAATATCTATACCTTCATCTTCCAATACAACAAGCATATACATTAGAAATTCCTGACAATCTTACTGAATATTCTGCGTAAATTGAGTAGAACCAGAACATATGTCCAAAACATTTCGAATATCAGAAACACTTTGTATTTTACTTTTATCACTACATTTCTCATAAACAGATTACAACAACAAACAGAATCTTTCTTTGCGATTTTCAACAATTTGCTGTTGCAAACTTTCAAGAAAAAAAACATTAACAACAACATTAGCATAGCAGTTGACACTAGAACTATTTTTAAACTGATAACTAACAATCTCTTCAACACTGTCCTTTTTCTTTTTGCTTGCAATCACAATTTCATCTTGTTTTTTTTCCTTCTCTATAGCGTCACTACAGATATTGTCTAATCTTTTTCTACCTACCACACGCTTTTCAAATACTGGATATTGACCTAAATTGGGTGCATATTCTCTTCTTAACCTATTATACTCTTTCACACAATTTGCATCCGCACTAATCTTTGTCTCATCAAAATCAAGTACCATCCAGATAAAGTTCTCACTCGACACAAAGCAACATATGCCATACCCTCTTTAAACACGGTACTTCCAATATTCACTAAAGCACTATCTACACTTAAACCTTGAGATTTATGAATGGTCACCATGAATGGTCACCGCATACGCCAAAGAAATAGGAAACTGTTTTCTGCAAACATACACTTACACAATTAAAGAAATCAACAATTTTACCCATTGCTCCATTTACTAAACCTTTTTCCACATTCAAATTACGTCGTAAAATTACCCTACAGTTTACAAATGCATATCAATTATTTTCTAAAGCAGCAGTTTTACTTATCGATTTCTCTAAAGAATCCAATTTCCTTTTCAACTTTTCAGTCACAATAATAGTGATTCCTTCTTGTTCTATTTTATCAATAGCTTCCAATTTTATAATTTCTTCATTTTCCAACTTTAACATTTCTTCATTGAATATAGAACATTCACGCAGTGTTGGCATTAAGCAGATTACAGATTTGTTTTCTGCAATTCTCATATATATTTTCTCAGGAACAATATTTTCATTTGGAAACAAATTGGAAATTAATAGTTCCATAATCAGCATTATTTGCCTGTCGCATATTTGTAATAAGTTCCTTATACTCAAAATATGACCAAATGTTAACATTTCCAATGCTCCCCAAAGACTTTCTGGTATCTTCATGCGCCAGTGTTTTAAACACTGTTTGTCCTTTTACAGGAGTAAGTTGTAGTAGATCTCCAAAACCTATGACGTGTTTTCCTCCAAATAGTACGTCATACTTTGTTTTAAGAATTTGCTGCATTCTTAAATGCACAGAGGCAAGCATTAAGTTTGATACCGTGCTTACCTCATCAATAATGAGAAGTTTCATTTTCTTCAAGACTCTTGAAACTTCCCAACAAGCTTCTCCAGATAGCTTGTGGTATTCCAATTTGTTTTCATGCTCTACTGGTAGCATTAATAAACAATGTATAGTAATTCCTTTAATATTGTGTGCTGCCAACCCAGTTGGAGCAGTGACAACACAAGACAAATGCGACTCCGTTGTTTTCTGTAGATAAGTTGTAATTACTTTAATTAAAAAACATTTTCTTTTTTCCAGCTTGTCCACTTACTTACATTTGGATTGGTTGAAGTGATGAGCAAGAGCACTGTTTCTTCTCATGAAGTAATCCATGATCAATCTGTTCTCTCACTTGCTCATATATTTGTTTCTGCTCAACATTTAGTTGTTCTTCCAAGTTTCCTAAGTTTGTTACATCTTCTTGAGCTTGATACATTGCTGTTTCCATCTCTTCCATAGCATTTGCTGCTTCATTTTGAACAATTGGTTCTCCTAGTGGATACTGACTCAACGGAGCAGAACTTTGACTGTCTTGCGAACTGTCTCTAGCAATCTCAGCTGCAATTGTAGCTTCTTGCTCAATTTCGTTGTTTAACATTTTCACATAATTAGCAAAAACAGGACATTCTATAGTATCTCTACTTGCGTTGAACGAATCTTCATAGTTCTCAAAATCTCCAAGTAATACAATTCTGAATGCCACGGCTTGAAAAGTTGCAAAAGAGCTAAATAGTAAAATTCCCTTTTGTCAGGAGTTTCGCAACTCAGTTTACGATGATTAATCAAATGTCCTTTTCTTTGTTTCACCAAACATCCTTCTGAACCAATCACTGCATATATACCATTATTGATGTTTTCTGTAATATTCCGTTTAAAAATATAGTTTTGCAGCACTTCATAGAGACAAAGGTTCTTAAGATGATGACTTATATTTGGATAATATATATCCAACATATTTGTTTTCACAATATCTGTACTTTCTGGCTCTTTTTCAGCTAAATATTCAATTTCTTGTACAGATTTAAGTACTCGATTTCGTGTTGCAGCAAGAACTAGACTCCCCCAAATGATTCTTCTGGATTTGGAGTATAGACTTGCAGATGATAAGCGATCCGAGCATTCATATGCTCCAATTTCTCGATGAGATAACATCTTCAAACTGTAACTTTATAATTTCTTACTTGGACTCTTCTCGTGGGAAATCTCTTCCCACATTTCCTTCAATTCCGTTTTTTCTGATTTTGTATGTAGGATGTTACATATCGAGCAACAGCAATGGAATTGTCCGCAACATATTGAAAATCCATGTTAGCATTCCACATGGACAAAATGACTGGGTTGTAGTCATTTATGTATTTTGACTCTTTATTTCTTCTTAAGTTGTAGGTATTTTTTGGAGACTTTCTTGTGATAGTATGTCGCAAAGATGACATAAAACTGTTCACTCTTCCTTTCGATATTACAGAACGTGGAAATCCAAAACGACATTTGGTGTAGAATTTGTCCTTAGATTTGTACTTTCGACGACAGTATTTCCCACAACGATGGCTTTGGAATCATAAGACTTGTTGTCTTAAGTCCTTTTCTTCTGTACTTTTGGGTATATCACATGTAGCATATTCTTCAATAAAAGACAACACAGTATCATCTGAGTCTGTTCCAAATTTTGGAGCATCTTTGATCCATTATAGCATATGTATATGAGGAGCACCTCTCGCTTGATACTCCATTCTCCAAAAGAAATCCAGAACCTCTCCAAGAGGAGGATTTTTTTATTGATGATAAAAGACATCATAGCTTCAAATCTATGATTGAACTACCTGCATATATTAACTGGATCCAAATAGCACAATTCTCCAGGTGTCTTGTATTCAATATTTACTAATTTGGATTTGCCTCTTGAAGAAATTGAAGTAAATCATCCCAAGCATATTCAGCACAGCTTAGAGTAAGGAACCATGTAGGAGTTCCTAAGTTCCTTAACATACATTTAAGTTCTCCATGATGTCGGTACCAGTACTCATTAGTACCACGCTGACATGCCATGAGATTAATTAGCTGAGATTCCAAAACATTATCTTTCTGCTGCACTTTATCCATAAATTCCTTTGCCGAAACATTTTGCAGATGTACACCTGTTTTCAATATATGGTTCACTGCATTTGAAAGTCCAGACAAGTCACTCTCAAACAAAAGATGAAACAAATACGGAATACATTGACGAAATCTTGGATCTTCTGCATACAATCTTGATGTCCAGTGTTCAGATGCAGGAATCTGCACATGTCGGTCATCACATCGTCCTCCTTTTCCTGTTGGAAACAACTGAGGGAAACAATGAGCTTCCAAGCTTTCTTCCCATACACTAATGGGACTTCCCTTTGCTTCTTTCATTTGGAATAACTCTATAGTATTCCCCATCATTTCTTTGGAATGAAGTGGATGAACACTGTAATGTTCGTATGTTTCTTCAGTTCTGGACACATCCACTTTTTCAATTTGTCCAGATGATGAGTCACTATCTTCTTCTACAGTTATTTCTTCTTCTCCCACATTCACTTTTTTATAGTATTGATTATTTTTAACCAGATACAACGTTGCCTTTTTCACTTTCCTAACATCCAGTAATTCTTGCCTGGTTTTCTTACTCTTAGTAGGAACGCCATTAACAAGAATAACTAAAGGTTCATCTTCTACATTTTCTACACCAATTGTTTCAATATTTTTCTTTAAATCTAGAGGCAAATATACAACTCTTCCCTTTAATCCTCTCTGTAAATCTGAAGGAGGCAATTTCCCTGTCTTAGGCTCCATACGAACAATAGCCTGAAATGGATGCACACATTGAATAAGAATTGACTCATAGGTATTTAAATCCATCAGTTCAGAAGGAATATTTACCAACTCAAGATTATTATGCACATCTCTAGCAGGCATTTTGTTCTCGTCTAATTTGTTATAACAATATTTACAAATACGCTGATCAGAACTCAAATCAAAACAATTTTCTACTAACAAATAAGTTGCAAATTCCTTCAACTCATTATTTTTTCCTTTTCATTTTGAAATACAGCTCAACAGTCCTGATCTGATTTTTATAATGAGTTCGTCGACAACAAATACAAGAATAATTTGGCCTTTTACCTGAAATCACCTTAAACTTCGTAATTTCTTGCTCAACATTTTCTGTACTACAATGTTGAACATTCTCTTCCACATTTCCTTCTATTAGTGTATCAATTTCTGCACTGTCTTCCTCAGGATGAAAGTAACTAACCTGAATTTCTTCACAAACATTTATTACATCTGATACAGATCCACGCAAAAGAGCACTGTTCAACTTTTCAAACATTAGTGTTGGACTTTTTGCATAATACAATCTTCTGACTAATTTCCTCATTTGAGTATGATGTACTGCTAACATCCGGAAATGGTGAAAAACACCTCGACATACTTTTTTAGAATGACAAGCCAGAGAATGACCTTGCAAACCAGTATTTTCTCTCACTCTGCAAGGGTCTAGTCCTTGCAACATCTTAATCTTTTGTTTAACACTTTTCTTAGTACATTTACGTAAGAAATTGCGTAAAAAATCAATAGATTCCTGCCGTACACTACAAATAATACTGCAATTCCAAGTGTACACTGGAGCTTTAGGACGTCTCCCTAAAACTTAATCAGCTAACACCTCTTCTGCATTTCTAGGAACAATTTTCTCTTTCTCAATAGCACAACCATTTCTAACCTCATAAGCACGACCACTGGTGTCAACTGCATGCAACAAATCATTACTCTGAAAATAACTTCATTAAAAAAAGGCTCGGAACTTGAACTATGTTTCCATTCACCCAAAAAAAACTCAGAAAAATTACTTCTGTTAATTACTCTTCTCCACTTACTTTTGGCCTTCATTAAATGGATTGGCTTATCTAGTGATCGAATTCAATTGATTACTAAAATAAACAATTTCTTTTTCAATTCAAAAGCTTTCTCAACTATATTTTCTATACGTTTCTTCTTCTTATAAAATTCTGTTTTTCTTTTACATTTCTTCACTTCCTTAATCAAATTCGACACCACTCTATTATAAAACATTCTTTTTCTAATTTCCTGAAATTGATTCTTCCTCCTTTTAGTATACGGTGTTTTTTTACAAGAGGATTTCCCATTGTTTTTCTCTTTTCTCTTGTTTTTCTTTTTAGTTGCAGCTACACTATTTGTATTTTTGACATTGTCCACACTACTCGTAGTGTTTGATAAGTTGTTCAAAAAAATCTTCGTTCTCTTTTCAGGATTTTTTTTCTTTTTGTTCACACATTGTTGTTCAGGTAAATCTCGTGGATGACTTCTCTTTAAATAATACGCTTTATTATGTTCTTTCCTCTTTTCACTTTTTGAAGGCATGATAAATTTCTTTTAGTGTTGATGAAATATACTATTCTATTACTAAATAAATACAATGTAAAATGACTAAGTATAAAAAATAACTGTGTAACTGATAACAGAAGTGCATACACACTGTATAGATCTTTCAAGAACTACATCTGGAAGAAGAATACCTTAATGAATGTATCAGTAGTTCAACTTTTCAGCAGTGAATGGATTAGTATATTCTACTAAATGCATCACTAGAACAGTACAAGGGGAAACATACTATAACAGCGGAACTGAAGGTATAAAAGACAAGTTTTCAGGTGCATAGAAGACTGCATGCATGGTGTATAGGGGTTTGAAGCACTCCATGGCCTAAGGCCTACTTCAATGCATCAGTACTTGGGTAAGTGAGTGAGTAAGGCAGAGAAGTAGCTAATTCAGTTCCTCTTTGTTCAGTAGTTGGGACACATCCGCACCACGCGGTGGGGGTTTGATCAACGTGATAATTGTCCATGTGAAGTCTCTCTCATTGTGTCCCTTTTCCTTGAAGTGCTAGACCAAAGGAGCGTTTGCAGTGTTGCATCTTATCCTGCTACGATGCTGTCTGATGCGAAGCTTTACTTTCTGGGTAGTTTGCCCTACATAGATTTTCATGCAGGGGCAAAAAATGGCATACACAACATTTGATGAGTTGCAATTAGTAAGGTGTTTTCTTTCATATTTGATTGTACCAAATGAAAAAGTTTTTCCCTCAACAGTAGAGTCACATGCTATACAATTGCCACATTTCACATGGCCAGTGAGGGTGGGGAGTCCCCATGCATCATTTAGTGTTACCTTTGCTGCGGGTTGTGGTAGTGCTGCCCTTACCAGGTGGTCTTTAATATTTTTTGCTCTTTTGAAAGCGAACATAGAGCGTTCTAACTGTAGTACACCTGCATTGAGTACTGGCCAATGTTTTAGTATACTTTTTTTTATTGTGTTGGATGCAGGGGAGAAAGTTGTCACACATATGAATCTATCTCGGCTTTTCTTAGGTTTGGGTTCCAATAGAACTTCACGTGGGCAGTACCATGCTTGTTTGAGGGAACGGCGTACCTATTTACGTGGGTAGCCTCTACTCCTGAGCTTGTTGCTTAGGGTTTTTGCTTCAGCAAAATAATCTTCCTTGAAATAGCAGTTCCTTCGAATGCGAAGGAACTGCGAGAAAGGAAGGGTGTCTCTCAAGGCACGTGGATGATGGCTGCTGTAGTTGAGCAGGGTGTTCCGCTCAGTAGGCTTACGGTGGAGACTGGTGGCCAAACGGCCATCCGTGTGTTTTATTTCAAGATCAAGAAAGGGGATTGAGTCTTTACTCATAGAGAGTGTATATTTAAGCCCTCCACTGTTGTTATTAAGCCAGTGTAAAAGATGGGTAAGAGAGCCTGTAGAGTCAGTCCATGACATGAAAATGTCGTCAATGCATCGTTTCCACAGGGCAATGCCACTGTGGAAAGGATTGGAGGTATTCAGGATGCAAGATGTTTCAATGCTGTCCATATAGAGAATGGCCAGGTTGGGAGCAAAAATAACTCCCATGGATGTTCCACGTACCTGACCATAGAATTGGCCCTCAAACAGGAAGAAATTCTTTGTAAGACAAATTTCCAGTAGTTGAAGAATGAACAAGGACGGCACGGTATGTGGGCGTGGTCGTGTATTGAGGACTTTCTCAATTAACCGGAGTGACTCAAATTGAGGGATGTTGGTGTAGAGTGATTCCACATCCAGCGTACACATAGTGCTGGATGTGGGATCAAAGGGCTGTTATTCTATCATGTTTATCAATGACATGCTATCTTTTATGTAGCATTGAGTATCAGGGACGAATTCCTTGATAAAGAAATCAAAGTAGTGTCTGAGGGGCCACACCCCGAGACAATCGGGCGACCCGGCGGGGTTTCAGAATTTTTGTAGATCTTAGGTAAACAGTAGATCACTGGTATTCTGGGAGCTTTAGTATTGAGGAATTCATGTTCCTTTTTGGATAAGTAAACTGATTCAAGTGCACCATTGGTGACTTCACGAATCAGCTTTTGTATTTCTCCCGTCGGATTGCAGGGCAGTTTACAGTAATGCTCTGTATTGCTGAGCTGCCGAGAATTTCATTTAGATAATTGTCTATTCCCTGAATCACAATTCCACCCCTTTTGTCAGCAGGTTTTATGACATGGGATTGGTTGTTTTTGAGTGATACAAGGGCATTCTTTTCGGTAATGGAGATGTTATAAGGTACAAATGACTTCTGATTTTCCATGGTCATTCAAGACAAGTTTCTCGAAAGTGGGGATTTCAGGTGGGATCATTCCCCCTGTGGGAGAAAACTTGGAGGGTGGTTTAAAAGGGGTGTTGGCGTGTTTCGTGGGTGATGGGTTAAAGAGAAAAAAGCTATGTAGCCTAACCTTTCTGAAGAATCTCAGAAGTTGGGTTTGGGCATCAAGATAGTTTGGGTGAATGGTGGGGACAAAGGAGAGTCCTTTGTTGAGCAATGATAGTTCCCCACTAGAGAGTGTGTGCTGGGTAAGATTAAAAATAGGAAGTCGCACATCTTCTTGCTCGGTGTTATCGCAGAGGCTGACAAGGTCAGCCTGAGTTACCATCGGTAATGTTGCCGGCGAGTGAACCTTTCACCTGACTGGTTGGGGGGTTGGGCCATCTCTGTGGTTGTTTCCCTATCCCAACTCCTAGAGGTTCTGCTTAGCCTCTGCCTAAAAAATTCCTATGAGAAGGGCCTGGGCTTTCACTTTGGTCAGAGTGATATAATGAATCCACTGAGCTATCAGAGAAACCCACAACATTTTGACGTCGGTGAATCTACCCCAGGGTCTTTGGTTCTGAGGGCCACTGTAAGAACGATTGGTGTAATAGTCCTTGGTTAGATATGTATTCTCTTGGGAGAAACTTTTAATATCTTTTTTGACTTAGATGGTTTTTTTTTTAAGTTCGAACTTGTGGAAGTCTATGGTTTTTTGTATTTGATCAAGGAGTTTCTTGGCCTCAGTGTTAGTGTTTTTATCTTTAATTTGTTTTTCAAGTTCGTGTATTTCTATGATTACTCCGTGGCAATGTCAATCCCAAGCACCATCCAGTGCCGGGAACACGTAGTACTGATGTAGCTGAAACTGTTAAGATATTTCGGGTTGTCAGTGAAAACCCCCGGAATATTGCGAACTTGAAGGCCAACTGGAATCGTGTTAGCCTTGAGGTAATCTGTGAGGAGTTTTATCATAAGTGTCAGTCTTATTTATTTTTTCTTTATTTTTTCCAGTTCTTCACCTAGTGAGGTACTGGGTTCGTTTGGGGTATCTACAGAATCTGACAGAAGGGAAGGACCTTCTAGGATTTTATTAATGTAATTATGAGAGTAAAGTGGTGGGTGGTCAGACAAACATGATTTATATACTTGTCCTGAAGATGATGCCATGTATCTGAGGTTTCGGCATCGAAACGTCGACCGACTAGTACCATATGTTACTTTAATGCTCTGTACAATGGTCCCCTAAATGCAATCAAGTCTGTTCACGGACTACAAGTACACAGACCGCCTTGTTCGCTCTTGCCTGAATTCTGTTGTTTTGTCTTGTTCATTGTGGGTCACAGGCCGTGCCCACTTGATATTACTTTAAAATTCATTGTTAATTGTGTGCATTTTTCAAATAAATTCCTGTCCAGCTGGACAAAGGACATTCTAACTATCTAGTGTATGTCTATTCTCACGCTGATCTCTCAAATACTAGGGTCCACTGTTTTTTGTAAAAAGTTAACGCCCAAGGTCCATAGTGTATTACCTTCGGGTTCCCTTGTTTCCCAATAACAGTATGTTGAGGTATGATAGCTTTCATCCACGGCACCTGCGTGATAAACTTCCATTTGGCCAGTTCCTCCATCTGGGACGGAACTGCTCCAATGTGAAGGACTACAAGAAACAAGCAACAGAACTTAAAAATAAACTCCTGATTCGAAAATATCCCACGCCTGTGATTAACATAGCAATGAAAAGGGCACACAACAATCACAGAGAGGCCCTTCTGGATGAGCGAACACAAAAGGAGCCAAACAAAAGACCAATCTGTGTGACTACATAAAACACACACTCCAATGAGGTCTCTAAAATTGTCAAACACTGGCGAACCCTTGTATGTGGCAACCTGAATTTTGAGAAACCCCTCTTCGCCCACAAGCGAAGCCGGAACCTCAAGGATATCCTAGTCCATACATGCCCCTGAGAAATGGAACCAGAACAACCAAAACTACATTGGGTACAAGGCCACCACCCTTGGGGAAACTGCAGAGCTATAAATAAACAAAGAGAGAGTAAGGGATCAATTCGCAAAGGCGAAAGGAGTGTACTCCTGGTCCCCTAGGTCCAAAGTTTACAAAAACATAAGAGGAGTACCATCAGAAGCTGTTTGAAGAAAACAGTCTGAGTGGGATGACTACAACAAGAAGAGAGTCCTTCTTTTGTTTAAAAACCCCTCACTCACCAACCTAGTTGGTGACATGCTTCATCATCGGGGTCCAACCTGATAGCCGAGTGCCATCAGGGTGTGCTGCGACACCTGAATTACAGTGGAGCGGGTATTCGTGTGTGAGAAGTGAGAAAAAAATAATGTTAAAAATTGTCCTGGTATACTTGTGTGAAAAAATGTTTTATTTGCAAGTTACTGGACAATATTAAAATCAAGTGTGTGGATACAATAAAGGTATATTAAGACCAAGTGTATCACTATGTGTGGGGTCTACATGTTTCAACCCGTTGAGTGGGATTATCAGGTTTTCATCAGGACCAAAAGTAGGAAAGTGGGTGGTCAGGACACACTAACGACCTGCCAGTCCTAAATTCCTTTAGGCTACAGACAAAAATCTGTCGTAGTCAAATCTTCACGCCCAAGTGGGGGTGAGAAAAGCAAAAAGACTCCTATTATGGGTCTTTCGGGCTTCACGGGGCAGAGGGAAGGAAAAACCACGTAATGTAACGTATTAGTTACTGCATGGTACAAGTGCCGAGTACCTACTCGCCTCTCCGTGCGTCCCCGCTAAGGCTGAGATGCATCTCAGCCTTAGCGGGGAGGCACGGAGAGGCGAGTAGGTATGCACTACTTTCTTTCCTCTATGAAAACTAATGACAATATACTGGAGCACTGCACCATCCCTGCTACTATTTGAATAGAGCATGTGTTTTACGTTATGTGTGTGTTTGTCTTGCGTTTGTCTTTTTTTTTCTTCCAGGGCACCTCTTAGGAGTAGCATGACAAATTTTGTCTGGATAGTGTTGCCCTCACATATGTTTTTCTAGGTCAATGAAACAACGACTAAATATTTTTAGTAATATAATACCATCTGTCCTTTTGTGTTCTTTTCCTTTTCTATTACAATTATTCATTGCTGATGTCTATGAAATATTAATAAAAATTAGGTACACCTTAGTTTCGGAAAGCCGAAATAAACAATTTATATCTAATACAATGTATTTTTGATGTGAGTAAGGTGGGGATTGTGCAGCCCCATCCTGAAGAAGATGCTTTGCAGCGAAACATGTTAACGCACTCATGAGGTGTTGTACATTGTCATACATATACACCTCAACACCCTTTTTTAACAGAGCCAGCACGGAGACCCATTAAAATTTACTAGACTTAACGTGCCAGGCGCTTTCTAACTTTTTTTCATCATTTATCACTTCAAACCCACCACTCACTTAACAACATAACACCACACATAGTCATCGATCTAAGTGCTCCCGCGTATTTCACCATTTAGCAGCACGCCGCATCCCGTAGAGGGGTGCGAAGACCCTGATGATGAAGCATGGCACCAAGGGTCCTTTTGGTGTGTGAGGGGTATATATATATATATATATATATATATATATATTCACTGAAAAAACCATAGGTTATAGACCATATATAGTTAGGAATTAGCATTTACAAAACCTTGAAAATTCACTGAAAAAACCATAGGTTATAGACCATATATAGTTAGGAATTAGCATTTACAAAACCTTATTTTACTCACACAAAACCATTGAAATTCCATATATAGTTAGTTGCACTAACTATATATCGCGCACCCGCAATCCACTGCTGATGATGTCACATATTACATCATTCATGACATGGTCAGTGACATCACTGATGACATCACTGATGACATCTCAAATGACATCACTGATGACATCATTGACGACATCTCAAATGACATCACTGATAACATCTCAAATGACATCACTGATGACATCACTGATGACATCTCAAATGACATCACTGATGACATCACTGATGACATCATCCAGTGACTGTGTGTTTCTGTAAAGTTAAAATGTGTCTTACATATTGAAGAATGAGTGGAAGTATAAGTGTCTGGACAAAGGATTTAGTAGGTGCATGACTGAATGTATGAGTGAGTGATTAAATGTGTCTCACTGAGTGCATGGGTTAGTGACTAAACTGTCTTAATTTGTGCATCATTATGTCTGTTGTTCTGTAAACTGCTGCATGTGTTGATCAGTAGCTATATGATTAACTATATGGGTTACTGATTGATTGTCCAAGTATTTGTATGGGAGACTGAGTGTGTGTGTGGCTGGCTGGCTGGGAGGTGTGTGACTCTGTGCAGATCAATGTGTACTTGTATCAATGATTCTATAAGAAGGTAAGTATGTGTTAGTATATGTTTGAAAATGTAAGGTGCTCTATGTTTAACTGTATAGACAAGAAAATGGAAGTGTCATTGATTCTTTAACAGGACTGACTACGTGTGTGAGTAACTCCATGGATGAGTGGCAGACTGTGAGTGTCTGTATAGGTGTATGAGTGCATATGATAGTGTTGTAAAGATGAGTGATTGTATGTATGAATGATTGTATGGGTGAATGAGTGAAAGTGTGTGTAGACATAGGAATCAGTGAGTGCGTATGTAGTAACTAGTATTGGTGTGTCAATGGTTTCAAAAATTATACTCTGTATTTAACACTGGGTGAAACAGAGGTTATATTAAAATGTGAGGAGATGCATTGTATTGTCACATGAAGGATATCATCAGTGATGTGGTCATTGATGTCAAATCAGATGTCATCAGTGATGTCATCAGTGATGTCATTTGAGATGTCATCAGTGATGTCATCAGTGATGTCACTGACCATGTCATGAATGATGTAATATGTGACATCATCAGCAGTGGATTGCGGGTGCGCGATATATAGTTAGTGCAACTAACTATATATGGAATTTCAATGGTTTTGTGTGAGTAAAATAAGGTTTTGTAAATGCTAATTCCTAACTATATATGGTCTATAACCTATGGTTTTTTCAGTGAATTTTCAAGGTTTTGTAAATGCTAATTCCTAACTATATATGGTCTATAACCTATGGTTTTTTCAGTGAATTTCATTGGTTTTTTAACAGCTAATATCTGTAGCTGTAAAATGTATTCTTCTTTAAATCCAAAAATATATTTTATATGTTTATGAATAATTTTTTTTTAAATATTTTTTTTTCTTCGTTCCCGCTTCGCGAATCGGGAAGCTTCCCGTTAGCTGACCTTGATGCCGCGAAATAGACCGCGAGCCGGTAAACGTTTCTTTACCGCAACTGCCGCGTTAGAAAACAACATCGTGACGCCTCCCGTCCGCATGACGTTTCACGTTGTCGCGTGATACGTCATATGACGGGCTACGTTAGCGAACTGGTACGCGAAGCGAGTCGCAAAGCGCAGGTTTCTGGAAGCAAACCGGGAGGCCCTGCAAAGCGCTTAACGTAAACACAGCAGGTCATGTGACTTGGTAATAACACTTTTCATTGGTTCATTTCACTTTTGGTTTCCTAATGATGTAAGACTAGGTCATATAATCTAAAATGAACACTTTTCATTGGTTGAGAACTCTTGTTTTTCCCAAATGATGAAAATCCCTCCTTCTTTCCTCACTCTGACTTTCATCATTGTGAGAGAAAGACCCTTTGTGATCACTGAGCAATGGCTTCTTTAGTAGCTTCAGCTGGTGCTTCCCCACCACCTCCACCACATCCAAGGAAGAGTGGACCACCTGCTCAAGTTATAATTCAACAAGAAGAGGAAGAAGAGGAACAGAACGACGAGCACGAAGAGAGGCAGTTTTTGCCTGAGGAGCCCAGGACGTCTCACCGGAAAGAAAACTTCATTTGGCAATTTTTTTAAATTCCCAAAGGTCAGAAAAAAGTAAATGCAAGATACGTAACTTGCCTTATATGTCAAGATAGACTGTCCAGAGGAACCGAGAAAAAATACAGTTTCGGAAACTACACAATGCATCGCCATATGACTAGGTGGCATCCTAACAACTACAGTGCTGCACAGTTTCGGAACGACCTAGATAATCTCCCTATTATGGCCAGAAGATCTGTTTACCGGAAGTAACGGGACCAGAGGGCAGGGAGATGGTGCCAAATATACAAATGAGATTTGGTGAAGTAAAACACATCTGCGTATATTGCGATGGATTCATTTGCTACGGAGAAAGAAGCATCACTCTGATCAACAGAGCTATTGACTATCATATGCAAGTTTGTACGAAACGCCCAAAATAATAAATACTTTTTTTTTGTTTTGTTGCTCCTGTTGAGCCCTTTACAATGAATCGTTTTCATTGCCCCCTCCAAGAAAAACCCCAAAAAATATAAAACTGTTCAGAAAAATTCAAAAAAAGTAAAAAAATGTTCCGAAAAATAATAAAAAAAATATAAAACAACAAAAACAATAAAAAAAAAGTTCTTTTCAGAACTACCTCCCCGTTATTAAAAAATTGGTACAATATTTGGAACTGTGCCAACCTCTATTTCTCTTAGTTCGCTTCCCAGTTCGCTCGCCGGTACGCGAACCGGAAGCGAACCAAAAACAGTAAGTATAAGGGAAGGAAACAGACACTTATGTTAAAAGAAAGACAGCTATAGGGGAGTAAACTAGAGATACTATTACCCGTAATCCACTGCTGATGATGTCACATATTACATCATTCATGACATGCTCAGTGACATCATCAGCAGAGGATTGCGGGTTTTTTGGCAACGTGCCTTATCCACGGTTTAATAACGCTGCCTTTTGCTTTATATAAGTTTTCAAATTGTATGAAATATATACCAATAGGTCGTCATGAACCTTTAGGTAGTGCTTTTCTTCATGAGGTCTGGTCGCTTCCATACACATACAGATGTTTCAAAGATGATCAAGAAGTTTATCTGAATGGAGAGGAATGCACTGAGACGCCAGATCATTCACTAATGTGTAGGCACATACAGTTACACGGTTCATGCAACAAACACCGACCAAATATGGCTTGCGTGTTGCAAGGCACGCCAGTTCCTGCTATCATCCCCACGTTCAAGTTGTTGGAAAATGGTAGTTATTTGATGCTCAATAATGAAGATTGTTCTGGGTTAATTAAAAGTATTCCTTTTATCGTAACAGTAAGTGAACGGGTTATTTGCTGCAGAAATGTTCTATTTCCTCCCACACATGAACATAGGGAGTTTTCAATCTCGCCACAAATACCAACCTTGGGAGCAGATTTCAACGGCATGGCAAGAATAAGAGCTCTTTTGTCTCAGAGAGAGGTGGCCTTGAGTTCGGCCCGTGAAACTTTCGTGCTTCACATAGCGAACACCCGTACAGAGGTGCAGACCCTTTTCAATTCAGATTTGCCTTTCCATTTCAGCAAGATGGTTCGGACTATCTTTAACGCATCCTCCACAAAGGCCCTGGCACACTTTTTTAAAGTTGTTACCAGTGGTCTCGTGACTTCATTTGAGAAAATCTTTGGAGTCATCCCTGCTTTCTTTCATTCTATTTTTTCCACTCTGCTTCGTGGATTGCCATTTTTACTTGCATTACCAGCGGACGCTCTTGTGCTTTTTTACATTTTTAAATATGGATGTCCCTCCTATGCAACCTCCCGCCCTGCAGCTGCTGACACTGTTCCGCAATCGCATGCTAGAATATTATGGCACAATGCCGTTGGCGATATTAAGCACGGCATATGGATTATCTTTTCGATTCTCCTACTTCACCTGTGTCCAGCCTGTATTTCACTGCCTGACCTGTGATTTCGATTGGGCCATTGATTTGTGTCTCTGCGGACCGGTTTCTCCTGACGTCGACTTTAATCAGCTGATGACTCCTATCATTACTCACGAGTTGGTTTGTCCTGGCGAAAGGATTATGGCTGTGGCATTGATGCATGGACTAATTGGTCCCTGGAATTTACTGGCGGCAACACAGTCTTTCTTGGAACAGAGCTTTCTTGAAAACCCACCGAGCTGTCCTCTGATGGTGATAGAGGATCCGGTGCTGGGAGAGCACGTATGTTCTTTTCCGCTTTTAAATTGGATGGCTGAACTCTTTTGGGATGAAGACGGTGACTTCCTATTGGAGGCTGTTGCAGCTTATTTTGCATACACAGTTATGTCATAGACCTTTTTCATGTTTGATATGCTGAGTACTAGCATTTCATTGACAATTCATTGACTTATTTGTCAAGTTTTTATTATTTAGCTTGCCTATTGGCTTAAGACTCGATAAAGTACTTGGCTGTTTTATTTTTCTTTAGCATTAAATTTTCCTAGTTTTTAATATTTTACCTTGCGGACCGTCCACATATAAAGTTGCAATCTGCTCTCATGAGATGGCACTTCTATTATCTTATTCAGTTCGTTTCCGGATCATGGGGAGGTGTCATCTAGGTCCTGGATATCTTTACACCGTGTTAAGTTAGCATGGGCTCATTACCGGTTTAAACGCCATTTTTCCTTTTTTGCAACTTCTGCACACGACACTTAGTTGTTGCTTTAGCTTTCAACCTAATAGTTCATCGTGATTTACATGAGAATAATATGTTATTGCTCTACTATCTGCTTTACTTGTTAAACTATATCTGTACAGCGAGTGCTGAAGTTTCAAGAACAACACGATACAGAATTGTTATGAGGTCTGATCTCCACAACTTCATACTCATAACATAAGTGCAGCTTCTGCCAATTCTGGGCATGAGGCGGGTTTTATATTGCTTTGCCGAACACACATACACAACACTTGATGCGGTTCACATGAAGAGAGAGCTGGTGTATGCTGATGTGATTCCTTCAAATCTAAGACACTAAAGTATGGGCACGCCCTAAACCAACACAAAGAGACCTTCTTAGCAAATAATATAATATGTGTATTAGGGAGGGTGAGATATAAGCAGCCGCTGGCCGTGGAGGGAGTTACGGTGGGGCAGGAAGGCGGGGAGGGGGAGGGGCAGGGTGGAGCCCTCTCCACCCTGCCCCTCCCCCTCCCCGCCTCCCTGCCCCACCGTAACTCCCTCCACGGCCCGTGGCTGCTTATAAGTGTTGATAACTCTTATTCATTTACAGCATGTTAACATACTGTCACCATTCGCTTTTTATGTACTAGTAACTATGCTGGTAATTTTGCTACTGATAATATGTGTACTTCTATTATCTAAGATACTACGCCTGAGAAGACGGCATTAGTAAATAAACATTTCAAATACACATGTGTTCTTCTTAACTCCATGTTCTGGTTTCTAAGAAATATATAACGACCGACTGTTCATGAGTTCCACGTATCCTGAGGTACTATAAGTTCATATTCTGGATTGTCTAAACATTGAGAGTTTGTTATATCCAATGTGACACTGTACCTAGCTTGCTAAGGGGTTTTTGAGTACTAAGGTGAGTTTTGGGGCACCCTAATTCGCCGAGGTTCCAATCCTCTGTCCACAGTTCTGTGTGAGAACAGAAACCCTGCGACAGGGGCACCCCCGACCCTTCCTGGAGCTTCATCACACTTGCGATACAACTCCAGCAATGCGCCACCTTTACGGCACAGTTACATCACGCATCTGTGCTGTTTTTGCCCCATGATGCGCCGCATTGTAAATGCAGCACACCATAGGTGACGGAACAGCGGCACAGAATGACTAACACATCCCTGGTGATGCGCCAGTCATCATAAATCTATCCCTATGCTTCTTATCTTGTTCGAGATGAACCGCCATATGTATCATCAAAGTTTTTTGCATTTCCTAAATAGCGAACTTTAAGGAATGAATAGCGATTCTTTACCATTCCTAGTTTGCGATGAGCTATTTGCTAATTACAAATTACCCATTCATTTCCTTCATTTCCATAGCCTTTGCTATGTCTCAAGATATATGCTCCAGTGGTTTTTACGAAAATTAACTTTGAAAAATATATATTGGGCTACATTGGCCTATATATATGTTGGAGCCCAAATGTAGCCCAATGTAGCCCAATGAAGCCCAATGAAGCCCAATGTAGCCCAATGTAGCCCAAAGATGGCCGCCAGAGACAAAAAAAACAAATGTAGCCCAAATATCAGCCAGATGTAGCCCAACTATAGCCCAGTGACAGAATGACCAATCAGCTTCGCAAACCTCCGTTACGCGAAGCGGAGCGCTGTTACAGATATATATCTTTTTTTGAACGTTAATTTCTCAAAATCCACTGGAGCACATATATTGAGACCTAGCAAAGGCACATCGGGCTACCAGTCCCTAATATTTTACCAAGTTTCGTGCAAATCCATTCAGCCGTTCGATTATTATTATTATTATTTTTTTTGCCCCGCGGGGCCCTTTTAAAACCTCCACATCAAACCTAGGGGGTCAGCGAGGATCTACTATTCCCCCTTATGGTCATTTGCCCCTTCGCTTTGGCCTCCTCTTGTCTCTCGATCCTACCGAGAGACAAGATGGTGGCCGCTACGGACTGTTTGGAATGTTGACAGACGCCGGAGAACCAATCAGCTTCGCTTCACAAAGCTCCGTTGCGCGAAAAGTACGCGTCCTGGAGCGCTGCCCGGTCCGCTGTTACAGATATATATCTTTTTTTAAACGTTAATTTCTCAAAATCCACTGTAGCACATATATTGAGACCTACAAAAGGCACATCGGGCTACCAGTCCCTACAATTTTGCCAAGTTTCGTGCAAATCCATTCAGCCGTTCGGGCTAAAAGTGAGGCCAACCGCCCTATGGAAAACTCAATGTTAAAAACATGTTTTGGGACCCCCCTTTTTTCTCGGCCCCCCCTTGACGAACCCCCCCCAAATTTTCAAGGGCTGCTCAGAAACAAAATGTGCCATTTTCCTGAAAATTTCAGCCAATTCCGTCCACAAACTCCAAAGTTATTAGACATAGAATTTTCAAAAATCCCATAGAGAAAAAATCCTAACTATATATACCTACTGGCGACCGCCAGTAGGTAATATATATATATATATATATATATATATATATATATATATATATATATATATATATATATATATATATATATATATATGCAAAATAGAAGGAGAGAACTCTGGGTAGTTCCCAAGTTTAGGTGGAAGGAGGGTCCTGTATAGAGCACCCTCAACACCAGCGACATTCTAAATTTGCTCACCTCAAATGTCTGCTTTTCTATCAAAGTTTTTAAGCATAGGATTAGCACAGTGCTTTCCACGCTGAGATAGAAATGGACAAAGTCTTTTGCCATTTGTACAGCAAAGTCGGGCTCCAGTAGGTAGTTATAGTTAGGACCTATTTACCATAGGAAATCTGCAACATTCAATTTGGAATAACTTTAGCTCCAATTAACGAATTTTCATTACATTTTCAAAACTAGTGGGGCGCTCCGGTCCGCACCTATCCTGAAAGTCTTGGGGTGAGTCCTGTAGTGGGGGCTGAGAAAAAAGGGAGGTCCCAAAACGTGTTTTCCCCATGCAATTTTCCATAGGAACCGTTCATCACGGCTACAGCCCGAATGGCTGAACGGAATTACACCAAATTTAGCGAAGAGGTAGTCCTTGGTTCAGACTCATGCTTTTTGCTTAAATGGTGTAAATCAGTTTAGTAGTTCCTGAGAAAATTACAATTAAAAGTACATGTATATCTACGGCCTCGGTCGATCCACACATCTTGCGCGCACTCTAAGCGGACCGTCCCGATCACGCGCTGAATGTTAATTGGCTGTCAAGTGGTTATCAACATTCAAAACCAGGAAGTGTTGATAGCCATTTTGTGCCTCGGTAGAAGTGAGGATCTAGAAGTTAGTGGAACAAGTGTTCAAAGCGTATAAAGGGGGCAGGTAAGAAATATTTTGACCCTCTAGACCTGCTTAGGGGGTCCCAAAATAATATTACTTTTTTTTGGGGAAAAACTGAGAAATGTGGGCTGGGCGCATGGATCCGCCGTAAAAAAAAAAAAAAAAATGAAGCTCGGGCTCCTGTGCTTGTTTAAAAATTAGCTACCTGGGAGGGACAAATCCCGGGGTCTAAAATATTACATTTGATGGGTGTCAGAGGGGCCCTGTAGCCCGGGGACCACCATTCCTCAGTGCTACAAAATAAATGGGTGAGGGAGCTCAAAGGTCCGTCTAAGCCCCGGGGATTACCACCCTCCGGGGATTTTTACATTTTGAGAGGGGGCCACGTGGTCTCCATTCTGGAGCAATCAAAAGTCTTGGGGAACACCACCCCCCAGGAGCGGCTCCTGCTGTGTCTTGGGGTGTCTACCCCCGAGACACTTCTGTTTGCAATGGAAGGGCAGGAGTCAATGCTCCCGCTCTGTCATAGCAAACTTGAGGGCATATTAACAAGTGCCATTTCGCTGCAATTTTTTTTAAAAAGTCAAAAATGCGGTGAAAATTATATTGCCCTATTTACTAGGTGACGCTAAGATGCATTAACGCATGTAAGCAGCCGGTTTGCTAACGGCTCGACTCGAATCTCCAATGAGTTGCAATGTAGGTGTTCCCAGTGGCAAGGTAGGTGTTTCTATGACAATATAACATGGAAGAGGGAGGTATGACAACAGCGTTGTTTTTACAAGTCTGCCCTATATTTGAGGATCGATAGTAAAACTCTTGGTAATTGTGGTTTATGTTGGATCGTAACATCGGTTCTGAAGTAGACTTACTAATTTTTATTCTTCCTTGGGATCCCATCCCATGGGCGTATTTTCAACCTTGGGGGCTCTGGGTGGAGGACCAATGTCCCTACGGTTCCAGTCAGCCCCCGGTGTCCTTTGGAAGCCATCATTACTTTTCCACACGGGGACCTGCTAATACAGCTTCCCGCGGGGAAAAGCATTCTGCTTTGCATTGGAAAGTAGATTTTCGTGTTCTCTCTTTCAAAATGCAAACCAAGTTTGCTATGGCATGGCAGGAGCCTCGGCTCTCACCCTGCCATAGCAAACAGCAGTGTTGAAAAAATCTTCCGGTAAGACAACAAAGGATTTTGAAGTCCATTATTGCCGTTTTAGCTGTAGTTTGCTGTTAAAGAGGCGATAATTTTAACGGTGTCCTTGTAAATATCCCCCTAAGTTTTGTTATGTCGACAATCCCATCTCCCATTTAAATAGGCACAAAGTATTTAGTGAAGTGCACCCTGTGAATCGTGAAGCAACACTGTCTAATTGTGATCGATAAAGAATTGCCCATTGTTGAGAACAGAGTAGGTCAATTGTACATGGGGTTATGTAACATCAGTGGCTATTCCTGGAGCCCTCTCTTGAGGTTAATTCAAAGAGTTGTGTACCTATTTTGCTCGTAATGTACATAGGGGCAGGTTTACAAGTCCCTTGCGCCACTATTGCATCACTTTTAACATGGGAAAAGTGACGCGAAAATGGCACAAAGGGCTTGTAAGTCTGCCCCACAGTGTTCTGCCATCTCAGTTTGCTTTCCCCTTTGTCACGTAGAGGATCCTGGGTAAATATAATGGCTTCTGTACAGCCAGTACCTTTCAACCCTACCCCCAAACTGCTTACTGCCTGTTACCATAGTAACAGTTCATGGAACACGTAAGTGAGCACACAGGTCACAAGTTCACCACGCAATGCTGCTAATCCAAACAGTAACTGTGCTGGACTTTTTAAAATTTTCCATAGGAACCGTTAATCACAGCTGCAGACTCTGGTAAAGAGCTGGTAAAGAGTTAGCCTCAGTATTATACTTCTAGTTATAAACATCATTTGTACTTTTTATTCTTAAATGTTCTCTAAGCAAATGATTATCACAATAAATAATAGTGAAATGTTGTCAGAAAAAGAAGACTTTACACTTATTTTTTTTATTAACTTTTATTAGAACAAAAATAAATAAATAGAAACATAACTTTAACATAACAATATAATAAACAAAATGTGAAATGCACTCCAATGGTAGGAGGGTGGGTAACCTGCAAAACAAAAATGAAAATAAGTCTTTAAAATTAGATCGATGTGACTGAATGAGGTCAAAGATCACAAATTAACATAACACTTGGCAATAGTGCTTATTCGCACGTGTGCAGTGTGCCTGTGACATCCCACCCGTCTCATAGGCCCGTGTTGAAGAGGTGTCTGTAGGGAAGTGCCTACTGGGTCAGATCTACAGTATGGTCCAGCAGGTCTTTAAAATGATTTAGAGATGAGACAGAATTAGGTGAGAGATCACGTAATTATGCAGGACCATATAGTTTATTTGCAACATGTTTATTTGGAGGCATTGAGTTTCTAGGCTGCTCTGCTTACCTTTTGTAAACACTGTGTTCAGCAGAGCTCACAACTTGAGTTCTGCTTTGCTTCGACACAGCAGACTGTATTAAATTCAGCCTTGATTTATTTATCTGCAGAGTGGACAGCAGCATCTATAACTTGAAAAGAGAAAGAGAAACAATGTGAGAGGGAGAGAGAGAGAAAGAGAGAAAAAAGACATTGAAAGTGTGAGAGAGCGAAAATAATAGATGGAGCAGGAGAGGTTGTGTTAATATTGGAGAAAATCTTCGTAGCTCACCTTTTTGCCTCCGGTGTGTGTCCAAGCACGTGCCAGTTCATAGTGCACCCTCAAGTTTAGTGATCTGATAGATAGTATAGAGTTAGTAATAGCAGAGTACATACAACTGCACAAGTATATTTCTGCGTTATGCCTTCGGACACTCAGGATACTCAGGATACTGTAATACATCAACTTCCACCGAAAGGAGGTAACTGTGCGCTCTTTTTCTCCCAGAGTACTATACCCCATGCACTCCTACTGCATAGCAGTGAGTTCTCATTACTGCATACCCAGACTGTTGCACCCCATTGACTCCCAGTGTCTGGAGGTGAGTACTCTTTCTTGCACACCCAGACTGTTCCAACCTATCCACTCCCACTGCCCGGGGGTAATTGTACATTCGTACGCAGTCAAGCTGCTGCACACTATCCACTCCCTCAACCCACGGTAGACTTCTCGTTGCTTCAAAAACAAGCTTCTTTGCTCACCTTGTGACATTGGCGTGATTCAAAAAGGGTCCATCACGTGTCGAAGCAGCCTTCTTATTCTCAAACGTTGAGCTTTGGAGGTGTTGGGGGGGAACGCCAATTTGTGAAACATAATCTGTTAGATAAAAGTGAGATAAGATTGTGCGCCATTTTTTTTTAAAGGAGATAGGATATGCGAGAGAGATTAAAAAGAATATTCGTAGCTCACCTTTCTGTCACCGGCGTATCTTCCACCAAGTGCTGGGACATAGTGTACCCTGAAGCTCTACATCTAGAAGATAGTAAAAGAAAGATGTTATGATTGCTAATTGTCACTATCTTAATGTGGAGTAGAATAACATCGCCCTTTCACACACCTTCTCTCCCCCATTAAAAATACAACTATTTGCACAGTTCCAACTTGCTTAATGGGCTTCGTTTTATGAAGAATTAGTAGAGTAGTAATGTTTTCCATCCGGTTGTGAAAACAAGTGGTGCGCAGTGATACACTTGGTTGCAATCATCACGAGCAATGGACTTTTGACCGACTATAAATTCTTTCCTGCTATAGGAAAAAAAAATACAAATGCAATAAGTTATGGTATATAGGACTGCATATGCCTAAATCGCTGCATTGCCTTTTTGTATTCAGTCTGCTGCACCCCATCTACTCTCTCCAGTGCGTACCTAGGCCTCACTGCTCACCTTTTCGCGGACAGGGTAAGTTCTACATCATGCAGTCCTGCTCTGTTACCAAGAAGTCTCATATTTGGTGCTGAGTCTTGATATCGCTATGGCAAAGGACATACTCGTGCACCCATCATCATCGCAGCTTCCTCACCCGCTCAGTCCTTGTGGTACCACTAACTCAGTGACCAAAGAGGCCACGCATGTGGTGGTGGGCCCCCTGTTTGGTAGTTCGGGCCTACATGTGGCATCCGAACCACTAGGATTGATCATCACAGCGCTTGCCTTAAATAAATCAAGGGTGAATTTCATGCTGTTCGTAGTGTAGATCCAAAGCTGAATTCAAGTTGTGAACCCTGCTGTCCGCACTGTTGATCAAAGGCAGTGGTCAGGACAGACATCAAGAAATTATTTTTGTTGTATCCCTTTACATAATCTGAGGACATAGAGTACACTTATCTCTGCCTTAAATAAATTAAGGCTGAATTTGATGCTGTCCTTAGTGCACATCCAAAGCTAAATTCAAGTTGTGAACCCTGCTGTCCGCACTGTAGATCGAAAGCAGTAGTCAGCACAGATATTGACAAATGATTTTTGTCACTTATTTTAACAAAATCTGAACACATACAGTACATTTGTCTCTGCATTAAATAAATCAAGGCTGAATTTCCTACTGTCCATAGTGTAGATGCAAAGCTGAATTCAAGTTGTGAACCGTGCTGTCCGCAGTGTAGATCGAAGGCAGTAGTCGACACAAACATTGAGGAATGCTTTTTGTCACATACTTTAACAAAATCTGAGGACACAGTACAATTGTCTCTGCCTTAAATAAATCGAGACTGAATTCAATGTTGTCTGTAGTGCTGATGCGAAACTGGTATCAAGTAGTGAACTCTGTTGATCGCAGTGTAGATCAAAGGCAGTACTCAGTACAGACATTGAGGAATGTTTTTTGTCGCATCCTTTAACAAAATCTGAGGACTTCGAGTACAATTGTCTCTGTCCTAAATAAGTCAAGGCTGAATTTCATCCTGTCTGTAGTGTAGATCCAAAGCTGATTTCAAGTTGTGAACCCTGCTCTCCGCACTGTAGATCGAAGGCAGTAGTCTGCACAGATATCGACGAAGAGTTTTTGTCACTTATTTTAACAAAGTCTGACAACTTAGAGTACAATTGTCTCTGCCTTACATAAATCAAGGCTAACCTTAATGCTCTCCATAGTGTAGATCCAAAGGTGAATTCAAGTTGTGAACACTGTTGTCCGCAGTGTAGATTGAAGGCAGTAGTCGACACAGACATCAAGGAATGCCTTTTTGTCACATACTTTAACAAAATCTGAGGACACAGTACAATTGTCTCTGCCTTAAATAAATCAAGACTGAATTCAATGTTGTCTGTAGTGCTGAAGCAAAACTGGTATCAAGTAGTAAGCTCTGTTGATCGCAGTGTAGATTTGAAGGCAGTAGTCAGTACAGACATTGAGGAATGTTTTTTGTTGCATCCTTTAACAAAATTGTCTCTGCCTTACATAAATCAAGGCTAACTTCAATGCTGTCCGTAGTGTAGATCCAAAGCTGAATTCAAGTTGTGAACCCTGTTGTCCGCAGTGTAGATCGAAGGCAGTAGTCGATACAGACATAAGTCTGCGGTGCTGTGGCGCTGAGTTCACAATCAGCCTGTATCGAGGAGGCACTTGGTCATGACGGCAGTCACGTGGCAGGGTGAGGACCTTCGCTGTGGCAGAGTCTTTTCTCTTTGCAGAAGTGAACCATGCCCAAGGCATAGGCAAATTATTTATACTCTTACTCTGGAGTTGCGTACGTTGGACCAGCCCACTCCGTTTCTGCTTCAAAGGGGGGGAGACAACACAGCTACATGACTGAGATATTCCCCAGAGTCTGAGATAAAATGGTTGCATCCACTGTGCAGTACACTACACGTATCAATAGTATATGTACACATGGAAAAGATTTTGGTTTGTGTAGTGAGTTGTGTATAGCATATCACTGGTAGTGTAAGAAGTGTGTACATTATTGTTGATGTGTGAGTTCCTTCCATTATACATAGGTGATTGCCACATCTCTGAACATTGAGCTAGTGTGCTATTGAGGGGACATATTATTTTGGGAAGGTTCGGTATCCTGTTTTGCGCTGCCTCTGAGGTAGTCGAGGGGGAGGGGTCAGGAGGGGTGGTTGTAGTGGTGGTGGCGCTATGTGTTGTGATTTTGTTAGGTGTTGGAATTGCATAATTAGTACCTCTATTACATATTTGTCTTTAGATATGGGTGTGAGTTGGATGTAATTCACACAGTACATAGTCGACGTCCTTACACTAGTTAAATGTTGATATTAATTTTTTAGGTAGCATTGTAGATTTGGTTTGTTATTGAAAGTATGGAAAGTGGTGTTTTTTTTGGTTTTTTTCTACGGGAACGCCTACTTTTTATATTATTAACGTTAGTTGTAGTTCTGGTTTGTAACGATTTTCTTGGAGGAAGGAATACATTGAGCAGTAGAAATATTTGCAGTTTTTACTACGTTGAGAACGGGTTGAGAATTAAAAAAGATAGAAAAAAACAGATATGCTTAATGAACATTATAATTAGGAATTATCATTTAGAAAACCTTTGAAATTCACTGGAAAAACCATAGGTTTCAGGCAGGTTATAGTTAGGAATTATCATTTAAAAAACCTTAGAAATTCACTGAAAAACCATAGGTTTCAGGGGTGTTATAGTTAGCTGGACATTTCACTGATACAAAACCGCTGAAATTCCTCTGTTATAGTTAGTTGTACTAACTGTAACTCTCGTGCCCGCAATCCACTGGTGATGATGTCACATATTATATCATTCATGACATGGTCAGTGACATAACTGATGACATCACTGATGACATCTCAAATGATATCACTGATGACATCACTGATGACATCATCCATGTGACAATCAGATACACCTCACCATACACTAGTTTAACCTTTCATCACTCACTGTAAAATACAGAGTACCATATTTGAATCCATTGACACAACAATACAAGTGTATAAAAAACCACTCAGTGATTCCTAGATCTAAACACACATCTAATCAATTAGATTTACTCATACATGTTGTCAATGGTCAATAGAACACTATCAAATATACTTATACACCTATATTGACATTACACGCCAACATACATCCTATTCAGTTATGCAGTCATTCTACTCACTTTTCCAAACAATGTATCATATTTGCATTTACTCAGGTACACACCTATACAAATAGCACTTCATTTAGTCATATAGATAGTAACTCATATTTAGTGTGTTATGAAATCACTATTACAAGTACAAGTATACAGATATCTATACAGGACCCTTGATTCTAGTCAGGGTAAGGGGGATACACTCCTAAAATAACCCCTGCTCAACCCCTTGCTAGCTTGGCGCGATCAGAGAGGCTTATCTCAGTGTGTAAAGCACTTGTGAACACATACAGTAATACAGTGAAAACACTACAAATGGGCACCACACCAGTTTAGAAAAGTAAGTACTCTTGATCTAACTTGTACCAAGAAAAAATGATAAAAATGCACAATACAATATTAACAATATCTTTAAACATAGGTTATTCACTTAAATGCAGTCTCTAGCAACAAATAACTCCACTCTGAGTTATTATGATGTTGAGACAGAAGAAATCCCAAAGTACGGCGCCGACCGCGAGGTGCCGTCAAATAGACCCACAAAGAACAGTACCTTGGAAAAGTGAAAGAAAACGAAGAGGGCTCACGGCGTTGGGAAGGTGCTACTTCGTTGGTGCTGCATCGGTTCCTCACGACCCCAGGGTAGGTGTAGACTCTGTTGTCTACTGCAGAGCAGGTGAGGTGAGACAATGGTTCCTTACTGCATCAGGGAGGTGACGTCACGATGGCACCGAAACCCCTGTTCCTTACGATGTGTTGATGTCGATGGATTCGGAGTCACCCATATCAAAGATCAGCTCTGCGATGACGAAGTCGGCTACGCTACTGGTGGCCAGGTCTCACTAAACAGGAGTCGTCCGAAATGCAATATGATTTTCGTGATCACACTACGATTAAGAGTCCGGACAGGTTTCAGTTACCTGATACCCGTTCTCCTCGTTCCTTTCAGGAATCGTCAGACCAGAAGTACAAAAGAAGAGGGCATTCTGAATGCAGACAAGAATAGCAAGTTTGTAGCAGCTGAAACAGAAGTTCTCGATGCAGGCAGCCAGAAACACTGAATGTAAAAGTCACCCTCACTAAAAGATGCATCTTAACATTCTGAGTTCAGGCATGCTAAACTCTATTTTCTTATCTTATTTCTAGGGTCTATTAGATTTGTAAGATTTTAGAAACTAACTTCCTATTCTGGCCTGTGGGAACAGATAGCCTTGCAATTGGCAGTATTTCACTATCAGGACATGCCACACACATCAGGGCATGTTTTACCTTTCACATACAATGCACTCTACTTTAAGGGTGACTAATATGTAGAAAAGAGAAGGATTAGCGACTGGCAAGTGTGTGCACTTGCCAAGTCGACATGGCAGTCCCAGACTGCACACAGGCTCTGCAATGGCAGGCCTGAGCCACGTTTTACAAGCTGCTTCTGTGAGTGGCACAGAAAGTGCTGCACACATAGTGCACTGTACTAGGGTCTGACTAGTAAATCAAATAGCCAATCATGGAATCACTAATCCATGACAACATTTTACGAAGGGAGCACTTGCACTTTCGCACTGAACAGCAGTGGCAAATTGCCGAAAGCATCCAGACCAGCAAAAACACAGGAGGTATCAGCAGAAAAAATTAAAGAGAGACCCACACCAATGGTGCCAAGACTAACACATGTCCCCTCCAGCTGAAATGTGGGGAGAACTACCAACTCACTTGGGAGTTCTCTTCACTAAGGTGGAAAAATCTGGACAGACCATCAGCATTGGCGTGTTCTGTACCAGGGCGATGTTCCACTGTAAAGTCCATCCCCTGTAGGAAAATGGACCACCTCAACAGTTTTGGATTCTCACCCCTCATCTGCATCAACCATCTGAGGGGGCTGTGGTCTGTCTGAACCCGGAAGTGAGTCCCGAACATGTATGGTCTCAGCTTCTTCAGTGTCCAGACTACTGCAACTGCCTCACTCTCAATCGCACTCCAACTCTGTTCCTGTGGAAATAACCTCCTACTCTTGAAGGCTACAGGTTGGTCTAGGCCCTCCTCTTTTAGCTGTGAGAACACAACCCCCACACCATGCTCTGAAGCATCTGTCTGCATAATTAATTCGCTTGAGACAGTGGGTGCCTTAAGCACGGGCACTGTGCACTTGGCAGATTTCAGGCCATTAAAAGCCTTCTGGCAGGCATCAGTCCCGTTCACTTTTCTGTCAAGGGAGCAACAATAGTGCTATACCACTTGACAAATATCCTGTAATACCCTGTGAGTCCTAAGAAGGCCCTCAACTCTGTCTGAGTCTTGGGGGTTCTCAAGCCAGAATGGTATCAATCTTTGGCTGTAGGGGTGCCACCTGGCCGCTCCCTACCTGGTATCCCAAGTACACCACAGAACCTTGCCTGATCTGAAACTTACTCGCCTTGATGGTGAGGCCTGCCCTACGCAGTGCCTTCAACACTTCCAAGAGGTGGTGCAGATGTTCCTCTCTAGTGACACCGAGCACTGTAATGTCATCCAGGTAGGCGGCACTGAAATCCTCCTGTCCCGCCAACACCTGGTTCACCAACCTCTGAAAGGTGGCAGGGGCATTTATCATCCCAAAGGGCATCACCCAGAATTGGTAGTGCCCATCAAGTATGGAGAATGCTGACCTATCTCTTACCCCATCAGTCAAGGTGATCTGCCAGTACTCAGACATTAAGTCAAACGTACTGAGGTACCCGTCAGCCCCCAACCGATCAATGAGCTTATCAGCTCTGGAGATGGGATATGTGACAGTCCTGGTGACTGAATTGAGCCCTTGGTAGTCCACACAGAGCCAGAGGTCTGGTGTGGCACCGGGTGCAGCAGCCTTCGGGACCAAGACCACTGGGTTGGCCCTAGGGCTGTCTGAGGGTGCAAGGACCCCTAGCACCAACATCTTGGAGACTTCTTCCTTGATGCAAGCTCTGCCCCTGTCAGTCACTCTGTACGTTTTATGTTTTACTGGAGAACTTTCCCCAGTATCCACATCATGGACGGTCCACTGAGTGACACCGGGGGTCAGGGAGTACAGGTCAGGGAACTGTCCCAACAGTTGGCCGCGATCACTTTGCTGCTCAGGGGTCAGGGAATTAGAGTGGTTAACACCATCCACTTACCCATCTTTCTCTTTTGATGACAGGAGTTCATGAAGTGGCTCAGTCTCCTTTTCCATCCCAGCATCTGTTGCTAGGAGCATGCCCACTTCGGACCTCTCCAAGTGAGGCTTCAGGCGGTTCACATTCAATTCAATAAAACTTTATTTCGGTTTTTGTTCAAAACCATAAAAGTACATATACAGTAATACTCACAATTCATAATACATTTGTTAAAAAACACATCTAATAAAGTGCAGAAGGTGCAGGATATAGTTTCTTCATTACATAAATACAGGAGAATGGAAGAATTCCTTACATAAGGGCCACTACAAATCCATACATTTTCTATATTTAACAGTTAATTTTAGAAATTCAATAACTTGTAGAATACTATCATTGTGCAAAAGTTGTAAATACATCAAGGCCGGTCTGATCTGGGTAAAATTAAGCTTTCTTAAAAGAGTCACCAGATAGCGCTTGCGGGGTATTCATAAAACCTACATAAAAATATAAAATGCAGCATATCCTGCCGAGACTTTCCGTCGCAGCCGCAGGGAGCTGCAGTCTTATTAAAAAAAACATTTTTTGCAGTTTTTGGCCTGACAAGCAGATGAGGAAAAAGATTCAACCTGAACCTGGTTAATAAAAAATTTTCGTGAGAGGTCAGGGAGCCTAATAAATACGGCTCGGTAGTTACACACGTTCTCAGCATAACATATTTTCTGACACTCGGCTTCTGGAGCTCCACTCCTTCCCTCTGGTTCTTCTTATCCATGAGGAAGGCCAGTTTAATTACCTCCAGGTCCCCCTTGACAATCTGACTGGGATTTTCAAACAATTCGGGGCGCCCCAGTCTAGAGAAACTGGATTTCAAATGTTTTTTCCATGGGATAGCCAGTGCCTTATCCTGAGACAAACAGTCCCTCACAATCAGGTGTGTCAGTGGGATGTCAGGATTCAACCACGGTTTTATCCAGCAGGTCAGTGGGCGTAGGGAAAAGATGTCACATATATATTGTGTCCCCAATTCTTCATGGACTGCAACATTGGATGTGCCTGAGGGGACGCACAGAAGTCGCTTCATAAAAAAAATTTCAACAATCTGCAGCTGCTCACCACCGACATACCCCCCTATTTCGCTACCATATGTAGCCTTTGCCACTTATTTAGCATTATAGAGTTTCAGCATGGCGCCAGTAGGTTTTTTTCCCAGCTTCGAGGCAAAATTAAAAGGAGGCATTCACCCTGACCAGTTCTCCTTTCTTTTTGAGAAGATGCGTGCCCCAATTTAATTTAGAATCAAAAAGGACCCCGAGATAAGAGAACGTTTTTGATATTGGGATTACCGCTTCATCTATTTTAAATATAAAGTTTCTTCTGGGTTGTTGACCTACTTGCATGACAAATGGTTTATAATTATTAATCATTAGGTCTCTATCTGTCATGAAGAATTTAAAAGCATTTAAAAGAGCATGAAGGCCCCTTCCAGTCCTCAATATTAAAACTGCATCATCTACATATGAAAGAACTGGAATACCCCGCCGACCGACTCTGGGACAGTCAGCCGGCACCTCCTGTAAAACGCTATCCAGATCATTGATATAAAAGTTAAAAAGGAAGGGTGCCAAAATACATCCTTGGCGGACTCCCTTTCTAATATCAAAATTGTTTGTTACGCTCAGATCTTGTGAGTATCTAACATTAGCTCTGGTATTGCTGTTCACATGCAGGAACCGCAAAAGGTTCCTGGGAAACTGCAAGTCCACCAAGTAGGTGGCATTGATCTTGCGCTCCACCACCTCAAATGGGCCGGTCCACTTATCCTGGAGTGCACAAGGCTCCACTGTGGTCATGACCAAAACATTCTGTCCAGGCTGAAACTCGATCAGAGTGGAAATCTGATCATACCAACGTTTCATCTCCTCCTGGCTGGCTTCCAGATTTACCTGAGCAAGTTGTCTGAAGTGCTTAGTCTGGTTTCTGAAGGTTAGCATTTAGCTATATACATTCCAGGGAGGTTTACTGGGAGCTTTCTCCCAGCTTTATTTTACCAGGGTCAGAGGTCTTCTTACAGGATGGCCATACAGTAGTTCAAAGGGTCTGCACCCTAAGGACTTCTGGGGCACCTCTCTGTAAGGAAACATGAGGCATGGCAAGAGGACATCCCACTTACACCTCATTGATTCACCAAGACCCATAATCATGCCTTTCAGGGTCCAGTTGAATCTCTCAATCAGCCCATTACCTTGGGGGTGGTAAGGAGTGGTGAACTTATAGGTTACACCGCAATCCTGCCACAGGGACTTCATATACTTCGATATGAAAATGGCATCACAGTCGGACACCACCTCTCTGGGGAATCCACATGGGAGAAAATCCCCATCAATGCACAACCCACCATGGGGGCCGTCACAGTCCGGAGAGGGATGGCTTCCGGGTACCGGGTGGCATAGTCCACCAAGAGTAGGATGAACCTGTTGCCCATGGCTGTCTTGGGATCCAGAAGCCCCATAATTTCAATGTGCACCCTCTCAAAGGGGGTGCTGACCACAGGGAAAGGTTGAAAAGGAGCCTTACACTTCCTCCCACTCTTATCGCTTGCCTTGCAAGTCTGGCAAGACCTACAATGAGCATCAGAATGCTTGCCCATTTGGGGCCAGTAAAAGTGGGTGACAAGCCTTTCAAAGGTCTTGTCTTGCCTCAAATGTCCTGCTAAAGGCACATCATGAGCCAGACCCAGTAGGAAGGCTCTGAAGCGCTGGGGTACCAAAAGCACACAGGCTGACCTAGGCTCAGCAACCTTAGGCTCGCTAAACAGGAGACCATTCTCCCAGTATATCCAATGTGATCCGGACTGATCACCTGCTGTCGCAAACCAATGAGAGTAGGGCACGTCTGCCGCTCCTGGCAGAACTCTTCCCTGGTGGACCCTCCTTCTTGCTGCCAATGGGTCAGCTCAGACAGGTTCCACAGTTCAACCACTTGTTCTCCTGTAGGCTCCAGTGCATCCCCCTCAGGGTCTACCTTCTACTGGACCGTGAGAACTTCGGGGGCCGGGTTCCCACACACCCTGCCTCTTCTCTTCCTGGCAGACACCTGGGCCTCTCTTTCAGGCTCCAGGTCCTCTTGAATGCCCTTACCGGCTGCCTTTGACCTAGTGGTCACACATGCCCACTCAGGCAGACCCAACATCTCCAAATGAGACCTCCGCTCCACCTTCTCCCAAGGGGAGCTCTCCAAATCGTTGCCTAGCTCACAGTCAACAGGCATAGCTGGCCTCACAGCTACTCTCAAGGTACCGGAGACCCCCTACTCAAAGAGAACATGTGCCACTTTGCAGATGCACTCTGAATCGTCAGTGACAATTACATGGTAGAATGTGTCAGGACCACCTGCTTTTCAGACACCAGCCGACAAATGACAGCAGTCACACTGGCACCGGTGTCTCACAGAGCCCACTGCCTGTCCATTTTATATTATCACACAGATGAGTCCTTAGGACCATCTCACCATCTCCTAAAGAGACCAGGGACATCTCTGCCAGACCCCACCTACCTTGGGCACCCATCTCCTCCCCCAAGGCTGCACTAGCCATTTCCTGAGGCGGTGCACCAGTGGGTGTAGTGTTCACTGTGTTGGGACACTTGGGATTTCCTTGGAAGTGACCCACCTGTCCACACCTAAAACAGATCTTGGGACCCTTCTGCTCTTGCTTACCTGGCAAGACCCATTGTCTTTTGTCAGCGGGAGGCTGGGAACCCATACCTTGGTTCCCTTGGGGATTACTTTGGGGCCCTTCCTGGAACTCCTTTTGTTTACCCTTGTTCCCCAGCTCTTCTGCTGGGGACCCTGCCCACCTTTGGCTGAGTCTCCCTCAACACCCTTGTGGACCCTGGTACTGACCAAGCGGTCCACCTCCACAGCAAGCTTCCTGGGGTCAGTCATCTTGCTATCAATCAGGTACTGGTGTAGCTCTGGAAAACAACTACTCGACAAGTGCTACCATGCAATCAACTCATAGAGCGCCTGAAAATCATTTACCTTGCGACCCTTCACCCAACCATCCAATGCTCTGCAAAAAAAGACACATTGTCCACCCGGGTGCTTGACTCCAGTTTCTTGCAATATCTACATTTCTGCCTAGAAAGTTCTGGGGTCAACCCATACCTGGCAACTAGAGCTTCCTTCATGGGGGCATAGCATATTTGATCCTCAGTGGACATTTGATCTTCAGTGGGCAATGCAAGTAATGTGTCCCTTCCTTCACCCAGAAAGCGACCCCACAACCCCGCTCCCCAATCTCTCTTAAGGACCCGGTGGGACTTCATCGGTACTTCAAAGGCCTTAAACCATTGCCCAATGTCCTCATGCTTTTTAAAATCCTTAATGACATCCTTGGGAATATACTTTTACTTCAACTGGCACTGATGAGGCGCTGTGAATTAAAGCGGCAAGTGTGTTTCTCAAGTGAAGGAATTCTAAATGTGTTTACATCTAACATTTAGCAATAGTGACCTGAGGTTTTGATGTTATAACATAGCAGTAGCTCACTAATATTGCTGCAAATAATCTCTGTGACATATGGATATGTGAGGTCCTGTTTTGATCTAAAAGAATGAAACTTAAACGCAACATTTTTCTGCAAAATGTCTGTAAAGACTCTCATACTACACCCAGTTTAAAAGTAAATTAAAGGAAAACGTTTTTTAAAATAATCTGTTTAAAAATTATTCAAGGTCATCAAGGCAGCTCTTTTTGCAGAACAGAGCTAGCTCTATCAGGGGCCCAGTGAAAGGATGTGGCCCTGTGCCAGAGCCCTGTTTGCCTATGCCTTAAAACTTCTCTGCTTTCAGTGGATACTGGAGTCCTTTGGATCCTTTTGATAAATCAAATGTCTTCTGCGGCGGCTGCTCAGTCGGAAGATGTTTGCCTTGGTGGACACGGTGACAGCAAATAGACAAAATCTCCAAATACATCTCAAACAATGGGAGTACTCAGGATAAGAAGGTACCATCAGATCATGCAGTAACTGAGAAGTGCTAAATATCTTGCCACATAATTGTAACCATAAAGCCTAAGAGAATGTTGGTAAAGGACCCTCGATTAGAGAGTCACAGGTCAGAAAGCATAAATGGCAAAGAACCCCTGGCGGGAATCAGTACCTGGATTACAAAGTTATTAACGTAGAGAGAGACAGTCCAGTCACCCCAGAGGAATAAACTCATGCACCCATGGAAACTTTCATGGGGGAGAGAACCTTAAAAACCCCCAGGGTGCTTTAAAATGCCCTGAACATTCCTTCTGTCATATTATCTAAAATGCCCTTCAAAACTTTCTTTACATGATATCCAGTCTTATTGAGTATTACTGACCATTGTTTTCTGAAATACCCTGTGTCCCCACAAATGTACTATGGGAGAACCTGAAGTCTAATAGTAAAGTTGCTTGTAAGACTATTCCAGTTAGAGCCCAACTCTCGACTAAACCCTTGAAAAGGGCACATCAAAATGTATTAGTTTCACAGCTATAGGTATGTATGTATGTATATGCTACTTCTACATCTAAAACCCTCTGAAAAGACAAAGGAGTGATGCACATGATCAAAACCAGCATAAAGTGAACAAATAATAGCAGCCGAAGCTGGGTTGTGGACAGCTAATGCATTGTGATGTATTGTTCTTTTAAGACGTTTGTCATCAACTTTCCCTAAACTGGAGATAGGACAGGGTGGTCCTGAAGAATATTAGGATGCTGTTCCAGATCCTGTGTGCAAGCATGTAAAATGCCTCCTTCCTTATTTTGTTTTATACTGCTTAGTCTACAGTATGATTGGCTCCTGGCTGTGGGTGTGCTCAGAACCGCCAAAGATGGCGCGCTTATCTGCAAGAGAAGTAGGATGCTGGTTGTGAAGACTGTAAATGATGCAGCTGGTTTTGAAGATATTGTTGCCTTGCATGCGGATACAAGGAAGTTCCTTCATGATGGGGTAGATGTGATCATACTTCTTCTGGCCCTGGATGAGACGTGCTGACATGTGTAGGATGCCCTAATAGCTTCAACATGTTGCACACTGATGTACACACTTTTTTAACGTTTTTAAAGTTGTGTATTCCTGTGCCTGTAATGTAATTTTTAAAAAAAAGTTAAATAGCGTTAAATTGAGAAGTCAATGCTTCCTTTTGTTTTGCAGGATACAGAATAACTACTGGGACAGAGAATTCTAGAACAGCGACCTCGAAGGGTGAGCTAATAAAACCATAACTTGCATAATGTGTGACTTCTAAGAAAGGAATCACTGCTAGCCTTTCTTATGAGATGGATTTTCCATGTAAAGGTTGATTTCAAGAGGAATTAAATCCAACTTTATTATGAAAGAGAAAACAATTAGATGGACTGAAAACAAATAGTCTAATCTTGAACACGATTAACTAATTTTGTCTTCTTCAAAAAGCTCCTATAAAACCTAGTTTTCATTCCTGATTTGACCCCCAATCATCCGCTGAAATGCTTTAGTTATTTGGCTAGTAGGTGGCACTTCCCCATTTGCAAAAGTGTGACTGCTACAGCGCCATTTTACTTCTTAATACACTGCATTCCCTTCACATTCAACTTGGTTAAGGGCAGCAGCACAAACATACTCTGCTTATTACTCCAAGCTTGTTTATTTTTTATATAGTGTCCTTACTTAAATTTGCCAAAATCTTTCATTAATTCACTGCTTGAATGTTGACAAGGGTGGTTTGATTTCATACAGTCTGCTGTTGCCCTAGTTCATTTTGTATGTTAAAGGCTCATTTTCCAGGGATACCAACAATCGGGAACAGCTGTTCGTTTTTTCTTTCCGCCTAGTGCACATGTTCAGTGTCCTTATTAGAGGTTGAAAGATGCACACCTACGTGATGCCACTACATTGCCTGGAAGAAATTTCTCCATGCTAAAAATAGACCACTCACAACAGAGCTACAGTATGATCCCTAGTGGTTAAGTTCTGCTGTGTTTGCTGGTGCTTGGCAGTAGCACTTATCGCTAAACACCAACACTTATTTAAGCCTACCATATGGTGGTGCTGTATGTTTTAAGCAGTGCTCTTCCCTAATGGTTTGAACAGTCATAAAAAAAAAATAAGCTGGTCCAAGCCATGCTTTCAGCCGGAATAATCCAAAACACCACGCTTGTATTGTGTGATGCATAGTATGTGACTTAAGAAATGCATCAGACCTACCCTGGTGATGCCCATACATGAGAAATGCAGCAGAACTACCAAGGTGACGCCTAAGCATGAGAAATGCAGCAGAGCTACAATGGTGATGCCCATTCTTGAGAATTGCAGCAGTACTACCATGATGATGCCCATGCATGAGAAATGCAGCAGAGCTATCACAAATACGTTTATACTTGAAAAATGCAGCAGAGCTACCATGGTGATGCCCATCCCTGAGAAATGCAGCAATGTTGCCATAGTGATACCCATTACACAGGGAAGAACTCACCGATGCCGTGAGGGGAACGGCTGCCCTAATAGCCATCATTGCTGAAGGTCTGGTTTCCTTCTCTTTGCGTTGAGGATGACGGCTGCAAGCATCCACAAGCCGCTCTGTCTAGAACTACAACCCCCAGCAGGCATTGAGCAGCGCTGACAGAGGGTGTCACCTGAAGGCGCCAGAGGCCTTCAAATTCACTGCCGCCCTCCCGCAGCGCGGGACACAGGGAAGAACTCACCAACGCCATGAGGGGAACGGCTGGCATAATAGCCATCATCGCTGCAGGTCTGGTCTCCTTCTTTTCGCCGTGAGGGGAACGGCTGCAAGCATCCACACGCCGCTCTGCCTAGAACTACAATCCCCAGCAGGCATTGAGCGGCGCTGACAGAGGGCGTCACCTGAAGGCGCCAGAGGCCTTCAAATTCACCACGGCCCTCCCGCAGCACGGGACACACACGGGCGTGCCCGGGCAAAGTCTGGGCCAAGGCCGGGCCCTCCTGCACCCCTCGGAGGACGGAGGAGGCTGGGCTGGGCCTATCCTCTAATGCTTTAGCCCCGGGATCTGCAAACAAGATACTGTGGCCGTGTCCCCCAGATTGTTATGTTATTGGAATTGTTTTCCCTTTACTGGCACACAGTTAACAAAGTGCACACCTCAAATGACTTTATGCTGAGAATCATCGTGGAACATTTCTTCCTCACTCATTTTTTTATGTGTTTGTTTGAGTTCCAAGACCTTCTTCTTTTTATCTTTGATTTTTGGAAAGCAAGTAATATATGTGGTCACCTGCATCAGCTTTGCAATTTTGTGACTGTAGAATATGGTATTCTAACCACGTTGGTCCCAGATAGTGCTCCCCATTAGTGGTCTCTCCAATAGGTATTCTTGTAGTTGTGCATACCTATAGAGCCTTGTAGTGGAGATTTGTAACAGTAAGCTCCTGTGCCCTCTCTAAACTTAAACCCTTTAACCAACGCTAGAGTCTAACTCAGAGATACTGTAGAATGGGAGACGAACCTGCGTTGAAAAGAAACAGGCTTTGGCCATGCCCAAACCAAACACCAAACCAACCTCTATCGATAGGATGTTGGAAAACGCTTTAGGAGCTGTGGCCACCGAAATAGTGTGGACTCAGATACGACAGTCCTTGACCCCAAATTAAGAAATCGCACTGACTGACCCTAGCACCTCACAAATCATAGGGGTTTCGACAACTGATTCTCTAGTGACCAAACATCAATAACTGATGCAGTTAACCCCGAGCAACCTAGGGCTGTCATATATAATGAATCGGGTAGAAAAGGTAAATCCAAACCTAAAGCAAAAGCAACAGTAAGAAGGAAGAAGCCCGCAGGAACGATTCCTGACAACGGGAATTCTGGGATTGGGGACCCAGAAGACAGCACAGAAACCACAAGCGATCCGCCAGTGTGGGTCACAAAGCTAGTGGTGGACTTACAGATCCAAATGAGGGATATAGTTAAGGACAAACTTAGATCTTTTTAAGAGAGGCTTGACAGTACTTTTTAATGACTGTACAAGCTCTACGGGGGCAACTCATTGTAATGCTGGTCATGAAAGCAGAACGCAAGTTCAGACCACTGCAAGCATTACAACGGCCAATTCAGGCCCCAAACCCAGTGAACAAGCTCTGCTACCAACATTAAATGGGTAGATACATACATCGGAGGCTACCAGAGATTGTATTTTAAGGCCCCCATCTGGTTACCTCTAACTCAGTTAATTGTCCACCATTACTCCATAAATCTAGAGGGCAATCACAAACAAAAATTCAGCAGGTTGGGGGAGGCGCTCCCATAAATACAGAAGCTACCAATCACTTCTTCCCCCCTCCAGTCATAAACATGCCCCCTGCTTCAACTCCTGGCGTCCTTATCCTTGCAGGTATCCCTGAACTTAGAAGGGACCAATATGAATTCCACCAAGAATTAAAGAATAAATGTATTCATTGGCTTGCAAACAAACCACAGTCATTTTAGCTATGAGCATGTGGAAGAGATTTTAACCACACGCAGGGTGGGTTGGATAGGCAGGCGACACAAGGATTTACATGGAGATTGTATAGTAATTAATTTTAGAAACCCGTTGATGGCCCAAAATTTTTTAGCTAGAGAGGATGGGAGAAAAACGTGTGGCACCCAAGTGCTCCCATTGGGTTATTTCTACCCCCCAACAGACCTCACCATGACATTAGGCATTTTGAGCGGGGCTGGTGAAATGACCCCAATAATTGCGAATTACCTCCCGCTGACCAGCACTGGCAAAGGCAATTTATTTTTAATATTCCCACAGCAAATAGGTTTAGTAGCTTAGACGGAGTAGGCTGACTAAAGGAGCATCCCCCCAACATTAAAGACCAAACACGCCTGCCCAAAATAGAAATAGAGACCCAGGCTAGTGATATAGGACCTTGCACGCCGCGTGTGGGAGCACGAACGTCTCCCCTGGCTGCACCCATGATGGCTGTGACACAGTTCTGAGGGATAATCTAAAACTCCGACTAACCAGAGGGTCCGATTTGAGAACTATTGTGTGAAGAGAAAGGCCCCATCGCAACCATCCCCTCTAGTGGCTTACAAACCAAACTTCCAGAATTGCCCAAAGACAAGGGTTCTATCTTGGAACATTGCGGATCTGAATAACAAGTTAGATGACGCAAACTGGGGTCTCTTCATTAGCCAATTCGAGATCTGCATGTTCCAGGAAACATGGGCCAGAGGGGAGGTTACCAAATTGGGTTTTGCCACTTTTAGTACCTCCACAACATCAGGGGGTAAAGTGAAACCATCGGGAGGCCTTAGCACATGGGAGGAAGTTCACCTAGGTTGTATGGCCCAGCAGATTGACACAGGATCCAATGATATTTCAGGTGGAGTGGTGTGGCTCACTGGTTAGAGGCGGCAGACTCGGAAGCAGAGAACGGCCCGGGACCAGGGTTCAATTCCCAACGCGGCAGGGTCGTGGACCAGGGTCAGCGGACTCGATAATTCTCGCCTCGGTGCCTACTCTAACCAGGGATCACACTCGGCAACTCTGGGCATTAGCTTGCCTCATCTCTACAACGGCCCCCCACATTCGCTGGGGATGCCTGGTTTCACCTTGGAGATACCCAGTAGGGACCATCTCACAGGGATAGCCAGGACGGGTTTCCCAGCGGTCTACAGCGCCACGACGCCTCAGGGCAGCAGTGCGCTTTACAAGACACATACATTTACATTTACATTTAATGCAGTTTTCATTAAAGATTTCGGTAGCTCTTTTAAATGTGTACTCCAGACCAACTGCCCAGGGAAAGGAGTCTACAACGCTGGAAGAGCTAACTACGTTGCTGACAAACATATGGTGATTCTAGGAGGAGATTTCAATTGTCAGTTTGAGCCACTAGAGGGATTGCTCCAGGATAGCCTATATGATGAGGACAAATTTTGGGCAATCCCGGAGACCAGATGCTCACCAGTTAAAAAATGATGCCCTCTGGTGATTCAGATAAAGTGCCATGCTTTGAAACACTCCCTAAGAGCTTTAATGGTAGAACTTAGTCTGATACATCGAGTAGTTATACCTTCCATAGAAATGAGTGTGGTTCTCTATTAGATTATATTTTAATTGACTCCAAATCCTGGGACAGGCTAATTGATTTTCAGGTTATTCCATGGCTAGACAGTGATCATTATGCGTTAGTACTTGAAATAAAAGAGCTCAATCCTGGGGGTGTCCCTAATCTGGATAATCCTATCGGTGCTAGGTTGATACTTTCAAAATTGTTGGAGAAGAGTGCGATGGTCTGATATCAGAAAATCACAAGACAAACTCAGCACTTTATACAAAGCCCTAAACCCGGTGCTTCTGACAGCATCTAACTCAATAACTCACCATGGGGATAGTATAGATTCTGAGATGGTTATAATGAACCACAGTAGACTAGGAGAAGTCACATTAGACTTCTTCTATCCTAAAAAAACAAACCGGCCATGTAGGAAACCCCCCACCCTTGGTATAATGATCATTGCCGTAATGCCAAAAGATCACTGGTATCGTCCATCAAGGATAATGATCACCCATTAATTAAAACTGCTCTGATGGCTAATAAGGTGGCCATCACTGAAGCCAAAAAAGGGTGGGAAATGGACAAGTGGGATGCTTTGAGAAGTGCCTTAAGGGCCAGGGATATGAGAGCCTTCTGGAAAGTTGTCAACACAGGTAGCTCTGGTGCTAAATCACCGGTAGAGCCAAATTTGGAAGAAGAGGTCTGGCGGGAACATTTCGATTCTCTCTACTCTAAGGGAGATATACAGAACAATGAGATAATTGAAGGATGCCCTATGGGGACTGACTATTCTGCCAACATAGGGGAAACCAATGAACACCATGACAATAGTTCCTGTACATGTATAAGTTTAAACGAGATTAAGGGAGCCCTAGTTAAAACAGCTCCAGGTAAAGCACCTGGCCTAGATACAATTCCTGGGGATCTTTTTCGCAGTGAACCATCTGTATGGGCTCCATACCTCTGGGTGTTATTTAATGCCATATTTCAAAGCATGAAGATTCCCCCCAGCTGGGCCGGAGCAGAAATAATCCCCATATATAAAAAAGGTTCACCGCTTTTACCAACCAATTATAGGGCGATCAGCCTGATAGACATTACGCAAAAAAAAATTGCGTGTATTGCTGCTTAGGTTACAAACTTGGATGGAGGAACGGAAGATACTCACCCCCTTACAGGCAGGGTTCAGAGAAAAACTATCTACTTTGGACCAAATACTCAGGCTACAACTATTACACTGTAAGATCGTGTTTCTAGAGGGTGGCAGCCTCTACTTAATTTTTGTAGACCTGAGATCAGCTTTTGATTTGGTCCCAAGGGAAAAATTGTAGGCAGTCCTTCCAGCATATCTATCCCAATTTATTAAGTGGCTACATGAAAACTTTGCCCAAATTAGGTTTGGTAAGGATAGAAAGCTAACTGCACCCATCTCGATTAAACGCGGTGTTCGACAGGGCTGTGTGCTTGCCCCTACTCTTTTTAGTCTATACAGAAATGGTTTAATAGATTATTTACTTGTAGAGAAAGACCTTGATGCACCTAAGCTAGCCTCCTGTATAATCCCAGCAATGATGTTCGCCGATGATACTTTATTAGTATCTAAATCACCCATGGGGATTCAGAGGGTACTCAATAGATTTGAAGCATTCTGTAGTGAAAGAGGATTAGAAACTAACCTACAGAAAACCAAATTTATGGCGTTCAATAGCCCCAAAAGCACACAAGCAAACCCTTCATTAAATGGTAAACCCCTCAAGAGAGTTTCCTCTTTCGATTATCTTGGCATTACAATTACAGAGACCATGGATTGGGGGGCACAAATTAAAACATCATCACTAAAATTGGCACAATCGTCAGGTGGTATCATGAAGGTTTTCTGTAAGTCCAGCCATTGAACTGTATAAGGTTCAAGCTCAGGGAGGGATGCTATATGAAGCATAACTATGGGGCCACTCTAGTTCTGAGAACCTAACGCATATAGAGAACAACTTTCTTAGACAGTTAAATCTCCAGTATGGGGTTGGGGGAACTCTGGGTTGACTCTGAGCTCGCCTGCACCTCACTCCCAAGGAAATTGCTAAAGGCCCACTATGGGGAGTATAACATTGCACAGCTCCATAGTAGCCCCCGCGTAGGCAAGTTATCCTCAGCCTTTTTAGAAAATAAAGATAGGTTCAGCATTAAGCCGGCCCTGAAAAATGCAGCAGAACTACCATTTTTGAGAAATACAGCAACGGGTGATGCCCATTCTTGAGAAGTGCAAAGAGCTACCATGATGCTGCCCATTATTGAGAAATAAAACGGAGCTGCCATGATGATGCCCATTCTTGGGAAATGCAGCAGAGCTTTCATGGTGATGCCCATTCTTTAGAAAGGCAACAGAACTACCATGGTGATGCCCATACATGAGATTGCATCAGAGCTACTATGGAGATGCCCGTTCATGAGAAATTCAGCAGAGCTACCATGGTGATGTCCATACTTAAGAAATGCAGCAGAGCTAACATGATGATTCCCATTCTTGCGAAACACAGTGTTATGTTTCATATAGGTACCCTTATATAGGCCTGGGTAATATCATACACCTTTACCTACATTATCTCTCTCATACTACATAGTTATGAGCCTTTAGGATTGAACATTTACCTAGTTCTAGTCCTGGGCACATTAGGAGGGTTTGTCCCTGAACAGTAGCATCTGATAACTTCATTAATAGACTCATACAGTATGACTTAATATTCATAAGGGTTCTTGAAAAGCAGGCAGAGGCTACACCACCTCCATAATATCTACGTGCAAGGTTCATGCCATGCATCATCATCAATTCCAACAATGGCTTATACAAGAAACAAGGGACAAACAAACCCTAGACACTTTCTGTGTAAATACTGCACATCTTGCTAGGGTTTGAAAGAGGGAACTGAGACTTCCAGGTCCACACACTGACCAGAGACACTGAGGCTCCTGCATGCGGACGCTCCAGCTGACAGTGGTCTAAGACATGCCTCACGGGGCACCCAACTCAAGATCAGGACAGGGTCCCACACTCTCTCACTTCAGGTAGTGGGGTTATACTAAATCCTAGAGGGATTCTTGGCTTCACACCTACTCACATGCTAGGTACACTTAGGTACATCTAGATAGGCATCGTAGGAGTACACAGACTTTTATCATGCATTTTATATTCACGTATGTATTCATGATTATTAGAAGATGGTAGAACTGTACTATCCTTTTATTCTCACTGTGCTGCTAAACATATACATCTGGTACTGTCTAACAGTTATTACAGCACATCTATTTTACACTAGAAGAAAAACTGTGCAATAAATTATTATTGTAACACACCCAACTGTTTCTTCTGTGCAACTCTCTGAGACCGAATAAGTGTTCACGAGTGACTGAGCGAAAGGTAATACATAGTTCCACGATCCAAGGGGATCAGGGTTGTCATGTTCTGAGGTTGCCAGAATCTATTCTCTTCCTTATAAGAGGAGATTCTAGTGGCACTGTGAGCTAGCTAAAATAGAAAGGCTAACATTCTCAGTGGGGGTGTTCAGAGTCAGTCTGCCACCAATCCTACAGTTTATGTTATCCAAATGCGCAAGTCCTGTATGGGTGATATAGGAACTACACAACATGGCACAGCCAACATTAGTTGGGTACTTATTTAACAGTAGAATCTGAGTTGTTCAATTGTGATAATTTTCAGAGACCCCTACTCACAAAACACCATGCACGTCTGGAGTGGGCCGGCACTAACTCTGCCACAGCTGAGTAGGCGAAATATCCTATTTATTGGCTGAAGGTTAATCAAGCTTGAAGGACATAGTGTTCCTAAAGGTGTGCATAAAACCTTATCTTAGTTCCCATGAACAAACGTATTCTTTAACAAAAATGACTGAGATGGGAAATAACCCAGTAGTAGATCTACATATCTCAGACAGAGAAGAAGATACAGATGCAATTCCAATTGCAGAAAAAATCAAAAATACAATCACCCTGAAACTGTTAGAAAATGGTTTATCAGCTAGGGGCGGCTTAGTAGTTTTCATGATTGAGGCACACAAATCAAACAAAACAGTTCTATTTTATTTGTGGGTTACATTCCCAGCAGCAGATGCAAGAACACATACATTTCAATCCTACACAGAGGGAGATTCACCAATGGAATATGGTCCGTTCAAGAACATAGAGATTCCACTCACGTACCAGGTTCACTAATACTGCTTTAAAGGCACCTTACCCCACATAAGAGGAAGAGTAAGATTAGACCCGCTCGAGGAAGAAGGGGCAACATGGCCTACATTAGCGGCCAACACACCACATCCTGACATTGACACAATGCCACAGGCAGACTTACTCATACAACACAAAGATTTATTTTAAAATGATCAGAAATGTGACACAATTCGTCGTGAGGACTTTCACAGTCCAGCCAACAACAGTTGCAACAAATGGAACTCAATCTCAGGGTACAGCAACAAAAATGACATCACAAACTTTATAGGCGATAAGGGGCAAAAAGCCCACGAAACGTGAACAAATGCCATTCTGGGTAGCTCAGAAAATAACTCAGCCCAAGGTGGGATTCCCGAATTGTACCCCATTTGAAAAACACAGAATGCTAACTATCTGCTTGCCCATGGGAATAACACCACAAGTAGAAAATTGTACCACTCGGGGTACAGTCTTGCTGTCATGGTATTCCTTCATTAGCAGTAGTACCTGCTGTATTAAGACAAATACAAAATGAGTACGGAGCAGAGCCTGCCCTAAATTTAGGGATGAAGTTACTAGCTAACTATTACCAGGTATGATCCATAATACTAGCTAATATTAAATGGGAAGCAGCTTTGGTGGCGATCCGCCAATGCCTAAGGGAGTTCAGTGCTATAGATCAACAACACAAACTACCCAGAATAATTGAAACTGTGTATGCAGAATTAGGCAGAGACAGTTTACGTGGGAACGGTTTAAAACCACAACTGATGGGCCTTCCTGAAAACAAAACATCCAAGCAGACACCTGCTTCTTCTAAAAAGAAATGGGATAATAAAAAACAGCAAAAGTTGAAAGGAAACAGATCTCAATCCCGAGGCAGCTCTCCTCTATAGGAGCCCTCTGAAAAGAGGTATAATTTCAGGAATAGGGATAATATTAGGAAACCTGACAGGTATCAGGATACTGATACATAATCCTCTTGTTCCTTTCAGGGTTCATTGAAAAACTCCCAGAGGGAAGGACGGTCTGAAAGATAAGAAGAACGTACAAAGTCCAGGGACAAACAGTATGCTCAAGACTATACTTCCAAAAAAGAAGAAAAGTCAAAATCAAAATCTCAGTAGAAGCAGAAAGTAGCAGGCCTAAGGATCAGACATGGCCAGAATTCTGAGGACACAACTTTTGAATGGGTAATGGGCTCATACAATGCTAGACAGCGCGGCAGAAGTAACAATAGCTCCCCAGAACCTGATGGGATTTCTGGTGACAGCAGTCTCGAATGATTACATCACGGTGGAAACACCAGATACAAGGATAAGCGTCCCACATAAGTTATATGAAATAACACTGTAAATGGAGGGGAACAAGCCAAGAAAAGTTAAAGCTCTCTTTTGGGAGAATCTGTCGTCTGGTTATTACATCCTATTAGCTGGACAAGATTGACCGCCAGCATTTGTTATGGAGTGCCATAGGGGAAGAACAGTCATTTATTTCTTCCTTCTCCGACCTCGTCCCCATTAATTTTAAACACACATATGCATGGGCGTGGGCAGTTGCCCTAGCTCCAGCATTGTACAAAAATCATGCCGGGTGGGATGAGAATTCAACCCACCAGCTGACACCGTTAAAACTTTCGCCAAATGCACAGAGACAATATCCAATAAAGCAAGAAGCTAAAAAACTGGTCAGGGAGATCTTAGATCCACTTGAATACCAAGGGGTGATTGAAAATTGCACCTCATCAATGAAGAATCCTTTGTTTCCCGTAATGAAACTGGACAACTCATATTGTCTAGTGTTAGATTACAGACATTTAAACACATGCACAAAGACATTCGCTGTCCAAAATGCACACATTGGCGCATTAATGAATAACATTGTGCGGAAAAAAAATACAAAACTACACTTGATATCTCAAATGGATTTTTCTGCCAAAATATAGCCCCTGAAAGCAGGTATTTGACTGCATTCTCAGCATTGGGGTCCCAGCAACAATGTTGTTGTCTCCCCAAGTGTATAAGAATAGCCCAGGGTTATTTTCAGCAAGAGCAACAGAGTTTCTCCAAAATTTTGATGAGGCAACATTGTCCTATGTGGATGATATTTATCTCATGGACGGCGACTTAAAAAGACACTTGACCAGGGTGAGAACCATAATTATGGAATTCGCCTCTGAGGGCTACAAATTTAATTTAAAAAAAAATCAAAAATCGCTCACCTCTATGTCCTATTTTTAGTATATTAGCTTACAAGTGAAGGGAAAAGTCTGGAAGCTAACTTTTTAAAAAAATGCGTGCTGCTCCAACCTCCAAAATCATTAAAAAATTTACAATCAGTACTGGGATTCCTACATTTTGGCAGAACATACATTTTGGATTATCCAGAAGGAGTAAAACCTTTCTACAATTTAATAAAACCTGACTTTTCAGTTAGACATTGGACACAAACATCCTATGTTCACCACAAGAAGACATGATAGCTTCAAAACATCTACAGACACAAGTAAACGTATATAACTTAGTGATTCTTGTAATAGCGTGTCAATGTGGGTACACTTACTTAACCTTCAATGAAGGCGAAACAATACCAATCACTTTCAAATCACACCTGTACACAAAGACAGAAATGCGTTTCACTTCAACAGTTCAGCCCACTGTAGCAAGAGAAATAGCACTGGGTCAGAAAAAAACACATATTTGTTGTAACACCAGTATCAGCTTTAGAAGCTGTTACAAAGGATAGCATTCCAAATGCAAAAGCCTTACATCCGAGATGAATACAATGGGCTAATTCTCTGACCGCAACGGATGTTGAATACAGATTTGATCCAAATCAAAAACACAAGTATTTCTGCAATACGAACAAGAATACCCTCTACCAAATGAAATCTTGCCTCTAGATCAGTATGAATATATTATTTACACTGACGGATCTACTCAACCGGCCTAGGGAGTAAGCAACAATACAGCGCAGCATGTGCTATCGTTAAATGTCTCATGAGGGATGGAAAGTTCCATCCAAGTTGCACCAAAACGCAATCTCTAGGAGACTGCACGGCACAGTTGGCAGACTTAAACGTGTTAATAATGGCCCTGATAAACACGGATCACGAATTCCCCACTCTGATAGTGTGTGATTCTTTTTACTATGTGCAATTGTACAATGAATATTTACATATTTGGGAACAAAACTGGTTCAAAGACACAAAAGGTGGCACAATTAAGCATAAAAAGCTATGACAACAGTTAGTTAAGTTGAGAAACTAACTTGCACAGGCTCACGTGATTCATACACTGAGTCATCAACGTGATGGCATTCACGTTGAAGGGAATTCATTGGCTGATGAAGCAGAAAAGGGAGCTGTACGCAGGGCTACCGTAGCTGCAATCACTTGTTCTAAAATGAGGATAGATGGTGAGATTATGGTTGCTCTCATTGCTCCAAGCAAAGGCAGCTTAGCAGTACCAAAGAAATTTCCACTCAAGTACTCCTACAAGTTAGATGCAAACAACATTCCATATGTTCGGATTCCTGGAGTGGGGGACAGAGTAACACCAAATATGGATTGTAGGCAAGGTTTGATTATTGCAGCACACAAGGCATTACAGTGACTATTATATTGTTGAAACAGCTCTACTGGTGGCTAGGTATAACAAAGCAAACTAAAGACTATGTCTTGGAATATGACATATACCAGCAGATGAAAGGCTCCAGCATAACACGCCGACACAGACTCAGTTATTAAAATCAGACAAACCCTTCGCTTGTGTGTATCTAGACCACTGGTGCCCCTTACAATCAGATGGGGGCTACAAGTATATCATGTTTGCAGTGGATTCATGCTGAAAATTACTATGGGTATGACCTCAGAGCTTGGCTGATGCTCAAACTGTTATCAAAGATTTGCTAGTCTTTATAGGGACATATGCAGTTGGCCCGTTACATTCTGACTGTGGCCCGGTGTTTACCTCTCGGGCTTACAAAAAGGCTATGGAAAGTATGGACTCCTCCCCATACCATCCTGAGGGGAATTTGGTAGTGGAAAGGAAAAACCGGGACCTAAAGCAAACATTAACAGTTCGAGTTTTAGGCAGGGGAGGTAATTGGGCCAATAATTTATATGGGGTACAACGAGGTCTCAATAACCAGCCAGGAAGTTCTCTAGGGGGTATCACTCCTTACGAGTTCCTATTTGGGACACAAATGTGGGTACCTGATCTTGATTGTGAAGGCGCAGTGGCAGATGAGAAACCATTTGATATCCATGATCTTTTGGCTGTTTTACAGGAGCTAAATGAATCCAGGACACATCTAAGTAGCAGTTCAATGAATAAGGACTATACTTCTACCACCTCTTGCTGGAAAAATGGAGGAAAGATTTGTATCAATTGATGTTATCAAACCACACTATGTGCCGATATTAATTAGTAGGCCTTAGTAGGCCTTATGGACTCCAAATTAGCAGATGCCCTCCTCTCGCTACAATTCAAGAAGTTCAAACAGAAAGTCTCATCCCGTTCGAAGAGCCTCCTGTGCGTAATGAAGGGCTATGCAACAATGCTATGAAACTTGATTCTCATGATAACACACAGGTTGCAATAAGACCAAATACTGATGATTAATTCAACATGCCTCGATGAGAGCAAACTAAGATTTCAACAAATCCTGATGCAATTCCAACAATTGATCAAACTGCTTCTGGCTACTTCACAAACTTTGATACGTTTTCTTTGGATCCAAGTGAACCAGAAACTACGCCAGACCACAAATCACACAAGCAGCAAGTTAAAAGCTTTCAAAATGTTCTCAATAACACTTACCTGGTATCACGTAGAACTCTGGGTAATTACTGGGATACTGTTCTTTCTTTTTTGGCTAGGCTTATATATACAATTTAGCATGCTTATTAATGGAAAATACCTCCAGATGGAAAAGTAGATTTGATTCTGAAGCCACATCAATCTTCTCATCGTGAACGGAGAGACTTGTCATCAGTGAGCATTACAGCAGTTCCTATACCGGATGGTATAGTTTGGGACAAGGTTAAGTTCAATGTATTCGGTCCTACTGAACTTCTAAAAATGTCTCATGTATTTAAAATTTCATTTAGTGATATCATTAACTCAGTACATTTTCTGATGATTAGTGCTCTGAAACTGTTAATAACATATTGTCTGATTTAGAGAAAACTGCTGCATTTCCAAACTCTGACATGCTAGAAGGTACTTCAGACTATGACACAAATTCATAACACCTAGAAATGTTTTTAAGTACCACCAGTGGGAACATTGCCCTACATCACCAAAATGTAGTTCCCAAAACATTTGCACAGAAATTCCCATATTTTTCAGGCTTTAACACTTCTGACCCGACGTCATTTTATTACAAAGTGGCATCCACATCAGCTTAAAAAAATATGTTGACTAACACCATACAGATTTACTCTGCTTCCTTTATCATTTCCTTTATCACCCAATTGTGTGAACAGGGTTTTGTCCTGCGAAAGACCACAATAGACTTAAAATCAGTCTGGGGTTCTAGAGACTGGCAAGTCCACCGAACAGAAGCGCTATTTAGAGCATGCCTCATTCCACAGCAGATGATATTTCTAAATGACGCTGTGCAACAGACATCCTATCTTGGACTAGCCAAGAACAAGGACCTGAAAACACCTCTGTTTCCAACACCATCATAGACGGGTGGCAAAATTGAACTTCACAAAAAAAAAAGGCAACAGAACTACCATGGTGATGCCCATACATGAGATTGCATCAGAGCTACTATGGAGATGCCCGTTCATGAGAAATTCAGCAGAGCTACCATGGTGATGTCCATACTTAAGAAATGCAGCAGAGCTAACATGATGATTCCCATTCTTGTGAAACACAGTGTTATGTTTCATATAGGTACCCTTATATAGGCCTGGGTAATATCATACACCTTTACCTACATTATCTCTCTCATACTACATAGTTATGAGCCTTTAGGATTGAACATTTACCTAGTTCACAAAAAGGGGTAGAAGTAGATGACATTTGTTGGTACAATGGACCAGATGCTGATTGGAAAGGACGGTTGGTGTGCCCATAGACAGGAACAGATGTCAGGCCAGACTCATTCTATATTCAAAGAGAACATACAGGTGAAGTGACTGCATACAGTGTTGGGAAGTTGTGCCTTGATTGGCTAGAAACCTCAACACTCAGAGAAGTGAAACAACACTTATCCTTACTCACACGTGATATGTATCTTAGGCCCCAGGAAACCATGTCAGAGATGCTTCAAATATGCTAGCATTTATGCTACCTACAATGAAATTTGGAAAATAACCCAATAAGAGGCTGCAGAGAGAATACAGAAAATCGACCATATTAACTTAGAGAAGGCATTAGCGGTGGGGGATAATGGGTTAACAGCTCCAGGATATATTCCTTAGGCAACATTGTATTGTCGGCAATGGGCATACTGGAACAAGATTTGGCCATATTACAACACGGAAAAGAAAACAAGTTACTTACCTGTAACTTTGGTTCCCCAGTATTGGTAACTTTCATAGATTCCCATGCTTTGTATCATTCCCCGTCGTCGGACTGGGAGTCTCGGTAATAAAAAATATCATAGTAGTAGGTACAAAAGAGAAAGGAAAGGCCTAGGCCTCATTCCCTTTTGTAACATATCAGCCTCTTTTGTAAAAGAGACCAAACTCTAGGCGTCAGCCAATCAGAAGAGCCTCACCCTTAGAACCTTCCTGAAGGAACCTCAGAGCCTCAGATTTTCGTAGCCGTAGTGTGCTAGACACCATACTTGCTGAAGGCTGAGCTTTCCCCGGGGAGGTGGGTGGGCGCATGGGAATCTATGAAAGTTACCAATACTGGGGAACCAAAGTTACAGGTAAGTAACTTGTTTTCTTACCCCAGTATTGAAACTTTCATAGATTCCCATGCTTTGTATCAGAATAGCAAGCAGTAAACACCATAAACACATTTTGTAAAGCAGTATACCATAACATTAGCCAGAAAAGTACAAAATGTGTCACCCATGGAAGGTGGGATAGAAAGGAAAGCTCACCCATCACTTGAAGAGGTTTCTTAGGACAGCCTGGCCCACAGCCGCGTCATCCTGCTGCAATGACTCTAAGCAATAATGCTTAGTGAACGTGTGCACGCTGCTCCAGGTAGCAGCTCTGCAGATGTCCTTGATATGTACCCCCGCAAAGAGGGCCGTAGAAGAAGCCACTGATCTCGTCGAGTGAGCACGGATCTTGCCCACTAGAGGTTTTCCTGCTAACTTGTGGCAATGCAGAATGGCACTTGAAATCCATCTCGAGATCCCCTGTTTAGACAGAGGGAGACCTTTGTTTGGACCGCCGAAAGCAATGAACAATTGTGAAGATTTTCTAAAGTCTTTGGTTCGGTCCATGTAGAACTTTAGACAGCGTTGCAAATCCAGAGTGTGCAATGTCTTTTCTGCTGGAGTGACTGGGTTCGGAAAAAATGTCTTTAGTATGACCGGCTCATTTAGGTGAAAGTCAGTGGGGACCTTGGGAATGAACCTTGGGTTTGTCCTTAAGATGGTAGTGTTCTTTTTGAACTGCAAAAACGGTTCTTGGATAGTTAGGGCTTGCATCTCCCCCACTCGCCTCGCTGATGTGAGGGCTAAGAGTAAAGCTAACTTCCATGATAAGAATTTTAGGTCTGAGCGGTGCATCGGCTCAAATGGTCCCTTCATTAGTTGAGCCAGGACTAAGTTTAGATGCCATGTTGGAGGAGGAGATCGCACAGGCGGATAGACCCTGAACAGGCCTTTGAGGAATTGTTTGACAATTCTTGCAGACCACAACGAAGGACCAGAATCAGATCTTCTGAATCTCGAAATTGCCGCTAAATGAACCTTGATAGTAGAATGGGACAGATTAGACTTAGCTAGCGAGAGTAGGTAAGGTAGGAGCTGATGAGGTTTTGACGTGAAAGGATCAATCTTTTCTTTTTTGCACCAGATACAGAATCTTTTCCACTTCAGTCTGTATGTTTTGTTTGTGGACGGAGCCCTTTCCTGAGAGAGGATGTCTTTGACCTCATTGGAAAGAGGAACATTCATGTATTCTCGCTGGTCAGGAGCCATGCAGTCAGGTGCAACGATCTTGGGTCTGGATGCCAAACTTGTCCTTCGGACATTGCCAGGAGATCCGGAACATCTTCCAGCCTTATCGGAGGTACTAGCGATAGCAGATGGAGCTCGGTGTACCAGAATTGTCTTGGCCATGCCGGGGCTATAAGGATGAGCTTGCATGGTTCCGTCCTCATTTTCCTGAGGAGACGAGGAAGCAGGGGAATCGGTGGAAATGCATAGAGAAACCTCCCCGTCCAGGCTATCGATAGGGCATTGCCCAATGAGCCCTGGTGATGGAACCTGCTGGCGTAGGCTAGGCACTTTTTGTTGGTCGGCGTTGCAAAAAGGTCCACCTCTGGTGTGCCCCATTTTTGAAAGAGTAGATCTACTACTTGTTGTTTCAGCTCCCACTCGTGACTGACTGAGGCGAGCCTGCTCAGCCTGTCGGCTCCCTCGTTGAGCACTCCTGGTAAGTGCTCCGCCTTTAGAGAAATTCCTTGAAGAATGGTCCATTCCAGAATCTGTTGAGCCTCTCGCGACAAGGGGAGTGACCTCGTCCCTCCTTCCTTGTTCACATAATGCATAGCCGTGGTGTTGTCCGTCCTGACTAGCACCTGTGAACCCTGGAGACGCGGAAGAAAGGCTTGAAGGGCTAGCCTGATCGCTCTCAGCTCCAACAGGTTGATGTGTAGCTTTTGGTCGCTTGGAGACCAATGGCCGCTGACCTGCAGGTCCTGCATCACTGCTCCCCATCCCTCCAATGACGCATCCGTCGTCAGTATGTGAGGTGATGGAACGCTTGCGAAGGATAGACCTTGGCATAAGTTCTGTGGATTCAACCACCAAAGCACCGCCTCCTTCATCTCTCGAGTGACCATTACTTTGTCGTCGAACGATCCGTGCACTTGCTGCCACTGGAGGTCCAGTTGCTCCTGCAGGGGGCGCATCCGGAGCCTGCAGTGCGGGATCAGGGGTATACAAGATGACATCACCCCCAACAGCGACTTGTAGCTGCGTACAGAAAGACACTTTTTTCTTTGAAGGCTTCCTGCTAATCTTTGCAGTTTCTGTACCCTTTCTCGAGTAGGAAATGCTTTTGAGAGCCGCGAATCCAACATCGCTCCCAGGAACCGCGCTGTCCGTGACGGCAGCAGCGTGGATTTCTCCATGTTCAAGGTGAGACCCAGATTTTGGAACGGAGTGGTGCAAGCCTGCACCGCGTCCTGCGCTAATGCTCTGGTCGGGGCCTTTAGTAACCAATCGTCCAGGTAAGGGAAGACCTGGAAGTGGTTTTTCCGCAGAAATGCTGCTACAGGTGCCAGCACCTTCGTAAAAATCCTTGGAGCAGAGCGAAGGCCGAACGGCAAGACTCTGAACTGAAAATGGCTCTTGGCTACTGTGAAGCGTAGGAACCTTCTGTGCGCTGGGTGAATCGGGATATGGAAGTACGCATCCTCCAGATCGAGTGTGGCCATATAACCCCCCGGGTTGACCATTTTCAAAACGTCCTGTAGGGATACCATCCTGAAGGATAAGGAGATGAGATAGGCATTTAGCTCCCTGAGGTCCAGGATGGGACGCCATTTCTCCTGCGTTTTTCTCACCAGGAAGAACCTGGAATAGAAACCGTGGCCCTGTTGATTGGAGGGGACCGGCTCTATCGCTCCTTTGCGGAGCATTTGTTGTACCTCTAGCCGCAGGAGATGCAGATGTTTTGAAGGGATGGCTGATGGGGGTCTGGGTGGAGGGACTTCCGTAAACTCCAAAGTATGTCCCCGTCTGATGATGTTGAGCACCCAACGGTCCGATGTAATTTGGGACCAGTTCAGAAGGAATTTTGACACCCTGCCTCCAACTGATGATCTCTCAGAGGAGGGAGCAGTAGGCAGAGCCAGAAGGCCGCTATTGGCGTTTGGACGAGTCTCGTCCACGGGCCGCTTGCTTGCCTTTGTTGTAAGGCCGTGAATAACCAGAGGACTGGCCCTGCCTTTGTTGGTATGACTGGCGATTCGGCTGGTACCCAGAGCTGTTCGAAGAATAGCGCTGTTGTTGGTATGCGCCTCTGTAGGTGCCTTCTCTGCCTCTTGTGCCCCTAAAAGGAGTTTTGCGGTACTGGAGTGTTCCCAGCGATCTAGCTGTCTCCGTGTCCTTTTTGATGTCTTGCAGCGTGTCGTCGATCAATTTGCCGAAGAGTGCCTCGCCATCAAAAGGTAGATCAAGGACCTTGTTTTGGATTTCTGGCCGAAACCAAGTCGCTTTTAGCCACCCTTGGCGTCTTAATACTGCCGCTCCTGCCAAAGCTCTAAAGGACGTTGTGGCAATGTCCATGGCACAGTCTATTATCTCCATGGAGACCGCTTCACCTTCTTGCAAGGTTTTCTTGGCTTCCAGCCCGTTTTCTGGTGTAAGCTGATCCAAATAGGGAGCAATATCGCACCATAACTGGCGATCATATCGTCCCAATATTACCAAAGCATTGGCGGCGCGAACCAGAAGGCTAGCAATGGATGAAAATCTCTTGCCTGTGTTATCCAGCCGCCGTCCATCCTTGTCAGGAGGGGCTGTCAAGGGAGCAGAAGGGTTCCGTGACTTCCTTTGCGCCGCTTGTGAGATTACAGAGTCCGGCTTGGGATGACCTGTCAGGGCAGCCGGTCCATCCTCCGGCGCTTTATACTTTTTGTCAAGGCGCGGTAGCACAGGGACCACCGTCGCTGGGTTTTTCATGGTCTTCAAACCCTCCTTCCATAGATGTTCCACAATCGGAATGGACCTCGTAGTCTTGCGGTGAGTGTCTTTAAAATCGTACAAGAAACAGTGTGTGGTTTCCGCAGGCAATACCAACTTAAATCGGCCGGCTGCACGTTCCATCAGTTGGTGAAAACTGCCAATGTCAGCAGGAGGAGAATCACCTAGGTCCTGGTGGGGCGAAGCTGGATCCGGGATGATGTAGTCATTGTATTCATCCCCTTCCTGATCCGAGTCCTGATTATCACCGGATGACGCATCCGTATCATTATCATGATCCCCATCCGGATCATCCGCTGTTCCAGACGCAGCCTGGGGCACTGGCCACTGTGGTTGAGAAGGAGTCTGCACTGGGTGTACAGGAGGGACAATTGAAGAGTGGTCCTTTACTGGTGTTGACGGAGTAGACCTCCTCGGCGCTGGTCGCTCGGCCTTGGACTTGTAGTCTTGCAACATCTTGTGCAGGTCATGCAGGAAGGACGTCGGGACTGAAACCATGTCTTGTGATTCACAGTCCATTAAGTGGTCTGTTTGTGGGTAGTCACCTCCACCTTGTTCATATGCCTCCCCTGAGTCCGTCTCTTGACTTTTAATGAGAAGCTGAGATGGGCTATTCGCATAATCAAAGCCATCCTGACCGTCTCCCTCAGAGTACTCCTGGTCTAGCAACATCGTTGGGGGTAATGAGGTCACCCTCCTTGGGGATGTCATTTCAGGCGTGATCCTTGTGAGAGATATTGTTACCCTTCTCTCTGCAGCCAGTATCGTTGGTTGGTCCGTCGACGCCGGTGAAATCCTCGTCGACGAGATAGGAATAGTAGATGTCGTCGTCGACGCCACCGACGACGAGCCCGCCGTCGATGTAGAAATTGTTGTCGTCGTCGAAGCACTCGTCGACGACATGACCGTCGTCGAAACCGTCGTCGACGTCGTCGTCGGTACTGCCGTCGTCGACACCGTCGTCGACGATGATGGTTTCTTCGTCGACGATGTCTTCGCCTTCGTCGACGATGTCGTCGGCATACTTCCCGTCGACGCTGCAGTCGTCGAGCTCTTCTTACACGACGACGAAGCTTTCGTCGTCGACGCTCCCGCCGACGAGCCCGTCGACGGGACCAATTGGAGCTTGGGCTTCATTTTCGTCGTCGACGGAGCCACCGTCGACGAAGTCTTCGTCGTAGAGGACTTGGAACTCCTCTCTGAAGAGTGTGAAGAGGGTCTCTTGAAGGCTGGGTCAGTCTTCTCACCCTTAGTAGGCGAAACCAGTTCTGCCTTGCCCGACCCACTGTGGTGGGAGGAACCTCCTGAACCCCGGCCATCAGACTCCCTGGGGGTCTTCTTTGAAGCCTTAGAGGGGCGCCCAATAGAGGAAGATGGGGAACCTCTACCCCTTTTCACTGACCTGCTAGAGGAAGCACAGGACGCCGATTCCTCCTCATCACTGGAAACTCCATGTTTCCTTTCCTTCTGCCTCTGCAACCATGTAAGAAGCCTTCCAGCACGATCTCTCAAGGTCTTGGTGGAGAGAGTGCGGCAAATCTTACAGTCCTCTGCCTTGGGATCTGGATACAGGCAGTAGATGCAATCCTTGTGTTTGTCTTCCACAAACAGCCTTTTCTTCCCACAGGTGGAACAGGGCTTGAAAAGGGCTTTCTTCTTCTCAACCTCCGACATTTTGAAGAAGAAAGAGTTTCCTGAAGAAAATTCTGAAGAAACATCTGTAGAAATGAGTTTTAAAGAGTAGAAATAGAGCAGAGCTCAATGGAGACTCCCTAGCACAAGCGCGGTAGAAAATCTGAGGCTCTGAGGTTCCTTCAGGAAGGTTCTAAGGGTGAGGCTCTTCTGATTGGCTGACGCCTAGAGTTTGGTCTCTTTTACAAAAAGAGGCTGATATGTTACAAAAGGGAATGAGGCCTAGGCCTTTCCTTTCTCTTTTGTACCTACTACTATGATATTTTTTATTACCGAGACTCCCAGTCCGACGACGGGGAATGATACAAAGCATGGGAATCTATGAAAGTTCCAATACTGGGGTAATCTCAGTTACATTCTATTATGTTATTAAGCTGGACGCTGCAATCTTTGGTGCAGGCTATGTGCCTTGCCGTTTTATCAACAGTACGTCTCTGTTTCTGAATGTAATCTAACTGATAAACAGGTAAAAATGGCACAAAGGGGAGCAAAATATACAATGCTGCGTAACTAGATAGATAACCATTTACTGTAGCCGAATCACCATCCACGGAATGGCTAATCCATGGCCACATAACTATACCGGTCACTAATTTTCAGTTTCAATATTGCCTTGAGCAACGGCAGGCAGGCAAATATGTAAAAATGGGTAAGGAATACATTAAGGAATCTTGCGAATTACCTACAGATTTTGATGCCGGAGTGGGGATCGAGAAGTGTTTCTAAGCGGTACAAACTGCAAGAACGCTTTGTTTGGTTCACTTAACATCCTTCGATAAACTCTGCCACTCGAGTTTCCTCAGACGGCGTCTATTTATGAATCCTCATAATGGTATTTTTCAGTCAGTAATCCATTCGCGTTTGTCTAGGAAACGTTACAATCATTTATACTAAAAGAATACATGCCTATGGCTTAGCACTGGCACTTTAGTTACCATCTTATGTGCATCATCAATGTTGGTCGGATTTTAATATTCGTATGTTCTTTTGTTATTGGGTTGCAACCTTGATTTGGTGCCTTTTTTTGTGTATGTCGTGACTTTTTTTATATTTTGTAAATTGTAACGATTTTAAGTAATCATTTACAATAAACTATGACTAATGACTAACTTGTCCTGACACCTGCAAGGGACTCCAGCAGATGTGATTACACCAGTATTCAAGCTGCTCTCAAATGGGAGTTACTTGATGCTGAATGATCAAGGTTGTTGTGGGATGTTTCTGGGGATTGCCTATCTGGTCACGGTAAACTCCAGGGTGACTTGCTGTATGCTAGTATTGTTTCCCCCAACATGTACAGTCAGGGAGGCACGCTATGGCCTTCGCTAAATGTTTCCTTTATACAATGTGATACTTTGAGCAGAATGAAAGCCATGCTTTTACAGCAAACTGTGCACTTAGCCTCCGCCCATGAGACCCTTGATCTTCAAATCGCAAGGACCTCGGCTGAGATACAGGTTCTCATATGTATAAACTACCCTTCTCATTTCACAGAAATGGTGGGACGTATCTTTAATATGTCTGATATGAGTGGTATTGTACACCTATTTAAGACCATACGGTCAGGATTTCTAAACACCTTTCAGACAGTCCACGGAGTTATTACAAACTTTATACACTCCGTATTGGGAAGTATTTTTGGAGGTCTTCCGCTGATACTGCTCTCAATAGCAGGTATCCTGATTGTTATTTTTCAGCTACGCCATGGATGGCCCAATCACTGGCGAGATGGCAAAAGCATTCCTGGAGCGTAAATACAGTGAACGCGTGTTACATCTGGGCACACCTAGCCTGCTGGAACTGAGGGCCTCATGGTTTCTAACATTTAGACACGGAAGCCACGGACGGAGGAGGAAGCACAACGATGCTGGGGGTTGACTGGACCCTCAAATACCCTTTTGTCCAGTGTTGGCTCATGGGGCACTGATCCCTACCTCCCCAAGCATATTTCTGCATTAGCAAGGGACCTGTATAAATATAAAATATATATCTATACATATTGATAAATATAGTATCATTACACCACTTTGTACATACACTTGTTATTGTTGAAAGACATTAGTGAGTGACAGGGGGATCTGACCCCAGTCCTGACGAAGGGGCATGGCGCCCGAAACATGTTGACCCGCACAGGAAAGTAAGCCCATTAATCCGCTTATTCTTTCCGAAATCACATTTTTTAACAATACCAGCCAGTGTTTATTAAACAGTTTTTTTCTATCACCAGGCCAGGTATTTTTTAACATCACTTATCTATATCACCCCTGACCCTACTGACACTCACTCCAATTCACTCACATAGCACTCACATTTAAAAGGTGCTCCAGCGTAGTCGCTTGTCGCAGCACTGCCCCGTCCGGCAGCCGGGCGGGAAGACCCCGATGATGAAGCATGACACCAAGGGCCCTTTTGGTGTGTGAGGGGTATTTTAACACGTTTTGTGTATTCCAACAACAACAGGATATACACTGACCTTACCTGAGGTGGACCTTTTTGATTAATAAGACAAATAGAGACACTCACCTCTAGTCAGGACAAGGGGATTAAACTCCTAAAATAACCCCTGCTCACCCCCTTGGTAGCTTGGCACGAGCAGAAGGGCTTTACTTCAGAGGCGTTGTAAGTTAAGCAATTGTGGCCACATCCAGTAACCCAGTGACAACACTACAAATGGACAGCACACAGTTTCATATAAAAAATAAGTATACTTTATATAGAGTTACCACAAGACCATAAATGACAAAAATACACAATACTATCACTTTAAGATGGTAGATTAAGCTTAGTTCAGTTCAGTTCTTAGATGCAACACTTTGCGTCAATGTACCTTAGGTTGCGTTGCGCTTCCACGACAAGCAATGTCGCAGCGATGTGAAATGCGGCAAAGTTCAGGTGCAAAGAAATAAAGGCGTGAAGATCTTCCAGATGCGGCACGCTTCTCTGGGATGCGAGAAGTTCTCGGCTCGATGCGTGGACTGCAGCGGCGACACCTTTACGATGCGACGGCAGCAGCCCCAGCAATGACGCTCTTGTCCCACGATGCGTGAAGCTTCCGCTCGATGCGACATCTACAGCGGCGCCAGCCAAGATGCGACGGCAGCAGCTCCTATGGCGGCGCGCTTCTCGGTGATGCAAGGTGCTCTTGGTCGATGCGGTGCAATGCGACAGTTCCAGCGGTGACACACTCCTTCGGAGTTGCGACGGCGACACGCCTCTTCTTGTTGAGTCACACTTCCAACTTCTTGCAGCACGCAGTTCCTCAGAAGGCCCAAAACAGCAGCAGGCACTTCCACAAGAACTCTGGGGAGCTGGGGGGTGAAGTCTGTTGTCCCTAAGACTTCAGCAGGAGGCAAGCTCTTTTCCAAGCCCTTGGAGATCCTTCACAAGTTGAAAGCAAAGTACACAAAGTTCCTTTCTCCTTCCTTTGGCAGTAAGGCAACCACTGCAGGCCAATCCCCCAAGCAGCCCTTCAGCTTGGGAATAGTCTCTCCTCAGTTTCTTCAGATTCCTCTCCTCAGTAAGGTTTCTTCTTGTAGTCCAAACGTGATCTAATCTCATGGGATCAGGGTCCCAATATTTATAAAGCGATACAAAAGGGGATGATGGACGGAGCGTTTGAGCAAATCAAACACTCACCCCCAGTCAACTGATCTGGGTTTAATCCATCAGCATTCTTTAGCCCACTCAGCCACCCCATTTCAGACATGGCCATATGCAAATCAGTCTGACCCTGTGCCTCATGGGAACAGTCCAGCCCGAACTACCAAGCCATGTCTTCCATGGACCGGAAACAAGCATCCTGCGACCGGTTTCGGATTCATAATCCTCATCAGCCAGGCTATCTTGAATCCAGTGGCTAAGTGAGGAAGGGACTCACGTCTGAGCATACCCTGCCACACTTAGGGCGAACAAAGCGATACAGTACAATATTTATCCCCCGAAATCCTTTGTTCCCTGAGGGGAGAAGGGCCTTTGCCCAGTCCAAACCAGTTTTGAAGCACTCTGTTTACCAGACTTCTCCTTTCCTTTCACAGTGCAGGGCAGGCACATCAGACACCCCACAGGAGGTGGAACCAGCATTGTGGAAGGCAAGTACAGTCCTGGAGTACTTTGTTTACAGGACTCCTTCTCTTCTTTCAGTGTGCAGGGCAGAGACGTCAGCCGCTTCCCAGGGGGTGGAGCCAGCATTGTGGAAGGCAGGCACAGCCCTATTCAAGGTTCAGGTGCATCTCCTCCCTCCCATCTAGATGCAGATCTCTCTATTCACCACTTGTTGACTCAGCCTGTCTCTTGGAAATCCACAGCCCTGCCACTCACAAAACCAGACAAAGGAATATACAACCTGGCAGAGGCAGGTTTGACTGGTCAGACAAGCAAATACCTACTTTCTAAAAGTGGTATTTGCAAACACAGAATATTAAAATAAACTGCACTGAAAGATATATTTTATTATTCTGAATCCAGGCATACTAAACTCGAATTTCTACCATGTTCTCCGAGGCAGTTAGGATTATAAAATGTAATAACTCTAAAAGCCCATTCTGGCCTATGGAGAATAGGTAGCCTTGCACTAGTGAAAAACGAAAATGGCTGTAATGTACTATTAGGACATACCACACACATCGGGGCTTGTCCTACCTTATACTTATAATGCACCCTGCCCTTGGGCCTACCATAGGGGTGACTGATATGAAGAAAAGGGAAGGTTTAGGGACTGGCAAGTGGGTGCACTTGCCCAGTCAGCATGACAGTACCAGACTGCACACAGGCTCTGAATGTCAGACCTTAGACACATTTTCCCAGGCTGCTTATGTGGGTGGCACAACCAGTGCTGCATGCCCACCAGCAGCATTTGGATTTACATGCCCTGGGCACACTCAGTGCACTAGACTACGGTCTGACAAGTAAGCCAAATAGCAAAACATGGAACCACTGATTCATACATCAATTTACAATAGGGAGCACTTGCACTGTGGCACTGGTTAGCAGTGGCACAGTGCCCAAAGCATCTAACACCAGCAAAATCACATGAGGCAACAGCAAAAATGGTAGGGAGACCCACGCCAATGGTGCCAGGTCTAACAAATACCATGCTGGAACCGGTGAGGGTCCATGCGCAGCAATGTCCCCAGCGTATTCCTCTCTTGATAGCTGCATCCCTTGAGAGCCCGCTGTGGAAATCTGAAATAATCTTTGTTAGCCTAAGCTGAAGCCATCTTGGTTGTGGCGTCCATTTTGTTAGCTATGTATTACTCCTGTATTCACAGTTGTTTGCCCTTCTATTCTGCTTGTCATCAACTTTAGTGAACTCTTTCTGTCTCAAGCCAAAGTAATGTACGTGCTGAGAAAAGGCTTGTAGCTGTTAAAATGCACCTGGTTAAAGAAGTAATTGTCGACCATTTATTGCTATTGTAAACAGTTCTGTTCTCCTCCCGCTTTGCAGACTAAGTGATCATCCATCTGCCCTTGTTTGTCGGTAGATATTCCTGTGTCTAAACTCGTTCTTTCCATTTCTGTCTATATGCTTACTTTGCTACAAATGTGTAAAGGTCCATGTTCTCTGTATTCAACGTACTACCTCTTGCAACACTTGAGGGTGTTGTATTGACATAGTCCCGCCGATGAGTGATTAATAAACTTGGTATTTTGATTCCAACTTCAGTGCCAATATATATTTATTGGTCTACGTATCCGTGGACAAGAGAAGGGTGACCTTGCACCGGTGTGCGCATGAAAAGGCACATTTCCACAGTTGGTGCCCGACACGTGGGGCCTCATCGAGGACGCGGACATCCAAAGGAGTGGTCTTGATGGAAGAGTAAAATATTACGGAGGAGACACCCTGCTTGAGGAGACCCTTGTCTTTGCAGATCAAAGTGACTTTTCCGGTTTTCTCGATTTGACCCTCCAAGTGAGGCCATTCCCGACTGAGGTTTTCTTTGGCGCAGTGTTTGCAGTGACCATTAGGTTGACTAGATATCAGAAGGTGGAAGTTGGAGACTCTTGTTTGGTAAGGTCGCTGAAGCGGCACTCTTGATTTGCTTGGCCAAGATTCTGGTTTTGTTTGTTTGATTTATTTTTTGCAAAAGATAAAGACAGGTAATGTGGAGTTTTTCTCTACTTTGAAATATTTTGGAAAAGTAATATTTTACAAAAATGTGGTAGCATGCCTGTTTCCAGCGCACTTCGTAGGCTGTGTTGCTGTCTTGGTGGTACCAAAATGGATTTCGAAAGAAGTCAGCTGGTTCCCTTAAAGGGAACACCAAATAGACATATGTATGTCAAACACGGTATTTCTTCCATAATCTATAGTACACTGTGGAACAAATATACAAAAAAGGATCCTGATCTGATATACAATGGCCAGTAAATGGGTCATTTGACTTTAAAATGATTCAATATGTAGAGCAGTGTTTGTTTAAAAGAAAAAGTCGATAAGATATGTTTGATTGTCTACAAATGTGGGAGAAAGAAGTGCAAGAGAGAGTGAGGATAGCAGAAGCTAGAGCTGAAAAATGACAGCAAAAAAGGATATACCAAAATTAAAAACTTAGAGCCCATTGATATAAATTCTGAGTATAAACAATTAAGTGATGGAACTTTCCTTCTTTCAAATATACCTGATCCAATTGGGGAAGTGGTTAAATTACGACATGATACACTACGTTTAAAAGCGGAGCAAAAGTCAGTTAGTAAAGTTAAAGCTGCGCAAATAGTTCATTCCCTAGGGCAAAAAGAAGACGTTTCGGGGACAGACAATGACCCTAGTGATACTGTAGTTACTGTAAAACCAATGCATGAAGCTGTGCCTGTATGCTCCTCCGAAGGGTGTGGGCAAAAATGATGACAAAACCTCAGATGACGCAAAGGGATATTTTGTTTATAATTGGGTCTACACTCCTTGGAGTCGAGCAGATTTTATGGCTCTTAGGGCTGCTTTGCCTGACCCGCGGAAAAATGCAACAGCTTTCTATGAAGAAGTGGATGAAGCCATTAGCTCCTGCACTATGACCTTGCCAGATATCGATATGTTTTTCTGACTTATTTGGCCCCTTGATATGTGGAGAACAATTCGGAAAATAGACAACAATGCAGCATTTAGTGAAACTTGCGTGCATTTAGAAGAAATAGATACGGCTAGAGAACCTGTGCAGAAACCACGCCAAGAGATATTAGATCTTCCCAAGGCTATTGTAACTAAGGTAAAACCTCTCATACCCCCTAAGAAAATAGATTGGACAATGTTAGCATCTTATAAACAGAAAATGGACGAGTCAGTTTCCGATTTCTTTACACAATTTGAAGAGACATAACATGAACTTAGAGGGCAGTCATTGACAGATGATACGGGTAAGCATCTGTTTGCCGACAACTTTGTCGCTAACATGTTGCCAGAAATAGCTAGTCGCCTTAAGGCCAGCGAGAGTTCGTGGACTACCTCTTCCCCAGTGTCCTTTTTGATTATGGCCCAGTATTATGAGTATCAGGAATTGGAAGCGAACGGCAAAGAGCATAAGAAGATTAAGGATTTAAAGACGATAGGTATGTTGGCTCAAGTATATGGTCCATCATTTAGTGGTCGCGGAAGAGGTAGACATGCAGTATATACACTTGGTGTACCCCCTTTCCCTCGAGCTCCTTTGTCTTCTGTGCAGTGTGCTTATTGAAAAGAGTTTGGACATTGACATTCTGAGCTCCTACTTTTGTGAGGTCAGCATTATCAACAGGGTAGAAGAAGTATGAGAGGATGCCCAGGGAATTCAGGACATATGGGAGGAAAAGGAACTCGTCCCAGGTCTGAGGCAGTTGTACACAGACCAAATTATTCTAATACATTTGACAAGCGAAATAAACATCAAATGACAGATTATTCGACTGATGGTCTTGGGGATTCTGATTGTGCATAGGAATGCCTATAATGGTGTAAGGAACTGGTTAAGGCCCCAGCAGATCAGAAAGGTCCTTATGTTGATGCAAATGTCTTGGGCTCTACTGATCGGTTTCTGGTTAATACAGGGGCTACTCGTAGTGCTCTGGTTCCTAGGGCTCCCCTGTCTGGCGCTATAACATCGATAGGATTCGATGGGACACCTACATCTAGCCCACTGTCACAGCCACTTGCATTTAGTCTTGATAAATTCACCGCAGCATATGTCCATTTTTGCTTTCCCCTACCACGCCGAATAATATTGTGGGCATCGATGTACTGAAATATTTTTGTGCTACAATATGTTGTTCACCAGAAGGTGTGCGTGTTCTCTTAAATGATAATTATCCAATGGTTGAGAGGTCTTGTCTCATTAAAGAGGATATTGCTCTGGCATCCTTACCTAGTAATTTATGGGCTACTTCAGCTACCGATGAGGGACAAATGGTTATTCCACTAGTTCATATTCAAGTGAAGGAAGGTGCTTCATTGCCTCGAATGCCCAAATATAAAATATCTTGGGAAGTCAAAGAAGCATTGAGGCACATTGTTCAGGATTTGATCAAGGTGGGGGTTGTGGAAGAAGTGCCTTATAACATTTGTAATAGCCCTATCCTTCATATTTTGAAAAAAGCCACTGATGCTACAATTTACAGATTCATTATTGATTTAGGAGAGGTTAACAAAATTGTGGTGCCTCAATATCTGGTAGACTCTGACATTACGACACTTCTTACTATGGTTCCTCCTACTACTACTATGTTTAGTGTAATTGATTTGAAGAACGCATTATTTGTTCAGCTTCACTTTCAATATTAGATCATTCAGGTTCTGTAGAGGTCCCCAAGGGTATACAGAGAGTCCTAGCATTTATAGTCAGGTATTGAAAAGGCAGCTTGATTCTTTTTATATTCCATAAGGGGTGGCTCTTATTCAATATGTCAATGACATCTTGTTGGCTGCTGATACCCCTGATCAGTGTAAAGAAGGGACACTGTCATTGTTATCGTTTCTTGCCTCTCCTCATCACAAAGTCTCTCGGAAGAAACTGTAATATTGTAGACAGCAGGTCACCTTTTTACGTCACCTCCTGTCTAAGGAGGGACGTGCACTCACACCAGATCACATTCAGACCATTCTAGATACTCCTGTGCCCAGTACTCAAAAGGATGTTTGAGCATTGATTGGCCTTACTTATTTTTGTAGGTAGTGGATCCCTAGCTTTTCGTATATTATTAAAACCTTGTTGGCCCTTTTGACTAAAGACACCCCGATGCCTCTCCCATGGACTACTGAGCGCCAGAATGCCTTCCAACAGCTATGTCAAGCTCTTTGTTCTGCACCAGTATTAGGTTGTGCCCTCTTGTTTATAACCTCTTCGACGCTGATGACGGAACCGCTCCGTCATCAGCCGCTGTGGCGCTGTGCTGATGACGGAGCGGTTCCGTCATGGCCTGCGCGGCGGGTTCTATTGAGCGGGCGGGGCCATGACGGAACCGCTTCATCATCAGCACAGCTCTCCCGAGGCTGGTGACGGAGCGGTTCCGTCTCCAACGTGTGAGCGCCGCGCGGCCCCCCCGCCCCCTAGGTGCTGAGGCGGAATAGTCCCCGCAGCGAAGGTGTTAACACAGACACATGGTGATAAACAATGTCCTTGTGCATATTTCTCACCTGTCCTTGATCCAGTTCCCCAGGGCGCTGCCTGGCTGTATTCGAGCAGTAGCGGCAGCAGCTGTGTCTATACATCAGAGTGAGGGAATAATCTTGTCACATAGATTGCTTGTGTTAGTACCTCATTCAGTCGATGCCTTGCTAAATCAAACTAAAACACAGCATCTGACAAGTGCCTGCTTGACAGGATATGAATGGACACTTTTGGCCCCTCTTATTACTTTGAAAAGATGTTTGACACTGAATCCTGCTACATTATTGCCACTTCCCGCTACTCAGTCTCAGTCACAAGAGTTAAATGATTGTATATCTCTTACTGAAGAACATGCAAAGGGTCATGTTGACCTTCAAGATACACCTGTTTCTAGTGTTGATGGAAAATTGTGGGTCGATTGATCCTGCCTGAAGTTGCCTGTTGGCACTACATCTGCTGCCTATGCAATTACAACACTTCAGACAGCAGTTGAGACTGCTGGCATCCCAGAGAATTCAACTCAAGCAGCCGAGTTGATAGCACTGACAGGAGCATGTGAGCTTAGTACAGATTTGCTTGTTAACATTTACACTGACAGCCAATGTGCCTTTGGCAGGGCATATAACTTCGGACAGCTATGGAGAGAAAGAGGCTTCCTTACTTCACATGGGACACAAATAGTGCATGGGGAATTAGTACATTATCTCCTTACAGTCTTTACCTATCCTAAGAACGTGTCAATTGTTAAATGTAGGGCACACAAGAAAGTGACCGATAAAATAGGAGCAGGCAATGCCTTTGCTGATTATACAGCTTGGGAGACCACAATGCAATGAAGTACCACATCTATGTATGTAGTTAAATCACAAGACGTTGGCATGATGTTAGGCAAGAGGTGCTGGACACGCAACAATCTGCCTCTGTTGATGAATTAGACCAATGGTCCAAGGAAGGAGAATTGGATGATGAGGGCTGTTGGAGGAATAAAGAGATGACAAAATGGAAGTTACCCACAGCCAGTCTATTTACATCCTATGATTCACATGGCACATGGGCTGGCGCATGTTGGAGCATCCTCAATACCAAAGCAACTTATGCAAGTTTGGGATCATCCAGATATTGTCGGTACGGCTAAGAAAATAGTCCAGTCCTGTCTGATCTGTCTCCAGTATAATCATGGAAAGGGAACATGACCTCCAACAGAATAGTTTGCAATACCTATTTGAGGATCTGCAAATGGACTACATCCAGTTTGAGCGTTGTAACAACCTAAACTATGTTCTGGCAGTGGTTTGTGCCTATAGTAAAGGTGGGGAGGCATACACTATGAAAGATAATCCTGCTCTTACTACAGCAGAGGTGCTCCTAAAGGAGGTTTTTCCCTGTTCGGCATTTGTCGAGTTTTGTGGAGTGACAACAAACTCCATTTTATTGGGCAAGTTGTTGAGTATCTCAAGTTCCATGCTGCTTTTCACCCACAATCAGCAGGGCTAGTGGAACGTTACAATTCTACTCTGAAATTGAAATTGGCTAAGAAACAGGCTTCCACATCTTTGAAATGGCCTGATGCACTGCCTTTAGCATTTCTGTCCATTAGATTGATACCACATACACGATCTGGCCTCACACCATAAGAGGTCGTTTTTGGAAAGCCAATGAATATTTGGGGGATTCCTAAGCCACACCCTATATATGATGTCCCCTATTTATTGATGAGTCTCAGTTGACTGACAGTTTATTTTCTATTTATCAACATGTTTGGGAGACTCTTCAAGACAGGTCGCAAGGTGAGGTCCACTGCTTGTGCCCTGGTGACTATGTTATGATTAAATCCTTCCAGAGGACCATCTCCCTAGCACCGAGGTGCCGAGGCCCTGAGCAAGTGTTGCTGGCTACCAGAACTGCAGTTCGAGTGATGAACCAGAAAAACTGGGTCCATGCAACACGCTGTTAAAAAGTGTTGCAAGACCAAGTGAGCCTAGCTGTGCTGATGGATCATCGCAATCACTTGGTCACTGAGAAAGGACGAGCTTTGTCACCTGAAGGATCTGAGGAAGTCTTCCCGGACCATGCAATCCATGGTACATCTCTATATCTGCTGCGACCCAGGAAGAAAGACACTTCATGGCTGAAAAAGACTGTTTAAGCCACTGTCCTGTGTGGTTAAAGACTGACTTCAAAGGGGGTAGTCTTTTAGTGCCTACTCGTCTCAATGTTAGTGAAGAAAACAACACATGCACAGGACCTTAGGCCACCATCTGTTTTGTTGTTTGGCGATGAGATGAATATGCCTGAGGAAAAGACACCGACTGCTGCAAGAGTGTATAGCAGAAGAACAATGATTGTTACTGGACTCACTTTGACCATTGTTATTGCTGCTATAATAACATGGGTTGTAGAGGAAGTACCTCCTGTCCGAAATCTACTGATTGCTACTAATCCTGTCCCTATTGAACACAATGATTTCACTCTTCCTTATCATGAGCAAAAACATACAATATCCTACCTCAATAACACTTTCCTTCAAATGTTGCATCATACACATAATGCTACAAACGTTACCAACTGCTAGGTATGTGGAATGATGCCAGCTCATCAGAAAAAGGGAGGACCACATTATATTCCCTTGCCGTTTTCACTTGCATAGCCTGGTTTGCATTGTTGTAGGCTTCTGATATTGCTAATATTATTTATGCTGATGTAGGAGGACTAAATGATCAACTGAATAAAGTTTGTTACCCTGATGAGGAAGGAGACCCACAAGCTAAAGGAACTTTATGGGTGTGGCGGGTTGAGATCACCGGGCAAGAGTATAGACCAACAGGGCGACTGGTGGTCTGCTGTACCTTTCTCTCCACCTCTTGTCCCGTTTCCGCAGGAAGAATGGCTACGGAGCTCCAAATCTTTATTAATGAACACGGACGACGAACAAGAAGCCAGCGCCTTTAACTGGGGATTCTTACCTGATGAGACTCCTCCCCCGAATGACGTCAGAATGCCCCGCCGTTAAGGACAGAGATTTCCAGGAAGTGGACGTGCATCGCCACTGGAGAAGAGGAAGAGCCAGAGTTGAGAGCATTTGTGAGAGACCGAGAAGAGGAGGAAGAAGACGTTGGAGAAAGAAGACCGGGTTCCGATTTAGCCAGAGCCGAGACTCCTCCCCGAATGACGTCAGAATGCCCCCGCCGTTAAGGACGGAGATTTCCAGGAAGTGGACGTGCATCGCCACTGGAGAAGAGGAAGAGCCAGAGTTAAGAGCATTTGTGAGAGACCGAAAAGAAGAGGAAGACGACGTTGGAGAAAGAAGACCGGGTTCCGATTTAGCCCCGCCAGAGCCGAGACTCCTTCCCCGAATGACGTCAGAACGCCCCCGCCGTTAAGGACGGAGATTTCCAGGAAGTGGACGTGCATCGCCACTGGAGAAGAGGAAGAGCCAGAGTTGAGAGCAGTTGTGAGAGACCGAGAAGAGGAGGAAGAAGACGTTGGAGAAAGAAGACTGGGTTCCGATTTAGCCCCGCCAGAGCCAGGAGGCCAATGACCCCATGAGCCGCTGTGCCACACTCCAGGAGGAGCATGGCTAGAGCAGCTACGAGACAAGTTCTCGGCGTGGGTGGGAAGGAGAGACCAGGCCAACACATAGATGGGAAAGCCTCCGACCCCCACAAATTCTTGTAAATAATCTGGCACTCGCACTAGCACTAGGACAACGATTCTCCCCCCTCTTTTGAATTGTGTGCATCACTTTGTGCACTAGAGTGTGGTGTTCCCTTCACTCCCCAGTCCCTTGTACAGTGGTATTTCTTAGGACAAAAGTCCTGATACATCTCTTTATTTTTACTGTATGTGACACCCTCCTCGACCTGCGGGGACATCTGGACCACGGTGACCAGACATTAGAAGCCCCCAAGACCGAGCCTCATCCAGACCGAAGAGGACCAAAGCTCACCATCAAGACGGATCCCGCCACCTTTTCAAACAAAATACTGACTAGTAGACACAAACGTGTTTTTGGTCAAATAAAGCTCTACTTGACACGACCTGGCCTACGTTCCGTTGCTGCTATCCCGCCACAATGGGAAATGGAGGAAATTTCGCCGCGCACTAGGTTTTCCCTAACACTCGAAAAAACCAAGGGAAATGGGCCTCCTCTTATCACTGTTACTAGAGCTCATGCGGATCTCTGAGTGAGCAGTATTGGAAATATCCCTGTGGGAAAAAGTGACTGTACTATAATGTTGAATATTACAGGAATGGACAATAGCAGTTTTTTGTCCTCACACAACACTTATTTCATTTGCGGAAGTAAAGGTTATTACCATCTACTTGATGGTCAGGACGTTGTTACGTGCCCTTTTTGCTTCCACCTGCCATAAAGACTATAAACTGTATAATGACATTTTCAACAACAAATTCAAAAGAACAATAAATAATGATGAGGTAGAACAAACTGATACTGCACTACAGCAGTATATTGACTTTAATTTGGGATTATTCTTCTATGTTGGTGGGGCCTTAAATAGTAGAAAGTGTAGGCACTTGACACGTGTTGTAGAGGCTGTGACCAATCAGACAGCAATGGAGCTTGGAAATATCACAGAAGTACTACAAATTGCGAGAATTGTGGCTCTACAAAATAGGATGGTCCTTGACGTAATCTTGGGTGACCGTGGTGGGGCATGTCGCATCATCGTGAGTAGCTGCTGCATTTACATCCCTAACCATGCCCCTTCTGTTTTTGATGCTATTTCCAAGATGCCCAAAATAGCCACTGAAATCCATCAGGATTCAGGAACATGAACTTTGACCTGATGGCTATGGAACATGTTTACTGTATGGGGGTGGAAACTATTATCAACCCTATGTATAATTTTTGCTATTTTTTTCACTTGTTGCCTATGTATTCAATGTGGCCTGATGCTTTGTTCCCTTTTTGTTTCTACTTTTACCTGGTGTATACCGACTAAACAAAATGTTAAGAATGTAAATGCTCGATTAGCAAGTGATCAAGAAATTAATGAAATGATGCTGATCAATGTGAATATTTTTCGTATTTCTTCAAAAGCAAAGGAAAATGTCTTCAGCTTATGATAAAAGGGTTGTTTGTGGAAATCTGAACTAATCTTCGTTAGAGTAAGCTGAAGCCATCTTGGTTGTGGCATCCATTTTGTTATGTTTGTAGTTCTCCCATCTTCACTGTTGGTTGCCCTTCTAATCTGCTTGTGTCATCAACTTTATTTAACCCTTTCTGTCCCAAGCCAAAGTAATGTACTTGCTGAGAAAAGGCTAGTAACTGCTAAATTGCACCTGCTTAAAGATGTAACTGTCAACCATTTATTACTGTTGTCAACAGTTTTGTTCTCCTCCCATACTGCTGTCTAAGTGTCATCCATCTGCCCTTGTTTGTTGATAGCTTTTCCTGTGTCTGAATCTGTTCTTTCCATTCCTGTATATATGCTTACTTTGCAACAAATTTGTATAAAAGGTCCATGGTCTGTGTATTCAATGTACTAACTCCTGCAACACTTGAGGGTGTTGTATTGACGTAGTCCTGTTCATGAGTGATTAATAAACTTGTTATTCTGATTCCAACTTCAGTGCAGATATCTATTTATTGGTCTACGGAACCGTGGACAAGAGAAGGGTGAGCCTGCACAAGTCTGCACATTAAAGGCATATTTCCACACCGCATGTGCCTTTTGCTACAACTGGGTTGAGCACCAGCTCTTCCACTAGCACTCAGGTATCAACTACAGCACCAGATCCCTTTGCACCAGCTATTTACAGTTCTGAGTATCATCTGTGCTCAACTGACGTGCTCTGTGAGGTATTACATGGATCGTCCTCTGCAACATCGAGCAACAACAATGTTACGTCTCCTAGCCAGGACAATTAATCTGTAATTGGCTCATCGTGTGCTCGGAAAGTATTCAGAATTTTTCTTTTTCAAAACTCAACTAAATTTGTAACATTTCCTTTAACCCCTTCCATGCACGCGGAATTTCTGCGCTCCACGGGCGTTTGCATTAGTGGGCGGGGATTCTGATGGCCAGGGGCCGTCCTGCGCACTCACCCACCGTGATGCGTGATGGCTTTCAGCCTTCACGAGCATTGAAGAGCTTAATTGACACTTTCACTGGGAAAGCATGGCCTTCTGATGCTTGAAGTGGTTCGATTCATATAAACAAACTTCGCCCTTCGCCAGAACACCCTTACCAAGGCACTGAATGAATCTTATATCATGGGGAAAGCCCAACCATATCTAAATGAAGCACCAGGGGCCCAGGCCCGTCGGAAAATTATTTTTATGAGACTAGTGGCGTTAAGAACAGCGGACCTCAATCCTGAATGGGCACGCGCAGTTGGTGCTTCCTCTTGTCGCCTTTGCAATTACCAAAAGGAATCCTGGCTCCACTTATTATGTTGCTGCCCCAAACTAATCAATGAGCGACAAAGGATGCTTCGCCCCATCTTTAGAAACCTGGGCATTAGATCATGCAGGGAGGCATCAGATTGGTGCCTCTCGGAAACAACAACCCACTTCCTCGCCAGAGCAGCAAAATGTATCCATCATATCAGACTGGCCCTAGGTGCAAGTGCTTTACCATAAACACGCACAACATGGAGGCAGAAACAGGCAAACGATGTGCTTCAGTAACCATCTAAGGTCACTGAGGAGCCAGCCCGATTGATCTTCTGCCGAAGCAAAATCAAGCTCCAAGAGCTGACGGCAAAAAGGGACCTGGCAACACAGGACCGGACTGCCAGAAATAAGGCTTGAAAGACACGCAGTTCGGCGGGGTGGGGGGCTGCATGGGAGGGTGAAATAGGGGGTGGGGGGATCCAATTTTAAGATTTATTTACTTTTTTTTTTTTTTTTTTTTTTTTATTTTATTTTTACTGTAATGATTTTAAATAATTGAACGGTCAACAATGAAAACTCAAACTCAAATATAAACAAACTCACCTAGGACTTTGGTTTAAAGTGACTTTTCCAATACTAACTTTCGAGAATAATTTTTCTCTCTCTCCCCCATTAGCCTATTTTTAAATGCTTTTACATATTTTATGAAGCTCACTGATTTATGCGCTGCTACCTAGAAAAAAGAGTAGTTCACTTGCATTTTTATCATTATTGACTGCTCGGAAGAGGAGTGGGTGTTATGTTTTATACAGGTACCCTAATATAGGCCCAGGTACTATCATACACCTTCACATACATTATCTCTCTATACTACATAGTAACGAGCCTTTAGGATTGAACCTTTACCTAGTTCTTGTCCTGGGCACAGAAGGAGGATTTTTCCCTGAACAATAGCATTCTATAACTTCATCAATAGACTCATACAGTATGAATGAATATTCATAAGGGTTCTTGGAAACCAGGCAGAGGCTACACCACCTGCATAATATATACGTACAAGGTTCATCCCATGCGTCATCCTCAAATCCAACACTGGCAACAAAGAAACCCTAGATACTTTCTGTATACATACTGCACATCTTGCTATGGTTCAATAGAGGGAACCGAGACTTCCAAAGCCAACACACTGACCAGAGACACTGAGGCTCCTGCATGCAGGTGCTCCAGCTGACAGTGGTCTAACACAACCCTCGTGGGGTGTCCGACTCGAGACCAGGACGGGTTCCCACACTCTCTCACTTCAGGTAATGGGGTTAGACTTTAATCCTAGAGGGATTCTTGGCTTTACACCTACTCATATGCTAAGTACATTTAGGTACAGCTAGATAGGCAGCGTAGGAGTACACACACTTTTAGCATGCATTGTATATTCATGTATGTATTCATGATTATTACAAGATGGTAAAACTGTACTATCCTTTTCTTCTCACTGTACTGCTAAACATATATATATGCTACTGTTTAACTGTTATTGCAGCACATCGATTTTACACTAGAAGAACAACTGTGCAATAAATTCTTATTTTAAGACGTCCAACTGTTTCTTCTGTGTAACTATGTGAGACCGAATAAGTGAGCACGAGTGACTGAGCGAAAGGTAGTACATTGTTTCCACGATCCTGGGGAATCAGGGTTGTCATGTTCTGTAGTTGGAAGAAACTATTCTCTCCCCGATAAGAGGAGATGTTAGTGGCACTGTGAAAACAGAAAGGCTAACTTTCTTGCTGGGGGTGTTCAGAGTCAGTCTGCTACCAGTCCTACAGTTTATGTTATCCAAACGCGCAGGTCCTGTATGGGTGATATAGGAACTACACGACAGCAGCAAAGGGTGATGCCCATACCTGAGAAATTCAGCAGAGCTGGATGGTGATGCTCATTCTTGAGAATTGCAGCGGAGGATGATTCCCATTCTTGAGAAATGCAACAGAGCTAGCACTGTTATGCCCATACATAAGCAATGCAAATAGCTACTATGGTGATGCCCATTCAAGGGAAATGCAGCAGAGCTACTGTGGTGAAACCCTTACTTGAGAAATGCAACAGAGCTACCGTGGTGAAACCCTTACTTGAGAAATGCAACAAAGCTACCATGGTGATGCCCATACTTGAGAAATGCAACAAAGCTACCATGCTGATGCCCATTTTTGATAAATGCGGCAGAGCTAACATGGTTATTCCCATACATAAGAAATGCGCAGACCTACCATGGTGATGCCCATTTTTGATAAATGCGGCAGAGCTAACATGGTTATTCCCATACATAAGAAATTCACCGAGCTACTATGGTGATTCCCATTCTTGAGAGATGTCGCAAAGCTACCATGGTGATGCCCATTCTCAAGAAATGCAAAGAGCTACCATTGTGATGCCCATTCGTGAGAAATGCACAAAGTTACCATGGTGATACCCTAAATTGGGGAATCTTGGCAAGGTGTATTTCAAATGAATGGGTAATTGTAAAGGTGATTGTATCCTGGCACCCAAAGCTATGCCTTTGACAGGTAGGAGTAATATATTTTTGAGATAATCATGAATCAGAGAAGATTTTTACAGCTTCCTTTCCAGAACAAGGGGCCTGGCAGTTCAGGCTGTACTGTCCACTTGAGTAGCAGGCTCCAGATATGTTAAGATGTGTCTGGGTTCAAACTGAAGTGGCATGGTGAGCAAAAAACTATGGATTGGGATGTGGCTCGAGCGATTGACAGTGGCTGAGACTAATGCAATCATTCCATCAGGATTGTGAACATCATTATTGCTGCTCAGGTTCAAGCAGGATAGCTTTATAAATGTAAAATATGTACTAAATAGTAAATATAGATAACATAATCCTACTGATTTTAATGGTGTTTTCATACTAGAAGACCTACACTTTGAAAACGTGAAGTTTACGGTTTATTCGTAAAAGGTGTGAGGCATGTGTTTTATTCATGTTATACTTTTAAAAGCAGGCCTTGCAGCCTGCTGCAGAAAACATGTGTTTATTTGCATGCTATCTTTCTAGTTACAAATGGATTGCATATTCCCTTGGAACTTATGTTTCATAATTGAACTGTGTACCCTCCACTTCCCGGGGGGCAGGCCCCGCATATTCCGCCTCCTCTTCCCCACTATTTATCTGCGCCGTGAACAGTGCCCAGAATTTTTCAGGGCGGCTCTGTGGTGGCAGCAATGTATTATAATTTTCTGACTTTGTACAGCAGTACAACATATCGTGCGTCCAGCGTTTCACGGTGGGCGCCGGTCCCCTCATCCAGCACAGGACCACCACCCGTTTAGCCATTAGCCTGTCCATATCAACTAACCTTCGCACAGCCCTGGGTAACTTTGTGGAATACCCCAATAGCGCAAGGGCAGGGTCCAGGTCTAACTCCACATCTACTATCCCGCTCAACTCCATGAAGATGTCCTCCCAGTATGCGTGTACTATCGGGCACAGCCAGGTAATGTGCAGGAAGTCCGCCACTCGTCTATGACACCTCACACATTCCGCCTCCTCCCGGAGGCCATAACGACATAGGCGTTCTCGGATGTAGTATACCCTATTAATACATTTAAAATGAATCAGTCTATGCCTACCGTGTAGGGAGATCCGCTTTATGTTTGCACAGCAGTAACACCACATCTCATCATCAATCGTTATTTGTAGGTCCCTTTGCCATGCAAGCCTTGCTGCTGTATAACGATTCTCCCTATGGGACATTGCAATTTTATAGAGATTTGTCACTAACTTTCGAGGAGATTCACCCTTAATCACGTAGGTGAGTTTGGGGAACTCTGGCGGTTCATCTAGGACTTCCCCAACTGTTCCAATAGGGCTCTGAGAACTCTATAAAATTGAAATCGCTGTAGTAGTGAGCTCTCACTTCCAGTCTCCATAGCCTGTTCCCAGGTCTTAGCCTTCCCAACTAGAAATAAATCCCCCGCCATCAGAATGTTCATTTTGTGTACTGCACTTAGCACTCCTTTATCCCTACAGGGGGTCAGCCATAGGGCCCATTCCACCGGCATACTTGGCGAATACAGCAGCGCCTCCCCTCCCCCCTGCTGCTGCAGAAGGCTGTGCCATGCATGGTTATTGGCAGTGATAGAATCCAAGATTCCGGTTCTGCGGTCAACGTCTTTGACAATCGTCGCTGCCAGAGGGAGAGGGTCAGCAAAAAGCTTCTCCATGCGGACATGCGGGATATTAGAGTCCCTGTGTATCGAGGAATACATGTGAGCTCCCTGCATGACCCAGTAGTATAGTTCAAAGTCTGGGGCGCCCAAGCCCCCCATACTGCATGGTAATGTAAGGACCTGCCATCGCACACGCGCCTGCTTTCCCGCCCACGCAAGTTTAATCATAGTTTAATCATAGTTTGGGTCAATCTTTGAAAGAACACCCGAGGAAGGACCATCGATATGTTTATGAAAAGGAACAGGAACATCAGCCTAGGCAGCACCACCATCTTCATAATAGAGATATGACGCAGAAGAGAAAGCGGAAGTCTGCACCAGGCCTCTACCTCATCCTGCAGTTTACTAATGGCCACGCCGTAGTTTTCCCTGAACACTAACTGTATGGAGCCGGATTCCCAAATATCTAACCGAATCTGTAGTCCACTGCAGTTGGAATTCCATTTCAAATTCCTGCATTGCCGAGGTTAGGGGAAAGGCCATGGACTTCATCCAATTAACCCTCAGTCCAGAAAGTGCACCAAAGTGCACTATTTCTCGAAGTACCGCAGTAAAGTTTTTTTCAGGGTCGCGGACGTACAACAATGTGTCATCTGCAAACATAGAGACCACAATCTTGTAGGTGGAGAAACCAATGCCTTTGTGCCCGTGGTATTCGGGCAACGCTCACGCTAACGGTTCCGCCACCAGGGCATACAGCAGGGATGACAGTGGGCAGCCCTGTCGGGTCCCTCTGGATACGGGGAAGGAATCTGTGACCAGGTCGCCCAGGCGAATCCTCGCCACGGGTCTATTGTACAAGGTAACTAACATTTGCAAAAATACCGATCCCATCCCCATCCTCGTAAGTACGTGCCGCATGAAAGGCCATTCCACTGAGTCAAAGGCTTTCTCCATGTCGAGGAATACCGCCACTGCTTCACGTGCTGCATGGTTCCAAAAACAGTGCATATATTATATGTGAGGTTCCTGCTCAGGATGAATTCCGCCTGTTCCGGCGCGACCAATATTGGAGCCATGAGCGCTAGACGATTAGCAAGTATTTTCGCAAAGATCTTGTTGTCCATATTTAGCAATGAGAGGGGTCAGTACGAGCTGCATTCACCCAGGGGCTTACCCGGTTTGGGAATGGCCTCCCTCATCGACTGTGGCATGCGTCCCGTTTCAGACAGGTCATCAAACAGTGTGGCCAGTTGAGGGAGCAGAAGATCTAAAAACTCTTTGTAGAAGCCTACCGTGAGCCCATCAGCCCCCGGGGCGCTCCCCGGCTTCATGCTCATAAGAGCCTCCACTATTTCATCCCTTTCTATAGGCAGCATAAGAAATTCTCTGCGCGTGTTTGCGAGGGAGGGGAGCTCGACATGTTCTAGGTAGTCCAAAATCTCCCCGTCAAGATCCCCAGTTTTGGATGAGTACAAGTCTGTATAGTATTGCTTGAATCTATGTGCTGTATCTGCTTCATCTGTGAAGATCACCCCCTCTGCTGATTTCACCTCAATAACCTACGTTATACCCCGCTTCCCCCTCAGCACCCTTGCAAGGACCGAGCTTGGCCTATCCTCCTCTCCATACGTGCGGGCCTTGGCATAATTTCCCATGTGCTGGATCTCTCTGTCCGCCTCCTCATGGTACTCTCCTAGCAGTGCCTTAATCTCCTCATCTAACTCACTGACGTGGTCTTTCCTCTGCCGCTCCTCTAGCAACCCTAATTGTCTCTCCAAGTCTGTTAATCTTTGTCTAATGGATTTGAGGACCACCGAGTGTTTGGACATCACTATTCCCCTAATATACACCTTAAATGCCTCCCATACTGTTTGGAAGTTGTCCAGGGAGCCAATATTCGACCCAAAGTACACGTCAATGGCGTCAGCATGTTCCCCTTTAAAAATTGGGTCCAGGTGTGGTAAATAAATAATTAATTACCGGTACTATTTTTGAATATATTAACAATAACAGATAGCTCAATAAATAAGAGGCAGGATCCGATGTGTCCGAGTTGAACAGGCTTTATTCAGGCAAAAGGGAAGGGACTGGAACGGGACAGCCTGAAATAAAGTAGGAAGGAAGGCAGCTGCACCATTTCATCGACAGTGCAGCATATATATAGTACAACATTACATTACATTACATACAGTAGGCGTAACTTATGACAAACGTAAGATAAGAACACATGGGTGGAAGAGGAAGGCGTGCACAGGGCGTGCACGTAGACATGTGATGAGAAACGTCATAGGAGTGTCATGAATGGGCGGAATCATGGAGGGGGCTACCTGAGCAGCTGGGACCTTTAACCTAGTGGTGCGCGCAAACGGGCAATGACGTGTTACCAGGGAGAACTGGGGGCTATGACTTCTACACTAGAAGAGGAGACTAAAGTCTGCGGTGTCAGGACGACATGTACCTATAGCATATCTGGTATCTCGTGTTTGGAGTACATGTTGATAGAATCTAAAAGTTATCAGGGCAAAGGCTACTTGATACTAAGGCTGGTGCATGCATATATTCTACATGTATTGCGTGTGCTATGAATCTTCTATGAATATTAATACAGTAATTCTCTGACATGGAGACAGAAAGACTAGACTATAGCTGGAGATGTTTATGCGGTTCAGTAGCTTAGGAATGTGAAGAAGGAAAGCTGGACTGATAACTGGAAGCATAACATATTCTTGGCAGACAGGCAGGCAGAGCCAGGCCGGGCACCGCGCTGCGAGGCAGGAAGTAAGTGAAGGGTCAGGGATGCAGGTGGGGGCTGCATCGCTCCTCGGAGTGGGTTCAGGAGACTGGAGCTTGAATGTGATGTCCGGGCCCTTTTGAGGCCTAGAAACGGGGACAATGCGGTGAATTAACGTGCACACTGTAAAACGTGGCAACATAGGCCTAATACTCGTTGCTTTCACGAGAACTGGATACTGGCATACTAGAGTTGGACACAACCATAATTGCGTCTTTAATCGATCATAGGGGGATATATGCATATCGATCATGCACATATAACATAGGATGGGGAACACGTAGGCACATACAACAAGGCAAAATATAATTTTCCACACAGGAGTGACTAAGGCGGGAAGTGCCATGTAAATGGCTGAATTGTTTTCTTCGGAGTGGTCAAGACCAGCAGCAATGGAGAGTGGTCGGAGAGAGTGCGCGGGGGGACCCTACATTCCCGTATCTGCCCCAGCAGGGAGGTAGATGCCAACCAGTAGTCTATACGGGTGTGAATATTGTGATAAGCCAAATAGTGTGTGTAGCCACCCTGTTCCGGGTTGCGCACTCTCCACACGTCATCAAGGTCTAAACTCGTTATAACGCTGTCTAACATTTGCGCAGCTGCAGTGGGCCTCCGAACGGGGCCTGCTGATCTGTCCAGCGCCAGGTACCGAACCAAGTTCAGATCCCCTCCCCATAGGAGCTGCGCGCCGCGGCAACTGCGGACAGCCGTTGCTAACGATGCACAGAACTCTGGGCAATCATAGTTGGGTCAGTATACATTCACTGTCACCAAGTCCAACCCTTGCCCTCTACATTTAGAGATAACATTGCGCCCTTCAGTGTCTGCTCTCAGCCAGTCTAGAGTATACTTTAACTTGGGGTTATCCCATGTAAGCACCCCCTGGCATGCATAGTGAAACCCGCCGATGCAACATTCCCCGCAAGTCCTCCGCTGCGCACCATCACACTCATCTGCGGGAGATGGGTCTCCTGAAGGAGGGCCATGTCAACATGCTGCCTGTGTAAGTAGCTAAGGACCTTTCACAGCTTCCGGTGGTCATTAAGACCCCTGAAATTCCATGTGAGCTCTCTAACACTATCTACTCGCTTGGGAACCTCAGCCTCAGCTGCCTTCGCCATCTCTGCCGCTACTAGTCATCGTGTATACTTGTTCGCTGCGTGTACCTGCACCATGAACTGCATATAAATCCTGCAACAGTCCCCCCACACTTCTTGCAACCATCCCACTACTCTCAACATTCCCACCCACAGTTGACCTCCCCCTACCTGGTCAATCAGAGCCCTTGGTCCCACCTCCCCTCCCCTCCAATTCCCCAACAAACATATCCCCCTTAAAACTTCTGTGTTGCACAGGATGCGTGGGCAGGGGTCACTTCATTTTCTATTATAGCGTTTTCGCGTGTTGCTAGTTGCCCTCACCTGCCCCAACTGTGCCATTTCTCTCGCATTACTCTGCTCCAAAGTTACTCGTGGTGTCCTTTCAAACATTGTTCACAAGTGTGTCCCATACGTGCCTCCCCCCCTCGGCCTTCAAGCCCCGACTATATCAGTGTTAGCCCACGCTAACAACCCTATGCAAAGTATGACTCAAGCACTGTATGATTCAAGAGGTGGTGCCGTCCAATAAAACCTTACAATGTAGAAGTCCACAAACTCCCATTCCCCCCTTCCCTGGCAGGAGGAGAGCAGGTCCAATTGTGCCAGAGCCGCTGCCCTCTACCTCTCACTCCCCCCACTGCACCTTACCCCACTGGTGACAAGAGTTTGCAGTATCAGTCCTGTTCATAAAGCGGGCCGCCAGCTGCTTCATCAGACAACAGTCTCTCAGGGTCTTTGTGATGTTGTTTTGACCACCCCTTCAATGCCTGCTGTAAGGCCTTCGGGTCAGTGAAAAAGTGAGACTTACCCTGCCTGTTAACCTGCTGCTTTGCCGGGTACAGCATAGCGTAATTGATGCCCAAGTCACACAGATGCCTCTTCAACGTGACGAAATGCTTGCGTGCTTCCTCCACCCTAGCCATGAAGTCCGGGTAAATCGATATGTCTGAGCCCTTGTATCGCAGTGTCCCCTTCTCCCTAGCGAGGCACAACGCCCTGTCCCTATAATAAACGGTGCGCCCGTTCCACAACAAACAGCAGCGAGAAGACACCCTCTCCCAGCAAGATGACCAGCAGCTTTTCTATAAACAGTTCCATGTTCCCGGTAGAGGACGTCTCTGGCAGGCCCGTGATTCGCAGGTTGCAGCATCGCGAGCGGGCTTCCAGGTCCTCCGTCTTATCCTGCAGGGTTTGCATGAGTTTCCTCAGTTTTTTGTGATCAGTGTCCAGCTCAGTGTTCGCTTACTCTACTTCTGTAATCCTTCTTTCCACCAGATCCAGCCTCTCCGCATGTTTGTCGATCCTTTCCGGCATCCTGTCCATTCTATAGGTTAGTGCGTCCATTTTCGTGCCTAGTGACGCTATGCTGCTCTGTAAATCTTTCTCCATGGCTAAGAGTAAGCTTCGTATATCCGTGCCTGCGGTGACACTCTCCGCGGTCTGCATTCTCTCTTTCGCCGCCTCAGCAGCGTCGTGGGACTTTAAGCATCTCTGTTCAAAGGACAGTTTGGCTTGGGTTTTATCTCCTCTACCCATGGCGTCTGACTGTCCGTGCCAGGTGCGTGCGATTCTCAGTGTGCGTTTCAACCATGTCTGTGGGCGGCCCCTCACGTGCCAACCAGTCCCCAGTGACACTAGGCCCTCTCAGAGGCAGCTGCTGTTCCTCTCTCCTGCACCTCACAGGTCCTCTGTTCTTGCCAGTATCTATGACCCGCACACTTCTGCTTCTCGCAAGCTCCCTCCTGCTCTCAGGAGACTAATCCTTGCCGCTCCACAGCCCCTCCGCAGCTCCCTCTACACTGGTTCTGCACTCTGCCTCGTTGAGCCTCCCCGGCACTGCTATGACTCCAACGCTGGTGCACTGTTGCCCGCTATCACTCAAGCACAGGTAAGTCTCTCAGGGAGTTCGGGGGGGATGCACAACTCCGCCTGGCAGACGGCCAACCAGATCCCTCCCATGGAACCAGACTCACTATTCGCAGGCCTCCTGGTGCTCTCGTCTCTTCACTCCGGCGCAGGTGTCCAAAGAATGCAGTCAGGCCAGCTGTCTCCTCCACAAAGTCTCGCTCTGTGCACCACCAGCGCTCCCCGCCGTACGCCGGGTTGCCCTCCAGGGCCCAGTGTCCATTTGCCGCCCGCACTCCTGGACTCTCGGTGCGCAGTTTGGGGCCACCACCACCACAGGGCAACCACCTCCTATGGCCGCCCTCTTACTCCGCCACACTCATGCTTCCATGCTCCCTCGCCTCCGCTCTCCTCTCCACGCCTCGCGGCGGGCTCCGCAACACTCCAGAACACCTCACGATGTTTTCACATTCTCTGCACTCCCAGGGATGGAGGGGGAGGGGGCCAACCTCGCACGCCACACCAGGTGAGCCCGCCGCAGGGCAGAACACTCTCGGGGGAGTTAACTCCCCAAGGACGGGCAATCACCGGGCCAGTGCCATAAATGGCGCCGCACGCACTGTGACGCAGCTCAGCCTCTCCTCACACTGTGGTCCGTGGTCATGCGGCCCACACTTTCTCTGCACCGCTCGTCGGGTCTACTTCGGGCTCCCGCCACCGAACGCAGGCGGCTCTCCACCTACAAGTAGCGTCGCCGCTCCGCGCTCCAGGACGCTCTTTTGCGGGCAGATTTCAGCTGAATAATGAAGGATATTGTAGGATTATGAGCACCGCGAGACGGAGCTCGGGGCTCAAGCGGCCATCCTGGTCGCAAGCAAGCTCCGCCCCCCTGACCCCCTTAGGGCCAAATACTTCTCAATTAGTGTTTGGAAAAGTAAATACAGGCCTGATTTATAGTTTGAAAGACAGGTTTCTCCTTCACAAACATGACTGCTATTCCGTCCTCTTATTGCAAGTGCATTTTATCCTATTGCATATGTAAAAATCTGATGGAATACCTGTCACATTTCTGACGGTATACCCATCTGCCCAACCCTAATTAGGGCCCTAGTGCTCCAACGTGGTGAGAAATGGTGACATGACTTGCTGGGAATTCTGGCACAGACAGGCTCAAAGTTTTCAATGTTAGTTGAACTCGTATTTGTATTACAAGCCTAGAGAACAATTGATGCATCTGGTTTCCATCAGCAGCTTGGAAATTCAGGAGTAGGTGCAACTCACACCAATACACCTAAAAATGTTTGTGATGGAGGCCCATAAGTTTTATTAGGAGCAGTAGGGTTGTGTAGATCATGATTTATGACTTCAAATGATCTTCAATCTTATTAGTGTTTCCATTATCAGTAAAGTGGAAAACAAGTGTAGGATAATGATTTAGTGACCAGTGAGGACCAAAGATCTCCCCAAGGTCACACGCATCTAATTGCCCTGTGCCTACTGCTTCCTTAAAGCAAATGAAACTGCTGCTGGTCATTTTCAAGCTGCCAGGACACAGCTCCCAATTCAAGTTAGGTCCCAGCCATGAGCTCCAAGTTCAGATTTGAGAATGATGTCTACTTTTAAGAACCAAGGTGTTGGAGTGTTGAGGCACATCGCCATGTTATAGTGCTAGGAAAGGAGATGTGGTGCTCAAAGTAAGAGCCAGGCTACTATTTGATTGCTCTGTGAGTACCTTGAGCAGTATAACTTGTCATTATATCATCCCACCTCTAAATATGACATTCTTCTTTCTGTGATGGAAAGAGTGCTTGTACCTTCTTTTACCACTAACACAAATGGGTATATTTACTAAGATTTGGTGCAGTGTTGCCATTCTAAAGGTGATGCACAATGGCACACATTTTTTATCTAATTTACTTTCCAGTGCAAAACTGATTTTGCTTCGAAAATTTGCCTGAAAGTTATACAAGGCAACGCCTTGCAGGGGTTTGCATTATTTAGCATTAAAGGGGCGTTCCATGGGTAATAACTGGCTTTTCCCATTCAGCCACCCATTTTGTTCATGACAAACCTGATCTACTAAAAAAAAGAAGACATGGTGTCTGTTGCGTCAGCAGGCAAGAGGCAAGAAGTAGGGGTCTCAAGTGCACTCGAGGACAGGCTGCCAGTAATAGATGGCAGTGATGGTTTAAAAGAAAGTTTAAACCCAATTTTTTCACTCTCTGATCATTCCAACTCGTCGGGGGAGGAATCACTACAGATATCTGATGACCCTCTTAGCACAACAAATAGGCAGTGGAGTTGAACTAGTAGTAGTCAGGAAGAGGAGACCCCTCGAAAGCATAATAGGATATCTAGCTCTGGGACAATACCTAAAAAAAATTACCTACCATGTTATACCACAAAGGCCTGCCATCTCTGGACAATTCCCAGGGGAAAAGCAGTGTGAGGATGCCAACTATGGGAGTATACTAGGAGGAGGGGGCCCGAGACATGATCAGCACATTCCATCAGAATACCCAAGCGAAATGTTGCTAGCAGTAATACATGAAACAATGATGTCGCACATAGAAGAAAGTCGGGCGAAAAGCCCAAAAACCCAAGGTGCTTGGACAAAACTACAAAAGTCAATCCGGCAGGTGGGTAAATCCTGTTCAGATATCGCAGAAAGGATTTCTAAAGCTGAGAATCGAACTTCCACTCTTGAAGATAAGATGATTGTACAGAAAGCAGCCACGGATGCGTTGAGGACGCAGAGGAATGATATATCCTGGAAGCTTGAGGACATGGAAAATCGCCTCTGGCGCCATAATTTAAGAATTCATGGTGTACCTGAAGGGGTCGAATGCTCAGACCCCAGGAAGTATGTGGTGAAGCTTTTTACTGAAGCCTTCCCGGAACTAACACAGTGGATATGGGACATGGAGATTCAACGTGCCCATCGGTTACCCTTTCGGCTGAAGAATCAAGCGGGATCAAATGAATCTAATACGAGACCTGGAGCTATTCTGATATGTTTATCCGACCTTCTGTCCAGACAGGCTCTATATGACCTATATGGCCAGATAGACAGGGAAGAGTGGCAAGAATTGAGATTTTTGCTCATCTAGATTTTTGGCATGCTACGGTGGAAAAAAGGTGGCAGCTACGACAGTTAATTAGTCCCTTTCAGGACAAAGGCGCACACGCATTTCTTTTAAATCCAGATAAATTGAAAATAATATATAAAGATAAGACACGATTTATTTACATCTGAGTTAAAAGCCAAAGAGTATTTACAAGACATTAAGCCCTAGAGGAAGGAATGTTTGTAGTCCTCTAGGTTCTAGCTAAACCGTATTGCAGATTTTTGTTCATGGCTATTCCCGTTTAGTTCTTTTTTTTTTTAAGTTGTTTTGTTTAATAAACACGGTGTGGGGGTATTGGTGAACTGGGGGATAAGGGGGATAGGTGTTCTTTACGAGGCTCTCCATCACTGTAGACTGTTGAGTCTACCAGCCTCTAAGTTGGGGAGGGTAGGAGAGGGGGGCCTTCGCTGGTAGAGGAGACAGTCGAGGGGAGGAGGGGTGGGCTGTCGGTGTGGAGAGGGGAGTGGCTACCACATGAGGTGGGGAAGGTAGTGTAAAAATTATTAAAAAGCTAGTGCAGAACTTATAAAAGGAAGAGAGATGTTGTTAAGAGAGAAAGGGAGTGTTTTCTGTAGTACTGAACCAGGCTAAAAGTGGCACCTTTATTAGTATTTACATTTAATGTGTGAGGCCTTAATGAAAGTACTAAATGGCAAAGAGTGGCATGAGAAATTAGGAATATGTCCCCTGATGTGGTCTGTCTCCAAGAGACACACGTTCCATGGAGTAAACATAATATACAAAAGGAGTTAGGGTGTGAGTTTCTAGTTTGTACCTCTCAAGGTACTACCACCAGAGGTGTCGCTATCCTCACCAAGAATAATTTATTAGAAGTAACTAAAAGTCTAGCAGACAAGTATGATCGCTGGGCTATGATTGAGTGTGTTGTGGCTAATGAGAAATTTACAATATGTTCTGTATATGGCTCTAATGATGATGAAACTCAGGTCATTGTATATTTGAATATAGAATTTGCTGCCTGGGCAACTCCCTTGATATTTACGGGGGACTTTAAAATTCAATTGGGAGAAGTGACCCATGGGCCAGGGGGAGATAAATATTATGGCAGGAATCCTAGGGTCTTTAAAGCCTTACAACAGCTTATTTACAAACATGGCTTAGTTGATGTATTGTCTAAGTTGAAACATCCAGATCCAGGATACACACGTTACTCCTGCCCACAGCAAAAGTTATCCAGGTTAGAATATTTTTTTGTAACCAAAACTTATTTAATAGATGCACATATACAGATTATTCCCTGAATTACCTCGGATCATTACCCTGTTCTTTTAAAACTTACAATGTATGGTCTGGCACGCTCCCAAGGAACATTTTCCTTTGATAGGAAGTTATTATTAAATGAAGAATTTATTTGTCAACAACAATGGTTAAGCAAATTTTTAGCCATAAATTGAAACTCCACCAAATGTGACATAGTTTGGGATACTATGAAAGCAGGGCTCCGGGAAGATATATTGAGCTTTGGGTCACATGTACAAAAATAACTTAGGCAACATCTACTGGGGCTATACGGTAAGTTACAATGTGCTGAATACGCGTTGATAGAGGCGGTTTAGGAGAAACTTGACACTAAACAGGTGCAAACTGAGGTTGCATGCTGTGAAGCCAGGATAAATGAGGAGTGGGCCAAAGACATAGCAAAGAAATATCATCTTTTCAGGAGAGAGTGTTATGAGTTTGGCGAGGCAACTGGTAGATGCTTGGCCAAGAAAATTAGATGAAAGGAAGCTAAAAATACCATTACAGCGATTGAAGATTTGATTGGCACTATAGTAGACCAGAGGAGCGTTTGACTGTGTCTCCTGGGAGTTTTTATGGGCAACTATGAGGTGGCATTGGTTCGGAACTGGATTTATCCAGGCTGTTAAAATGATGTGCAGATCCCCAAATGCACAGGTCTGTGCGTGGGGACTTGAATTGAACCCCATAGTAATATCAAGGGGTACCCATCAGGGCTGCCCCTGCTCTCCTCTGTTATTTGCATTATATATTAACCCGCTCCTAAACTTACTGGAATATAGAGCCTCAGGCAGAAGTGGGTTAATATATTAGCGTATGCAGATGATATAGGAATAGTTTTGCCGGACCCTGCTACCACATTGGTAGAGACAGAATAACTAGCATCGATATATTGGATGAGCTCAGGCTATACGTTAAATTTGGCCAAGACACAGGTTATATGTACAGACCAAGCACACTTTAATGATCCGAGAGTGTTGAAGGAGGCAACGTATCTGGGGGTGTGTTTGAATGCGTGCTTTGACACAATGGTTCTATCCAATTGGGATCCTATGTTACACAAGATTAAAAAGTAATTAGATAGGATGGAAGGCCTACACTTGTCAATGCTTGGAAGATGTAATGTCTTTAAAATGAATATTCTCCGAAAGGTCCTTTATATTTTTCAGGCCGGTCCCATTAGAAATTGCAGGGAAACAGAATCAGAAATTACACTCTATATGTAGTGGCTTCTTGTGGGCTCAGGGTAAACCCTGCCGAGCCATGAAATTTATGACCTTCCGCAAGAACGAGGAGGCTGGGCGGATCCCAATTTTCAGTATTACTATTGGGCATGTTTACTACTACATTTGGGAATCTTATTAGTTGGGGAGAAAGAGGAAATTGTAGATGAAATACCACATATTTTCAAGATATTATTGGATTCTACAGCAGGGAGAAGTTTTTTTAAGGTTCTTGAGCCCAGCTATTACAAAGAAATGGGATTCAAGGTGGTCCAGGCCCCCCATTAGGCTTGGCTTCAGATTCTGAGATATCTGCAGATTGGTAGGATTAATTATTACACCCCAACGGATACTCCAACTCTACTGCCCTCTACTCTTTTCGGATGGTATTATGAATAGATGGAAATGTAAAGGCATTCAGATTCTAGGAGACTTAGTAGAAAGCAGTGGTGTTAGGACATACGGTTAGTTAATGTCAAAGTATGATCTCCCTAAAGAAGACTTTTCAACTAAGATGCTAGATTTGTGACTATTTGAGTAAAAGAGGCGATGTTTCACGCCTAGCACATAAAAAGAACTTACTAGAGGTAGTAAAGGGACGGGGGAGGATTTGGGTTTTATACCAAGCACTTATTGAAATACAAAACAATGATGTAGAGGAACAGAATGCTAAATGGAACACCAGGCTGTCCCTCGGAGGAAATATCCTACTCGAATCTATTATATTAGCTGATAAACTTTTCATCTCCTCTAGTTTCAAATCTCACCAGTACAAGACCATGTTTAATTTGTATTACACACCTGCAAAAACTGCTTGCTTGGGGGGGTGAATGAAGACAAGTGCGCTCGCTGTGGAATGGATCAGGCATACACAATCCATATGTCCTCTCCATGTCAAGAACTGAAACAATTAATTAATATGATGCAGATCTTCTTGACGGAAGTTACAGGGGCACAGATTGTGATAACCCCTACAGCTATGTTACTGGGGATATTAGAAGATGGTGTGTAGCACAGGGAATTTATACATTTAGATACTTAAAAGATATTGCTGTTACAGTGACTAGACTATGCATAGCATCACTGTGGCGGCAGAAAGAACCTACCAACTTTGAAATGTGGAGAGGAAGGTTGTATACTGTATGTAAACTGGAAACTAGCCTTCATGCCATCAAAAGGTTACAGAAACGGAGACTGGGTATGAAGATCTGAGCGGCTCCTATTGAGCACTTAACATCTGCAATACATTAAGATGATCCTCGGAAGGATCAAATTGTATAATGCTCTATGTCTAGGAAGGGTTCTCTTTCAGTACAAAACCTATGGCAGACACTATGTACTATGGTGAAAAGGTGTATGCCCCAGCGTTAGGGAGAGAGAAGGATATTACCATATGTCTTTGGATATTTTGCCATTCTGCTCTCTCCCTTTCATGCAACACTGCATTTTTTGTTGCTGAGATGTGTTGCCTGAGCCTTTAGTAAATATACTCAACAGTCTTCCGATAGAGCGAAAGTAGGGCTAATGGACCTCTGGACACATGAAAAGTGGAAGACTTTTATCTTCTTACATTTATGTTTTTTGTTATCATCATGCACTTTTTGGCAAGAAACAAATATTACATATTGAAAGGTCTCACATTAAAAAAATTGTTTTTTGTTTCCTTGCATTCTTTCTGGCTATATAGGAAGACGTTTTATTGTAGCCTTCACTCAAAATGATGAAACTCCAGCCACCCTCGCACTAGAGCTGAGCAGTTATGATGAGCCATGCATGGTGCAGGTCACAGTCCCCTCTCCACCCTACAATCAGACTGTGCTCCTGGCGAAGAACAGCACAACAGAGGTGGTCTTTCCTACAAACTACATGCTCACTGCAGGTGAAAGATCAAGGAAGCTGGTGACGGTGAGCTCAGATGCAGATATTTCAGTCATTGCGTTTAACATAGCTGACCTCTCTGCTGATGCCTTCACCTGCCTCTCCAAACAAGACTTGGGCACAGAGTACTTCGTTTTCACAGCCGTAAGTTGGTATGGAAGCCATTTTGCTGTTGGCAATGGCGAAGATGTTGAGACTCAAGTCAATATCACAGTGTCCGGCTCTTTACTCGTTGATGGAACCAGATATCAAGACAAAGAGATGGTCACCATCACCCTGGCTCCACAGGAGGTCATTCTGCTCAGTGACACTAATGACCTGACTGGCACCAGAGTTGTTTCCTCAACACCTGTGGCTGTTTTCAGTGGTAGTGCATGTTACAGCTCACTGTATAGTTTATGTGACACACTAATCGAACAGCTATATCCTGTGCAAAGTTGGGGGCAACAATTTGTTGTATTCCCGCTGATGACTAAAGACGTGAGAGACCGTATTATTATCATCGCTGCAAGACCAAACACCACAATCACTCTTCGTACTGAAAGCACCACCCTACAGCACAGCCTTCAGCCTGGGTCTCACGTCAGCATGGACTTACAAACAGGGATGCTTGTGGATGCCACCGAGCCAATCATGGTCGGATATCTCTTCCAGGGGTGCTACAGTCCATTACCATTCATATTTGATCCTTTCTTAGCAACCGTTCCACCCAGCAACTTTCCTTGGAGATACTACAAGTTTGTTACCAAAGACATTTTTTACAACTACCTATTTATTGTGTCTCGCTCATCCTCCTCGTCATCCGATTTTCTTCTCGACTACAGACCACTAAGTGATTATGCACCGACAGAGCAGGACCTAGAAGGCTTCACAGGTTGGGAAGTGAATTTAGGAAAAAACGGTGGGCAACATGAAATTTCCCATCAGTCGGAGACATTTGGAATTTATGTATATGGAGTTGAAAATGATATATCTTACGGATATTCACTTGGCCAAGCGCAGTCATTTTCAGGTATTGAACAATTATATTTTTATATTTGCCATTTTTTTAAATGTCTGTGAACATATTGAGTTTTTATGCACGTTGTATGTATGTGCATTTTTAAAGCACAACACTATCTAGAGAGCTTTCTAGAAAGGAAAAGAGTGCAGACTGTAGGTCAGAGCCCACAATATGATTCAGGATCTTTTACAAGAAGCAGAGTGTAGAGGGAGGTCATGGACGTCAATTCACCAAAAGGCCTGGGGTAGCGGTAGTGGCTTCAAATGCCCCTTGACCTTCACTTTCACTCACACATATGTTTATACATACACACACATTCAGGTATACACACACACTTTGTCTACACATGCAAACATATTCACACACACACACCCACGCACACATCTACACACACACACCCACGCACACATCTACACACACACACGTGCACACACACACACTCTTACATAAACACACTCAAAACTGCAAGCATACACACAGCATATATACATTTGAAATCACTTTTATTACCTACCTCAGCTGCAAGGAAAAGTCACTTGTCAGCTATAGGCTTTTAGTGCACACTGGATTCCTTTGGACCTTTTGATAAATCAAATGTCTTCTGCGGCGGCTGCTCAGTCGGGAGATGTTTGCCTTGGTGGACACGGTGACAGCAAATAGACGAAATTTCCAAATACATTTAACCAATGGGAGTAGTCAGGATAAGAAGGCCCCATCAGATCATGCAGTAACTGATAAGTGCCAAATATCTTGCCGCATAATTGTAACCTTAGATCCTAAGAGAATGTTGGTAAAGGACCCTCGATTGGAGAGTCTGAGGTCAGAAAGCGGAAATGCCAAAGAACCCCTGGCGGGAATCAGTACCTGGATTACAAAGTTAGTAACACAGAGAGAGACAGCCCAGTCACCCCAGATGAATAACAAGTATCGTAACACTCATGCACCCAGGGAAACTTTCTTTGGGGGGACCTTAAAAACCCCCAAGGTAAAGTCTTTGCCTTCTGCCACGCTGAGATCAGTGTTTCTGATTCAGTGCGAATTCAATTCTACCTTTTGACACAGTTTTCAACTAAGACGCCAGTCCAAGGTGCTTTAAAATGCCCTGAAAAGTCCTTCTGTCATATTATCTAAGATGCCCTCAAAACTTTCTTTACATGATATCCAGTCTTATTGAGTATTACTGACCATTGTTTTCTTAAATACCCCTGTGTTCCCACAAATGTACTATGGGAGAACCTGAAGTCCAATAGTAAAGTTGCTTGTAAGTCTATTCCAGTTAGAGCCCAACCAATTGAGAAGTCTCGGCTACACCCTTGAAAAGGACACATCAAAATGTATTAGTTTCACAGCTATATGTATGTATGTACATGCTATTTCTACATCTAAAACCTAGTGAAAAGACAAAGGAGTGATGCCCATGATCAAAACCAGCATAAGGTCAACAAGTAATAGGAGCCGAAGCTGGGTTGTGGACAGCTAATGCATTGTGAGGTATGTTCCTTTTAAGACATTTGTCATCAACTTTTCCCTAAACTGGAGATGGGATGGGGTGGTCCTGATGAATATTAGGATGTTGTTCCAGATCCTGGGTGCAAGGATGTAAAAGGCCTCCTTCCTTGTTTTGTTTTACACTGCTTGGCCTACAGTTTGATTGGTTCCTGGCTGTGGGTGTGCTCAGAACCCGCCAAAGATGGCGCGCTTATCTGCAAGATAAGCAGGATGCTGGTTGTGAAGACTGTAAATGATGCAGCTGGGTTTGTATAGTGGTGCCTGGCATGGGTATCCAAGGAAGTTCCTTCATGATGGGATAGATGTGATCATATTACTTCAGGCCCTGGATGAGACGTGTTGACGTGTGTAGGATGCCCTAATAGCTTCAACATGTTGCACACTGATGTATACACTTTTTTTTAAAGTTTTTGAAGTTGTGTATTTCTGTGCCTAAAATGTAAATTTCAAAAAAGGTTGAATAGCATTAAATTGATAAGTTTTGCAGGATACAGAATAACCACTGGGACAGAGAATTCTAGAACAGCGACCTCGAAGGGTGAGCTAATAAAACCATAACTTGCATAATGGGTGTTTTCTAAGAAAGGAATCACTGCTAGCCTTTCCTTTGAGATGGATTTGTCCTGTGAAGATTGATTTCCAGAGGAATTAAATCCAACTTTATTTGGAAAGAGAAAACAATTAGATGGACTGAAAACAAATAGTCTAATTGTCAACACGATTAACTAATTTTATCTTCTTCAAAAAGCTCCTATAAAACCTAGTTTTCATTCCTGATTTGACCCCAAATCATCCGCTGAAATGCTTTAGTTAATTTGGCTAGTAGGTGACTCTTCCCCATTTGCAAAAGTGTGACTGCTACAGCTCCATTTTACTTCTTAATACACTGCAGTCCCTTCACATTCAACTTGGTTAAGGGCATCAGCACAAACATACTCCGCTTATTACTCCAAGCTTGTTTATTCTCTATATAGAGTCCTTACTTAAATTTGCCACAATCTTTCAGTAAATCACTGCTTGAATATTGACATGGGTGGTTTGATTTCATACAGTGTACTGTTGCCCTATTCCATTTTGTATGTTTTTTTAATTTTTTTTTTCCTTCCGGTCAAACAAGTGGTTCACAACTGCATAGTAATCTGTTGACATAAATGTGTTCACGCTACAGCAGGTAGTTAACAATGGATACATAAGATCAATCAGAAATACATTAACAATTCACTAGTGAACAGTAGGGCCTACCATATTTTATAAGTATCCTATGACATCATTCTCCTTTGTGCTTACGCAACTATATAGACAGGTAATAGACACATGTTCATACTTTCCTTCCACCTCTTTGTGGGCCTTAATTTATATCCCTAGCAGACACACCAGAGGAGTGTTCGGCACTGGTTCAGCCAGCATTCCTGGTATTGCATTCATTATATCTTGCCAATATTGGTGTATCTGCGGGCATGCCCGCGCTAGGTGCAGGAAATCGGCGTGCACAGCATCACATCTTTGACATTTGTCATGAGTTCTGAGACCGTATCTATGTAGTTGGATCGGGGTGTAATAGAATTGATGCAGAAATTTAAAATGTATGATACGCAAAATACAATTCGATGTCAATACCTGCAATTACGTGCAGCTCTAGTCCCAATCTTGTACAGCAATGGTTTCTCCTAGCAGTGTTCCCCACCTAATAAGTGATTTGTCGCTAAACTCTCTTTGCTCTGATTGTGATGCAGTGTTTATGCGGGTAATTCATTTCTGGCGTGTTGGCGCTTGCAACAGGGCCTGTAGTGCAAATAGCGTTGGTGGTTCCTCCGGATGGGTTGTTTACAGGTCCCTAATCGCCATCTGCAGGCGTAAGTTTAACATCTTCATAGGTGCACTATGTATGCTCAATGACGGATCGAACCGTTGTATAAAACTACCATGTGGGAAGACATCCTTCATTGTGGAGATCTTCATGTCCTCTAGCAGCCGTGTCATTTTCTTTTCCTGTGTCACCGATAATCTCGGGTGATTGGCTATGGGAAATGCATGGGCATAAACTGGTAGTATGTCTGCCCTGCCTGCCAGCATGTGCCATGCCCTTGAGGTGCAGCGCACTGGTTGGATCGTGTCTGGATATGAATAAGATGTGGGGTTAGATACATAAGCCAGCAATGGAGTTGGGTGCACACTATCCTGTTCTGCCGCTATATGTGGGATGAACGCGTGATGTTGTGTCCAATAGTGCGCATACTGAGCCTGTGCGCAATAGTAATATAGTTGCATGTCTGGGGCTCCAAAACCACCCAGGTGATATGGTTTTGTTAAGACTTTCCAACTTACTCTGGCCTGTTTACCCACCTATGTAAGTCTCAGCAACGTGGATCTTAGTTTGGAGAAAAACGCCTGCATCAGCCATACATGGATATTGATAAATAAGTATAGAAATTTGGGTAGGACAATCTTCTTATGTAGCGCAGTAATGTCCGTTAATGATAGAGGTAGCTGTGTCCACCTGGTTATCTGCTCTTCAAGTTTAGTCAGTGCCTTCCCATAGTTTTCCCTTATGACTAGATCTGGGTCCCTCTGTATCCATACGCCCAGGTACTTGACTGGGTCAGTTTGCCATTTCAGGGGATAATTCAGTGTCGGCTGAGTCATAGCTAATGTTAGAGGGATTAGCACTGATTTGTCCCAGTTTATACGCAAACCTGCATACTGCTCGAAGCTGATATATATTCTCTGATAAGGTCGTTAAGGTGGGCCTCGGGATGACGAATGAATAGCACCATGTCATCAGCGTACAAGGAAATACTTAGGGGACGTAGGCCTAACTGTAGGGCAGCATCCTGGTGTCGCTGACGGATCATGCAGGCCAGGGACTCTAAGATCAATGTAAACAATATCAGTGATAGTGGGCAGCCCTGTCTCGTCCCTCTTCCTATATGGATGTGGTCAGATGTTTGTCCGTTTTGTCTAATTCTAAAAGTCGGGTCACGATACAGGAGTTCTATCCATCTCACGAACTGCTCCGGGAAGCCTATCCTGCCAGTACTACAAACATGTACTTCGATTCCACCGAATCAAAAGCTTCCGCAGCAATCCTGCCGCCGCTGGCTGCGCCGGGTCCAGGCAGTGATAAAAGGCAAAAATGGCTCTTAAGTTTTGCGTGATGGAGCGGGTTGGAACAAATCCTGCTTGGTCGGGTAATACCAATTTCCCTTGTAGTAGTTGTATCCTAGTAGCTATGACCTTTGCTAGGATTTTTACATCTATATTTATTAAGGACAGGGGCTATAAGAGTCACAGCTAGTTGGATACATGTCAGGTTTGGGGATTGCCACTAAGAATGCTTCCCTAAGTGAGGTAGGAAGTCTACCCTCTTCATATGCCTCCTCATACATTGCTGCTAAGTGTGGTATTAACAGGTCTTTGTATGTTTTGTAGAACTCTCCTGGGAGCCCATCTAGACCTGGGGCTTTGTTGTTTGGCAGGGAGTTAATTGCGTCTATGAATTCGTCCTTAGTGATGTGGTGGTCTAAAAATTTCCTGTGGGTGTCCGACAGCCAAGCCAATGCTACATTCTGCAAATAATGGTCAATGTCTTCCTGGGTGGCATGCGATTGTGTGTCGTACAGTTGTGTGTAGTACCCCTTGAAGCGGCTTAAGATGAACAGTGTATCATACAGTGTGTCGTCGTCCTCATCCCTGAATGTGTTATGTATGATGTTGTTGGTGAGGGTCTTATCTTGCTGGACAAAGCGCATCCCGGCCTATCTCCCTCCCCATAATTCCGTGCCGTGCATCTTCTCGATTTATATTTTATCTCATCCTGAGCGTATGATAAATAGTCATCCATACGTTCCCTTATTTTACCCAGTAGAGTAGGGTCCCCTGTTTGCGTATGTTCCGCTTCGAGTGCACCAATATCCTTTCTATAATGTTTAATTGCTGCTGGATGTCCTTTAGGATTCCGGCATGTTTGCTAATAGAGTGGCCATGAAACATGACCTTGAATGCTTCCCATAACATCCCAGCACTAGTCACTGACCCAGCATTTAGATCAAAATAGTCCACTATTGCCTGTTGCAGCTCTGTATGGAACACTTGATCCAAAAGAGCACTCTCTTGTAACCTCCACATGAATTGTCTGGGTATATATATGTAGGGATTTCTAGTGTAATGTATACCAGAGAAAGATCTGATAAGGTTTTGGGTAGATGTTTGATCGTCTTTGTCCAAGTACAGGCTTCTGCCGTAAGCAACAAGTAGTCTATCGGTGACTAGGTATTATGTGTCGCCGAGGTGCACGTGCCCTCTCTCCTGCCTATGTTTCTCATCTCCAAATGTCTGTCATTCCCATGTCTTTTAGGGCCTTGGCCGCTTGCTTGCCGTACAGCTCGTTGCCCGTTGATCTATCAAGGGCTGGATCCGGACAGGTATTAAAATCCCCTCCGCATAAGACTGGCGCACTGTGGAATTTCCTGAGCTTAGTCCATATTCCCCTATAAAAGCTGAGGTCGTCTATATTAGGTCCATATGATGTTACTATCGTTAGAACTGTGCCACCAAAAATTCCCTGCACTATGACGTAGCGGCCTTGATCGTCATGTATCGCTAGTATGAGCTGAAATGGAATACTGTGTCTAACGAGTAGCAAAACACCCCTAGCATACGTATAATAGGAAGAGGCCATGCGAATGATGCCCAGCGCGTACCCACTCTTGTTTCCGTAATAGAGGTGAGGTGCGTTTCCTGTATGCATGCCACGTCTATCTTGTTTATCAAAATATGTGAGTACCTTGCATATTTTCTGTGGGTTTTTGAAGCCCACAAACATTCCATGTGATAAACGTTATTGTTCGGGTTGTCTTACTAGTGTTAGCTCATCTTTCCTCCCTATAGATGTCCATTGCCCTGCGAGCTTCAAGTGTAAAACGAAAACTGTACATTATCTTCCCTTGTTGACCAGACATTTTCTTTCTTCCCCAATATTTGTCCCACCCCACACCCACTCGACCTGTACCCTTTGGCGGAGGCAATCCCAAAGTTATGCTTCCCGAATGACCCCTCCTCCCGTCCCAGTAAAGATCAAGAAACCCCCCCCCACCAGTAACAAAAAACATAAACTTGTGTGGTGCACACTGAGGGACAGTAAGTGCCAGCCCATTTCCTGTGGATCTCCTCCACATGGGCAGATGCCCAGTCCAACATAGTGTGTCAAGAAATCTATGGTTCCATTACACATTTCTATAAGTGCGGGTGATGATTTGTAAGGATTAGTAATAAAACATAATAACAGTTATATTAGAAAACGTTCCAGTCATTGTCCCTCCCCCAGCTCTGCGGCCGTTCTGTACACATGATACAACTTAGCTGAGTAAATCATCAGCAGCTACGATCCGCAGCCAGCGTCATGCTTCCGGTGCTTCCACTCCAAAAGCGGCTGAGGCGAGATTATTCAAACTGGGGCGAGCCTTGCAATCCGAGTAATCCTCACGCATTACAGCAATTCTGGGTCCAAAGTATTCAGCAGCAGAAACCTCAGCCTGCTGTGCCTAGCTGCTCAGTAGTATGTGTGGTAGTAATCCAGTGCATTCAGCCGCGTGCTCCTCTATCTTCCACTATTCGGCGTCCGACGTTATGGCTTGTTCATCCTGGTCTCCTCTCGGGGACTTTCTTCTCGAACCTCGGTTTCCTTTTTGTTGGAAAAATTTCATGACATCCTTGGGTTCGCTAAAGATCTTTGATCGTCCATCATCCGTGCTTTTGGGCTGTGCCGGGTATAGCATAGCATATTGTATGTTCAAATCTCTCAGTTTTTGTTCATCCGTGACAAATATTTTTCTGGCCTTTTGTACCGCAGCTGTGAAGTCCGGATATATGGATACGTCCATGCCTCCATGCGTCAACTTCCCCAATTCTCGAGCTTTCCGTAGAGCCGCGTCCCTGTCTCTGTAGTTTAGTATTTTCGCTACGACCGGTCGTGGTCTTGAGCCAACTGGTGGTTTCGATGTCAGGGACCTATGTGCTCTTTCCACTATGAAGATTTCAGAGAACGTCTCCCGTCCGAGCATTGCTATAAGCAGCTGTTCGACGTACTTCTCCATGGGTCCCATGTTCGTGGTCTTGGCAATACCCATCAGGCGGATGTTATTCCGGGCGAGAACACGTTTCCAAGTCCTCAGCCTTGGCTGCTAGGTCGGCCAACTGTTGATCCATCTTCATCTGGCTTTTGTCCATCTGTACGTGGTCATCTTCTGCCTCTGATATGCGGCGTTCAGGCATATCCAGTCTCTCCGTGTGTCTATCCATACGTTCTGACATTCTGTCTACCCGGTACGTAAGAGTCAATTTTCCTGTCGATGTTGGTCAGTGCCGCCTGTATCGTGGTGAACATTGCCTGCACGTCATAGTTTGTGACTCCACCCGTTGCCCCCGTCGACATCTGTGATAGCGGTTGGTCCTCCGTGCTCTGATCTGGTAGCTTTTTGGTATGCTCAAATGTAATTTTTGGTTGGTTCCTGTCCGGCTTACCCATCTTAAAATCTGTGCCTAGATTCAGAGCACAATGGCCACAGGGTAGGGCAATGTACAACAGGAACTTGCTGATTCACCCCGCCTGGCCGCTGCAGTAGGTAAAGCTCCTAGTGATTGTTCTGGTGATGCCCTAGCATGGGCCTGCCTGGTCGCATTCAAGACTGATGCCGGATTTTGCTGTATATCACGCTGCCGGGGGGGGGGATCCACGTGCCCTCTCCCTTTTCGCAATCTCAAATGTGCCTCAGAGTGTCCAGTGGCTTTTTTGTGTAACCTCTGCTTTTTTTTGCGGGCCTTGTTGAGCGCTATGTGGGTGTGTGTCACAGCCGCCAGGGGTTCCTTACACTCCTAGGGTTTATGGTTCCCAGTCCCTATGCTTTCAAAACTGACCGCAGTAGTCAATGCCCGTAGCAACCACATCTCAATACCCTCCAGCGGGTAATGCCCCTCAGGACCTCGGTCATGATTCCTTTATTTTGGACCAGGCTGCTGGTCTGTATCTCGGCAGATTTATGGCGTCCTATTGCGCGGGGGCGCCCGGTACAACACTCTCTGCTGGCGCCTCCACCCCCGTGCATGTCGCGTTAGTCCTCCTCTCCAGTTCCCAGACAGATGGCCGCGTCTGCTCCTCTGGGGGACCACGTTCATTCTGTGCCATCCCAGCACCCATACCACCTTCACTCTCCGGCCGGCGCTTCGCTATGTCTACGGCTCTTCAGGATCAAACCCGACCTTGCTCAGGCAGCCTTCCCCCAGTGGGTGTAGAGCTCACCTCCTCTCCGTCTCTCCGCATTTATTCCTGGTTCTCCCGTGCCTCCACCAGTATGCAGGGTTTTGGTCGCATCGGGCTTCATGTCCTCACAGGGTCCGCCGTGTGTGCCTTGGGTCACCGCTTCACGTCTCACCAGAGGCTGCCTCTCCAGTTTTGATTTCTGTCAGCTAGGCCACTGGGGTCTGAATCTCGTTCCAAGCCTCTTCAAAGCCTTGATCAGCTTAAATGTAACATAACCAGGCATCGGATGGTCCGTGGCGTTAATCCTCACCCAAGTTGCTGCGATTGGGTTTCTATATTTGCAGGATTTTGATGTTTATTTTGGGCATCTGTGAGGAGCACGTCTAAGACGCGGCCATCTCGCAACTTGGCAAGCTCTGCCCCCCCTCCATTTTATATGTTAAAGGCTAATTATCCACAGATACCAACAATTGGGAACGGCTGTTTTTCCTTTCCGCCTAGTGCACATGTTCAGTGTCCTTATTAGAGGTTGGAAGATGCACATCTAGTTGATGCCACTACATTGCCTGGAGGAGGTTTCCCCATGCTAAAAGTAGACCACTCACAACAGAGCTACAGTATGATCCCTAGTGGTTAAGTTATGCCGGTGTTGGCTGGTGCTTGGCACTAGCACTTATCGCTAAACACTGACACTTATTTAAGACACCCTACCATATGGTGGCGCTGTATGTTTTAGCAGTATTCTTCACTATTAAGTATTGAACGGTCATAAAAAAAATGCGCAGATCCAAGCCATGCTTTCAGCCGGAATAATCCAAAACACCACGCTTGTATTATGTGATGCACAGTATGTGACTGTGTGGACAGGGACACCGTCTAGTGCCAACCACAATGTCCTCCAGAGGAATACCTCGTGCCCTGGCACATACATTTCTAAAAAGTAGGCACTGATAGTGCCCATATATAGGTAATGCAGCATAGCTACAATAGTAATGCCTATTCTTGCGAAATGCAGCACAGCTACTATGGTGATGCCCCTGCATGAGAAATGCAGCTGAACTACCATGGTGATGTCCATGCTTGAGAAATGCAGCAGTGCTACCTTTATGATACCCATACTGGAGGAATGCAGTAGAGCTGCCATGGTGATGCCCATCCTTGAGAAATGCAGCAGACCTACCATGGTGATGCCCATACATAAGAATTGCAGCAGAACTACCATGGTGATGCCCATGCTTGAAAAATGCAGCAGGGCTACTATTGTGATGCCCATTCTTGAGAAATGCAGCAGTGCTACCGTGATAATGTCCATACTGGAGAAATGCAGCAGACCTACCATGGTGATGCAAATACATGAGTAATGCAGCAGAACTACCATGGTGATGCAAATACATGAGTAATGCAGCAGAACTACTATGGTGATACCAATGCATGAGAAATGCAGCAGAACTACCATGATGATGCCCATGCATGAGAAATGCAGCAGTGATACCATGATGATGCCCATGCATGAGAAATGCAGCAGAGCTATCACGAAGATGTCCATTCTTGAAAAATGCAGCAGAGCTACCATGGCAATGCCCATCCCTAAGAAATGCAAACATGGTGGTGCCGATTCTTAAGAAATGCAGCAGATCTACCATGGTGATGCCCATGCTTGATAAATGCAGGAGAACTACAATTTTGATGCACATTCTTGAGAAATGGAAAAGAGCCATCATGGTGATGCCCATACATGAGAAATGCAAAGAGCAACCACAGTGATGCCCATTCTTGAGAAATACAACAGAGCTGCCATGATGTTGCCCATAATTTAGAAATGCAGCAGAGCTACTATGATGATGCCAATTTATCAGAAATATAAAGAGCTGCCGTGATGATGCTCATTCCTGGAAAACGCAGCAGAGCTACCATGGTGATACCCATTCTTGAGAAACGCAGGAGACCTACTATGGTGATGCACATTTGTGAGAAATACAGGAGAGCTACCATGATGATGCACATTTGTGAGAAATACAGGAGAGCTACCTTGATGATGCCCATACTTGAAAAATCAAAAAAGTGGTGGGTCCCGCACCCATGGGGGTAATCCAAAGTTCAAATACTCTTTGTATAGAGAAAGTACACTGTTTAGTTGGCGTGCAATGCGGTATCATCCTCTGAGCCTGGACGTAGAATTCAATTAGACTGTCGAGTTTCCCCACTGGGAAACATCCCTCAAGAGCTGCCATGATGCCATAGTTGTGCCCATTCTTGCATAATGCAGCAGATCTACCATGGTAATGCCCATTCTTGAGAGGATGCAGCAGAGCTACCATGGTGATGCCCTAAACTGGGAAATCTTGGCAAGGTCTATTACAAATGAACGGGTAATTGTAAAGGTCATTGTATTCTGGCACCGAAAGTCATGCCTTTGACAGGTAGGAGTTATATATTTTCGAGATAATCATGAATCGGAGAAGGTTTTTACAGCTTTCATTCCGAATCCGGGTACCTTGCAGTTCAGGCTGTACTGTCCACATGAGTAGCAGGCTCCATACATATTTAGATATGTCTGTGTTCCAACTGAGGTGGCATGGTGAGCAAAAAACAATGGTTTAGGATGTGGCCCAAGCGATTGCCAGTGTTTGAGACTATTTCAATCATTTCATCCATCACCATGTTGGTGTAGAATTGTGAATATATTCATGGCTGCTAAGTTTCGGGTAGGATAGCTTTATAAATATCAAATATGGACGAAATAGTAAATATCAATAATATAATCCTACTGATTTCAATGTTTTTTTCATACTAGACGACCTACACTTTTAAAATGTGAAGTTTATGGTGTATTCGTAAAAAGTGTGATACATGTATTTTATTCTTGTTATACTTTTGAAAGCAGGCCTTGCAGGCTGCTGCAGAAAGCATGTGTTTTTGGCATGTTATACTTCTAGTTACAAATGGATTACATATTCCCTTCAAGCTTGTTCCATAATTGAACTGTGCAATTTCAGAAAACCTCAGCACAGAAATTGCGTTTTTTTTACCAATGTATCTGATAATATATATATTACCTACTGGCGGTCGCCAGTAAGTAGTTATAGTTAGAACCTAGCTTCCATAGGAAAAGCATTTTTTGATTTGCTAATAACTTTGGTGTCGTATGACGAATCTTCGCGAAATTCTCCGAAAAAAAGTCTATCCAGGTCAGCTCCTATCCTGAAAGTTTGGGGGTGATTCGTCAAGCAGGAGCTGAGAAAAAAGTGGGGTCCAAAAACATGTTTTCCCCATGTTAATTTACATAGGATATTTTGCGACGGGTTACAGCCTGAACTACTGAACAAAATTACCTCAGATTTGGCAAAAATGTACTGCTTGGATCAGAAAGCGACCTTTTTTTAAAAGGGTGTAAATCCGTTCAGTAGTTGCTGAGAAATTATAAAAATATAATTTTCGATATTTGGGCGGAGCCTAAGTCCTGAGCACGAACTTAACTGTGATTGGATGCCAACACTCCGAACCAGGAAGTGTTGGCAGCCATCTTGTGACTCGGTTGAAGCGAGTCACCGGATAACAGAGAAACAAAGATAAAAAACAAGAGAAGGGGGCAGGGTAGAAACACCCTGACCCTCTAGGCTTGCTCAGAGGGTCCCAGAAGGACCCCCAGGGCAAAAAAAGCATAACAAAAAGAAAAGAATTCAGCGCAATTTGCGTCGGGGTCGCGGGTTCACACGTTTTATTTGAATGAGGCCCCTGGGTGGGCAAGGTACCGTGGGGCATTTCTTAAAAAATAAAAAGGGGGGGCTCGATGGGGCTAGCAGCCCCGGGGCTTCACTCATGTTGGGAGGGGGGTTGCGTGGCAACCCTCCTGGAGCCCTACATGAGCTTATAACTTTGGTGTCGTTTGACGAATCTGTACGAAATTTTCCTAAAAGTTTCACTTTTTTGATCAGCTCCTATCTTGATAGTTTGGGGGTGATTGGTCTGGGGGGGCTGAGAAAAAAGATGGCCTCAGAACGTGTTTTCTCCATGCAATTTCCATAGGAAACTTTAGAAAAGGCTACAGATGAAACTGCTGGATAGAATTATGCCAAATTTGGCAGGGCGAAAGGTCTTGGTTCAGAAAGCAAGCTTTTGTTGAAAGTGTATAAATCTGTTCAGTAGTTTTTCAGATATTAAAGGCAAAAAAATATATATATCTGGGCAGAGCCTAACTCCTGAGCACAAGCTTGCCTCTGATTGGCTGCTAACACTTCAAACCAGGAAGTGTCCTTTGATTGGCTGCTAACACTTCAAACCAGGAAGTGTTAGCAGCCATCTTATGCCTCGCATCGAGTGAAAATATAAAGCAAAGGTCCCGTGGGCAATATAATATAGTGGAGCTCTGTCTATGTGACATACCGCTTACACACTCCCTCTGCCCACATCACCAGCTTGCAGCTATGCCTTTAGAAGGCAGTCCGTCGGCTCGCAGCTCTCTACCTTTGCGAGCTAGTACGCTGCTGTGCTTCTTTGCGAGCGGATGCGCCACATTTTACAGGGAGAAAGGTCATGGTCCAGAAAGCACGCTTTTGTCTAATTGGGGTGAAATCGGTTCAGTAGTTTTTGAGAAATATCATATTGTACAGATATCGATATTTGAGAATTCTGACAACTCATTGGTTGAGGTGTTAGGAGCACAAGCTTGCACCTCATTGGCTGCGAACTGTTGCCACTAGGAAGTGTTGGCAGCCATTTTGTGATTCAGTCCGTCAGCTCGTATCTCTCCATAGTGCTACCTCTGCGAGGCAATACTGAAAATATACTGGAGCTCTGTCTGTGCAAGATTCACGATTCATGCTCCCTCTCCCCACATTTCCAATTCGCAGCAAAGCCTTTAGAAGCCAGTCCGTCGGCTCACAGCTCTCTACCTTTTTGAGCTAGTACGCTGCTGTGGGTCTTCCTCTGTGAGCTAGTACGCTGCTGTTCCTTTGGAAGCGGACAGCCCGTAGTTCTCCCTCTGTGAGTCGAGCCCACCTGCAGCAGCTGTGCCTCTGCGAGCCTGGGTGCGGACGGCCTGTAATTCTCCCTTTTGCGAGTCGAGCCCAAGGGCGGCAGTTGTGCCTCTGTGAGCATGGTTGCGGACGGCCCATAGTTCTTCCTCTGCGAGTCGAGCCCACGGGCCGCAGCTGTCCGTCTGCGAGCCTGGGTGCAAACTGTTGATAAGTCACAATATATGAGCATTGAAAAGCCATTTTGTGATTCAGTCCGTCAACTCGCATCTGTACTAGGCAACTCTGAAAACATACCGGAGCTCTGTCTGTGTGAGATACCCATTTCACGCTGCCTCTCCCCACATCAGCAGGTAACACACCCTCTTTCCACATCACCAGCATACCCCCAATAACCTGCATGTGAGGTTGGACAAATAAGAATCACAGTCATGTATGGATTTACATATAAAACATTTTATTTAAACAAAACAACAAGAAAAAAAACTAGGTACAGCCATGGCGTGTCATCCTTGGACCATTTGTGAATCACAGTCTGCAAGACAAAAAGCAAGATAAGATTGTGCATCATGCGTCCATCAAAGGAGATAGAGAGAAAGAGAGTAAAAGTTTTGAGAGAGGAAAAGAGGGAGAAAGAAAGAATGATTGAGAGAGGAAGATAGAGAAAGAGAGAAAAAGTGATTGAGAGGGGAAGAGAGACAGAAAGAGAGAAAGAGTGAGATACAAGGAAGTGTGAGAGAGAAAGAGAGAAACAGTGAGACAGAGAGGAAGAGAGAGAAAGAAAGAATGAGAGAGGAAGATACAGAGAAAGAGAAAGAGAGAAAGTGTGAGAGAGAGAAAGGAAGAGATAGAGAATAAAAGAGAGATGGAGTGTGGGTGACAGAAAGGAATAGATGGAGAGGGAGAGTGAGTGTTGACACTGTGGAGAAAATCTTGAGAGCTCACCTTTCTGTCACTGGTGTGTCTCCAACCACGTGCCGGGACATAATGTAGGCCTCAAGTTTAGTCATCTGAAACATAGTATAGAAAGAGTAAGGGCAGAGTACATTCAGCTGCACAATTTGTGAATCACAGCCTGCACGACAAAAAGATAGATAAGATGGTGCGTCATGCGTTCAACAAAGGAGAGAGAGAGAGAAGAGAGGAAAGAGTGAGAGAGAGGAAGAG